>NC_053035.3:153242236-153850451 GCF_002575655.3 Aegilops tauschii subsp. strangulata
AGTTTTGGCTCGATGAAGTTCTTTACCTTGGTCATATCATCTCTGCCAAGGGCATCGCTGTTAATCCCGAGAAGGTGTCTGTAATTGTAAATTGGGAACCTCCTCAAAATGTCAAGCAGCTTCACAGTTTCCTTGGTCTTGCAAGCTATTGCCGAAGATTCGTTGAGAATTTCTCTAAGATTGCAAAGCCTCTTTCCAACCTCCTCCAGAAGCATGTGAAGTATGTCTGGACTCCTGAGTGTGACGTTGCTTTCAAAACTCTCAAAGAGAAACTCGTCACAGCTCCTGTCTTGACTCCTCCTGACGAATCCAAGCCATTCGAAGTTTTCTGTTATGCTTCTCTTCAAGGTCTCGGTGCTGTGTTAATGCAAGAGAAGAAAGTTGTGGCCTATACCTCTCGTCAGTTGAAGCCCAACGAAAAGAACTACCCCACTCACGATCTTGAGTTGGCGGCAGTTGTGCATGCATTAATAACATGGAGACATCTCTTGTTGGGAAGGAAAGTGGACATTTTCACCGATCACAAGAGCCTCAAGTACATCTTCACTCAGCCCAACCTCAACCTCAGGCAAACTCGTTGGGTCGAAATGATTCAAGAGTACAATCCGAGTATTGAATATACTCCAGGCAAAGCCAATGTCATTGCAGATGCTTTGAGCAGGAAGGCTTATTGCAACAGTTTAATTCTCAAGCCATTTCAACCGGATCTTTGTGAAGCTTTCCGCAAGCTGAATCTCCAAGTTGTTCCTTAAGGCTTTCTTGCCAACCTCATAGTCTCTCCTACTTTGGAAGATCAAATTCGTGAGGCACAACTCCTGGATACCATGGTGAAGAACGTGAAACGTGGTGTCGACAAGGGCCTTTCCAAATACAAGTGCTATCGCATTGATGACAGAGACACTTTATTCTTCGAGGACCGGCTCGTGGTTCCTAAAGGTGATCTAAGGAAAGTCATTATGAACGAGGCGCACAATTCTCTTCTTTCCATCCATGCTGGAAGTACGAAGATGTACCATGACCTCAAGCAGTCGTATTGGTGGACTCGAATGAAGCGAGAAATCGCTCAATTCGTGAACGAATGTGATGTTTGTCGAAGGGTGAAAGCAGAACACCAACGACCAGCTGGTCTCCTCCAACCTCTTGCTATTCCGGAATGGAAGTTTGACCATATCGAAATGGACTTCGTGTTTGGATTTCCAAAGTCCAAGCGCGGAAATGATGCTATCTTCGTTGTCATCGACAAGCTTACTAAAGTGGCTCATTTCCTTCCAATCAAAGAATCTATCACAGCACCTCAGTTGGCAGAGCTATACACCTCCAGGATTGTCTCCTTGCACGGCATCCCACAATTGATTTCTTCAGATCGTGGAAGCATGTACACTTCTAAGTTCTGGGACTCCTTCCAGAAGGCCATGGGCACCAACATTCGCTTCAGCATAGCTTTCCATCCTCAAACTAGTGGCCAAGAAGAGCGAGTCAATCAAATCCTTGAAGATATGCTCAGGGCTTGTGTCATTTCCTTTGGCATGAAATGGGAAGATTGTCTTCCATATGCCGAATTCTCCTACAACAACAGCTTCCAAGCGAGTTCGGGCAAGGCCCCATTCGAGATTCTCTATGGCAGAAAGTGCCATACTCCTCTCCATTGGTCAGAGACTGGTGAACGCCAACTTCTTGGCAACGACTTAATCACAGAGGCTGAAGAAATGTGTAAAGTCATCCATGAAAATCTCAAAGCCGCGCAATCGTGCCAGAAGAGTTACTATGATAGTAAGCACCGTGACTTGGCTTTCGAGATCGGAGACCATGTCTACCTCCGCGTCTCTCCAATGAAAGGCACTCGTCGTTTCGGTATCAAAGGGAAGCTTGCCCCTAGATACGTGGGTCCTTTCAAGATCATTGGCAAAAGAGGCGACCTCGCCTATCAACTTGAGCTTCCCTCCAACTTCGCGAACATGCACGATGTGTTCCACGTGTCACAGCTTCGCAAGTGCTTCAAGACTCCTGAGCGCACCATCAACTTCGAAGAGATTGATCTCCAAGAAGATCTGTCTTATCATGAGCACCCCGTTGCTATTCTTGAAGAAACCGAGCGCTAGACTCGCAACAAGTCAATCAAATTCCTGAAAGTGAAGTGGTTGCACCATTCGGACCAAGAAGCCATCTGGGAACGCGAGGACCACCTCCGTTCCGAATATCCGGAGTTCTTTCAGTCCTAGATCTCGGGACGAGATCCTCTCGTAGTGGTGGAGTGTTGTAACACCCCGGATGTCACTTTCCATATTTGTAACTCCAACTCTTGCCATTTTCGGCTATGTGTTATAATATTCCCTTCGTGGTCGGGTTTTGTTTTTCGTTTTGCATTTGGTTCATGTCATGCATTTCATATCATGTCATCATGTGCATCTCATTTGCTTACGTGTTCGTCTCATGCATCCGAGCATTTTCCCCGTTGTC
Source organism: Aegilops tauschii subsp. strangulata (assembly GCF_002575655.3). Taxonomy (NCBI): domain Eukaryota; kingdom Viridiplantae; phylum Streptophyta; class Magnoliopsida; order Poales; family Poaceae; genus Aegilops; species Aegilops tauschii. Next base: position 153,244,694 of record NC_053035.3, read on the forward strand.
CGTTTTGCAATCCGACACTCCCACATGCACTGGCGCACCCCTCATGTTTCTTTACGTGAGCGGGTGTTAAACGTTCTCGGAATGGACCGAGGTTTGCCAAGTGGCCTTGGTATACCACCGGTAGACCACCTGTCAAGTTTCATTCCATTTGGAGGTCGTTTGATGCTCCAACGGTTAATCGGGTAACCGCAAAGCCCTTTTGTGTGTTGCAGCAAAACCCCCCTCCAAACAGTCCAATAACCCCTCTAAGTCCCCTCCATGCTCTCGGTCGTTCGATCACGATCGTGTGGGCGAAACCGCACTCCATTTGGACTCTCCTAGCTCCCTATGCCAATATAAGCACCTCCCCCTCCGAAATTTGCATTCAAACCCTAGCCACCGCTCCCTCCGTGCACCGGACACGTCCGCCAGGCGCCGGACGAATCCCGCCGCCGCCCTTGCCCAATCGCCGCTGGCCACGTGGCAGCGCCGCCGCCCGCCGCCCGAAGCCCGCCGGGCCCGTGCCTGGCCCCCGCGGCCCGGGCGCTCCCGCGCCGCCGCCAGTCTCCTCCCGCGGGCGCCCTCCCGCGGCCACGCGCGCTGTCGTCCGCCGCCGCTTGCTGGAGCCGCGCCTCCGCCGGAGCACCGCCTCCCGACGCCTCACCGTCGCTCCGCCGCCCCGACCCCGCCCGCCATCGTCCTCGCCGCCCCGCGGCGCCTCTCCCTCCTCTCCGGCTTCCTCTCCTCCGCCTTCCCCGAGCTCTCTCCGGCCGGCTGCGTCTCCCTCCCCTCTCCCGTCTCCGGCAACCGCGCCGACGGCCCGATCCGGATATCGTTCGAGAGGTTGACTCCCCCCCCCCAATTTCTGCCAAGTCCCGTGATATTTGCATTCTGGTGCATACTTTGTCGCATCATAACTCATTGCATACTACTCCGTTTCATGCGTGTAATATATCGAAATGTTCGCCTCGAGATGCTCTTCACTTTGTTCCATTGTTCCATGCTCGTTTGTGTCCATCTTGATGCCCAAATCTCTGGTGCAAGAGTGTTATATGATGTTTACTGCTGTTATTTATCAGAACTTGGTGTTTTGTTATTTTTGTTGCATTTAATGTGTGCATATTATGGGCATGAGCTCTAAAGGGCTTTTGATCTATGCCATGTCACCTTTACAGAGGTGTATGCCATGTATTTTTGTGATCTATGTGGTGACTAGCACTTGCATGCAAACTAGGCTTCGTGATGTTTTTGTTTTCAGGGACAATATTTTGCTATTATTTTGTTGCCATGTACCCATGTGTCTACAGAGAGATCCATGCTTCTTTTGGGCAAGTTTAGTAAGGATGTTTCGTAGATATAGTTGTTCTCTATCCATCCATGCCCCTGGTTGCAATTATGGAGTGCCATAGCATGTCTTAATCGTGCTCTAATTTTGCTATAAAATGTTCCTGGCACATTGTTAACATGATATTAAATTTTCCAAAGGTTGTTGTAGTTGATCCATTCCTGCTATGTACTTTCTCTTGCCATGGTTAGCTTAATAAACATGCCATCTTGCTGTAGGTATGATTGTTTTGTGATGAGTGAATCAAGCTCACCAAGATGCCTTCATAATTCTGTTTACTGACATGCTCTGTTTTCTGCCAAGTCTGGAACCTGTTAGCGAAACTTGCTATGTTTACATGGTTCCCATCATATCTTCTGATCTTTTTTGGCTCATGGACAGTAAGGGACTTTTGTTCTATGCATTTAGTAGATTCATGCCATGCCTTGTTTTGCTATGTTAAGTTCCTGTAGCATGTGTTTTTCTTGCTCTAAACATTGCTAGCTGATGCTGTTTCAGCCATGTTCAGTATTTTCACAGTCTGTGAACCTGGTATCTTTTGCACTTTTGCCATGCTTGGTTGAACCTGTTATGTTGTGATCTAGCCGTAGCACAGTGTTCATCTTTTGTCAAGCATCTCCTTTAGATCACTGCCATAGGCTTTGTTGGTATGTTGGAGTGATGTATCATAGTTTCTTGATGCATTCTAATTGCTATCATGCTGTTAATCGCAGATTCGTGTCATTCTTGTTTTGCTTGCCATTTGCAAACCGTGCATCCGTTCCCGGTGATCTTTATATCGATTTCGACCGAAATCATCTCATCTTTCCAATGGCATACTTTGTTTGCCAAGTTACTGCCTTGTTTATTCTTTTTCTTCCGGAGCACGCATACGCATCGCATATCATATCTCGCATATCATGCATGTATTGCATCATGTTGTTTGTGCATTTCCCGTGATTGATTGTGGTTCCATTGCTTGTGTTCTTGCTGTGGGTAGAGCCAGGAGATGAGTTCGTGAATGAGGAACCTATTGAGTACGCTTACGAGGATCAAGCTTTCGACAACTCTGAGAACCTTGCAGGCAAGATGACCATACCCTCGAAATCTCTTCTATCTTTGCTTTGCTAGTTGTTCGCTCTATTGCCATGCTGCGCTACCTACCACTTGCTATATCATGCCTCCCATATTTCCATGTCAAGCCTCTAACCATCCTTTCCTAGCAAACCGTTGTTTGGCTAAGTTACCGCTTTTGCTCAGCCCTTCTTATAGCGTTGCTAGTTGCAGGTGAAGTTGAAGTTGGTTCCATGTTGGAACATGGATATTTTGGAATATCACAATATCTCTTATTTAATTAATGCATCTATATTTTTGGTAAAGGGTGGAAGGCTCGGCTTTATGCCTGGTGTTTTGTTCCACTCTTGCCGCCCTAGTTTCCGTCATACCGGTATTATGTTCCTTGAGTTTGCGTTCCTTACGCGGTTGGATGATTTAGGGACCCCCTTTATAGTTCGCCTTGAATATAACTCCTCCAGCAAGGCCCAACTCCGGTTTCACCATTTGCCACCTAAGCCTTTTTCCCTTGGGTTTTCGCGAGCCCGAGGGTCATCTTTATTTTAAACCCCCGGGCCAGTGCTCCTCTGAGTATTGGTCCAAACCGTCAGTCGCCGGTGGCCACCAGGGGCAACTCTGGGCTCGCCTATCGGAAGCTTGGACAATCCAGTGTGCCCTGAGAACGAGATATGTGTAGCTCCTATCGGGATTTGTCGGCACATTCGGGTGGCTTTGCTGGTCTTGTTTTACCATTGTCGAAATGTCTTGTAAACCGGGATTCCGAGACTGATCGGGTCTTCCCGGGAGAAGGTTTATCCTTCGTTGACCGTGAGAGCTTATAATGGGCTAAGTTGGGACACCCCTGCAGGGTATATTATCTTTCGAACGTCGTGCCCGCAGTTATGAGGCAGATGGGAATTTGTTAATGTCCGGTTGTAGAGAACTTGTCACTTGACTTAATTAAAATACATCAACCGTGTGTGTAGCCGTGATGGTCTCTTTTCGGCGGAGTCCGGGAAGTGAACACGGTTCGGGTTATGAATGAACATATGTAGTTTCAGGATCACTTCTTGATCATTCTAGCTTCGCGACCGTTGCGTTGCTTCTCTTCTCGCTCTCATTTGCGTATGTTAGCCACCATATATGCTTAGTGCTTGCTGCAGCTCCACCTCATTACACCATCCATTCCTATAAGCTTAAATAGTCTTGATCTCGCGGGTGTGAGATTGTTGTGTCCTCGTGACTCACAGATTCTACCAAAACAGTTGCAGGTGCCGACGATACCAGTGCAGATGACGCAACCGAGCTCAAGTGGGAGTTCGACGAGGAACGTGGTCATTAATATGTTTCTTTTCCTGATGATCAGTAGTGGAGCCCAGTTGGGACGATCGGGGATCTAGCATTTGGGGTTATCTTATTTTCATTCGGATTTGACCGTAGTCGGTCTATGTGTGGATTATGGATGATGTATGAATTTATTTATGTATTGTGTGAAGTGGCGATTGTAAGCCAACTCTCGTTATCCTTTTCTTGTTCATTACATGGGATTGTGTGAAGATAACCCTTCTTGCGACAATACCACAATGCGGTTATGCCTCGAAGTCGTGCCTCGACACATGGGAGATATAGCCGCATTGTGGGCGTTACAACTTGGTAATCAGAGCCATCCCCGACTTAGGAGCCCCTGCTTGATCAAATTGCTGGCGTTGTTGAGTCTAGAACAAAAATGTTTTGAGTCTTAGGATTATATATATCAGAGAGTAGGATTCTTTTTACTCCTCAGTCCCTTCATCGCTCTGGTGAGGCCTCCAGACATAGAAGTTTTGACTCTCCTCTCCTCAAATTTCACTAAAAAAAATTTAGGATCACGCGGCTATCTTGGAATCGTTCAGATGTTTTGTGATGAGAACATTGTTTTTGGTGCCTCCTGACATTTAGGGGTTGTGGCAGTGTCCCGGGGAGTTGAGCTCCGAGGTGTTGTCGTCACAACTTTATCGTTGCAGTTCTGGAATACCTGAGTTTTGCCGACATCGAAAATCTCTTTCATGCAGTTGTTGGTGAGATCACCTCGACGCCACCCAGTACTGGGGCGGGAGTTCGGGAGTATTGCCATAACTCGTATAACGGATGCTTTTCGAAGGTTGAGGTACACGATTTCCGAAGGTTTCTTGGTTATGTGTTGACGGATGGATATAGCTGGATCTAGGGATTGCTAGTTTGGGTGATATATTTTGTGTCCCCTGTATCCCCAACACCAGATTGCATAACCAGAAAGTTTCGGGAGTTTATAGGTGGGATTCAAGTAGCTCTTAGCATTTCTTCCCGCAGATATTTGGTTTGTGATTGGGTAATCCTTACCACTTATTCGTTCCACTCGTATTTTTTTATTTTATTCATCAATCCTTTATCAAGTGGCTTCTCACCTTAATGGAAGTGTGATGATTTACTATGGAATTCATTCGTTCATCCTTGTTCGAATGTTTATTGTGAAGACTATATGTTGCAATTTCTATCCGTTGATTCAATTTGCCTATCTGTCTATCAAGATGCTAACGGATGTCACCCTCTTCAGGATGGCTCCGCCAACGCGTCAGAATCCGAAACGCAATGAGGGGAGTCAGGCGAACCCTCCGCCACCACCTCCGCCTCCAGAGGCATGGCAAGCTATCATGGCAGCCACCAACGCCAATGCTCAAATGATTTTGTAACTCTTGCAAGAACACACCCAAGGGCAAGGCAATCGAGGAAATCAAGGCCAAGGCAACAATCAGCCTCACTTCGCTACCCTCAACCAGTTCCTCGCAAATCAGCCGAAGTCTTTCAGCTGCTGTGCCGAGGCCACAGATGCCGATGATTGGCTCGTGGACATCAACAAGCATTTTGAATGTAGCAATGTCAGGCCTGAGGACTTTGTCAAGTTCGCTTCTTTTCAACTCAAGGATCAAGCTGCCGATTGGTATCAACAATACAAAGATTCCAGAGGAGGTCGTGTGATTACCTGGGATGATTTCCGCCGAGACTTTAAAGCTCACCACATTCCACAAAGTGTTGTTGAGAGCAAGCGTGAGGAGTTCCGCAATCTCAAGCAAGGCAGCATGTCCGTGTATCAATACAATACTCAGTTTCAGAAACTCGCTCGCTTTGCTAAGCAAGACGTTCCTGATGAAAAGAGCATGATCTATCAATTCAGAGGTGGCCTCAGAGAAGATCTGCAATTACCTCTTGTGCTTTTTGAGCCGACCAAGTATGATGATTTCTACAACATGGCTCTGAAGCAAGAGGCTGCTCAGCTCAAGTGTGAGGCTTCTAAGAAGAGAGTCAGGGACGCAGTTCAGTCTTCTTCTTCCTTACTAGTGGCTGCTAAGCAACATAACTTCTGGTTGCCTCCTCCTCCTCCATTTCGTCAGCCTTTCCAGCAGAAGAACAAAGGTGGCCATGGATCTTCCCACTCGTCCAACCCTGGCTATCAGAACAAGTCTCAGAATCAAGCTCCAAAGTCGAATGCTCCTTATCACCGTCCACTCTCAGAGGTGACTTGCAAAAAGTGTCAGCAGAAAGGTCACTATGCTAACAAATGCTTCAACCAAAGGCGCCTTCCGCCTCCTCCTCCTGTGAGATCTTCCAGCAATGCAGTGGTCAAGAATAATCCCAAGTTTGCAAAGGTCAACATGATGAACGCAGCTCAAGCGAAGGAATCTACTGATGTGATAATGGGTAATCTCTCAGTTAATGATTTTCCTTCAAAAGTTCTTTTTGACATTGGTGCATCGCTTAGCTTCATCTCAAGACCATTTGCATCTAAGCATGAATTGCATTTCCAAGATTTGCCTAGAACGTTAGCAGTTGTCTCTCCGGGCAAATGCATGAACGCAAGCTACATGGTTCCGGATGTTTCCATCAAGATGGGGGACTATAAATTTCTGTCTAAGACAATTGTCCTTGGTGACTCGGATATTGATCTAATTCTCGGGATGGACTGGCTTTCTAAGCACAAGGCTCAACTTGATTGTGCTGCCAGGGAAATTCAATTGACACATTCTTCTGAGGATGTTATCATCTATGCCGCTCGTGATGAAACGATTCGGTTATTTTCTCTCAATGAGAAGGGCGAGTTGGATGCTATTTCTCAAATTCCAGTCGTTTGTGAGTACCAAGATGTCTTTCTAGAAGAGCTTCCGGGTATGCCTCCTCACCGGCCAGTTGAGTTCGTTATCGATCTTGAGCCCGGCACTGAACCCGTTTGCAAGCGTCCATACAAGCTTGGACCCAAGGAGCTGAAGGAATTTAAGAAACAGCTTGATGAACAAGAGCGTCTGGGTTTGATTAGACCGAGTTCATCTCCATGGGGTTGTGGTGTTCTTTTTGTCCAGAAGAAGGATGGCACGGACAGACTTTGTGTCGACTACCGTCCATTGAACAAGAAGACAATCAAGAACAAGTATCCACTTCCCAACATCAATGAGCTATTCGAGCAACTTAAAGGTGCTAAAGTTTTCTCCAAGCTTGACCTTCGTATGGGTTATCATCAGATTCGCATTCGTGAAGAAGATATTCCCAAGACAGCATTCAGAACAAGCTTTGGTTCTTATGAATATACTGTCATGTCTTTCGGCCTTGTCAATGCTCCTCCAACATTCTCTCGAATGATGAATTTCATCTTCAACCCCTATACCAATGAATTCGTCCTGGTGTATCTCGATGATATCTTGGTCTTCTCAAAGAATAAGAAGGATCATGCCAAACATTTGCGATTGGTGCTCGACAAGCTTAGAGAGTATCAATTCTATGCGAAGTTTTCCAAATGTGAGTTTTGGCTCAATGAAGTTCTTTACCTTGGTCATATCATCTCTGCCAAGGGCATCGCTGTTAATCCCGAGAAGGTGTCTATAATTGTAAATTGGGGACCTCCTCAGAATGTCAAGCAGCTTCGCAGTTTCCTTGGTCTTGCAAGCTATGGCCGAAGATTCGTTGAGAATTTCTCTAAGATTGCAAAGCCTCTTTCCAACCTCCTCCAGAAGCATGTGAAGTATGTCTGGACTCCTGAGTGTGACGTTTATTTCAACACTCTCAAAGAGAAACTCGTCACAGCTCCTGTCTTGACTCCTCCTGACGAATCCAAGCCGTTCGAAGTTTTCTGTTATGCTTCTTTTCAAGGTCTCGGTGCTGTGTTAATGCAAGAGAAGAAATTTGTGGCCTATACCTCTCGTCAGTTGAAGCCCAACGAAAAGAACTACCCCACTCACGATCTTGAGTTGGCGGCAGTTGTGCATGCATTAATAACATGGAGACATCTCTTGTTGGGAAGGAAAGTGGACATTTTCACCGATCACAAGAGTCTCAAGTACATCTTCACTCAGCGCAACCTCAACCTCAGGCAAACTCGTTGGGTCGAAATGATTCAAGCGTACAATCCTAGTATTGAATATACTCCAGGCAAAGCCAATGTCATTGCAGATGCTTTGAGCAGGAAGGCTTATTGCAACAGTTTAAATCTCAAGCCATTTCAACCGGATCTTTGTGAAGCTTTCCGCAAGCTGAATCTCCAAGTCGTTCCTCAAGGCTTTCTTGCCAACCTCATAGTCTCTCCTACTTTGGAAGATCAAATTCGTGAGGCACAACTCCTGGATATCATGGTGAAGAAGGTGAAACGTGGTGTCGACAAGGGCCTTTCCAAATACAAGTGCTATCGCATTGATGACAGAGACACTTTATTCTTCGAGGACCGGCTCGTGGTTCCTAAAGGTAATCTAAGGAAAGTCATTATGAACGAGGCACACAATTCTCTTCTTTCCATCCATCCTGGAAGTACGAAGATGTACCATGACCTTAAGAAGTCGTATTGGTGGACTCGAATGAAGCGAGAAATCGCTCAATTCGTGAACGAATGTGATGTCTGTCGAAGGGTGAAAGCAGAACACCAACGACCAGCTGGTCTCCTCCAACCTCTTGCTATTCCGGAATGGAAGTTTGACCATATCGAAATGGACTTCGTCTCTGGATTTCCAAAGTCCAAGCGCGGAAATGATGCTATCTTCGTTGTCATCGACAAGCTTACTAAAGTGGCTCATTTCCTTCCAATCAAGGAATCTATCACAGCAGCTCAGTTGGCAGAGCTATACACCTCCAGGATTCTCTCCTTGCACGGCATCCCACAATTGATTTCTTCAGATCGTGGAAGCATGTTCACTTCTAAGTTCTGGGACTCCTTCCAGAAGGCCATGGGCACCAACATTCGCTTCCGCATAGCTTTCCATCCTCAAACTAGTGGCCAAGAAGAGCGAGTCAATCAAATCCTTGAAGATATGCTCAGGGCTTGTGTCATTTCCTTTGGCATGAAATGGGAAGATTGTCTTCCATATGCCGAATTCTCCTACAACAACAGCTTCCAAGCGAGTTCGGGCAAGGCCCCATTCGAGATTCTCTATGGCAGAAAGTGCCGTACTCCTCTCAATTGGTCAGAGACTGGTGAACGCCAACTTCTTGGCAACGACTTAATCACAAAGGCTGAAGAAATGTGTAAAGTCATCCGTGAAAATCTCAAAGCCACGCAATCGCGCCAGAAGAGTTACTATGATAGTAAGCACCGTGACTTGGCTTTCGAGATCGGAGACCATGTCTACCTCCGCATCTCTCCAATGAAAGGCACTCGTCGTTTCGGTATCAAAGGTAAGCTTGCCCCTAGATACGTGGGTCCTTTCAAGATCATTGGCAAAAGAGGCGACCTCGCCTATCAACTTGAGCTTCCCTCCAACTTCGCGAACGTGCACGATGTGTTCCACGTGTCACAGCTTCGCAAGTGCTTCAAGACTCCTGAGCGCACCATCAACTTCGAAGAGATTGATCTCCAAGAAGATCTGTCTTATCATGAGCACCCCGTTGCTATTCTTGAAGAAACCGAGCGCAAGGCTCGCAACAAGTCAATCAAATTCCTGAAAGTGAAGTGGTCGCACCATTTCGACCGAGAAGCCACCTGGGAACGCGAGGACCACCTCCGTTCCGAATATCCAGAGTTCTTTCAGTCCTAGATCTCGGGACGAGATCCTCTCGTAGTGGTGGAGTGTTGTAACACCCCGGATGTAACATTCCATATTTGTAACTCCAACTCTTGCCATTTTCGGCTATGTGTTATGATATTCCCTTTGTGGTCGGGTTTTGTTTTTCGTTTTGCATTTTGTTCATGTCATGCATTTCATATCATGTCATCATGTGCATCTCATTTGCATACGTGTTCGTCTCATGCATCTGAGCATTTTCCCCGTTGTCCGTTTTGCAATCCGACACTCCCACATGCACTGGCGCACCCCTCTTATTTCTTTTCGTGAGCGGGTGTTAAACGTTCTCGGAATGGACCGAGGTTTTCCAAGTGGCCTTGGTATACCACCGGTAGACCACCTGTCAAGTTTCGTTCCATTTGGAGGTCGTTTGATGCTCCAACGGTTAACCGGGTAACCGCAAAGCCCTTTTGTGTGTTGCAGCAAAACCCCCCTGAGTCCAATAACCCCACTAAGTCCCCTCCATGCTCTCGTTCGTTCGATCACGATCGTGTGGGCGAAAACCGCACTCCATTTGGACTCTCCTAGCTCCCTATGGCTATATAAGCACCTCCCCCTCCGAAATTTGCGTCCAAACCCTAGCCACCGCTCCCTCCGCGCACCGGACACGTCCGCCAGGCGCTGGACGAATCCCGCCGCCGCCCTCGCCCAATCTCCGCCTGCCACGTGGCAGCGCCGCCACCCGCCGACCGAAGCCCGCCGGGCCCGTGCCTGGCCCCCGCGGCCCGGGCGCTCCCGCGCCGCCGCCCGTCTCCTCCCGCGGGCGCCCTTCCGCGGCCACCGCGCGCCGTCGTCCCCCGCCGCTTTCCGAAGCCGCGCCTCCGCCGGAGCACCGCCCCCCGACGCCTCACCGTCGCTCCGTCGCCCCGACGCCGCCCGCCATCGTCCTCGCCGCCCCGCGGCGCCTCTCCCTCCTCTCCGGCTTCCTCTCCTCCGCCTTCCCCGAGCTCTCTCCGGCCGGCCGCGTCTCCCTCTCCTCTCCCGTCTCCGGCGACCGCGCCGACGGCCCGATCCGGATCTCGTTCGAGAGGTTGACTCCCCCCCCCCCAATTTCTGCCAAGTCTCGTGATATTTGCATTCTAGTGCATACTTTGTCATATCATAAGTCATTGCATACTGCTCCGTTTCATGCGTGTAATATATCTAAATGTTCGTCTCGAGATGCTCTTCATTTTGTTCTATTGTTTCATGCTCGTTTGTGTCCATCTTGATTCCCAAATCTCTGGTGCAAGAGTGCTATATGATGTTTACTGCTGTTATTTATCAGAACTTGGTGTTTTGTTATTTGTTTTGCATTTAATGTGTGCATATTATGGTCATATTTACAGAGGTGTATGCCATGTATTTTTGCGATCTGTGTGGTGACTAGCACAAGCATGCAAACTAGGCTTCGTGATGTTTCTGTTTTCAGGAACTTAAAATTTTTGCCAAGTCTGTGACTGCTGTTATTTTGTTGCCATGTACCCATGTGTCTACAGAGAGATCCATGCTTATTTTGGGCATGTTCATTAAGGATGTTTTGTATATATAGTTGTTCTCTATCCATCCATGCCCCTGTTTGTAATTATGTAGTGCCATAGCATGTCTTAATATTGCTCTACTTTTGATATAAAATATTCCTGGCAGATTGTTAACATGATATTCAATTTTGCCAAGGTTGTTGTAGTTGATCCATTCATGCTATGTATTTTCTCTTGCCATGGTTAGCTTCATAAACATGCCATCTTGCTGTAGGTATGCTTATTTTGTAATGCATTCCTTTGTGATGAGTTAATCAAGCTCGCCAAGATGCCTTCATAATTCTGTTTACTGCCATGCTCTGTTTTCTGCTGTCTGAAACCTGTTAGCGAAACTTGCTATGTTTACATGGTTGTCATAATATCTTATGATCCTTTTTGGCTCATGGTCAGTAAGGTACTTGTGTTCTATGCATTTATTAGATTCATGCCATGACTTGTTTTGCTATTATAAGTTCTTGTAGCATGTGTTTTTCTTTCTCTGAACATTGCTACCTGCTGTTGTTTCAGCCATGTTCAGTATTTTCACGAAGTCTGTGAACCTGATATCTTTTGCACTTTTCCCATGCTCGTTTGAACATGTTATGTTGTGATCTAGCCGTAGCTCAGTGTTCATCTTTTGTGAAGCATCTCCTGTAGATCACTGTCATATGCTTTGTTGCTATGTTAGAGTGTTGTAGCATAGTTTCTTGATGCATTCTAAGTGCTATCATGCTGTTAATCGCAGATTCGTGTCATTCTTGTTTTGCTTGCCATTTGCAAACCGTGCATCCGTTCCCGGTGATCTTTATATCGATTTCGACCGAAATCATCTCATCTTTCCAGTGGCATACTTGGTTTGCCAAGTTACTGCCTTGTTCATTCTTTTTCTTCCGGAGCACGCATACGCATCGCATATCATATCTCGCATATCATGCATGTATTGCATCATGTTGTTTGTGCATTTCCCGTGATTGATTGTGGTTCCATTGCTTGTGTTCTTGCTGTGGGTAGAGCCGGGAGATGAGTTCGTGAATGAGGAACCTGTCGTGTACGCTTACGAGGATCAAGCTTTCGACAACTCTGAGAACCTTGCAGGCAAGATGACCATACCCTCGAAATCTCTTCTATCTTTGCTTTGCTAGTTGTTTGCTCTATTGCCATGCTGCGCTACCTACCACTTGCTATATCATGCCTCCCATATTGCCATGTCAAGCCTCTAACCATCCTTTCCTAGAAACCGTTGTTTGGCTAAGTTACCGCTTTTGCTCAGCCCTTCTTATAGCGTTGCTAGTTGCAGGTGAAGTTGAAGTTGGTTCCATGTTGGAACATGGATATTTTCGAATATCACAATATCTCTTATTTAATTAATGCATCTATATTTTTGGTAAAGGGTGGAAGGCGCGGCCTTATGCCTGGTGTTTTGTTCCACTCTTGCCGCCCTAGTTTCCGTCATACCGGTATTATGTTCCTTGAGTTTGCGTTCCTTACGCGGTTGGGTGATTTATGGGACCCCCTTGACAGTTTGCCTTGAATAAAACTCCTCTAGCAAGGCCCAACTTTGGTTTTACCATTTTCCACCTAAGCCTTTTTCCCTTGGGTTTTCACGAGCCCGAGGGTCATCTTTATTTTAAACCCCCGGGCCAGTGCTCCTCTGAGCATTGGTCCAAACCGTCAGTCGCCGGTGGCCACCAGGGGCAACTCTGGGCTCGCCTATCGGAAGCTTGCACAATCCGGTGTGCCCTGAGAACGAGATATGTGCAGCTCCTATCGGGATTTGTCGACACATTCGGGTGGCTTTGCTGGTCTTGTTTTACCATTGCCGAAATGTCTTGTAAACCGGGATTCCGAGAATGATCGGGTCTTCCCGGGAGAAGGTTTATCCTTTGTTGACCGTGAGAGCTTATAATGGGCTAAGTTTGGACACCCCTGCAGGGTATATTATCTTTCGAAAGCCATGCCCGCGGTTATGAGGCAGATGGGAATTTGTTAATGTCCGGTTGTAAAGAACTTGTCACTTGACTTAATTAAAATACATCAACCGTGTGTGTAGCCGTGATGGTCTCTTTTCGGCGGAGTCCGGGAAGTGAACACAGTTCGGGTTATGAATGAACGTAAGTAGTTTCAGGATCACTTCTTGATCATTCTAGCTTGGCGACCGTTGCGTTGCTTCTCTTCTGTCTCTCATTTGCGTATGTTAGCCACCATATATGCTTAGTTCTTGCTGCAGCTCCACCTCATTACACCATCCTTTCCTATAAGCTTAAATAGTCTTGATCTCGCGGGTGTGAGATTGATGAGTCCTTGTGACTCACAGATTACACTAAAACAGTTGCAGGTGCCGACGATACCAGTGCAGATGACGCAACCGAGCTCAAGTGGGAGTTCGACGAGGAACGTGGTCGTTATTATGTTTCTTTTCCTGATGACCAGTAGTGGAGCCCAGTTGGGACGATCGGGGATCTAGCATTTGGGGTTATCTTATTTTCATTTGGATTTGACCGTAGTCGGTCTATGTGTGGATTATGGATGATGTATGAATTTATTTATGTATTGTGTGAAGTGGCGATTGTAAGCCAACTCTCGTTATCCCTTTCTTGTTCATGGGATTGTGTGAAGATAACCCTTCTTGCGACAATACCACAATGCGGTTATGCCTCTAAGTCGTGCCTCGACACGTGGGAGATATAGCCGCATCGTGTGCGTTACAAAGCAAGTCTAGGGACCCCCGTTCCCAGAACGCCGACAGTATCATCACTTGATGAGTTCCTGTTCTTCTTCGAAGAGCAAATGTTTTTCCCTGTATCTATCTATCTATCTATATCTATATCTATCTATCTATACCTATACTAATTACGGACTCCCTAAAAATTCCCACGTTAATTAGAAATTACTAGTCGTACATCTAAGGTGGGACCGAATTATTACGATGTAGATTAACCTTGGTAAAAAAAGGTAGCAGTTCGGCTGAAAGAAGATTGATTAGAAAGCCCAACACTCCGCTGACAGGCCCATAATACCCTCCGCCATCTCTTCCTCCCCAGGTGAAAAAAGCAGCGCCTTGATGCAATCTTACTCTCCTTAATCTCTCACGTCTCTCTCTCTCTCCCATGATCTCACGTCTCTCTTCCTCCCTCACATCTCTCTCCCCCCCCCCCCCCACATGGAAAACAGATTTGTTCTCTCATGATCTCACGTCTCTCTTCTTCCCCATATGAAAACAGATACGTGTTTCTCACAAATAGGAGCAAATAAGTTGGGGCATGAATCCTACTCATGGATCGTACCACATTAAATTTTGTTCCTCAGCTTTGTTTTGATTTTTTATCGGATTATAATTGAATTGACCGTATTTTTTTGGTGGATTCAGACTCAATATTTTTCTATCACGCCCTTTAAAAGAGCTATACCTAGGGATCCAATTCCAAATCCTCTCACGCTCTTTGGATAGCTCATGGAGATCAGCTCGGAGCACAGCTGGGCCCATGAGGCTAGCTTATATATTCAACCTGTGGCCTAACACAAACTGTCTCAACATAAAGGAGCCTCTGTCGGTTGTCAATTGATCAAGCTTCTCATGTCAGGTACGATGGTTGTGTCTCTGCTAAGTTTCTTTCTCGTCCATTTTTTTCAGCGATTATTTGTTCCGTTGGTTCAGTTATATATTATTAGGCTATGCACCTCTTCATTCTTACTCCCACTATAAAGAAATATAAGAGCATTTATAACTAAAGTAGCGATCTAAACACTCTTATATTTCATTACGGAGGGAGTACAAACAACAAGACGACCATGAGCTTCGGCTATGCACATCTTATTTCTTACAAATAACATGAAGACCATGATCTAATCATTCTTTCCAATTAAAGCCTTGGAGTTGGTAGAGACTCAACAAGTACTGATCTTGAAACTGTGCTCGCTTACAGGTCACTCTTTTTACCTTCAAAAATGATGGCATACGCTATGCTCCATGCGATTACCAATGGAAAGGAATCCTGGAAAGTGAAGGTCGGAGTAATTAGGCTATGGGATGCATTAACCTCATCAACAATGAACTTATTAGCCTTGGCATGATACTACTTGACGAAAATGTCAGCTCATTGGTAAAAGAATATGGGGTTCCAACATAAATAGGCCACTATGAGTTATATATCGATGCATCTCCTCACTATTAACAAGTTTAGGCCACTGGTCCAAGAATGATGATCACAAGATGGCTTTGATGTTATAATATAATTAGTTTACTGCAGTCTTGGCAAATTGATTTTTGTTGATAGATATGGTGGAACAGGAAAGAAGTTTCTGTGGAAAGCATTTATGAAAAAAATTAAGGTCCGAAGGGAAGATACTTCTAGCAGTAACTTCAAGTGGTATAGCAGCACCTCTTTTACAAGGTGGAAGCACAGCTCATTCAAGATTCCACATTTCACTGAAGATCACTAATGAGTACACATGCGGCATCAAGCTAGGAACATTTCTTGCGGAGCTAATAACGAGAACTTCGTTGATTACACACAAGCATTGACAAGAGTTTGAGACATACTTCGATTCACAAATGAGGATGCCGAGCAGAGAACATTTGGAGGAATGACTATAGTCTTGGTAGGTGACTTCAGACAAATCCTACCGGCTATACCAATGGGGAAAAGGGAACATATTTGTTTCCGCATATATAAAGAGATCCTACCTATTGAAGAACTTTCAGGAGTACCGACTCACAAAAAATATGTGTCTGAATTCAGTTGAAGGTAGTCCAATAAAGAAAGAAAAGACGACGGAATTTCCAAGCTGGATGCAAAACATCGGCAATGGTGCAGCAACAACAACAAATGAAGAAGATTGGATTAGCATCCCCAGAAGACCTTATTTTACATGAAGGAGATAACCCCATAACATCCATTGTTAATAGCATCTAATTCCCTGACTTACAAAGCTGGTACACTCATAGAACATACCTAGAAGAAAGAGCGATCATGTTCCCAAGAAACGAGATTGTCGACGAGATTAACACCCATATCATGAGTCAACTTCCTGGAGAAGAGGTAACATATCTTAGTTCAGATACAACATGCAAACAAATGTCTACAGTGGAAGATGAATATATGTTGTACCCAGCTGAGTTTCTAAATAGTCTTAAATTATCTTGAATACCAGAGGCTGAAGTTGGATCTTCCAGTAATGCTTATGATAAAAATCAACCAAAGTGCGGGACTTTGCAATGGGACAAGACTAACAATAACACAGTTAGGAAGGCAGTTCATTGAAGGCCAGGTCATAAACGACCTAACATTGCTGAGAGAATACCCAATATCAGTGTGATTTTGCTATGACTATGAACAGAAGCAAGGGGCAATCTCTCAAAAAGGTTGGGCTGTACTTATAAAAATGTTCACACATGGCCAACTATATGTTGCATATACTCACAGCGGTTGAAGAGCGTCCATTCGGCAGCGTGGCAAAAAACATTATTTACAAGAATGTATTATAGATATTTAATTTGTTGCCGCTATGATTAGAACAAGCAGAATCATTCTTATTTGTCTAAATATAATGCGGACATAGCTGCCTTTTCTGTTTAAAACTATTGTCTCTGCAATATTATATTTGTGAACAAGGTACTTCTATCTGCATCTGCATCTACATCTAAACAAAAATATTGGTTTAAGGGCTCACAACTGATTTGAGAAAGCCAAGATGCTTATGTATGCATCGCCATGTGTAGTTCAGACGAGGAGACGGACCCACTAAAGATTACTTTAAACCAAGTCGTAAAGGTACATAAGCATAGACGAAGAAAGATCCTTTTCTCACTTCATGTATCTCTTCTTTCTTAGATAGATCCAGCAATTCAGATCCAGTTTCCCAAATAATACGTGATTCCCAAATAAATTAATGAAACAACTAATTCGGAGCCGTGCTATGCCAGCCCGCAGAACAGCACTAACCGTGCAAGCTAGCTCTAGGACACCTTCCATCTGCCGCTGGACGAGGAAACTCCGCTCGACGATGCGAGCGTGGGAGTACAATGCAGCTTCGACGGAGACGTCGTACCACACCACAAAGGGGAACGGCCGGATGACCAGCGCCCCGACCGCCACTACAATAGGATTTGCGAGGGCACATATGCGGGCGTTATCCAGGAGAGCCGCCGGCGTAACCGCTCTCATGGCGCCGCTCAGACGGAGCGCAGTAGACTAGAGGCACCGTTAAACGACGCCGCCAAACACGCCGACGATTCGTGACAAAATTAATCATCACAAATAAAAATACGCACATCTCAATAGCCACGCGTCTCCGTCTGACTGAGTACAGAAAATTAGAAAATACAGTTGTTACCTAACTAAATTTTGTTTCATATTAACATAATATACGTATAAAATTATATGAGGTGCAATAAAATTAACTACCACAAAATATGTGCAATGAAAATGAAAATAATTATTTATCTTTCTGACATATTTTTTAAAATGAACTATGTCACTCACTGCAAATAAAGCACTAGTCCTCCGATCCATATTAATTGTTGTTGCTTTAGTATAAAGTTGTTGTACTAAAACAGCGACAAATACAAAGTTATACTAAAGCAGCAATAAATAATATGGACCGGAAGGAGTATTACATTAAAAGAAAAGTATTCTTCACTCTCACTACATAAGTCATGATATAAATAATACTCCATCCGTTCCTAAATATAAACTTTTTTTGAGATTCCAATACAGAGTACATACGGAGCAAAATGTGTGAATATACACTCTACAAACGCGTCTACATACATCTGAATGTAGTGCGTATTAAATTCTCTAAAAGGCCTTATATTTAAAAAGGGAGGGAATAACAATTTTTATTTGTTGAATATCTAATACATCTATGTGTTTCAGAAAAGTTTCTAGGCTACCATCGAAGAGAGTTAGAAGTCCACCTAAATATGCAAGGATGCAACGCAACTGCAAATCGAACTCCGGATTTGTATGGCAATTATAGTTCTCGCGAGGATGACAAATTTCTTTAGCAAACATGCAATTTTTTGCCAGTATTTGCCATGCTTGCTAAAGTAAATTAACATCATTGCTAGAAGTATAATTCTCATGAGAAACATACGATTTTCTATGTTTAAACAATCTGACATTAGATTTTTACCGTCGTCAATAAAAAAGTAAAAAATTTGACTACGATGATGGAACCTACTCAATATGAGGAGAACAATGATTAATGTATAAAACAGTAATTTTATCACCAAGAAAAATAAAAGGTAATGTCCATAGATAAAAGAAATCTTTTACGTTTCCAATTATACACTAAATCTAAGTGTTTCATATGTCCCACTGTTCAAACAATTAATAGAACAATTCAAGACTTCTATAATAGATCTAAATCCATTAGTATGGGTACTGACCAAAATGGAAAGATGAGAAATATGCTAGCCCGTGCGAATGCACGGGTAGACGACTAGTGATAGATAATTATCAAGGATAAGCATTGCAAGGGAGAAACACATTCGAAGGTACCTACAAATAGGGATGAAAACGGCGCGGAAACGGACGGAACTGGGTGCTATCATATTTGTTTTCATACTTTTTTACAGAAGTCGAAACGAATACAGAAACCCCGGAAACAAATACGGAAACAGATACTTCCGGAAACAAACACGGAACCAATATAGAGCGAAAACGGAAACAAAATTGTATGTTGACCGGAACTTAAAAACCCCTTGAACCATAGAGAAATACAGACAAAAAACAAACAAATTGATGAACTTCTTAACATGTCTACAAAATAATATGGTTGTGTTGGTAACATAGGTTAGTATTGTAGTAGTACATGACAATTTCATATAGAGTCTAGCTTAGTATGTGTGTGGTAGTAAAAGTTGCTACTCAAATGATACATTCTACTCATTGTGTCATCGTGTGTTGTTTGGTAGTTGGGTTACAAAGCAACCATGGGCCTATAGTAGAAACGGAAATTCCATATTAATGGAAACGGAAAGTTCCGTTTCCACGTATGTTCCATCGGAAAACACCATTCCGTTTTTGTTTCCGTTTCCACATAAAACATTCCATTTCCATTTTCGTTTTGCAAATTTCCGTTTCCATTTTCATATTTCCTCTCCGTTTCAATTTTTCCTCCGAAAAAGCGGAAACTTTCCACTTCATTTTCATCCCTACCTGCAAACAGATAGTACGAAGGAAATAACATTGCAGGTGGGGGGGGGGGGTTATTAACGTTACATGGCGACCGAGTATTTCAACACCACAAGCGGTGCGTTAAGTTCATCAAGCAAATTTTTCGAGGGAAAACCAAATGTGAATAAAAACACCCTGCGAAAGCCTCGATAATCTATCACTCGATGTAATTCTCCCCCCTTTTTGTCAACAATTGTCAAAAAGGAATGAGAACACATACGAGGAACTACTCTTCTGAAGAGTCCTTAGAATCAGAATTGAAACCACTCGACGAGTCAGAATCCAAAGAGCGAGGAATGGTCGAGGCAGAAGCAGGAGTAGCAGTATGGGCACTTGAGGACTTGGCACGGTGATCATCAGGCTTGAAGATAAGAGTAATAGATGTGTCTACAATTTCATCAGGTCAGTTGAAGCAGAACGTTGTGGTAGCACGGGAGTTTGTCGTCGGATGCGAGGAACAACAAGTAAGTCCACGTAGTTATACTCCTTCATGATGCCCTTTTTAGCTAACTGCTTGCAAGAGTAATGCTGCCTTAGCAGAGTCCATGATTGATTCTTTGCCTCCTTCTCATGAGGAAGAATTTGGCGAGTATGATTATGAAGCAAATTCAGCTCAGTCATTAACTCCAGCTTTTCCTTTCTATCCAGCTTGATGTGGCTTTCCACTGTCTGCTATGTGCGAATGAAAGAGATGGATTTTCTTCACGAGGGATTTCAACCCTGGCTTTCTTGACCTTAGGAGAATTTTCAGAAGTGCTAGCAACATCAACAGGTTCCTTTCCTTTTCCAATATCCTTCACTATGCGCAGAGTGTCACGAACTGGTGGCATGAATACTTTCGAAATATAAGCCTAGAAGAATTTCTCATTGGTGAGCTGCTCAATTACATACATGATCCATGGAGCATACGGCTTCAATGACTGAGGGCTGTCAGCAGCACATGCCAAATTTTGAATGAAAAGATCAGGAACATCAAAGCGAATTCCTTGAGAGATAGCCATGAGTGCATTTCCCACAATGCCATTGATGGTATTTGGTATGTTTGTTGGCGTGATAGTATTGTACAGAATGTGAAACGTCACATTGTTGTCATAGGCCAACTTCTTCGGATCAACATCAATGCATTCATCACCAACCATGGTGGGATCCATCTGAATGTGGAGTTGTGCTTCGAACACTTCCCGGAAATGCAGCCTATGTTCTCTATCATTCTCAAATTCACACCGAGGAAGATTTATCATAGCCAAAAATTAATTTGATGAGCACTTGATCTTTTCTCTGCCTCTCATCCATTTGAGAATCCAGGATGAGGTGTTTCTAAGCTCCCCTGAGATATACAATGTGACATAGAACTAAAGGATAACTTCTTTGTTCCAGCCATGATTGAAGCACATGTGTCGGGGATATCTAGCGACATATGCCAGGGGTGGCTTATCATGGATGGGGACAAAAGTACGTCGATGGGCACTAGAAGTGGGAGTGAGCATGACCTAGAACACCTATGAGGTTTACCCAGGTTCGGGGCTCTCCGTGGACATAACACCCTTGTCCTGCTCTATGGGGTCTCCGCATGATGACTATCGTCAATAGAGTAGCTAAAAGATTGCTCCTAGAGCTGTTTCGGCTAAAGGAGGAAGAGAGCAAGGCTAGCCCTAACTTCTCCTTCTATGGGTGTGTGTCTAATGGATGGGGTTCCGAACCCTTTGCATGGGTGAGCCTGGGGTTTTTTATATAGGCCTACCCCCCAGGGGTACAATGATAATCCGGCCGGGTGTAGGACCCGACCGTCAGTGTCTCTGGGGACCGGCTGTTGGGGACTCGGCCGACAGGTAGGGCCTACCGTCTATAGGCCATGCCGTCTGCTTTATACTGTTGCCTTGCTCCTGATGAAGGATGCTTTGTCGGGGGGGCATGGCTACAGTCCCGCCGCCTAGCGGGCGCCCACTTTGAGGGGGGAGGGCCGCCTGCTGAGAGTCGGCCCGCCCTCGATGCCGCCCGCTTGGGATTCGCCGCCTTCTGGTTGCTTGCGGACAGGTAGAGCCGCCGCCTACGGGCCGTACCGACCGCACATCATGGGAGCGTGGCTCCCTCTGACATAGGTGATGTCACGGGCTGCATGGCAACAGTGTCTCGCCGGGCGAGGGGTGTCCACTTGGTACACCCGCACTGTGGCCATGCTCTGCCCTGGATTCGGGGGTGGCAGGTCGCACTGTAGCCACGCCCCATCTCGTCGCGGTAATGGGGTGCAAACTTTGAGGGGACAAGGGGCCGCCTGATAAGAGCCGGCCCCCTCGTCGTATCCTTCTGAGAGCCAGCCGTCCTCTGGCAGCGGGCCCATCTAACCAGGCGGCCTAAAGGGTTGGCCTTTTGTCCGGGAGGTGTGAGGGTCGCAGCTAGCCCCGATGTCTTGAAATACCATGGGGGCTGATGAGGCTGCCCGTGGTCATTTACTCCGACAGTAGTCCCCGAAGCTGGTAGGGCGCCACGGCTGAAATCGAGGAGCCTCAGCAGCTTCCTACTCCGAGTGCTTTGGTAATCTTGCTTTGTCCGTCTTCTGGAAACGTCGATTGTTAGGAGCCGGCCAAGGAGCGGCCGGCCGACTAGTGAATTTGAACCGTCGAGGTAGAGGCCGGTGGTGCGTCAGCCGGGTGGCAGGCTTGCCGCCCGTTGCTCGTTCGCCACGCGACGCCAGCAGACCAGGTCGGCCTGCCCGCCCACGCGTGCAATGGCACGTCACCGCAGGCCTGGGCCCGCCACTACAGGGCCTCGGCGTGCGCGCAGATCCGCTGCGGCCGAGGCAAACGGTTGCCCTTCCGGGGGCATTAACCGCACGCTGTAATGGAGCTGAAGGTGCGGGGTCATGGGGGAAGTGGGCGCAGTTAATCCCATGCCCCCATGTTTTGCCCCCTCGCCTCCACCGCTGCGGCCTATAAGAGGGGGGAGGAGGGTGCGGCGGAATGCACTCGCGCTCCCCCCGCTCTCCATCTTCTTCTTCCTCTGCCCACTGCTGCTCCATGCCACCCCGCAGCTTGCTGCCGAACACAGCCTGTTGCAGTTCGTCCTCGCCACGCCGCCGCGCCACCGGGCCACCGCCACCATGGCGCCTGACGGGCGTTCCGGCGACTGGGACGGCTCTTTGTCCAAGTCGAGGACATCGATTATCTCCGCGCGACGTGGAGGCCTCCCGGCGAGGAGTGCATGGGGGAGCGGATCCCTTTGGAGCAGAAGATCTCGCCGGCGCCGGAGCCCGACGAGTTTGTGGTCTTCCATAGCCACTTTCTCCACGGCTTTGGCTTGCCGGCGAGTGGTTTCTTCCGCGCCTTCCTCAACCTCTACGGCTTGCAGCCGCATCATCTCACACCCAACACCGTGGTACTCCTCTCCGCCTTCGTTACTTTCTGCCAGGGTTATCTTGGAATTTTGCCCATGCTCGAGTTGTGGGGACGATTCTTCTACCTCAAGGTTGGCACCACGGCTAAGGAGAGGAATGAGCGGGAGGCCGCGGCCCAGGTGAAGGTGGAAGTGACCGAGGCGGCGCGAACGGAGGCCGACACAGTGGCCAAGGAGCAGGCGGACGTGGCCGCCAAGGCACAGGAGGAGGAGGCATCCCGCAGTAGGGCTCCAGAGCCCACCGTTCCACAGCCTGCGGAGCCGATGGCGCTGGAGGGCCAGGCACCGACTGGAGGGATTGGTGCTGACCAGCTGGCCCTGGAGAGGGGAGGGGCAAGCCCCGTCGTCTTGCAGGCGGAGGTGGCTCCGTGCGCGCCGACTGCCGACCCGCAGGGAAGTCGGCCTGAAGCGCCGCTGGTGCCGCCATCTGGCGGCGAGTTGGTGGTGGGCCCGATTCCCACGATTTGCGCTCCTGCGCGCCAGCGCCCGGAGAGGGCGGCCTGAGCGCCAAGGCTAATGTAGATCGGGGCCGCGAGCTCGTCGGGGCCCGACACCAAGGCCAACAGCGCCGCCCCACCAGACTGGACGTCTGGGGCTGCCTCGGGTGTCCTGAATGTGGTTGTTCAAGACATCCTAACCCGGTTCAACACCCAAGGCGCCACTCTCCAACAATCCATGCAGGAGTTTTTGGCAACGTGGGCGGCCGTACGGGTACGCTTCTTGTTTTTCAATTCCTGTGATCTTCCATGGGGGCGCGCTAGCGTACCCACTGGATGTAGCCCCCGAGTTCCTCAGCAGCCAGCTCGGAACTTCAAGGTGAGCTCCGAGTGCTGACTTGTTTTTTTCTTCCCTTGTCTTTGTAGCAGGATTACCACAACCTCCGTGTGGCCGCCTACAACTCCCAGAATCAGGAGCTGGCCAAGCGGACCACTGACCTGAATCAGAGCCGAAGTAAGCATTTCGTCTTCTTTTTTTGCGAGGGCGTGTTAGCACACCTGCTGGGTGTAGCCCCCGAGATTCTGGCCGACTGCTGAGTAGTCGGGCCGGATCTTTTGGCAACTACATGTTTTTGGTTGGTGTTGACATTTTCTTTTCTTTTCTTGTCTTGGCAGAGGCCGCCGCCGATCTGTGGAAGCGCCTGGGCGAGGTTGAGTCTGAGCTCCGCACCAAGGAGCAGGAGCATAGCCAGGCCACCCAGGAATGCGACCGACTTGCGAAGGAGCTGGAGGACCAGGCGGCCAAGCACTAGGCAGAGGTCCAGAAGCTGACGGAGAGCGAAACCCTCCCCAAGGCCGAGTACGAGACTCAGCGCTCGAACTGGGCCAAGAGGGAGAAGTTCCTGTCCGACGGCTACGGCGAGATCGAGGATATGATCAATGGTAAGTTGTTTCTTCTTTTATATAGCTGTCGGCTGCTGCAGGAGCCGGCTTCTGGCTTCTAACTCCTCTTGGGTTTTCTTCATGTGCAGAATTCTTTCCCGGTCGTTCCGTCGCCATCAGGCAGGCCATCGAGGCACGGCGTGACCAGCGGAGGAGGGCGGGAGTCGATATTCCACCGAACACGCCTCGTAACCTTGGCGAGCAGCTTCTGGCCGTCAATGCGCGTCTGCAGCCATCTCATCGCACACTCCACCGCCTGCAGCGCGCCGGGGCACACGTGTTGGCCGCCCTCTGGCCGGATGCTCAAGTCCCCGTACCCCCAGCCAGACTGCCGACTGGCTGGAGGCGGCAATTGGGAGCTTCGAGGCTTGGAAGGGTGTTGCGGCTCGGGCGGGCACACGGACGGCCTTGGAGTTCGTCAAGGCTTGGTATCCGAGGCTGGACCTGGCAAGCTGGCCACCTTCCGACAGGAGGCCGGACCGGAGCTGGAGGCGGTGAGCCGCGATCTCACCCGTCACGCGGCGGCAATTGCCGAGTACACCGACACCTCCGTCTTCGTCCCGGAGCTGGATGATGACGGCGCTGAGGTGCCGCCCAACTGGTTTGGGCTGGACCCGGAAGTGGAGGAGGATTCGGCGGAGGAGATCGCATCCAGTGACGAGGGCAAGGACGAAGAGGGCAAGGACGGCGAAGACATCGCACCGGACGATGGAGCGATCAGCCGGCCTCAGCCTGACCAAGCCTTGACCAGCGAGCCGCGGGATGCCGCGCCGACTACCGCCGGTGCCGACCAGGGCGAGACCCACCAGTCGGCCGCTCCGCCACCCAGCGCCTCTACCTCCACCGACCCGTCTGACCCTCCTGCTACTCCTCTGCCTAGGCGGCCACTTTATCTTTCTTGTTTTTTGTCTTGTAATCTTTCGAACAAGTTAGATTCGCACAGTTCCACCCGCTGGGGGTGTACTTTCAAACTCTGTTGAATGCTGACCATGAGCCTTTTGCTATGTATACAAGTTATTCTCGCACAAGTTTGTGTTCTTGCCGAGTTCTAGCTTGGTTTTGCTTTTCTGTTCTTTTTGGCTTTTTCTTTAGCCGCCTTCCTTTGGCTGTCGCCCTGCCAGCTAGACAGCCGCTCTGCTGTCTGTGGCTGGGTCAGGGACTTGGCCGTTTAGGATAGACAAGTACTTCGGGCACCTAGAACATAGCTAGTCAAGCGAGAAGCCGGCTGGCCGGCCGCTTCAGCAGCCGGATGGTGAGGCGAGGAGCCGGCTTGGCCTATGCTGATATTTTTCCTTCGTCATTTTCCGTGTGGACATTATTTCCTGCCTTTAGATCTTGCCAGTTAGACAGTCGCTCTGCGAGCTATGGCTTAAGGCAAGAGAGGGCTTAGATGTCGGCACACTACTTGTCCGAATGCAAGTGCTATCAACATAGGACAAGGCGGCGAGCCCCCGGGCCGACTGGTGTGACCCAATGCCGGGCGAAGGAATGAAAATAATACATTCACGGGCATAATATTATCATATAGATAAAAAGGGTAGCCCCCGATTGCTCGTGACAGACCCGTTCTCTTTGCTCTTAATACAAAAGGTAGCGTGGTACATACTGCATTAACTGTAAAATCTTCGGAGGAGATTTGCGTTCCATGGGTGCCCTGTTTCCTTGCCAGAATCATTCCTCTTGCGTGCCCTAGGCTTCTGCACGTCAATGAGGTAGTAGGAGTCGTTGCCCAAGGCTTTGATGATGATGAAAGGCCCTTCCCAAGGGGCCGAGATCTTGTGCTAGCCGGTTGTTCGCTGGATCAGCTGGAGCACAAGGTCCCCCTCTCGAAAGGATCGTGGCTTGACGTTCCGGCTGTGGTTGCGGCACAGGCCCTGCTGATAGATGGCGGACCGGCTGAGTGCCAGCAGCCGGCCCTCCTCCAGGAGGTTGACGCTGTCTTCTCGCGCCTCCTTCGCCTCCGCCTTCGTGTACATGGTGACGCGAGGCGAGTCAAACTCGATATCAGTTGGGATGATGGCCTCGGCCCCATACACGAGGAAGAAGGGAGTGAAGCCGGTTGCTTTGTTCAGCGTGGTACGGAGGCTCCAGAGGATGGCCGGCAGCTCTTCGATCCAATAGCCGGCCGAGCGCTCTAGCGGCTCAACCAGTCAGGGCTTGATGCCGGACAAGATGAGGCCGTTTGCTCGCTCGACTTGGCCGTTTGACTGCGGATGGGAAACAGATGCTAAGTCCAGTCGGATGCCCTGCGTTGCGCAGAAACGGGCCAAGGAAACATTGGCGAAGTTTGTGTCGTTGTCGGTGATGATGTTGTGTGGTACACCGTACCGGACGGTGATATCTGCGATGAAGGTCACAATAGTCGGACCGTTCAGCTTCTTAATTTGCTTTGCTTCAATCCACTTGGTGAATTTGTCCACGGCGACCAGCAGATGGGTCATCCCGCCGCGTGCTGTCTTGAATGGGCCCACCATGTCCAGCCCCCAGACGGCAAACGGCCAAGTGAGGGGGATGGTCTTGAGTGCAGAAGCCGGCAGGTGTTGCTTGGAGCTGAAGCATTGGCATCCTTTGCACTTTTGGACCAAATCCTTGGCGTCTTCCAAAGCAGTCGACCAGAAGAATCCATGGCGAAAAGCTTTGGTGACAAGGGATCTGGAGGCCGCATGGTGGCCGCACTCACCTTGGTGGATGTCTCTGAAGATTGCTTTGCCTTTCTCCGGCTCTACGCAGCGCTAGAAAACGCCAGTCATGCTGCGCCTGACAAGCTCTCTGTTCACTATGGTGTATGCTGCTGCCCGGCGTTGCACCTGCCCAGCCAAGATCTTGTCGGCTAGTAGCTCTCTGTTCACTAGGAAGTTGAGGATGGGTTGTGCCCATGATGGTGCTTCTACCACTGTTATCACGGCCACTGGTACCAGGGCGGTTGGGTTGGGAGGCGGCGGGTTGGAGTCGGCCGCCGCTTGCCGTGTCGTTGAAGTCCCCGGGCTGGCTGCCGCTGCCCACGGGATGGATTGTGAAGTCTCCAGGCCGGGTGTGACTGCTGCAGTCCCCGAGCCGCCTGTGAAAGTCCCTGGGCTGGCTGCTATAGCCCCCCGGCCGGGTTGTGAAGTCCCCTGGCCGGGTGCGACTGCTGCAGTCCTAGAGCCGGATCCGACTGTTCCGGGAGCAGCCGGCACAAAGATCGACTCTTATTCTGGCAAAGGCTTGAAAGACGCCTTGCGCAGGCACTCGAGGGAGACGCCGACTGGTATGGCCTGCCGGGTGGAGCCAATCTGTGCTAGGGCATCTGCTTGCTCGTTGTCGGCCCGTCACACGTGAAGGAACTTGCACCCGTCAAAGTACCCACTGATCTGCTGGACGAGGAAGCGAAAGCTCACCATGTTTGCATCCTTGGCGTCCCAGTCGCCAGATGACTGCTGGACCACCAAGTCTGAGTCGCCGTAACACAGCACTCGGCGGATGCCAATCTCTTTGGCCAGTCGAAGCCCGTGGACGAGTGCCTTGTACTCGTCCATGTTGTTGGAGGCGACAAAGTGGATCTGCAGCGTGTATCTGAGCTTGTCGCCTTTGGGAGAGGTGAGGACGATGCCGGCTCCCAAACCGGTGTGCATCTTCGAGCCATCAAAGTGCATCCGCCAATGGGTGGAATCCGGCGCTGGCGGCTGGTACTGGGTCTCGGCCCAGTCGACGAGGAAGTTGGCCAGTGCTTGGTACTTGATGGCGGTGCGAGGCTGGTAGAGGATGGTGTTGGGAGCTAGCTCGGTGGCCCACTTGGTCACCCGACCTTATGCATCTTTATTGCCTATGATCTCGGCAAGTGGGGCAGTGCAGCCAACCGTGATGGAGTGCTCCTGGAAGTATTACTTGAGTTTCTTGGCGGCAAAGTACACGCCATAGCACATCTTCTAGTAGTGGGGGTAGTTCTGCTTGGAGGTCGACATCACCTCACTCAAGTAGTAGACGGGCCTCTGGACCGGCTATGCCCTGCCGTCTTGGGTGCTCGACCATAATGACAGTGCTGACCACCCGGCTGGTGGCGGCGATGTAGAGGAGCATGGGCTCCTTAGCAGCCGGAGCCGCCAGGAGAAGCGGTGTGGTCAATATCTTCTTGAGCTGGAGGGAAGCCTCGTCTACCTTGTCATTCCACTCGAAGCAAGTGGTTTCCTTCATTAGCTGGTAGAGGGGAAGAGCCTTCTCACCCAGCCGACTGATGAAGCGGCTGAGATATGCTAAGCACCCGGTGAACTTCTGGACGTCTCGCAACCGGGTGAGTCACTCCATCCGCTCAATGGCCTTGATCTTCACCGGGTTGCACTCGATGCCGCGTTCAGAGACAAGTAAACCAAGGAGCTGGCCGACCGGGACTCCAAAGACACACTTCTGTGGGTTGAGTTTGATTTGAAAACGGTGTAGATTATCAAAGGTCTCCTTCAGATCATGTAGGAGGGTGCCACGCTTTTCCGTCTTCACCACAATATCGTCTACATAGACGTGGGCATTTCTGCCGAGTTGCTTGAGGAGGCACTTTTGTATGCAACGCTGAAACGTGGTGCCGACATTTCTCAAGCCGAACGTCATGGTCAGGTAGCAGAAGGCTCCGAATGGTGTGATTAAGACGGTCTTCAGCCGATCGGCCGGGTTCAGCTTGATCTGGTGGTAGCCGAAGTAGGCATCAAGGAAAGACAGCAGCTCGCATCCAGCTGTGGAGTCAGTCACTTGATCTATCCGAGGCAGGGCAAATGGATCTTTGGTGCATGCTTTGTTGAGGCTAGTGTAGTCAATACACATGTGCCACTTGTTGTTCTTCTTCAATACAAGGACTGGGTTGGCAAGCCAGTCCGGGTAGAACACTTCCTTGATGAAGCTGGCTACCAGAAGCCGGGCGGTCTCTTCACCAAAAATTCTTCTCTTCTCTTCTGACAGGTGGCGGAGGGGTTGCTTGACTGGCTTCGCATCCGATCTGACATGTAGCTTGTGCTCGGCGAAATCCGTCGGAACACCCGGCATGTCCTTGGGAGACCATGCAAAATGTCCCGATTCTCACGGAGGAAATCGACGAGGTCGCTTTACTATTTGCTATCAAGGTTGGCCCCTATGACAGCGTGCCTCTGCGGGTGCTCCGGGTCCAAGGGTATCTTCTTGGTCTCTTTGGCCGACTGGAAGGAGCCCTGGGCCTCTGACTCCTTTGGGTCTGGAGACATGTCCGGCTGCTTGCTGGCCATGGCCACAACCCGGTCAAGGAGTCTCTTCTCTTTGGCAATGACGAGGGCCTCGGCCAGCTGACTGTTGACGGCAGCACATGCAGCCAACTTCTGGTAGTCGCCGGCTATGGTGATGATGCCCTTGGTGCACGACAGCTTCATCTTGAGGTAGGCGTAGTGCGGTACTGCCATGAACTTGGCCAACGCAAGCCAGCCCAAAAGAGCGTGGTAGGGGCTCTCCAGGTCAACTACCTCGAACTAGATTAGCTCACGGCGGAAGTGATCTTTGTCTCCGAACAGTACGTCTATCTTGATCTTGCCGATCGGGGAGTAGGAAAGGCCACGTACAATGCCGTGGAAGAGAGTCCGACTGGGCTGGAGCTGCTTCTCTTTGATGCCCAGCTTCTCCAAGGTGTCGCGGTAGAGGATGTTAATGCTGCTACCCCCATCTATCAGGACTTGGGAGAAGCGACAGGCTCACCTCTCTATTGAGAAGGTGGCATCCAGCACCATGGCATAGGAACCCGGGGAAGGCATCATGTCCGGGTGGTTGGTGCGGCTCGAGCTGATGGGCCTCTCGGACCAGTGCATGAACTCTAGGACTTCGGAGGCGACAGCATTCACCTCACGGTGGTACTGATGCCGGTTGTGCCTGTCGTCAGCCACGCTGGTGAAGACGACGTAGGCTCCATGCTCTTCGGGGAACTCATCTTGGATTGTGCCGACTGGACGGGCCGCCGGCTGCTGAGGAGGCGGAGCCGGCGGGCCGACAGGTGGAGGAGGCAAGCCCTCGCCCTTGGCAATTTGTAACACCCCAAAAATTTGACCTTGTTTTATTAATTAAAATTTTGCCAGGAAATCAAATTTTTATTTTTCTGGATTTCTCTTTGATTTCAGAACCCCACTTATCTTTAATATTGTGGGTTTTTAACTCAAATGGAAACTTTTCAAAAGTATTATTGGACTTGTATGCTCTCTTTATAAAAACAATTCTCTATCAGTGGATTTATTTGCATAATTGCTTTTCCTGAGTTTTATTCTTTTAAAATGATCTTTCATAAATTTGGAGCCTCTTTTGCACTGCAACCATTTGATTAATGCATTTAAAATTTTCACCAAAATTTGGGGATGTCATGTGATGTTCCCACCTCACTTTTATGCAAAAACATCTTTTGGTTATTGGAGATTTTGAGCTCTACATCAACTTTTCAAATCTGGTCCAGTAGGTATTTTTGCACTACAACCTATTTAAATATTCCTTTAAAAATTCTTCCAAGTGTTTGGAGATGTCAGTAGATGCTTATAACTCAGCTTCATGCAAAAACCGAGGGATGTTCTTCGAAAAATTTGAGTGAATCAACCTCTTTTTCATTCTGGTCTAGTTTGGTGATTTGTACTGCAACCATATTTTATCTTGCTCTTGTTGCCTTGGGATTTATCCTTCTTATAGACCTCCCTGCAAAACCCTTAAGTCCAGGTGAGTGGACCCATTGGAGGATTTTTAATGCATGCAATGCTAGCTTTTAGTTTCTGCCCAAAACTGGTTTTCTCAAAAACTTGCACTAACAAGTTTCTGTTTTTGCCAAACTAACCTTACCACCTTCTTTAGCTCCTAAAGAGACTAGGATCTGGAGATTTTGGCCACCCCAAGAGTTGCCTAGATACCCATGGCATTCTGTCGAACACCCTGTGTGCAGGAACAGTTTTGGCATGTTTCCTAGTTTGCATTGTGGACTTGATCCCCTGACCCATCCATCATGTCTACTAAGCTCCTAGCTATCCCTGACCCAGGCCTGCTGATCCCCAGCATCACCCTAGCCCTCTAGCACGCGCTGGCATTTCGTCGAGCACCTGGCGTGCGTGCTCTGGGCGCGGCCAGAGCGCGCATTTTGCACGTGCGTGTGCTCGGGTCGCCGCGTCGCACCCCTGGCCCTTGCTCGCCTGCAGAGCCACGCCCTGCCCTCACCCACTCACCAGAACCCTCCAAGCCTCCCTGGCGCCCTACAGCGCCGCCGTCAGGGCTCCCTTGGCGGCACGCCGGCGTCGGCAGCGGGCTCTGCCGTGGACGGCGCCGCCCAAGCCACCCGCGCGCGCCAGCTGCCCCCTGGAACAGCCCGAGCCTATCCTCAAGCCCGTCGACTAGTGCTCGTCGCCGCCACGTCGCCCTGGCCACTACAGAACGGCGACTCGTCGTTGTTCTTATCCACCACCGCGGGAGCCAGCCTCGTTGCGCTATAAAAGGAGGCCCCGAGCCCCTCCGAGCACTCAGGCGACCTCAGGCCTTCCCCCTAGTGCTCCCCTAGCCGCGGATTGACCGGAAGAGGCCATCTTCCCCACCTCCGGCAGGTTCGGCCGCCGCCGCGCTCCGGTGCCCTGCGTCGCGAGTAGAACCTCCCCGGTCCATCCAACACCGTCATTCGACCCCCCCTAGACCTTGCGGAGCTGGCCCGCGCCTCAGCCTAGACCAAGGACCACCATAGCCCGAAGCCCCTTTTGCTCCCGAACCACCGTCCGCCGCGGAGCTCGCCGCCGGTGACTTCCTCCGTCCCCACCTGCCTAGCACCCACCGGGAGGACCGCCCTAGACTGGCAGATCCATCCCTGCCCTCGGGGCCCCATGGGGAGCTGCCGTTTGTCGACGGCGATCGCCGGAGTCCTGCCTCCGTTCGGGCAGAGGGAGAGGAGGGAGAAAAGGACTAGCCAACCTGACAAGTGGGCCCCCTGGACCCACTGTCAGTGACCCACGCGCCACCCACGCTGGCTTTAGTGGACGCGCAAAGTCCCGAGTACGTCTCCTCTTCTTCGAAAGCATATTCTGTATCGAAACGTTTTCTTTTTCTAGTTTTATTAAAAACAGAACTTTGACCAAACTTTGACTGGCTATATCTTTTAAAATAGAACTCCAAATGAATTGATTCTTTTTCCTACCTCTTGCAAATTTCATCTAGTTTGTTTTAAGATTTATTTCAAAAATATTTGGGACAACTTTTTGTACTGTTTTTGAAATATGTGTTATTTGAATATTTCTCAAAATAGGATTTTGGAGAAAAAGGCAACCTTCAAAAAGTGCACCCCCACATGCATACACCTGAAGGCAAGCATTCTGAACCCTGGCATAATATTTTTGGATGTTGTTGATACGGTTACAACACCACCTTGACTTGGAGCATACGTTATTTTTATATGACGATAAAATCATACGCATGGTTGCATATTGGCGATGCTTTGCTGTTAGAAATGGATATGCTGGTGATGGTAATCATCCTCGTAAGCTTCTCATGCATACCGGAAGGAAGCCGGGAAAGTCGCGGTCTTGGGTAGACACGAGCTTGTCCCTAGTTCCTCGTTGAGACGAGTATGTCTGGTATGGCATGGTGAGGCTTGATGTGTGGTGAGCTTACCTGTTAATGGAAATATTTTTTTGTTATGCTAATCATGCAGAGAATACTTGAACGTCCTGAGTCGGCCGTAGATCGAGTCTTGTTCCAGTAACCCCCATACTTGCTTCGTACTACCACTTGTCCCTGCCATAGGTAGGGTACGGTTCAGTAAGTTGTCAACCCCTTTCCAGCACACACCGTACAGAGAGGCCGTGATGAGGGTCCCATGGCCATGGATTAAAGCCAGTCATCCGGTCCGGGGGCATGGGTGTTTCGGTTGTAGCCGAAGGGGTAGCTCCCCTAGTTTGCGCGCGGTATAAATGTTGTGATCCCATGCTACGTCGAGGTTGTAGCCTCCCCACTTAGAGTTTCGCTTGACAGGTGTCGTGGGTGATTCCAGACACCGGTAAGTTAGGCTGGTGTGTGCAGGTCAGGCGTGTTTTCAACCAAAATACCGTAGACGGAATTAGTCCCGATAGACTAAAGAAATCCGTTACCCGTGGGTAAAGAGTACACCCTCTGCAGAGATTATACATCTATTCGAATAGCCGTGTCCATGGTTAAGGACTACAGTCTGGGATGGGTCAAGTGTCGGTCTTAGTGTCGGTCTTCGGAGGAAAACCTGCTAAACCAGAACATTGATTATGAACTGTGACACATGTGGATTATGATTATTATTATTGTGGACTAACCATTTACTTTATTGGAATTATTGAGTATCCCTGTGACGGTTCTACCTCCTGGATATTCACCGTGATTATTCTTATATAAGCCCTCTATGTGGTGTCACTCAGACGCCCGACTGCGGCATGCTTGTTATTTAATTATTCTTTATAAGCCCTCTATGTGGTGTCGCTCAGACGCCCGACTGCGGCATGCTTGTTATTTTATTATTCTTTATAAGCCCTTTATGTGGTGTCGCTCAGACGCCCGACTGCGGCATGCTGGTTATTTAATTATTCTTTATAAGCCCTTTATGTGGTGTCGCTCAGACGCCCGACTGCGGCATTGTTAATTTATTTGCACCCTTTCGAGGAGTCATCTCAGACACTCGATCAGTGCAATTTATTTCTACTCCCGTATCGCATATTCATATTTCTCCCGCATGCGTACATCATGGACTTCGTTCATTTCGTGACAGACGTTATGATCATAGAATATTTCGGAGCATGATTACCCCTTGTTATATTATATCCGTGTTCGTAATGTTTGCGAGTACATTCAAACATACTCACTGGCTTGTCCCTGGCTATTGTCTTGGCCAGATTTCTTGCGTGGAGAGGAGCGTTTCGACGACAGCCCCGGAACCCATGTAAAGGTGATAGCAGCCTCGCGAAGATAGGAGTTATCCTGGTCAGCTGTTCTTGTGGGAAATGGAGTCCCATAGACGCAGATGAACCACAAACCGCTTCCGCCATCAACCACTAGAAACCAAGTGTTGTACTCATAGGCCACAATGGTCTTGTACTTCATATTTTGTACTTTGCTTGGAATTTCTGTATCAAGTTGGTGCCTCATCAGCTAACAGTAATCCTGGGGCTGGTGAGCACAAGGGCCATTTTCTGGAAAATTAATATCCCGGAAAACCGGTCCTGACACAATTTGGGTGAGCCAGTGGCACTTCCGGGTGGTGTGGTTGGACGGCTTTGCACCTTTGTGGAACTTGCAGGGAGCATCAAGGGTTTGCTCGAAAGAGAAGGCGGGCAACCAAGCAGGCTTGCCGCCCTTCTGACGCTTGCGGCCGGGCTGCCCCTCCGGCTGCTGGTCTTCAACTGTCGCCACCTGCCGGCTGGTGGATGCCGGCTGCGGGACCTTGCGCTTGTTGTCGTTCGGCTGCTGGCACAGAATGGAGTCACTAGCCAGCGTTTGAGCAGCTGGAGGGAGCACGTTCCCGGACGCGTCCACCCGGAGCTACGACTTCATGGAGGAGTAGGCAGTGGCGTACTTGTCTGCTATGATCAGCAGTTCGTCGAGCGTGGCCGGTTTGTCGCAGAGGAGCCTATGCTTGAGCAAGGTGCCTTCTCTACACCCGGCAGTGAAGTACTCTATGGCTTGCACGGCATGCATCCCTTTGGAGGAGTTGCGTAGCTCGGCCCAGCGCGTGAGGTAGTTACGAGTGGACTCGATCGGGCCTTGGACGCACAGGGAGAGCTGGCGGGGCTTGGGCGGCCGCTTGTAGGTGCTGGTGAAGTTGCAGATGAAGACATCAGTGAAGCCCAGCAAACTGTTGACGCTGTAAGGCTTGAGGCTGTTTAGCCATGTCCAGGGCATGCCCTGGAGCATGAGCGGAATGTACTTCACAGCAACGCGCTTGTTGCCGTTTGCTATGCTGACGGCGGTGGAGTAGTCAACCGGCCAATCCTCCGGCTTCACGGAGCCATTGTACTTGGGAGTGTCTCGAGGGAGCGAGAACCCTTTGGGGAAGGGCTCGTCGCGAATGCGGGGGCCAAAACAGGCCGGGCTGATTGCATCTTCTTCTTCTAGTGCCAGGGATCGAGCCAGTCGGTCGATCCGGTGGTGGCCGTCGTTCTCTCCGACTCCTTCATGGGGGCCTAGCCAGCCTCCGAGAGTCAGGTGCTCAACAGGTGGTGGGGAGGCGCACCTCTCCCTGCGTGGAGGAGGCGGACGATCACCCTGCTGTCCCACTGCTCGTGGGCGGCCGTCTTCGTCACGCTCGATGGTGATGTGGTTGCGCTGCGTCCGACTGCGGCTAGCAGCCGGCTCTTGATCTCGCCGATCACGGGCACCGCCTGTCGGGGACCGGGAGGTCACCCCATGCTAATGGCAGGGGGGTGGTTCTCGGCCTACAAGCTAGGTTCCACCACGCGGCAGCCGGTTTCTGGCTGCATGGCAGACGCGTCGAGGAGCTGCTAGATGCGCTCCGTCATGCAGTGACGCTCGTCGCCCTCCAGGTAATCTAGCTCATCTGCCGCCGCCTGGGCGGCGCGCAAGTTCTCCATCGGGGTGGCATAGACCGGGTGGTCGGCTCCCAGCATGTTGGCGATGGCCGCACCATGCTGCCGAACATTGCCCACCCGGCTGGGTTTGCCAGCAGCCGGCGTGCCACAGACAGCGCGGTCGATCTCGCGCTGGTAAGCATCAGTGAGGTGCCTCATGGCCTCCAGCTTGTTGGCTCTATCAAGGAGCAAGACGCGAAACGTCTCCAGCATTGCTCCATCGGTGTTTGCCGCCACGAGCACGGATAGGCCTCGCATTGCCGCCTGCAGCGGGTCCTGGCTGGCCCCGTCAGAGGCCCCATCATGACTAATGACCAGCACCTCTGTGACGGTGCTAGTGCAGGCGCTACTGTCCGCAGAGGGGAGCGGGTCGGCGATGATCACCATGTTGCCAGGGAAAGCATCAGCAGGCATCGCGTCGGCGTCGATGATCATGTCGATAGGCGGGTCGGTGGAGCCGACGGACTCCAAGTCAAAGGCGGGCTCGTTGGCGATGTGGAGCTTGCCGAGGAGGTCGACGAGGCAGCTCTCGGAGCTGGCTACTCCTGCACTGGGCAGAGGCTTGCTGGAGAGGCAGATCCAGCCGATGAGATCTGCGAGGCAGCTTGCGATGCAAGTGGCTTCCATGCTGCGCAGCGTGTTGGCGCAAATGCCATCGGGTGTGTCGGGCTGGCTGCGCTCGCCAAGAAGGAAGAGGGTTCCCGTCCAGAACGTGTCTCCGGACGACGGTGCACTTAGCCCCACAGTGGGCGCCAAATGTCGGGGATATCTAGCGACATATGCCAGGGGGTGGCTTATCATTGATGGGGCCAAAAGTACACCCACACTGGGGCCATGCTCTGCCTTGGATTCGGGGGGTGGCAGGTCGCACTGTAGCCACGCCCCGTCTCATCGTGGTAATGGGGTGCAAACTTTGAGGGGACGAGGGGCCTCCTGATAAGAGACTGCCCCCTCGTTGCCGCCTTCTAGGAGCCAACCATCCTCTGGCAGCTAGCCTGTCTGATCAGGCGGCCTAAAGGGTTGGCCTTTCGTCTGGGAGGTGTGAGGGGCGCAGCTAGCCCCAATGTCTTGAAATACCATGGGGGGCTGATGAGGCTACCCATGGTCACTTAGTCCGATAGCATGAATCCTTTCAGGAGGGCATGTTCAATATGCTCGATTCCATGGAGGAAGCAGGGCATTTCTTCGAGTTTAGCAAAGTTTAATATCTTGTGATTGAAGATCCTATTCTTGCCAAACAAGATCCGAGCATAATATACGGCTTGTTCTTGAGTCCAAAACCTCGATGACAGTGAAGTTCTCTCTCCTTCATATGGGGTGATTCCATAGAAGGCTAGCTGCTCATTAAAGGCTGGACATTCATACCATACTCAGCAGGGAACAAGGATGTGATTCCTGAGGATTTTTCTGATTTCTTCATCACTTATTTCCTTCGGCTGAACATCATCAGATACTGCGCATTTTCATCGATATGCTTTAGAGGAGTAAGGGGCCTTTTCACTTTCTTTGGTGAAGATGGCATTGGGCCACTTATCTGTCCTTCTTTTTCCTTCACTGGAACTCCTTCAGCTGTAATTTGACTATCAGGCACTAGGGCCTTTTCTTTCGGTGCACTCACAACAGAGGGAGGCACAACAACTTCCTTGGACACTTGGGTCACAACTTGTTCTTTGGCAATCTCCTGGGGTACCATTGCTGGGACAACTGGTGGGACAGCTTCTTCTTCGTGAGCCATGGGCTCTTCCAATTTCTTCTCTTCTTGTTCTGGATGTGAAGCCGTAGAACCAGGAGCAGGATCAACCTCCATCTGGGTAGTGGCACCAGATGAGGTGACCGGGGTGGTATTTCTTCAGGAAGCAACTTGCTCCCCCTCAACTTTGTCATCCTCCTTGTTGGATCCAGAGGCCTCAAGCTGCATTTCCTTCTGAGGTGATGAAACTGCCTCCTCAACCAAAATCTCTTCATCAACTTTCTCCTCCGTGGCTTGTTGCTCGGGCAAGACATTTCCTTCGTCGGGATTGTTTAGAAAGACATCCATCACATCTGTCTCTTGGGCACTAGCGGGAGGAATGATAAGTACCATTGGCTCAGCTTCCTGCATGGTTTCTTCCTCGTGACAAGGGGATGGTGGTATCTGCTGCAGAGGAGCACTTGTATCAATAGGAGCATCAGTTGCTACATGTTGAATACGACGATCTGAGGTTGCCTTCGATTTGTTGACACTTGCCTTAGCTTTCGGACTCCTCTCTTCTTTTTCTCCTAGTCGAGCAAGATCTACATGCACTAGTAGAAAACAGGGCTTCGGTTCGGGCCTACCCAGCCCATTAGTCCCGGTTCTACATGAACCGGGACCCATGGGGTGCATTTGTCCCGGTTCGTGAGCCCAGGGGGCCGGCCGGGGCCTCGTGGGCATTGGTCCCGGTTCGTCTGGACCCATTTGTCCCGGTTCTAGGCATGAACCAGGACCAATGGTCCTCGCTCCTGGCCCACAGCCATTTGTCCTAGTTCGTGCCTAGAACCGGGACAGAAGGGGGAGCTTTAGTCCCGGTTCCAGCTACGAACTGGGACAAATAAGTTGCCTATATATACCCCATCGCCGCAGTAGAGCACTCCACAGTGCTCTGTTTTTTCTGGCCGGCGAGGGGAGGGCATTTGGGTGGTCTAGCTCACCTCCTATGAACATGAGGTGTTCGATGAAATGCCCGAGCCACACTAGTTAAGCTTTCTCCTCTCGAAGCTCGACCTTCGAGCTCCATTTTTCCCGAGATTTGTCTAGGTTTAGCGGTCTGTCACGCCCCGTCCCCGTCTTCACCGCCATCGATCGCCCACGCCGATCTCGTCGCCGGCACCACCGTGGTGAGCCTCTTGTTCTTATCTTCTTTCTGAAAAAGAAAAATTCTTACTTTAGATAGATACTTGTCTAATTTTCTTACTTTTGACACACATAATTATATATAATGCACGCTGATGAACCGACAATGGATGTATGGTGACAAACACACCTGCGAGTACATTAAGGGCGTGCATAATTTTCTCGAAGTGGCTGAGGCAAACAAGCAGACTGGTTTTATGTGTTGTCCATGCCCTAATTGTGGGAATACGAAGTCTTACTATGACCGGAAAATCCTTCACACCAACCTGCTTTATAAGGGTTTCATGCCACACTATAATGTTTGGATGAGGGACGGAGAAATAGGGGTTATGATGGAAGACAGCGAAAAAGAAGAGGACGATGACAACTATGTGCCCCTGAATACGGTGATGCTGCAACGGGGGAAGCTGCTGAAGATCAAGAGGAACCAGACGATGTGCCCGATGATGATGATCTCCGCCGGGTCATTGTTGATGCAAGGACACAATGCGAAAGTCAAAAGGAGAAGCTGAAGTTTGATCGCATGTTAGAGGATCACAAAAAAGGGATGTACCCCAATTGCGAAGATGGCAACACAAGTCTCGGTACCGTACTGGAATTGCTGCAGTGGAAGGCAGAGAATGTTGTGCCTGACAAAGGATTTGAGAAGCTACTGAAAATATTGAAGAAGAAGCTTCCAAAGGATAACGAATTGCCCGACAGTATGTATGCAGCAAAGAATGTGGTATGCCCTCTAGGATTAGAGGTGCAGAAGATACATGCATGCCCTAATCACTGCATCCTCTACTGTGGTGCGTACGAGGATTTGAACGCATGCCCGCTATGCGGTGCATTGCGGTATAAGATCAGACGAGATGGCCCTGGTGAAGTTGACGGCGAGCCCCCAGGAAGAGGATTCCTGCGAAGGTGATGTGGTATGCTCCTATAATACCATGATTGAAACGTCTGTTCAGAAATGAAGAGCATGCCAGGTTGATGTGATGCCACAGAGAGGGCTGTAAGAAAGATGTCACGACCGGTTTTTCAATAAAATAATTATTGAGAGACCAATCCCTTTTACGGACCAGCGAGGAAGAATTCCTTCTCACTGATAGACAATATCTTGGTCACAGAAGAAAAATACCAGGAGTACTAAATATAATACAAGGTTGAGCAGGGACTACCCAACAATTTATTACATGCACGCCGCTAAAACAAAACGGCGGATAGGGTGGCAACTACTAACTCACGATAATGATGGTGGTGGAAATATCATCGCGAAGCGAGTGATATGATTCCAGAAGACTACAACTCATCGAGCGTCGGAGTGAGGCTCGAGGAGATTTATTGCGGGTGGCGGAAGCGTATACAATACAAGTGACCAATATCCGGGATCGCGCAGGACTGACTGGGATTCCTCTAGGCGTCGGACGCGCTATCAAACTCTTCATCCAAGAGATCGCCTTCGTCAACATCTGGCCAAATCAACAAGCCAGGTGAGTACTAGGAAAGTACTCGCAAGACAGTTCGGACATAAGATATAACAAACGTAAACATGAAGCATATGAACAAGTTAACCGGTGCGATTTGACATAGCGGTAATAAATACTGGGTGCCAAGCGAGGGTCTGAATGACGCCTCGAGCGGAAACTGCAGAATAGTAATACTGGTGCCAAACGAGTGTCTGAAAGACTCCTCGAGAGGAAAATGCAGAATAATAATGCGGGTGCCAAACGAGTGTCTGAAAGACTCCTCGAGCGGAAAATGCGGAATAATAATACAGGTGCCAAACGAGTGTCTGAAAGACTCCTCGAGCGGAAAATGCGGAATGATAATGCCACAGTCGGGCGTCGGGGCGACACCACATAAAGGGCTTGTAACAGAAAATAAAGATAGTGCATATCACAGTCGGACGTCTGAGTGACATCACATAAAGGGCTTATATTTAAAGTGAAGAACAAGAACACGCCACAATCGGACGTCTGCGCGACGTCACAAAAAGGGCTTATATCACAACTCAATAATACAACAGTTCGGGGACATAAATTATCACAAGCGTGAGACAAAAATAACGATAGTCCATCCACAGGAATAACAATAAATCTGAATTTACCACTTGAGCTTGTTCACCGGGGACAAGATTTTCACACGGGTAGATATGGATATAAAGTTAGCACTACTGATCATGGATACGATGATTTGGAAAGAATTGACTCTGCAGAGTTTGTACTTAACCACAGCCAACGGATTTCAGTAGTCACGGGGACTAGTTCCGTCTACGGTATTTTGGAAGAAACACGTCTAACCAGTACACACCCAATTCAACCATCCGAAGCCAGGGATCACCCTCGGCAACGTCCAAGAAAAACCTTGAGACGGGGAGGCTACAACCTCGCGTAGCATGGGATCAAATTTCTATACGCGCGCTCTAAGGGGGTGCCCCCCCTCTCGGTCCCAACCGGAAACACCCATGCCCCCTGACCGGATGACTGGCTTTAATCCTGGGCCAAGGTACCATCATCCCGGCCTCTCTGTTTGGTGTGTACATGGAAAGAGGTTACCAACTTACTAAACCGCATCCTGGCAATGAGACATGTGGTAGCACGGAAGGGGAAAGAACGGTAACACGGCTCCAACCATGTTAATGTCGGAAAAGTCGGATGACACAAGGCTGGTATGCTACAACAGTACCACCTTGCTGCCCTTCATGTCACCACATGATTAGGCCATCTCTCATCAGAGATCATCGCAACTTTGGAACGTGCGGGAAAAGAACGATAACGTAGCTCCAACCACGTTAACATCGAAGAAAGTCGGATGACGCAAGGCTGGTATGCTACAACAGTACCATCTTGCTGCCCTTCATGTCACCACATGATTAGGCCACCTCTCATCAGAGGTCATCGCAACTTTGGAACAACAGGGTCGTTGCCTTACAAGCAACGAGGTTTTTACCGACACTCATATGCCACGCACAAACTTTCACGCGAACATGCGAAACACCTGTCATATCAAATGTTCAAAACATGCTTGCCTGGTTCGGAGAAGTCGGAGTCTAGCACGGCGAAGTTCGCGGCCCCTTCACCTCTCCCGGAACCTACGGCAATCACGAAACGGGTACTAACGTGAAAACCAACACATACACAGAAACTTTTCCAAATATTTTTCAAATAAATCCCATAAACAACTAGACAAAATTTGAAGATTGTCAGAAAAAGAATCACTCAAAAATTCCTTTTTATTAAAAAGTTATAAGGGTTTCTGTCCAGGGACTTATCTGTAATGAAACAGAAAAGTTCCAGTGTTTTAACTTAGAAAACAGAAAACGCTTCGGCTGGGAATGCGCAAGCGCAAAGGAGAGGACGTATTTTGCCCGAAGGCGCCAACAGAAAACGGTTCGCGAATAAAAGAACAGAGG
This sequence comes from Aegilops tauschii subsp. strangulata, assembly GCF_002575655.3. NCBI lineage: Eukaryota > Viridiplantae > Streptophyta > Magnoliopsida > Poales > Poaceae > Aegilops > Aegilops tauschii. The sequence goes on from NC_053035.3 coordinate 153,286,356, forward strand.
CTGACACGCGGGGTCCACATGTCAGGTTTGAAAAGCTCGCCGGCGCCCGAAGACTGCGGTGGACGCCGGCGTCGAACCACGGCGAGTTAGGAGAAACGGAGGGTACCAAGAGCTTCAGCGTCTTCTTCCGCGTCGGTGGGTGGTGGACTCGTCCAACAGGGAGCACCACGTCGACGGCGACACTATCTCCGGCGGACGGCGGCTCGGGTGAGGACGGGGAACTCCGGTGGAGGGCTGCAAACTACGAATTGAGGCGCGGGTCAGAACGAGTGATGCAAGGTGAAGCTACTGGCAAGAGAATGGAGGCGGAGGAGCACACACGGGGGCGAATCGGGCTGGATCCCGTGGCGGGTCGCGGCGGCCGGAGTCGAGGAAGGAGACCTCCTCGGGGCTCTTCCAGTGGCTAGGCGTGCTCTAGGGGGAGTGCAGGGCTGGCGGGTGCTCGAGTTGAAGCTCGGGGCCTCTATTTATAGGCGGATCGACGGGGTGGCCGTGAACGGAGAATCTCCGGCGAGCGATTACGGCGGAGCAGTGGATGGGCAGGTGGTTTGAGCGGCCAGGCAGCATCAGTGGGGGTTACTGGAGCCGTTTTACAGCTAAACGGAGACGGTCTTGGCGTAATGGCGTCGGTCCACGGTGAGGTGACCGCACGGGCTCAACGGCGGCAGAGAGCGTGCTCCGCGCCCTGCGGTTCACGACGAGAGCGGCAGCGCATTCGGGGGAGTGGAAGGCCACGCGGCGAGCTCCGGTGGTTTGGGCGGCGCTGGGTGGCGTCGTCGGCGCCGTGTCTCCCGCTGGCGTCCGCAAAGCCGCCGCCGGCGTCGGTCACGGGGCGGCGCACTTTCTGCTGCTCGTCGCCGACGCCCGCAAGGCGCCAGGCGTTCGTGCGGTGCAGGAACAAGAGGGCGGGGATGAGGAGCAAGGCGACGCGGTGGCACTGGCGAGATCGACGTCCATCTCTGAAGAAAATGACAGCGAGCACTGAACTGAATCTCTGAAACTCTGAACTTGACAATGACCATGCACTGCAGGTGTTCGACAGAGAGATTTTGCAATGAGATGAATTTTTCTGGAGCTGTAACTTGGTGAGATGACCACTCAAAGCACCCAGGGGCTGCCTGATTTTACTTGGAATTTTTGGAGAAGGTTTTGAATGAATTTCACCAAATTTGTCAAATCTGGTCCAAACTTGCAGCAGGTGTAGTTTGAAAATTTTGAACTGAAGACCAGTGGATCTTCATGGTTCTAGGTTGAGGGTTCAAAGGACTAGGAGGGGGAAAAGGTTTGGGGCCAAAATTCAAGACAGAAAGTGGAGTTCCTTTGCAAATCTCCAAGTGCTAGAAAAGAAGGCAGAAATTTATTTGAATAGAATTTGAATGGAAATAGATACATGGGGAGGTTCAACTTGCTGGATTTGGTGTAAAACATGATCCAAAGGTGAGGGAAGGGTTAGGAGAGAGCATTTGCACTAAGGCCATGGCAAGAAGGAATTGTTGGAAGTGGCAAAGGACTTTCCAAAAGCCATAGTGCAAAATTCAAAAAGATTTTCAAAAGTTATTTTCCCAAATGAAAAACATTTTGTCTTGAGTCCAAATGAAAAGCAAGAACTTCCAAGACCAAAGGCAGATCTTGGGCGAATCCAAATAAAACTTTTGCCATAAGGAAAAATATATGAGAGGGAGAGTTCTCTTGAAGAAAAAATTAAATCACTCCCCTCAAGTTAAATAAAATCTTTTGAAAAATCCAAATAAAAACTTGGGTGTCACAACACCTACCCCCTTAGGAAAAATCTCGTCCTCGAGATTTCTGCTGATCCTCAAATAGGTATGGATACTCTGCTCGAAGGAAATCCTCCCTTTCCCATGTAGCTTCATCCTCAGTGTGGTTGCTCCACTGAACCCTGAAAAACTTTGTCATTTTCTGACGGGTCCTCCGTTCAAGCTCTTCTAAGATCTTTACTGGCCTTTCCCTGTAGGTGAGATCTGGTTGCATATCAATGTCCTCATGAGGTACATGTTTTTCTGGGTTGCTCACACATTTTCTTAACTGTGAGACGTGGAACACGTCATGGACGTCTGACAGCTCCTTGGGTAAGTCTAGCTGGTAGGCTACCGTGCCTCTTCGTGCCTTTACACAAAATGGTCCAACAAATCTTGGGGCTAGCTTCCCCTTAATTTTGAACCGTTGCAGACCCCTCATAGGAGATACTCGGAGGTATACGGAATCACCGGGTTCAAAGCTGACCTCTCGATGCTTCTGATCATAGTAGCTCTTTTGTCAGCTCTGTGCTGTCTTGAGTCTGTCCCTGATTTGTTTAACTTTCTCCTCGGCCTCTTTAAGCATGTTTGGGCCGAAGATACGGCTGTCACCTGTTTCTGACCAATTCAGAGGGGTACGACACCTTCGTCCGTACAACGCTTCAAAGGGTGCCATTTGCAAGCTGGCTTGGTAACTGTTGTTGTAAGCAAATTCGTCATACGGCAAACTTTCTTTCCAACTGGATCCATAGGTGAGCACACAGGCCCTTAGCATATCCTCTAGGATTTGGTTCACACGTTCCGTCTGTCCGTCAGTCTGAGGGTGGTATGCTGTACTGAAAACTAGCTGCGTGCCCAGAGCTTGTTGTAGGTGATCCCAAAATTTGGAGACGAATTGGGTGCCTCGGTCTGATATTATAGTCTTTGGGACTCCGTGCAAGCAAACTATATGGGAGAGATAAAGTTTTGCCAGTCTTTGTGTGGAGTAGGTAGTCTTCACGGGAATGAAATGAGCAACCTTGGTTAGTCGGTCTGTGATGACCCATATGGCGTCATTTCCGCGTTGTGATCGGGGTAATCCGACAATGAAGTCCATTCCTATTTCATCCCATTTCCACTCCGGTATCCTGTTAGGCTGGAGTAGCCCTGCTGGCTTTTGGTGCTCGGCCTTGATGCGCTGACATGAATCGCAACAAGCAATGAATGTGGCTATATCTCTTTTCATACCGTGCCACCAAAATCTTTCCTGGATGTCCTTGTACATTTTGGTTCCTCCAGGATGGATCGAGTATGGGGCGGTGTGGCTTTCCGTCAAGATCTGTTGCTTGAGTTCCTAAATGTTAGGTACGCAAAGTCTGTCTCGGTACCATAATGTTCCTTCACTGTCTGTGACGAACTCTGAAGTCTTACTAAGATTCATTTTCTTCTTTATGCCTTCGATGCTGGGATGTCCCTGTTGAGCCTTCTTAATTTGTTCCACCAGGGTGGGTTGTATCTCCAGGTTCGATACGGTGCCCTCAGAGACTAACATCATGTTGAGCCTAGTGAACTCTCGCTGAAACTCAGGCCTCAAATTTTGCTGACCGTTACTGTCCGGGCTGGGGTTCCGACTAAGGGCATCGGCCACTACATTTGCTTTCCCTGGGTGGTAGTGAATGCCGACGTCATAGTCTTTGACCAGTTCCAACCAGCGTCGTTGGCGTAAATTCAGCTCTGGCTGTGTGAAAATATATTTGAGGCTCTTATGGTCCGTATATATTTCACAGCGATTTCCCAACAGAAAGTGTCTCCACTCCTTGAGTGCATGTATAACTGCTGCTAGCTCCAAGTCATGTGTTGGGTAATTTTCCTCATGTTTTCGCAGCTACCTGGAGGCATATGCGACAACTTTGCCATCCTGCATTAGCACACATCCGAGACCTTGTCGGGACGCGTCACAATACACTTCAAAGCTCTTGTGTATGTCTGGCACAGTTAAGACTGGTGCGGTCGTCAGCTTCTTCTTGAGTTCTTGGAAGCTCTGCTCACATGCTTCCGTCCATACAAATTTCTTGTCCTTCTTGAGTAACTGTGTTATAGGCTTCGCCACAGTGGAGAATCCTTCAATAAATCTCCTGTAATATCCGGCCATCCCTAGGAAACTCCGCACATCTGTAACATTGGCGGGTGGCTTCCAGTCTAGTATGGCCTTGACCTTTTCTGGGTCTACGGCCACGCCTTCTTGGTTCAATATATGGCCCAAGAAACCAACTTGTCTTAGCCAAAATTCGCACTTGCTAAATTTGGCGTACAACTGATGTTTCCTCAATTCTCCCAAAACAATTCTGAGGTGTTCAGCATGCTCTTCTGGTGACCTCGAGTAAACCAGAATGTCGTCAATAAATACAACCACAAATTTGTCCATGAATTTCATGAATACTTTGTTCATGAGGTGCACGAAATATGCGGGGGCGTTCGTTAGTCCAAAAGGCATCGCTGTAAACTCGTATAACCCATATCTGGAAGTGAAAGCTGTCTTGGGGATGTCTTCTGTCCGTACCTTCAGTTGATGGTATCCCGATCTCAAATCAATCTTTGAAAATACCTTGGCTTGTGCGAGCTGGTCAAACAAATCATTGATCCGTGGCGTCGGATATTTGTTTTTGATGGTGACCATATTGAGGGCTCGATAGTCTATGCACAGCCTCAGTGTCCCATCTTTCTTCTTAGCGAACAACACAAGCGAACCCCATGGTGAGGAGCTGGCTCGAATAAATCCTTTGTCCAATAATTCTTTTATCTGCTTCTTCAACTCCACCAATTCTGAGGGTGCCATTCTATACGGCTTCTTATAGATGGGAGCGGTGCCAGGTGCTAGTTCAATGCTGAATTCAATCTCTCGGTCTAGTGGCATGCCTGGTAGTTCTTCAGGAAACACATCAGGAAACTCGCATACCACTGGAACTTTTCTCAGTTCTGCAATGTCCATTTTGTTCAGTTTTGGTTGCTGTGATCGTGGCCTTTCTTGGGCGGAAACTCTTATAGTCTTGCCGTGATGATGAGTGAGAATCACTGTTCGATTGAAACAGTCGATGAATCCTTTGTTGGTGGTCAACCAGTCCATCCCTAAAATGACATCCAGTCCTTTACTTTCCAACACGATGAGATTCGCGTGGAATTGTAGTCCTTCGAACTCAATGACCACTCCTTGGCAGTAACCCTGAGCGATTTGCTTATTTCCGGGGGACTTGATGATCATAGATTTTTCCAAGGGAAGTATCGGACAACCATGTTGCGAAACAAAACTCTTCGAAACGAACAAATGGGAAGCTCCAGAATCAAACAAAACCGTGGCAGGTACTGTGTTGACAGGGAACATACCGAGCACGATGTCTGGGGCATTCTGTGATTCCTCCCTGGTCACATGGTTCAGGTGACCCTTCCTGTGGTTGTTGCTGGGATTGAAGTTGTTGCGCTTGGGGGCTGGATTGTTTCCACCATTGTTCGGCTTGGGTGCCCAGTCTCTTGGCTTCGGGCACTGTTTAGCATAATGCCCTTGTTGACCACAAGCATAGCAGGTGACCCCTAGACGGTATGTGAACTCCTTGTCCCTGGCATGAAATTGTCCGACGGGCCTTGGCTCAGTGGTCGTGGATCTCCTTGTGTCTGTCCTTGGGACCTCAGTCTTGCCTCGGTTGCTGCGGGCAAGAGTCATCTTGTCCCTCTTTCGCTTGCGGATATCTTCCAGACTACGGCGCTCATTCTCCAGGGTGATGGCCTCGTCCACCAGCGTCTTAAAATCCGGAAAGGTGTGCACGATCAGTTGGCATCTCAGTGCTGGTGCCAGGCCGTCCAGGAATTTTTCCATCTTCTTGCTTTCTGTCATGTGCTCGTCGTAGGCATAACGAGACAGCTGAGTGAACTGACCATTGTATTCTGTGACGGACATGCCTCTTTGCTTCAGGTCATCAAACTCTCTCTTCTTGATCTTCAGGATGCTCCTGGGGATGTGTGCCCCACGGAAGCCTTCCTTGAACTCTTCCCAGGTGATGTTGTGTTCCCTGGGATGCATGTGTAGGAAGTTTTCCCACCATGCTGCGGCTGCTCCAGTAAGGTAGTGTGGTGCATAAAGCACCTTCTCATGATCTGAGCACTGAGCAATAATCAGTTTCCTTTCAATCTCACGAAGCCAATCATCGGCTTCCAGCGGTCTGTCGGTGTGAGCAAAAGTTGAGGGGCGAGTCTTCTGTAATTCAGATAACTTGGAATGGGGTTGATAGGGTTCACGGTGGTTTCCCATGTTGATGACATGGTTCATCATCTCTTGGTGCTGTTGCTGGCTTTGCTCGAAGAGACGGCATACTTGAGACAGTGCCGCTTCGCTGTCTTGTTGGCTGGACTGACCCTGAGTGAAATTGTTGCTGGTCTATGTCCCGTAAACCTCTTCTGGCTGATTGGGCATGGAGCGAGTCCACGGGCGAGACATTTTTCTAGTCTGGGGTATTATTTGCAAAACCCATGAGAAAAATTGTGTAGCACAAAAATCTCGCAAAGGCAAAAATCAAAAGGCTTCAAGGTTTTCAAAGAAACACAAATGATTTTTCATGGAGAAGAAGTGCTTAGCATAAATCTTACATGCGAAAAGCAAACACAAGATCCAACACTCAGGATGCGCGTACACAACCCTGACATGTTATTTAAAACTAGCGTACTACTCCGGAAGCTAGCAAACACACCAATACAAACTAGCGTACAGATAAAACAACACATCATACAAGCAGGCATAACACGCGGCTACTCGGTGCTCTCAGTCGGAGATGGTGAAGATCTCCTTCCCCTTGCCGATGGCAAGGCTTAGCGGTCCAGGAGAATCAACCTCCTCCTCTCTAGCTGGCTCCTGGCGCGGGACGCTGCGCTGCGGTGATGGTGCAGGGGCGACTGGTGGTTGAGCGCGTGCGGCAGGCGGTGCGGCTCTGACTGGAGTAGGAGCGATGACTCGGTCGAACTCCTCAGTGGTAGGCAGACGGCGAGCAGTGGCCAAAACGGCCGGTGCATAAGAGGCTGAAGACGAGACGAATGTCAAAGGCGGCGCCGTGTGGAGAAGCTCCTTCCTGCTGGCAGGACCGCCCCGGACTAAGTCCATGCGGGCAGCCACAAGATCATCTATGAGGTGGTCGAAAGACTCCTCCAGAGCCTTGAGATACTCCACAACCATCTCGATGGCTTCATCTCGTTCTCCCCGATGGCAGGCGAACGCATAGTGGCTGGTGTAAGGCACATGGCATGGGAGGTAGCGTTAGCGGCGAGTCTTCATCGTAGGAAGGATGTCCCGGAGGCGAGCTATCGCCTCACGGGCAGCCATCTGCATGGCATGCCTCTCCGTAGGCATGGCCCTTCCCACAAAACGGAAGTGGCGTGCAGCAGAACGTCCTCCCTTGAATTGCACCATGGCTTGGTGCATAGACACGTCGTCACTGAGCTTGTGCTGATAGAGTGTGAACTCCGGGCGAGCTGCTGGCCCGATCGCGAGCTTGGTGATGGAGACGAGGAGCTTGACAAACCCCTCGGGCACATTGGTGAACACTCGATTCTCACAGCTACTGCCAGCCATCTACAAAAGTAGGCAAAAATTCTGAGTAGTCACGTCATAAATTTATGATGACCAACAAAAAATAGCTACAATTGCAAAAAGCTGAAAAAGCAAAAAAAGACGCTAATAACCGATTAGCGATCGCACCTAGTGGCTTCCTACAGTCGGCCTGGCTCTGGTACCAAGCTTGTCACGACCGCTTTTTCAATAAAATAATTATTGAGAGACCAATCCCTTTCACGGACCAGCGAGCAAGAATTCCTTCTCACTGATAGACAATATCTTGGTCACAGAAGAAAAATACCAGGAGTACTAAATATAATACAAGGTTGAGCAGGGACTGCCCAACAATTTATTACATGCACGCCGCTAAAACAAAACGGCGGATAGGGTGGCAACTACTAACTCACGATAATGATGGTGGTGGAAATATCATCGCGAAGCGAGTGATATGATTCCAGAAGACTACAACTCATCGAGCGTCGGAGTGAGGCTCGAGGAGATTTATTGCGGGTGGCGGAAGCGTATACAATACAAGTGACCAATATCCGGGATCGCGCAGGACTGACTGGGACTCCTCTAGGCGTCGGACGCGCTATCAAACTCTTCATCCAAGAGATCGCCTTCGTCAACATCTGGCCAAATCAACAAGCCAGGTGAGTACTATGAAAGTACTCGCAAGACAGTTCAGACATAAGATATAACAAACGTAAACATGAAGCATATGAACAAGTTAACCGGTGCGATTTGACATAGCGGTAATAAATACTGGGTGCCAAGCGAGGGTCTGAATGACGCCTCGAGCGGAAACTGCAGAATAGTAATACTGGTGCCAAACGAGTGTCTGAAAGACTCCTCGAGAGGAAAATGCAGAATAATAATGCGGGTGCCAAACGAGTGTCTGAAAGACTCTTCGAGCGGAAAATGCGGAATAATAATACAGGTGCCAAACGAGTGTCTGAAAGACACCTCGAGCGGAAAATGCAGAATGATAATGCCACAGTCGGGCGTCGGGGCGACACCACATAAAGGGCTTGTAACAGAAAATAAAGATAGTGCATGCCACAGTCGGACGTCTGAGCGACATCACATAAAGGGCTTATATTTAAAGTGAAGAACAAGAACACGCCACAGTCGGACGTCTGCGCGACGTCACAAAAAGGGCTTATATCACAACTCAATAATACAACAGTTCGGGGACATAAATTATCACAAGCGTGAGACAAAAATAACGTTAGTCCATCCACAGGAATAACAATAAATCTGAATTTACCACTTGAGCTTGTTCACCGGGGACAAGATTTTCACACGGGTAGATATGGATATAAAGTTAGCACTACTGATCATGGATATGATGATTTGGAAAGAATTGACTCTGCAGAGTTTGTACTTAACCACAGCCAACTGATTTCAGTAGTCACGGGGACTAGTTCCGTCTACGGTATTTTGGAAGAAACACGTCTAACCAGTACACACCCAATTCAACCATCCGAAGCCAGGGATCACCCTCGGCAACGTCCAAGAAAAACCTTGAGACGGGGAGGCTACAACCTCGCGTAGCATGGGATCAAATTTCTATACGCGCGCTCTAAGGGGGTGCCCCCCCTCTCGGTCCCAACCGGAAACACCCATGCCCCCTGACCGGATGACTGGCTTTAATCCTGGGCCAAGGTACCATCATCCCGGCCTCTCTGTTTGGTGTGTAGACGGAAAGAGGTTACCAACTTACTAAACCGCATCCTGGCAATGAGACATGTGGTAGCACAGAAGGGGAAAGAACGGTAACACGGCTCCAACCATGTTAACGTCGGAAAAGTCGCATGACACAAGGCTGGTATGCTACAACAGTACCACCTTGCTGCCCTTCATGTCACCACATGATTAGGCCATCTCTCATCAGAGATCATCGCAACTTTGGAACGTGCGGGAAAAGAACGATAACGTAGCTCCAACCACGTTAACGTCGAAGAAAGTCGGATGACGCAAGGCTGGTATGCTACAACAGTACCACCTTGCTGCCCTTCATGTCACCACATGATTAGGCCACCTCTCATCAGAGGTCATCGCAACTTTGGAACAACAGGGTCGTTGCCTTACAAGCAACGAGGTTTTTACCGACACTCATATGCCACGCACAAACTTTCACGCGAACATGCAAAACACCTGTCATATCAAATTTTCAAAACATGCTTGCCTGGTTCGGAGAAGTCGGAGTCTAGCTCGGCGAAGTTCGCGGCCCCTTCACCTCTCCCGGAACCTACGGCAATCACGAAACGGGTACTAACGTGAAAACCAACACATACACAGAAACTTTTCCAAATATTTTTCAAATAAATCCCATAAAAAAACTAGACAAAATTTGAAGATTGTCAGAAAAAGAATCACTCAAAAATTCCTTTTTATTAAAAAGTTATAAGGGTTTCTGTCCAGGGACTTATCTGTAATGAAACAGAAAAGTTCCAGGGTTTTAACTGAGAAAACAGAAAACGCTTCGGCTGGGAATGCGCAAGCGCAAAGGAGAAGACGTATTTTGCCCGAAGGCGCCAACAGAAAATGGTTCGCGAATAAAAGAACAGAGGCTGACACGCGGGGTCCACATGTCAGGTTTGAAAAGCTCGCCGGCGCCCGAAGACTGCGGTGGACGCCGGCGTCGAACCACGGCGAGTTAGGAGAAACGGAGGGTACCAAGAGCTTCAGCATCTTCTTCCGCGTCGGTGGGTGGTGGACTCGTCCAACGGGGAGCACCACGTCGACGACGACACTATCTCCGGCGGACGGCGGCTCGGGTGAGGATGGGGAACTCCGGTGGAGGGCTGCAAACTACGAATTGAGGCGTGGGTCAGAACGAGTGATGCAAGGTGAAGCTACTGGCAAGAGAATGGAGGCGGAGGAGCACACACGGGGGCGAATCGGGCTGGATCCCGTGGCGGGTCGTGGCGGCCGGAGTCGAGGAAGGAGACCTCCTCGGGGCTCTTCCAGTGGCTAGGCGTGCTCTAGGGGGAGTGCAGGGCTGGCGGGTGCTCGAGTTGAAGCTCGGGGCCTCTATTTATAGGCGGATCGACGGAGTGGCCGTGAACGGAGAATCTCCGGCGAGCGATTACGGCGGAGCAGTGGATGGGCAGGTGGTTTGAGCGGCCAGGCAGCATCAGTGGGGGTTACTGGAGCCGTTTTACAGCTAAACGGAGACGGTCTTGGCGTAATGGCGTCGGTCCACGATGAGGTGACCGCACGGGCTCAACGGCGGCAGAGAGCGCACTCCGCGCCCTGCGGTTCACGACGAGAGCGGCAGCGCATTCGGGGGAGTGGAAGGCCACGCGGCGAGCTCCGGTGGTTTGGGCGGCGCTGGGTGGCGTCGTCGGCGCCGTGTCTCCCGCTGGCGTCCGCAAAGCCGCCGCCGGCGTCGGTCACGGGGCGGCGCACTTTCTGCTGCTCTTCGCCGACGCCCGCAAGGCGCCAGGCGTTCGTGCGGTGCAGGAACAAGAGGGCGGGGACGAGGAGCAAGGCGACGCGGTGGCACTGGCGAGATCGACGTCCATCTCTGAAGAAAACGACAGCAAGCACTGAACTGAATCTCTGAAACTCTGAACTTGACAATGACCATGCACTGCAGGTGTTCGACAGAGAGATTTTGCAATGAGATGAATTTTTCTGGAGCTGTAACTTGGTGAGATGACCACTCAAAGCACCCAGGGGCTGCCTGATTTTACTTGGAATTTTTGGAGAAGGTTTTGAATGAATTTCACCAAATTTGTCAAATCTGGTCCAAACTTGCAGCAGGTGTAGTTTGAAAATTTTGAACTGAAGACCAGTGGATCTTCATGGTTCTAGGTTGAGGGTTCCAAGGACTAGGAGGGGAAAAAGGTTTGGGGCCAAAAATCAAGACAGAAAGTGGAGTTCCTTTGCAAATCTCCAAGTGCTAGAAAAGAAGGCAGAAATTTATTTGAATAGAATTTGAATGGAAATAGATACATGGGGAGGTTCAACTTGCTGGATTTGGTGTAAAACATGATCCAAAGGTGAGGGAAGGGTTAGGAGAGAGCATTTGCACTAAGGCCATGGCAAGAAGGAATTGTTGGAAGTGGCAAAGGACTTTCCAAAAGCCATAGTGCAAAATTCAAAAAGATTTTCAAAAGTTATTTTCCCAAATGAAAAACATTTTGTCTTGAGTCCAAATGAAAAGCAAGAACTTCCAAGGCCAAAGGCAGATCTTGGGTGAATCCAAATAAAACTTTTGCCATAAGGAAAAATATATGAGAGGGAGAGTTCTCTTGAAGAAAAAATTAAATCACTCCCCTCAAGTTAAATAAAATCTTTTGAAAAATCCAAATACAAACTTGGGTGTCAAAAAAGACGGGAAGTTGGGAGCACCCGCTGACAGTGCGCAGTGGAGAAAAATCGAGAGAAAGTACTAGGATGAGTTTGCAGGTGACCCAAGGAACGTATGGTTTGGTTGAAGCGCGTATGGCATTAATCCTTTCGGGGAGCAGATCAGCAATCACAGCACCTAGCCCATGACTCTATGTATGTATAACCTTCCTCCTTGGATGTGCATGAAGCGGAAGTTCATTATGATGCCAGTTCTCATCCAAGGCCCTAAGCAACCCGGCAACGACATTGATGTGTACCTAAGGCCATAGGTTGAAGAACTTTTACAGCTGTGGAATGGAAATGGTGTACGTGTGTGGAATGAGCACAAATAGGAGGAATTTAACCTGCACGCATTGCTATTTGTAACCATCAACGATTGGCCTGCTCCCAGTAACCTTTCAGGACAGACAAACAAAGGATACCATGCATGCACGCACTGTTTGGCTGACACTGAAAGTATATACCTGGACAAATGCAGGAAGAATGTGTACTTGGGCCATCGTCGATTTCTTCCGACCAACCATCAATGTCGAAAGAAAGGCAAGCATTTCAAAGGCGAGACAGATCACCGGAAGAAGCCCGCCATGTGTACCGGTGATCACGTACTTGCCATGGTCAATGATTTACACGTAATCTTTGGAAAGGGTCCCGGTGGACTAGCTGTTCCGAATGACGCTGAGGGACGCGCACCCATGTGGAAGAAGAAATCTATATTTTGGGACCTACCCTATTGGAAAGACCTAGAGGCCCGCTCTTCAATCGACGTGATGTACGTGATGAAGAACCTTTGCGTGAACCTGCTAGGCTTTTTGGCGTGTATGGGAAGACAAAAGATACACCTGAGGAACAGGAGGACCTGCAACATTTGCACAAAAAAGACAGCATGCCTCCAAAGCAGTATGAAGGTCCTACCAGCTATGCTCTTACCAAAGAAGAGAAGGAAATCTTCTTTGAATGCCTGCTCAGTATGAAGGTCCCGACTGGCTTCTCGTCGAATATAAAGGGAATAATAAATATGCCAGAGAAAAAGTTCCAGAACCTAAAGTCTCATGACTGCCATGTGATTATGACGCAACTGCTTCCGGTTGCATTGAGGGGGCTTCTACAGGTAAACGTCCGATTAGCCATTGTGAAGCTATGTGCATTCCTCAATGCAATCTCTCAGAAGGTGATCGATCCAGAAATCATACCAAGGCTAAGGAGTGATGTGGCGCAATGTCTTGTCAGTTTCGAGCTGGTGTTCCCACCATCCTTCTTCAATATCATGACGCACATCCTAGTTCATCTAGTCGACGTATTTCTACACAATATGTTCCCCTTTGAGAGGTTCATGGGAGTCCTAAAGAAATATGTCCGTAACCGCGCTAGGCCAGAAGGAAGCATCTCCATGGGCCATCAAACAGAGGATGTCATTGGGTTTTGTGTTGACTTCATTCCTGGCCTTAAAAAGATAGGTCTCCCTATATCGCGGTATGAGGGGAGACTGACTGGAAAAGGCACGCTTGGAGGGGACTCAATATTATGCAGGGACGGGCATTCTTGGTCTCAAGCACACTACACAGTTCTAAAGAACTCTACCTTGGTGACCCCGTATGTCAATGAACACAAGAATAGTCTGCGCTCCAAACACCCGGAGCAGTGTGATGACTGGATTACATGTAAACACATCAGGACTTTCAGCAGTTGGTTGGAAACACGTCTCAGAGGTGACAACACTGTTTGTGATGAGCTGTACTCGTTGTCCAGGGGACTATCTTCGACTGTATTGACTTACAAAGGATACGAGATAAATGGGAATGTGTTTTACACGATCACCCAAGATCAAAAGAGCACCAACCAAAACAGCGGTGTCCGCTTTGATGCAGCAACGAAGAGGGGAAAGGACACATATTATGGTTACATAGTGGACATATGGGAACTTGACTACGGACATGATTTTAAGGTCCCTTTGTTTAAGTGCAAATGGGTCAATCTATCAGGAGGCGGGGTACAGGTAGACCCACAGTACGGAATGACAACAGTGGATCTGAACAATCTTGGGTACACTGATGAATCGTTCGTCCTAGCCAATGATGTGGCGCAGGTTATCTATGTGAAGGGCATGTCTACCAAACCGAGAAAAAGAAAAGATCAGGAAGCGAATACATCATACGATGAGCCAAAGCGTCAGATAGTTCTTTCAAGAAAAAGGGACATCGTGGGTGTGGAGGGCAAGACAGACATGTCTGAAGATTATGAAAAGTTTCATGAAATTCCTCCCTTCAAAGTCAAGGCTGACCCAAGCATCCTGATAAACGATGAAGATTATCCATGGTTACAGCACAATAAGCAAAGGACACAAGCGAAGAAAAAGTGAAGACTTTCTCTCCACAATTATTGTGATGATACCATGCCAACTTTCAACCTTTTTGTAGTTCATTTGAAATGCCTGTTGTAACATACGAGTTTCCATATGAAACCCTGATATCTCGAAACAGATTGTCCGTTTTGTACACGAAGTGCATCCAGTTTTTGCCGTAACCCTCTCAACTTTTCAACACATGCTATGTGGGTGGAATGATGATACCATGCCAACTTTCAACCTTTTCATAGTTCATTTGCAATGCTTTTCAATTTCAGGGTCTCTCCTTCACCGTCTCTCCACTCAGGGCTTATAAACCGCTGCGAGTGCCTCTCGCTTGGCGAGGTGGGACTAAAAAACTCTATTACCGGTTCATGCCACGAACCGGTACTAAAGGTGCTTGTGGGGCCCCAGCCTTAGAACCGGTACCAAATGAAATGCCTTTGTAACAGCATTAGAACCGGTACTAAAGGAATCAACTAAAAAGCTTTTATAAACCTCTAGTATTATTGAAACTAAAATTATATAGAATTTATGCAACTAAAATTATCAAAGTATTTTCTGTTCAAAACATTAAAAGCAAAAAGAAATTTCATAAAATAAATACAAAAGGAAAAAAATAAATAAGTATAAATAAAATAAAATAAAATAAAATAAACTTTTATGAAATAAATAAGTAGAAAAAAATAAAACAAAATAAAATAAAATAAATAAGTAGAAACAAAATAAAATAAAATAAAATAAACTTTTATGAAATAAATTAGTAGAAACAAAATAAAATAAACTATAATAAAAAACCTTAACAAAATAAATAAAAATAGCAATAGTAAGTATTTTGTTGTAAGTATAAACAAAATAAAAAATAAAGCAACAAAGAAAAAAACTGGAAAAAAAATAAAAAAGGCCACCTACTGGGCCACCACGGCCTGAATACGACTAGAAACCCAGCTAGTTGGGCCAGGATTCAGGCCCGCAGAAGGCCCAGCAGGCCCACAGGCAAAGCAGTGTCAGATTAGGCCCATAGGCCAGCAGTTCAGAGAGGAGGCAGCGGAGCTTATAAACAGGTCTTCGGCGCTCTCAACTAGCAAGGTGGGACTAAACTCCCACCACCACGCCGCTGTGCAAGGCCATTGGTCCCGGTTGGTGGCACGAACCGGGAGCAATGCCCACCTTTGGTACCAGTTAGTGCCACCAACTGGGACCAATGCCCTTCTTTGGTACCGGTTGGTGCCACCAACCGGGACCAAAGGCATTTGCTTCCCGCCCTTTGGGCTGCTGAAAAGAGACCTTTGGCCACCAACCGGGACTAAATGGCACATTGGTACCGGTTCGTGCCACGAATCGGGACCAATGCTCCGTCTATATAAGCAAGACATGTGAAAATTTTCATTCAGTTCGTCTTCCCCGCCAAGACGAGGCTGCCAAGTTGCCCCTCTGCCACGTCGTCGCCATCATCGCCCTGCCTACGACGCTGTCTCGCGCCGCCCTAACGCCGTCGCCGCCCCGCGCCACCCCCTGCCCCGACGCCGCCGGCCCTGCCGGCCTCCTCGTCGCCCGTCGCCGCACCCCTACCCCTCTGCCTCGCCATCGCCGTCGCCATACTTCCTCATCGCCGTCGCTGTGCCCTGCCTCCTCGTCGCCGTCCCTGTGCCCTGCCTCCTCATCGCCGCTCCCCTGCAGTGAGCTCATTCTCCTCGTCGCCGGGCGCCCTCTGCATATGCATTTTCCTAATTAAGTTTAGATGTGTAGTTGTATTAATTTAGATGTGTAGTTTAGATGTGTAGTTAATTTAGTTGTTGTAATTTGTTCATAAAAGAATATGCAAAAGTTAAAGTTTTTATGGTGATATTATTTTTGAATATGCAAATGTTTGTATGTTCATATGCAAAGAATATGTCAATTTTTTCATAGAATTTTTGTGATTTTTTGTTGTAATTTTGTTCATAGAATTTTTATTTTGTTCATAGAATTTTTATGATTTTTTTCTGTTGTAATTTTGTTCATATTGTGTATGTATAGGAAAATTGTGATCAAAGTCATTTATGTATATGTCCTTATTTAGAAGTAAAAGCAGGAGAGGAAAAAGGAAAATAAGAAGAGGAAGATCGAGAAGAAGAAGAAGAAGAAGAAGAAGAAGAAGAAGAGGAGGAGGAGAGGAAGAAGAGGAGAAATAAATAAGAAGATGAAAAAGAAGAAGAAAACAGAGGAGAAGAGGAAGGAATAGAGGAGAAGAAGAAGAAATAGAATAATATATTATTCTATTTTTTCTTCTTCTTCTTCTCTATTCCTTTCTTCTTCTCCTCTTTTTTTCTTCTTTTTTTTCTTCGATCTCCTCCTCTATTCCTTTCTTCTTCTCCCCTTTTATTCTTCTTCTTCCTCTTCTTATTTTTTATCGGGTATGTCGTTGTCGATATACCCCCCTCCCCGGGAACTTTTAGTAAGTACTACTTAATTAGAAAGTGTTTAATATAATTAGTTAGAAAAATAATAGAACTAGTTAAACAGTTTATTTTTAGTAAGTACTACTTTATTTTATTTATAGTAAGTGCTTATAGTAGTTGAACTAGTTGATTTAATAAAACTACTTTATTTCACTATATATATAAGTAGTTTATTTTTAGTAAGTAATACTTTATTTTATTTATAGGAAGTGCTTAGTAGTTGAACTAGTTTATTTAATAAAACTACTTTATTTTACTATATATAGAAGTAGTTTATTTTTAGTAAGTACTAATTTATTTTATTTATAGTAAGTGCTTAGTAGTTGAACTAGTTGATTTAATAAAACTACTTTATTTTACTATAGAAGTAGTTTATTTTTACCAAGAAAATTAATAGAACTAGTTTATTTTTTTAGTTCAAGCAATTATTCCCGCATCGACGTCGACGATGCCTATCCCGCATCCTCGTCGTCGACTCGGCAGAGGAATCCTGCTTGATCAGAGGGGCCATGTCCGGGACTGGGCTCCGCGGGGCTAGTATTGGGAGGTGCTACCTTCCGGCGGGCGTAGGTTGGTGAGGAGCCAGCCCGTCATTGACCCGAACCTTGTTTGGTGGTGGTCGCGTGGGCCAGTGACGATGCCGAGGCTTCCAGACACCGCGGAGGTGATACGTCACCGTGTCAGCGAGGAGGAAGAGCATGTCCGTGGCTACATGGTTGCGTTGGAGGGCATGTTCGACAATACCTGGCAGGTTCTTCAGGGATCTAACTGGAGCTATGATCCTTTGATGGTTCCTTCTCTTTGGGTGTCCACCGCCCACGCCGATACCCGTCGGGTGCTACGGTTCTAGCTGTATTAGTGATGCTATATGTATGATACTATTCGAGGTGTATTAGTGATAATATTCGACGATGTACGGACGCAAGAGATGATGTAGTTTTGCTTATAATTGAATGCATGCTAATTTGAATACTACTTTATTTTTAGATTTGGTTTTGCTTGTTGAATGCTCAAATTAGAAAACTACTCCTACTTTGAATGCTAAAATTGGAGAGCACTATGCAAGGCGTGTGCATTTGATTAGTTGATAGCTTATACGGTTTTTGTTTTTGCAGAAATCTAGGAGCCCCCTCCATCATCCCCGCCGCCGTCTCTGTCACCGACCCCCCTCCGACCTCGAGGTGTGACCAGCCAAATCTCGATGCCAATATGAGTCCTATAAGATATTTCAAAATGTTTTTGCTCATATTTTCAACCATTGAAATGTAATGGCCATCAAAGTTTGAATGCTCATATGATGCAGATAAAAACATGTATATTTCCGTTCAGGCAAATTTCAGGCGCTCGACATGTCCTTTTTTAGAAAGATAAAAACGATATTTCGGGTTGACTTTAAGTCTGTCGAGTCTCCACCATATATGAGAGGACGAAGAATCCCGACTGTTGTCGTGGGGTACCTTCTCCTTCGTTCCCGTGTGCTAGACAATTTGGTGTGATGCACTCGGGAACGAAAGGAGGAGCTACCATCACCGACGGTCGCAAATGTCAGAGAGGAATCAGTGAGGGAGAGTCTCCACCATATATGAGAGGACGAAGAATCCGAACTGTTCTCATGGGGGTAGCTTCTCCTTCATTCCCGTGTGCTAGACAATTTGGTGTAATGCACTCGGGAACGAAAGGAGGAGCTACCATCACCGACGGTCGAATAGATACACCATGTGAGCTGAGAGTTTTCAAGAAAAGACTCGACAGACCGATAGTCAACCCGTGATGAATAATAATGTTCTAGTTTAGTTTTTGTAGTACATATATTTAATTGTACAAGTTTAATCGTTGAATTATGAACGTAGGAAATGTCGTACTCGGACGACGAAAGTCTCCCGGGGGAGTGCGACTGGTGCCACGACGAGCAAGGTCTGTGCGACAGGCCTCACCTGGACGAAGATCGGCGCTTCAGCATTAAGCTCAAGGAGACCTTTGATGTTGAAACGGTACGCAACGACGACAAGTGTTTTTTTTCGTAATTAAGCACGACTTCAAATATTTCAACGTGTACTTTTCATCTTTTACAATTCGACTAGCTTATCCCATGCCATGCAAGATGCTATGTCTTGGAGAGGATGGGTTTTGAAGACCATGAAAGTTTCGAAACAAAGAAAATTCACCTAAGGACCCATCATGGTGTGGATTATGAAGTAAAGCTGTACAATTCTGAGAGCGTAACCCATTTTGGTTGCAAAAAATGGGAAGCACTTTGCAAGATGTATGGTTTTGATGAGGGTATGCTTGACACCATGGATCTTGGTGATCCTAAAATCGAGCAAGACAATATGGACATTTGGGTCCTTGTTGATACGCCTCCAATTCTACCGCTACGTGAGTTTCTCAAACATAGTTATTAGCTAATTTATATTGTTTATTTCAAAATAGTTGACAGCTTATTTCCATTGACAACTTATTTTCATTCTTCAAAGAATGTGCCGAAGATGGTAGACAGAACCTACTACACCGAAGGCTCCGAATTAACTTATTAGGAGAAAAATCATCTAATCGCATTTTGTACTGATCTTGAGAATTACAATATCTACAATCAAACTCCTCAACATTATGGTCAATACATGCCACTAGTGCACGTGTTGAACTACGGTAACTTCCATGGAGATGCCCTGGTAAGATTTTTTACTATTACGACGTCCGTGCATCTTTTGCATACTTCTAAAACTAGTACATCATTGCTAACTATGAAGCTATTACTATGTTTTTCAACAGAGAATCCCGATGGCTTGTGTGCCTCATTTGATGTATCAGGATGGTAGCCTTGATGTTTTGAACATACAGCTAGGTCATCCTATGAATCTCAGCTGTCCCATACAAGATTTCTAAAAGAAGTGGAGACATGAAAATCAAAGAATGGAAAAAATGTATGGACAGTCGTAAGGAGGTTCTTGGAAGCAAAAGGAAGCGAAGCGCAAGAATTGGAGACAGGATGATCTCCATTCTCCATAATGGAGAGTCAGGGTCTATATTGTTTTATGCTATTTTACCTTAAAGAGGGTATTTAGGTCCTACCTAATACTGATGATCATGTGCTAAGAACAATTAAGTAGGGTTGGTTCGATGACTATGAGGATGATGATCGTATGACTTGTTATTAATAACGAGTAGAAGTTGTATGATGATGACTAGTAGGACTTGTTATTATGATGATGCATGATGCGAGCATGAAGAGTTATTATATATCAGTGGGTGAAATGAACATGGATTGGATTGAAGTGAAGGCAACATGCATGTGGTGCATGTCGAAAGTAGTACAATCCAAACTTGATCAAGTTAGGATTAGTATTACTTTCGACATGCACCACATGTTGCCTTCACTTATCTAAGCCCTGTTTAGGCATAGCAGTAGCATTGGTAGACCAAGCAGGAGATAAGAGAGGACACTTCTCTCTATTAGCTAGCTAACAACCTAAATTAACCCCCAAAACCCCAAAACCACCCCCTTTCAAAAACAAAAACAAAAACCTCAGGTCCTGCCAGCTGCTGACGCGTGGATGCCTTTTGGTCCCGTTTGGTGCCACCAACCGGGACCAAAGGGCCTCCTACCTGGGCTCGCCGCAGCGGCCACGTGGAGGCCCATCTGTCCCGGTTCGTGTAAGAACTGGGACTAAAGGCCTAGGGCTTTAGTAACGACCCTTTAGTCCCGGTTCCACAACTGGGATAGATGGGCCTTACGAACCAGGACAAATGGCCCTTTTTCTACTAGTGTTGACGTTTGATCTCATCATTTCTACGATCACAAAGTTGTGAAACATCCATTTTCAGCCTTGAATGCCACTCTATCTTATTGTTCCTCATAACAGTGAGGGCTTTGGTGAGCTCAAGAATCTCCTTGTTCAGCCTCTTCCTTTCAGATTCTATGCGAGCATCATTTCTCATATGTTCAAGAGTTTCTTGTCCTCAACAACTTGATTGAGTTCCACGGTAATTTCTCCCACCTCAGTGAAGTATTTTTCTACTAGCTTGGTAACATCATCCAGAAGATCCAAACTGTTCAGATTAGGTGATTTTGCATCATAGGCGGCACTACCAATAAGATCACTCATCAGGTCGAAGTCATACTTTAGTTCCTCTGCAGGAGCAGGAACATTGGATTTCCCTTTCTTGACCAAAGAAAAAGCTCTCTCCTCAGGCAGCAGCTTTCTCTTCACAACCGGGGCAGCATAACCCAAAGGTTTATCTGAGACTAGAGTAGGTGCAAGCCTTGGTGACAATCTCAATGGAGGTGAAACTTTCTCTGTTGAGGGAGTTTGATAAGGTTTATCGATGAGAGCTCGTTGATCATACAAAGGAATTTCTTCAGCAACATTTTCATCGGAGGAATCATCAGATGAGGCAGATGCTACCTTCTTCGACTTTCTGGTAACAAACTTCTTCCTTGAAGCACGAGGGGAAACATACTTCCTGTTCTTCTTTTATTTTCGTGTAGAAGACCTATCTTTCTTCTCTTGCACATCTTGCTGAGTTAGCTCAACATTCTTCTCTTCCACCTGATTTTGCTTCATGGCTTTGGCCTCATGCTTTGACTTGACATTAGATCTCTTTTCCACCTCTTCAGGGAAATCAGCAATAGTTTTCAATGAGTTAGCATGAGCATTTGGAGGAGGAGCTGGCCTGACTTTCTCATCATCTGGACCTAGGCAGCCTTCAGCGATACAATCATTCCAGGGTGGAGTGAATGCGAACAAGATCTGGTATTTTCTTTGGCATTCTCGTGGTTGAACCATTTCTTCGCCCAGTGACGGTGAATTCTCTGCAGCCTGTTATTTCTTTCAGTGGCAGTTTCAACTCCAGGTGGAGTTTTGTACGTCTCGGGATTAGACATCTCAGCCACGGTGTTCCTTTCTCTACTGCCACTAATGCAGGATGCTGCTAATGCGACACTACGATCAGAGACCCTTTGAGAAACTGTGTGCGATGCAATAATCGAAACGGTGCTGTATGAAAACCGTTAGAAATGATGCAAAACATTTGTGATGAATGATACATCAAACACTGTCCAGATTATAGTTGCGTGTGCGATGAGGGGCATACAGTTGATCTGTACGAACTGTTTGTGATGAGATAGAACAACAGAAACGGGCAGCCAGATCAAGGTGTGTGCGATATATGGCATACATTTCACTCCAATGAACCGTTTACGATGAGTGGGGTGAACACAAACGATTCGGCGTAACAAGATGTGTGTGATACCCGACAAACAGGTCGGTAGTCAGAATTGTATGCGATCATTATACACAACCCATAAGGTCTTTTTTTGTGAATTGTGTGCTCGTCAGGGCACACAGTTCAACAAACCAACATGTTGGCGATAATGTAGAAGATCTCTGTCGAATAGATATTACTAACCGTGTGCGATGAGATTGACAGGATAAACACAGATATATACAGTCTACTTAATTTAGTCCTTCTTCTTCTTGTTGTTCTTGTTGGATGGCCCCGCGACATCATCTTGGCGAGGACGCTTCTTGCCACTGACTGTTGGCTTTTCATCGCCGCCGTCGTCGTCATCGTCATTGCTGTCGTCGTCATCCTCATCCTCGTTCGACCATTCCTCCTCATCGTCATCGTCGTCCTCTTCTTCGTCCTCCGACGGCTCCTCGTCCGTCTGGTTGTCGTCTGAAAACTCCAGAGGCGGCGTGCCTTCCATGAACTGGATATAATCGAGGTCTGGGCTCGACGACGGACTAATGGAAGACTAGCGGGATGATTCCGATGTTGACCTATCATCGGGCGCCAGACTGCTGGCCGAACTGTCATCCTCGCTATTGCTCGACATGGCTACAGAGTGTGTACCAGTGTGTAGCGCGGCCTGCTGGGGACGATGAAGATGGTGGACACTTAAGCGGGGTATGCAGAGAAGAGGAACTGCCAATTGAAGCGGGGATTGAAGGAGGGGTTGACGTATTATCTAACCGCTGATATAATCAACCGGAATTATTTGTACCCAGTCGCTCCAAATTCCCGGGGTTGCGCAGGACTCCTATTGGCTATTTGGCTGGTTTCCTTTTTCAGGACAAAACAAGGAATGAGTTTTGGGATTATGCACCGGTACCGGTACGATTGGAGTAGGATAGTTGCCAAGCAATACATTGAGCTCTTCTTATTGATAAAGCCAGTAATAATCAAACTAAAAAGGAAAAGAAAAAAGACAAAGAAAAATATCTGCATGAATCTTCGCGTAACATCAATGGCATAGGACCTAGATGTACATTACTTAGAGCACATCTAGATGTGCTTTAGCAATACTGTCAAACAAAACCCCTAATCATCATTGCAAACAGCGCATAGAACATGGCTAATGCGACAACCACAGCTACACATGCTAGTTCCTTCTTGTCTCTTGCTTTCATCTGCTGCCTGTGATTGATTCTTTCTTGCTTCATCGTACTGATTGTACATTCCAGATCAGCCAGTTTCTTCTTCAGCTTTACGTTATCTTCTGCAAGCTTGGTGATAACACTCCGAGCCCTGCCATGCCATTCTTCATCCAGCCAGTTAACAAAGGCACAAGCCTCATATCCATGCCAATGTTAAATAGTATTCTGGATGAGCGGTGGCATTAACTGAAGTAAAATGATGAACTCAATTAGCACTAACCTCTAAGGGGCAACTGAGAAACCGCCTACCAATGTCGAATCCCTCCATGCATACACGTCGACCAGGAGTGGGCCCGTGCACACAACTCAGCTTTTGGTACTTCTCGGTGGCGCAAAACTCAGAGTCGAACTCGTGTTGCGGGACTCTGGAGTCAAGCTCCGGATCCGGCAGTAGATCGCTTTCCTGGGGGGGGGGGGCGGTCATTCAGGACGGATTCAACAAGGATCTATACTTTGGACATGCTAAAAAAGATCGAGATAGATTGGAACCTGACAGGACGATTCGAATCCGTAGTACACCTGCCTTCTAATGACCATAGGCAAGCGCTCGGTGGCGATCGCCGTCGTGGCGGCGAAACGAGTAGGAGCAGCCGCACCGAAACCATCAGCACCACTCGTCCGCATTCCCCCAATGTCAGCGCCACGCAAGGGAATTTGGAGGCTATGTAGGGATTTGGGGGAAATGGGGAAACTGTGGAGATAAGCTAACGGCCGGGAACTACTAATGGCACTATATATGTTGTATACGGCACACTGTTTGTACATGTCGTTTGTGTTAGGTATTATAACATCACACACGATTTCCGCACCAAACCGTGTGAGAGGACAACGTAGGTTAGACACGGTTGCCGTTACATAACCGTATGTGATGTACTACCTTGTCCATATAATTGAGTTACTCTGAGATACCGTGTAAACAGCCGCTCCGCGGATATCCGTAAAAAAAACAGCCGCTCTGCATATAGAGATGGCGGGGGCGGCCTAGGCACCGGCTACCGGAGAAGAGTTCAATCCTCGGTCGATGGGCGGTGTTGGCATCATAGGAGGTCAATCCTCGGTCTGTAGCAAAAGATAGGAGGAGCTCAACCATCGAGGTCGGTGGGGGCGTGATTCGAGCACATCCATCGTGGTCGATGGCGGGATAGTGGAGGTCGAACTTCAGGTGGCAGCCGCTCTAAGCTTTGCTCCTCGACCCTGCTGTCTAGGCGTGCTGCCGCATCGTGCTTGTCTGTCTGCTGGGTGGAGGTTGCCGCGCGGCTAATTAATTAAGGTATTCTTTTCGTGAGTGGCTTAATTAAGGTATTCAATTCCTAAGTGTAGTGTTGTACTAGTACTCTGCGTGTAAATTGACTAGCCATTAATTTTTGTCATTGCACGTCTGAATAACAACATGGAGCTCCCTCAGTAATTATTAAAATAAAACCTTATGATTTATGCACGCATCTCTTGGCAGAAGTTAATCCGTGTATTAATGTTGTTGTTTTGTTTTTAATTACCATTCGTCTGCTGCAGATGGAACGATCACGATGGATGAAGAATCAGAAAACCGCAAATTTGATCAGTGGCGTGACAGAGTTCATGAATTTGGCTGAAAGTACAAAGAGGGGAATTGGTGATGCAGATTACATCTTTTGTCCATGTACTGATTGTGCCAATACAGAGTCACATGAAGTTGCAGATGTCCAGATGCACTTAGTCTCTAGGGGATTCATGGATGGATATACACGTTGGACCAGCCACGGTGAAGAGGAGGTCATGGATGAAGATATCCAGGGCAGCGAGATGCCAAACCCCGATCAGTGTCACATGGATGTTGAATCCAACATCGGGGCAGAGGCGTCAAGCTACCAATGGAACACCCGAAAGCCGAAACGCCCACTGGAAAACCAAGACGTCCACGCAGATGACGACAATCTTGATATGCCAGATTTTGCTGCTATGATTGCAGATTTCGAGGGCCCAGAAAAGGATATGATTGGGTACAAGGATCTGCCAGCCATTTATGCGGACTCCAAGAAAGAATTGTATCCAGGTTGCAAAAAGAAATATTCCAGGTTGAGTGCCACCCTGGCGCTTCTCAGATTTAAAGCAGCAAATGGTCTATCAAAAAAGGGCTTCACAGAGATCTTAGGTATTTTCAAAGATATTCTTTCGGAAGATAATATGCTCAGCAGAAGCACGAATGAAGCGAAGAAAATTGTCTGCCCATTGGAACTTGAAGTACAGAAGATACACGCTTGTGTGAATGATTGTATATTGTACCTGTCGGATTTCGGGTTCCGGCAAAACCCTTGAGGTTCGAACACTGGGGTGCGCACGAAGATCTCTCTCTCTCCCTAGATCGCTCTCGCAACAATTGCAAGGCCTAGCTTGACGAACCCAAAGAACAGGAGACACAAGAGTTTATACTGGTCCAGGCCACCGATGTGGTGTAATACCCTACTCCAGTGTGGTGTGGTGGATTGCCTCTTGGGCTGAGGATGAATAGTTACAAGGGAAGAACAACCTCCTGAGGAGAGGTGCTCTTGTGCTTGGTGAACTTGTGTGGTTGAGGGTGATCTGAATCATCCGTCCCCCCTATGGTGGTGGCTAGTCCTATTTATAGAGGTGGTCTTCGCCTGCCAAAGGCTCTGGTGGTGACGCTGTCTTGGGCTCCACGGTGACCTCCGTCCTGCTGGTCTTGGTCTCGTTGCACCGATATGGAAACCTTTGCCTGATCCCTCGAGACTCCTCGCCTGCGCTTTCCCCTTTAGCACCAAAGAGGAAGCGAGGACACTGGGCGCTGGCGCCCGCGTGGCCACGGTCGTCATGGCTTGCATCACAGAAACCTCATGAGGTGTCCCTTGCCTTGATCTCTCTGCCCCTCGCGAGCCAGCCTGGTGAGACTGCCCCTGAGGAGGTCTTGCGTCGTCCGCCTCGCGAGGCTTGGCCCCTCGCGAGGGTCTTGAGTGTTTGCTGGTGAAGATGGGCCATACAGGGCCGCCGATAGAGCCACACTGTGGGCCGCATGCAGGCAAGTATGGGGAACCCCATTCCCAGGACGCCGACAGTAGCCCCCGGGCCCAAGGCGTGCTCGGGCTTGGCTTCGAGGCGAAGCCAAAGGGCAAGTGCGGAGCGCCGCGACCCCAACAGCCTGCAGCCATGCTCGACGCATGGCCATTGAATGGACATGGGCGTCCCCGCTTCCCCACGCAGCCTTGATATCCGCCTGGCTAGGCGGCCACGGCGTCCTACACAGTTATTTCCCCATTGCTGGCAGTGCACCACCCAACTCCCCCGCTTCCTCGGACCTCAGCTTCCTATTCCAATCTGACCCAAGCTCTGTCCTCTCCATCACCATGGCGCCAAAATGTACGGAGAAGGGGAAGAAGCCCTTGTCCTCGGCCAGACCACCTCCACCCATCGAGCCCGCCGTCGGTCGATCGTTGGTGCTCAACCGGGAGGCCATGGACAAGGTCCGCCCGACGCTCGCCACCAGCTTCAACAAATGGGGAGGGACGGTGGCCTGGCCTGCGTCCCGAGCTTCCGTCGATAGGACAGCCACCGAGGTCCAATTCTTCATTGACGCCCTGTGGGCCGGCCTGGTTCCTCCCTTCTCCGCCTTCTTCAACGCCGTGCTTTCCCATTACCAGATCCATATGCTGCACCTACATCCAAAATGCGTCGCCCTTCTTGCCGTCTTTGCCTTCGTCTGTGAGGCCATGGTGTGCATTGCCCCCTCCATGGGCCTCCAGCACCATTTCTTCTTGCTGCACCTGATCGACCCCCGGCAATGCTCGGGGTGCCTGAGCTTCCAGGCCATGGCGGCGACGGTCGGCTCGGGGATTGACTTTGAACTCCCGCCGTCTGCGAGCGGGTTTCGGACATGGTGGGTGTATGTGGATGTTGGAGTGCTCAACCCTTTGCTCTTGCCTCCGTGGGCGCCCGCCGTCCCCAGCTTCGGCTGGGATCATGAGAAGCTTGCGAGCCCCCACCTCGCCTTCGTCTGGCTCCGGTTGAAGAGGCTGAAAGATCTTGGCTTGACTGCGCCCATGGTAATGAAGGAGTTCCTCCCACGCTGCGTCGCTCCACTCCAGCGCCATTCCCATGCGATGTGGGCCCTGTCTGTCGGCCACGATCGCATGAGGCTTCAGGAGTTAGGGCTTCCGCTCGAGGGATGTCTCTTCTACTGCTGCTCGAATAGGGTGGAGTTCGCGGGGCAGATGCCCCCCCTTCGGTGAATGGGGGTTGTGTCCCGTCGGCCATGAAGGGCCCAGTGAGAACCCTGTCTCCATGGTCCCCCTCCTCGCCGCTAGCGCTGAACTTAACCCAAGAGTGGATGTAGGGGGGCAAGCACCGCTGGAAGCCGGAGGCGCGGGTGCTGAAGCGTCGACGTCGCTCGAGGCTCCTGAGGAGTCATCCCTGGGAGCCCGTGACTCTTGCCCTGGGGTGACAGCTGAGGGGGCGTCGCAATCCGCGACTCCTGAGGTCGAAGCCCCCGAGGTCTCTGCAGGTCGTCATGAGGCGGAGCCCGAGGGCTCCCCTCGGCCCAGTACTCCCGAGGTTGCTTCCTCGGGCACCTCGCCGGCCACGGCCTGCGCAGGTTGCCGCATCCCACGCTTCGGCCGGCTCCGCCTGGACTTCGATGCGCTCCGCAAGAGGAAAGGGTCTCCGAGCTGCAGCAGAGATGCCTTCTGGCTATTGAAGCATAGAAAGTATATCGCCATTGACGAGTGAGTACCTTATCTTTGTAATTTCTCGAGTGCTGCTTCCCCTCCAGACAGTGGCTCCTCAGGGTCCCTCCTGCTAAGGTTGCGAAGTCTCCTGAGAAGCAACTTCATCCTGCCTCGACTCCTTCGCTGGCCTTGAGCACCCCAGCCAGCGTGCTACTCCTGACGCGAGGTCGGCCGGAGAAGCAGACTCGGCTGACTGGCGCCTCGAACCCGTGTGCCGTCTCTCCTTCGTGGCCTCGCCTAGGGTGTGGCAGGCGTGCCAGTGGCTCCTCCTTTGGTTATGGACGGCGGCTGGATGGCTTCAATCCTGGCTTCTGCTTTGAGCAGTGGGTCCTCACCCCATCTAGGCCTCCGCCGTGGCCCAGACGGTGATCGGGGAGGCGCCAGCCCCCAGCCCCCTGCCGGGAGGGAGCGAGCCGCTTCAGCTACCCCTGCCGCGGGAGATGGGCCTGGTTGTGCACTCAAGCTCGCGCACGAGCGGAGTGTCGTCCTCCACGAGCTCTTTCAGGAGCAATGGGCGCGATGAGCCGTCTTGACGGAGAACTCGCAGATGTTGACATGCGCCTTGAAGCCGAGGGCCTCCGGCTGGTGGAGGAATGGCATCAGCTGAAGGTGGCCATCAACTTCGGGCGCCTCCAGCGTGAGCATGCCAACGCGGAGGCCGAGGCATCCCTGGCAACCTCCCGCAAAGCCAGCGCCCAAGCCTTGGAGGAGGCCTGGGAGGCCGACCGTCGCCGTGCAATCGCCGATGAGCGCAGGCGGGAGCTCCTGGCCTTGAATGCCTCTTTGGAGCAGCAGGTGGAGGCGCACATGGCCGCCCTCGCGTCGATGAAGGGGATGCCTGACGAGGAGGAAGTGATCTGGAAGCGCGAGGAGACGCTGGCGCTGGAAGCCGCGGAGCGCGGCCTCGAGCTTGAGAGGTTGGAGATGAGGGAGCACTAGGTTGCTCAAGCAGAGGATGCCGCCAACGTGAGCGAGGCGAGGATCCAGAAGGAGGTCGACAGCAGGGTGGCCGAGGCTCGCGCAGATCTTGTTGGCAGGTATGACCTGAACCTGGAGCTCCTGGAAGCCGAAGCTGTGGGCAGGACTACTGCCCTCAAGTCGGAGTTGGCTGAGGCGGAGCAGCGCGAGAAAGCCGCCGCAGCCGCCCAGGTCTCAGTGCAGGCCGAGCTGGCCTCTGCCCGTGCCGAGCTGCTTTCTCTTTAGCGGCGGGTCGTCAGCGCCGAGTCCTTCACGCAGCAGAGTAGGGAAGAAGTGCTTCGACGGTAGACGCTGGAGCGCGTGCACGCCCCCATGCTCCAAGACCTCGGGATTAGAGCCAACCCGGCAATAGGCGCCATTTGCGACGAACATGCCCCTTATCCCCACGCGAACGATTATGCCAGTCACCTCCGCTTTTTCGCCGATGTGGTGACACGCCTGGAGAACCAATCCGAGAGGGCTCGCAAGCTTGTTGAAGAGAGGAGCCGTGTCTTACTTAGGCGTGCGTTCTCATGCATCTTCAGCCACCTCCAGAACACCTACCCCGACTTCGATTTCGATGCCGCCATTGCCCCCATACCCGATTACATCTGGGTCGACCTGGCGCGCTGGGTGGAAGACAATGTGGACGCCCTTGTCAGGGCCTTCACCTCCGAGGACGACACGGTGGTGGTCTCGGCAGATGAAGGTGACGTGGTCGACGATGCTGAGGGCGATGTCGGCAATGGTGATGGTGATGCCAGCGATGGCGATAGTGACGCCAGCGACGTGTCTGAGGGCGACCCGGATGACGCGGTGAGCGACATGTTCGATTAAGCCCCTGGTTCCTTGTTGTTGACCCTGCATGCGAAAGCTCGGGCACGACCCTGGAAGTTGTAAGAGCATTTTGGGAGGGGGAGCCCCTCATGTAAACAGATTACTGCCTCTATTCTTTAGGCCAAGCTGGATATGTGTTTTCATGAACCCGCTCGTCCCACCGCGAGTTTGTTGTTGTAATTTACATTAGCCAGGACAGGTCCCGAACTGGCTCGTGAGGTCGTGAGTTTCTGAGGTGCCTGCCGATCCGTCCGAGAGGGCCTCACGAGAAGCAAGCGCCGGCCATGGCAGGACGTGCGTGCAGCGCGCGTGCGCTATGCCCAGCCTCCGCTCGCGAGGGGCTCGTGAGGGGGAGGCAGCAGGTGCGAACTCCGAATCAAGGCAGGGAACCAGATTGCAAGAAATCGCACGAACGAGAAAAGGCACCCCCTGCCCACACCAATGAAAATTCAACTTCAAACTTAAATCCAAAGCCAGAAAACTGGGCTACAGAAAAGAGTTCAAAAGCAAATGGCCGTGTCCGCCGCCTAGTCTAGTCTTCTGGTCTTCCACCAGCGCGGAGCGTATTTCCTCCACTAGGACGTTGGCGGGAGCCCCCGAGGCCTGAGGGCGGCACTTCGGAGACTCCGGGGCGTGTACAACCCCACTCATTATTACATGAGAGTGTCACGAGCAGAGACCTTCACAGGCGCGATCCTTACTTCATATCGCCATACGAGGGCCCCGCCTTGCGCCACCCTCGACCATCCTTGGGGCGTCCAGAAACCAGGACGACGCCAAGGGGCAAAGGGGATGCCAGCGGCTCCCTCGGCGACCAAGCTCTGACGGGGGAAGGCTCACCAACACCTCCTCGGCAGTGGGCCTACCTCCGAGGGACGCCCTGCTCCGCGCGATGCGGGGAGGGGCCTTGCTCCCGGCTGCTTCGCTGCAGCCCCCAGTGCGCTCCTCCTGGTGGAAGGGGGGCTGTCGAGCTGGGGCCACCGTCCGCCGCTGTGACCTGATCCTCCTGCGACCCATGGTAGCGTAAGCTTGCTCCTGAGAGATTAGTGGTACCCTGTAGCTGTTGTCGCCGGCATGGTCGGTGAGGTGCCCCGGCGGCTCCTCCTCCCAGCCTGGCTCGAGGAACGAGCCAAGGTCACCTTCCGGCGTGTACTCCTGGTCCATCATGCGGGGCACGTAGGCCTCTGAGGCCGTCGCCCCAAAGACCTTGCCGAAGTGCCCCACGCTCCATGTTGCCCGGCCCAGCGCGCTGCCCTGAGGATGGTAGGGCGGCATCCCGCTAGGGCC
Source organism: Aegilops tauschii subsp. strangulata (assembly GCF_002575655.3). NCBI lineage: Eukaryota > Viridiplantae > Streptophyta > Magnoliopsida > Poales > Poaceae > Aegilops > Aegilops tauschii. Next base: position 153,317,065 of record NC_053035.3, read on the forward strand.
GTGGGTGGCAACGCTCGCGCCCGCGCTCATCAGAGGTGGCACCGGTGCGATTGGGCATCCGACGCTGTTGGTCGCGCCGGTGTTGATGGAACATCTTGGCGCACCCGGGGGCACGCGGGCGCGGCGAGGCCAGCCATGCGATCCGGCCGCGGCCTGAGGCGTAAGCAGGGAGCAGAAGGGCGGTGCTCCCGAGGCGGCGGCGTCCAGAAGCTCGGCAACGCGCTCCAGCAATGCATCCCGGCCGCTCTCCATCAGACGGCACCACAACAGCTCTCGTGCCACTATGAGTGCGGCCCTCATGTTCGCCTGTTCCCGCCGGGTGTGCGGCACTGTCGCCACAGCATAGCTGGAGGCTCTCATGGTGGGGTAAGGGGGGACGGTGCCGAGCCGCGCCGCCCGCGCCCCGCAGCGCTTGGTGGTGCGCGTGCCGCCCGAGGCGCGAGGTTGAGGTCTTTTTGGGTGGTTGACACCGTTCGTGCTGGGCAAGGTGCCCAGTGGTCGGCGTTGGTCCTCAGGTCGCCGGACATCGGAACCGCGGAGTGTCGGCGGGTCAATTGGCGGAAGAGAGGCCCCGTCGCACCCCTACCTAGCGCGCCAAATGTCGGATTTTGGGTTCCGGCAAAACCCTTGAGGTTCGAACACTGGGATGCGCACGAAGATCTCTCTCCCTAGATCGCCCTCGCAACAATCGCAAGGCCTAGCTCGATGAACCCAAAGAACAGGAGACACAAGAGTTTATACTGGTTCGGGCCACTGATGTGGTGTAATACGCTACTCTAGTGTGGTGTGGTGGATTGCCTCTTGGGATGAGGATGAACAGTTACAAGGGAAGAACAGCCTCCTGAGGAGAGGTGCTCTTGTGCTTGGTGAACTTGTGTGGTTGAGGGTGATCTGAATCATCCGTCCCCCTATGGTGGTGGCTAGTCCTATTTATAGAGCCCCTGGCCCTCTCCCCAAATATTGAGCGGGAACGGATCCAACAACGGCCAAATTCGAAGGGAGACAACTAGTACAAGTTATCCTGACTAAAGGTTGTCTTCACCTGCCAAAGGCTCTGGTGGTGACGCCGTCTTGGGCTCCATGGTGACCTCCGTCCTGTCGTCCTGCTGGTCTTGGTATCGTTGCACTGGTATGCAAACCTTTGCTTGATGCCTCGGGACTCCTTGCCTGCGCTTGCCCCTTTAGCACCAAAGAGGAAGCGAGGACACTACACGCGCTGGCGCCCGCCTAGCCACGATCGTCATGGCTTGCATCACAGAAACCTCACGAGGTGTCCCTTGCCTTGATCTCTCCGCCCCTCACGAGCCAGCCTAGTGAGACTGCCCCTGAGGAGATATTGCATCGTCCGCCTCGCGAGGGTCTTGAGTGTTTGCTAGTGACGATGGGCCGTACAGGGCCGCCGGTGGAGCCTCGCTGTGGGCCGCAGGCAGGCAAGTCTGGGGACCCCCGTTCCCGAGATGCCGACAGTACCGTGGTGAGTACAAAGATTTTCGTGCATGTCCCACATGCAAGCATGCACGATACAAGCGTAGGAGTGCAAAGGACAAGTACAAATTGGACGACGAGATCAAGACAGGAATGCCGTTCAAGGTTGTTTGGTACTTGCCTTTAATTCCAAGGTTGAGGCATTTGTTTGCAAACCCTAGAGAGGCAAAGAGGTTGCGGTGGCATCATGATGAGCGAATTGCGGATAGGTTTATGAGGCACCCGAAAGATGGGGCTCAGTGGGAATTAATCGACAGCAAGTTTGAAAATTTTGCCAAGCATCCTAGAAGTATAAGGCTCGGGGTGTGTACTGACGGGATGAATCCTTTTCGCGATATGAGCACCAATCACAGCACATGGCCGGTGCTTCTGTGCATATATAACCTAGCTCCTTGGTTGTGTATGAAGAAAAAATACATTATAATGTCAATGAATATCCAAGGCCCGAAGCAACCTGGAAATGACATCGACATTTACTTTTAGCTACTGTTAGAAGAGCTGCTGGCAGTGTGGATAGATGCACCTGCTGTAAAATGTTATGATGCTTACAAAAAGAAGATTTTCAATTTACATGCGATGCTGGTGCACACCATTCAAGATATGCCAACATTACGCAACACATCGGGGAAGAAAACAAGGGGAGATGTAGGGTGTGTCACATGCATGGATAGGACAGCCAGCAGAAGACTTCCCAACTCGTGCAAAACAGTGTATTTGCGTCATCGTAGGTTCTTACGGAAAAATCAGCCATACTGAAAGATGAAAGCTGAATTGGATGGTACGGCAGAGGCAGCTGAGGGCCCAAGACCCTATGAAGGGGAGGTGGTCCACAACATGGCTAAAAAATTTAATGTTGTGCTTGGCAAGAACCACCCTTTGACGGTGAAACTAACACCCAAGGATCAAGTGTTTAAGAAGAAATCGGTGTTCTGGAAATTACCTTACTGGGAGATTCTACATGTACGTCACTGCATCGATGTCATGCACGTAGAGAAGAACGTATGTGAAAGCATCCTTGGTACTCTGCTCAAGATTAAAGGTAAAAGAAAGGATGGTGACGGTTCATGGCTCGATATGCTTGCTGATCAATCACAACGCAAGAGTGAAGTAGAAGATGATGAAAATTCATCAAGGCTCGCCAGAGTTACAATTTCAGTACAAAAGAAGCAACACAGTTCTTCACCTATTTGTTGTCAGTTAAGACACCCTCTTCCTACTGCGCAAACATCAGAAGTCTCGTGGATGTGAGCTTAGGTAAAATGAAGTTGGGACACATGAAGTCACATGATTGCCACGTAATGTTGACACAAATCCTCCCAGTGGCCATCAGGAATCTGATGGACAAAGATATAACAAATGCGCTCATTGACCTCTGTGATTTCGTCAACCAACTATGGAAGAAATTTGTAGATCCTGAAGAGTTGGACCATATGCAAGATGATATTGCAAGAATATTGTCCAACCTAGAGATGTTTTTCCCACCTTCATTCTTTGATGTCATGGTCCATCTCACTGTGCACCTTGTCGACGAGATAAAGTATTGTGGTCCTGTGTTTCTTCGCAACATATATCCCTTCAAGCAGTTCATGGGAATACTGAAGCGCTTTTGTCGAAACCGAAACCATCCAGAGGCAAGCATCCTACAAGGTTATACCGCGAAGGATGTGGTTGAGTTTTGCACCGAATACATGAAACAAAGACCTATAGGTTTGCCCCTCTCTCGCCACGAGGGAAGGCTGAAAGGTAAGCCGGTCCTTGCTGGCACGCAATTGGCTGCACCCGGAGAAATGGCAGAAAAAGCCCATTTGACGGTACTGCTTAACAGCCCAGTTCTTATCGCTTATGCCGAAGAACACTTGGCGGAGATACGCCAAAGCTTCTTACCGATGGTGCCTTCATCAGAAGTGGAGATGAAGGAGCACACTAAGAAGTATGCCGAATGGCTGAAGAATCGTTTGGCACAAGGATCCATCGATGACATTGCTACGTGGTTGGTACAAAAGCCATCACCTACGGTGTTGACGTACCAAGCATATGATATAAATGGATACACGTTCTACACTGAGGAACGTGATAAGAAGACCTCGTATCAGAACAGCTCTGTTTGAATAGAATGCATGACTGTAAATGAAGCTGATAAAAGGGTATACTTTGGAACCATCAAACAGATTTGGGAGCTTGACTATGTGAAAGTTAAGGTGGCATTATTCAGGTGCGCATGGATCCCTCTTGGTCAGGTAAGGATTGATGAGTACAGGAAGACCTGTGTTAATAGGACAACGATGGCATATCACGCAGACCCATTCATTCTTGCCAGCGACACTACCCAGATTTTCTTTGTGGAAGACCCCTTGCATAAGAACGGCCACTTAGCGATGCATGGGAAGAGAATGGTACTAGGTGTCGACGATGTTGCAGATCAGGACGAGTACGATGAATTTGATGAGTTGCCAGCCAAGGGATCACGCACCAGTACAACAGAGAAGCGTAAAATCATCGAAAAACCCAAGTTCATTCGGGGTCAACTTAATGATCCCAGTTCCCCCATGTACATGGGAATTAAGCCGTAAGACTAGTCTTTATGCCTTCCCTGCAACTTAATTCATTCAATTTAGAACTATCGCGTATACTGAATTTGTGAGTTATGCTCGGTTTTCTGTTGATGTAAGAACCGTTAATATGTTGACCTTCATATGCTGTCAGCTCAGGCAATGAATATGAACTATTTTTTGTTGTTGTTGTTGTTGTTATTATTATTATTATTATTATTATTATTATTATTATTATTATTATTATATCATAGAGGTAGTACACTCGATCGATCTCACTACAGTATGTGTGAACAAAAATATGCCATCTGGTTTCCGAATAGCACACGGTTCGTTGATGAAAGCCGTGTGCCGACCAAACCCCGCCACCCCACCCGCGATCTGAGTCGTGCTTTCTGATTGGCCAGAACCCAAACCCCACGGATCGTACGTCTGCACCGTTGGATGCTCCCAGATCGAACGGCGATCCTCATCCCTTTCGACAGCACATGCAGTTCCGGTTGTAATTTTATTTTTATGCACAAAATGCACGTTAATCTCAAAAAATGTCTTAAATATAGCTAACGATACCTGAAATGCGCCAGAAAATCAAACACGTGGTATAATGGTGATTGCATACTGTGGAAGTTTTTATGAGGCCAAACGATGAAGTCACCGGCCACAGGAGTTTGAATTGACACGTCTCCTTTTGGAAAACCATGATCCTTCATGTTAGATGCTCCGGTTTGGAAGGAGCGGTCATCAAAACTTGTGCCAAACTTTACCAATTTTTTTCCACGGGGTCGTGAGAGCACACCACAGGCACACATCGATTTTGATGATGTCCGAACTCCATCTGAACTTTCTGTAATTAAAATACCAACTAGGCCTACGCCAGTGGCCGCACCTCGCGGCCGAAATGTTTGAAACTTCTCCCTGCTTCTCGAACAAACGGATGAAAACTCACAAAGCGACGCACAAATGATATGTACACCTTTGCTAGGCTGATAGTAAGGGGTTATCATAGCTAGTATCATGCATGCCAACTAGGCAATTGTGATGAGCTGTCATAGAATTAATTAAATGAAGAAAGAGAGGGTTAAGTATCATATCATGAAACCGTATCATAATAAATGTTATGCTACTATGTGTCACGCATGACAATATAAATAAAGTACTGCATATGATACTAGCTAGCTACTCTATGATACTATGCATTAGAGCAAGTAAGTACACAATAGAGTGACATAAGACTAGCGACAATGGGTAGTAACATAGAATGTTACTAGTCTATGTTATTACTATACCTCTATAGTGGGGAGTAACATATGTTTAGTAACATGCAACACTTCATTTATTAGGCCATAGACTCATCTTGCCTTGAGATGTGTGATGTTACTCGGACTAGCCACAATGGGTAGTAACATAGACTAGTAACATGCCCATGTGTTACTAGTCTATGCTATTACCTCTATAGTGGGGAGTAACATATATGTGTGTTAACATGCAACACTTCATTTATTAGGCTATAGACACATCTTGCCTTGATATGTACATGTGATGTTACTCATACTACTAGTAACTAGCTATGTTACTACTTTCCTCTCTTTCTTAAATTATTGCTTGCCACATCATCTACATAATTTATCTAGATATGTGTGATGTTACTACCTATGTTACACCCATCGTGCGTAGTCTCATACTATAGTAAGACTATACCCATAGTGGGAGTAACATAGGTAGTAACATCACACATATCCACTTTCCTCCATTCCTTCATTTATTGCTTGCCACATCATCTATTTTATCTAGATATGTGTGATGTTACTACGTATGTTACTCCCACTGTGGGTAGTCTTGCTATAAGGAATAGAATAATATATATGTGCTTATTAGTTGGAGGAAAGAGAAGAGAAGCGGGCTCTTGGTTAGTAGAGCCAGCTGCAACACGAGACCCAAGACCCTTTGTGAGGATGTAAGGTGGGCCAACAATTGATAAACTAGTACGTATATGAAACTTATTATTGTACATGCCCGCTAAGAGGTTGGCTGTATATGACATGGCAACTTCTTATAGCCGACCCTTGGCTATATTATTAACCATGCATGCTCTTAGTGGGGTAGCTAGTATATCATAGACGACTAGCTAGTATCAGACTAGGCACAGTGGGAGTAACTTCAGCAGTAACACCGACTCCAACTCAGCAAACTTGCTATGTGGCAATAAGTTAATGAGGAGAGAGATAGTTTCAGTAACTTAGCTAGTTACTGTAGCATCACATGTCCCAATGTAATATGAGTCTGTAACCTAAGAAATGAAGCTTTGCATGACACTACACTTATGTTACTACCCACTATGAAGGTAGTAACATATATAGTCGTGTATGTTACTAGGGTACTACTCTCCATTGTGTCTAGTCTCATACTCCCTCCTTTCCGGCTTAGGCTGGTTGTAATGGTATTATCATAAGCGGTATCATGCATGCCAACTAGACTTTCTGGATGATGTGGCACACAAGAGAGGATGTGGTATCATATCATGATACCATGTCATATTCAATGTTGTACTACTACTTTGTGTGATGCATGACAATTAGTAGGCAACCTAAGATGTTAACTTATGATACTATGCATTACGGAAGTAGTATCCTAGCTACACTATCATATATATGCATGATACTACTAGTATATATAATACTCCCCATTACAACCAACCTTATAGGGCTCAATTCAAAAATCTCACCAACCAAGGTAGATGGTGAGTGGTGGAATACTTTTTGTAGTTTGCAAAAACATCCAATTAATGCTTTTGTTTTCCTCAAAAATTTATGTTTTCCAATGTATTAATTGCAATACATGCATGCATATATAAAGTACATGCATTGGTCAACTTTCTCTTAATACTTGCATGCAATGATATAATGCACCTTGGAATCTGGACATGTGATGGAGAACAACCAAATTGAGCCTTATAAAGTGGAAAAACTAAAATTTTGAGATAAGCCTATAAACCGGAAAGGAGGGAGTATATATTCATGATATTAGTATATGATCGGAAATACCTCCGTAATGTGCACATTCATAGTATCATACGTTAGTATCTTAGGTTCCTTATTAATTACCATGCATGACACAAAGTAGTACCACACACCCTCTCTTTCATCATTTAACTGTGTGCCACATCATCCAAAGAGTCTAGTTGGCATGCATCATACCGCTTGATCCTCCCATATTACGACCAGCCTTATTAGGGTGGCCATAGTGGGGGTATCATAGCCGGTATCATGCACCCGGGAATAGAAAATATGATGATGTGGCAAAGTTTGCTGCGAAGAGTTTCAAGCAATCAGAACTTCAGAAGAAGAACATACACCCCACCGTATGGGTGTGGCAGGATACTACGGCATGAAACTGATATGGGAACAGGAGGACAAAGAAGTAGTAGCGGCGGGTGGGAATCCAACCTTTAGTGAAATCAGGGGCGAACGTGCCAGAGACTACTTGCGGGCACGTGCAAAGAGGCGTGATGACGGAACTTATTACTTTGAAAACGCACGTGATGCCAAACTGTATGAAGTGATGGTAGAGGCTTCCAAGATCCCTGGAAGGTTCTACAGGAACCCAAGGCCATGTGACATTCTGTCCATTGCTCTGGACACAAAAGAGCCCCCTGGCCGAGCAAGGGGTATAGGTGTTAATGTCCCGCACAAGAGGGCTTTCACACTCAGCAAAGAAGAGAGGCTGAGCATGAAAAAAGTGAGGTGTGAAATGAAGCAGAATGCATTGTTTGAAAAGTTGAAGAAGGAGATTTATCCGGCTATTTGAAAGGATGTTGAGGAGTCAATGATGATGCAGAAGACTCTAACACTGACAGATAGCCAGCAGATGGGATGGGAGGCTGGCATGGATAATGCTGCTTATTGCGCGACAACACTGCACAAGAGTAGCTGTGCATCAGCTGACCCCAGCGAGACTAAGACTGCAGCTGCTCATGATGATGCTATATCTGATCTATCTGGAATGAAAGACAGACTGAAGGACGTGCTTACACATTATGAAGGTACATTAAAATGTGCAACAGCCTAGGTTTGCCCACCCTTCTTGGAAGATGGCCTCTTCTTGGACAATGTGCCATTGAAGCCGGGTTGTGTGACGTGCTACGGGACTGAAGTAAAGCCTGGACTCAATGAATTTGCCCTGAAGAATGTCCTCAGAGACTTCGATGAGCAAAGGACCTTAGGAGAAACACTGTTACATCACATCCAGTGGCCATGAAAGGAAATAGAGTTCATCGATGAGATTCCTGAAGCCCCGCCAAGAGCAACCACTGTCGCCCCTCAACCGGTGACGCTCTTCTTGCCACAGCAGCTCTCGCGGGCTGATGCATCAACCTGTGATCAGCCGGACCGACTTTGTGGCGTACAGGCCATGTCCTCCTCTGCCCCAAAGCAGCCAGTGGCAAGGCCTACAACTGTTGATGACGCACCACCGGTTCAGATGCCGACCGCTGAAGCAGCGGGGGAGACCCAGCTGCAGCACATGCTCAGCAGACCAACCTGGTGGAACAGACTGCTAAGCAGTCTGATGCTTCGGAACCGCTTGCTAAGCAGTCTGTAGCTCCAAAACCGACTGCTCATCAGTCTGTCGGTCCACAGGCGCATGATCAGCATACCAATGCGTCAGCACTTCCTGCTTAGCAAACCAACGTGTTGGCACGGCCTCCTCAACACAGCGATGGCACCACCTGCGTAGAAACTCGACATAGCATCAACGCATGGTCAGCAGTCTGATGCCTCTGCTCCTACAGCCCAGCAGTCTGTCACAGCAGCACCGCCAGCTCAGAGGTCCGGCATAGATAAACAGTCTGCTAAGAAGTCCGTCCAAGCTTCACCGTCTGCTCGGCAATCTATCGTGCAGGCAACCAGACGTTCTGCCCGAAATTCTTCAAGTACCAAGAAGGAAGTGGCTAAAAAGGCTACACCCAAGACCACGAGGAAGCGTAGTGGGAAAGTGAAGAGGAAAGAGAATGACTCCCTCTTACTTAAAGCACTCATCGCCCAGAACCAAATTAACAGCAGCTTGTTCGAATCGGGGAGTAATATTATTTCTGACGCCATGGATGATGAAGAAGTAGAATTGTTGCTCGCTAAAAGAAAAGCAGACATACTTGAAGCACGCAATTACGTCCATGGCCAGCCATTTCTTGTTGGCGAATACTTTGATGAGTCCAGCTCCAGTTACCGCGAGTTACATGAATATTGCATGGATCAAATGTCAGAAGGTCATCACCATTTTCTAGTCCACTACAACAGAGATCATTTCCGACACGATGCTGGTTCCGTCATTGTGAGATTCGAGGACTTACATCTCTTCTTCAACTTCAGCGTGCTCGATGCCACTCTTGTTAGATGCGTGATTTTCTAAGTACTTAACAAACTCTGATCAACTTCTCCATACAAGGCTGCAAATGATAAACAACTAACTGCATTTTATTCCTCTCAGGGGATTGAACGCGCAGAGAAGACAAAGTGAGAGTGTGTATTTCATAGATCCTAAATTAGCAAATGGCACAACATTACATGAAAAGGACCAACGAGACTGGGCCGTTAACAAGGTCGTCCGTATCTTTGAAAACACGTCCCATGTAGAATCATTTCTCTGGCCATATCATGAACGGTAAGTCAAGTAAACAACCACGCCTACACTGATTGTCTTTCAGATTTCGACATCATTCGTAAGTTCATGGCTTTCTTAATATGTAGCAATCACTAGATATTGGTATTCATTGTTCCAAACAAGAACATAGTTTACTACATCGATTCTCTCAGAGTCAACAAACGCTCAGGATTTGACGCATCTTCAGCAATTCTTGGATAGGTATTGAATTCTATGATGTTGAAATTAATTTGCATTCATATTTGGTTCAGTAATTGATGTTGTCAAAATTCATCGTCATTTGCAGTGTGCTCACATTGCGGCAAACTAAACCAGGGAACCTGCTCAAGACGAAACTACCTCTGCAGCACGAGATCATTTCTCCGGTAACACACCGAAATCCATTATTTACGGAAAATTTATCCAATAGTCTGCAAATACCTTTCCTTACGCTAGTCAAATGTTCAAGATTCTAAATAAACCTCTTTCTATTTTGTCCAAAGAAAAAATAATACAACTAACACCGGTTAGGTTGTTCCTAACAGGACAAATACATGGCTAATTTTGTACAAAAAATTCAGTGTCCTCAGCAAGAAGCAGGGACCAACCTTTGTGGATACTATGTTTGTAGACACATGATCTCCATATGCAAATCTGCTGATAGTTGTGATGATCCTCGCGAATTAGTACCAGTAAGTCTATCTTAATTAATATCTTCTACTCCACGCATATGGCACATTCTGATCTTAAAAATACTGCAGCTCATCTTAAAACCGAGGACCCCTGAACCGCTCCCAGCTGGTGAATTGCTGATGGTTCGGAGATTTATCAGCGACTTCTTCCTGGATCACCACATCAATCCCACTGGTGATAATGAAGATTTCAGCATGCGTTCTCCTGAAACATTGAGTAAGAGTTAGCCGCTAAACATATAACGCATGGATGCATTGTTTTCCATCTGATGAGGTCTTCGTATTTCGTACACTATGATTAATTATGTAATGCATATATGTGTGGACAAATCATTGGAATTTAGCTACCATATGTTCAATTGCAATTGTTGCGAAATCTGATGAATGTTCTTCCTGTGGACACTATTTGTTCAACTGAATATTGTGGCGAATTTGCTTTTTGCGTGCCGATTCAAAATGGGATTTTTTTTTATTTGTTCAATTGAGTATTGTGGCGAATTTGCTTTTTGCGTGCCGATTCAATATGGGATATTTTTCTTTTAACCTGGCAATTGCTCCGCACACGGTTCAGCTAAATGAGTGTGTGCGATCCACATCGGAAAGCATACATCAATCGTAGCGGAACCGTCGGTATACACAACAGATCGCAAATGATTTGCAGTGCTACTACGTGTGCGTAGGTTCTCCGAAACCATTTGTGATATCGCGTTATCGCACACGAGAACTGGGAGTAAACCTTGCCCAATGCAAAATACAATCCCAGTCGTATTTTTTTCAGGAAACGTGTGGGATCCCAAACAAAAAGCACACGTCACTCATGCGGCAACCGTCGGTGATACCTAACAAATCGCAAACGGTATGCAACACTTATATGTGTGCGAAGGGGCTCCTGAACCGTTTGTGATAGAACATTATCGCAGATGGTAATTGTTGGAAAATGTGTGCGATGGAGTCTAGCATGGCAGACGGGTTACACAGAAAACTCGTGTGCGATAGGGCACAAATCGCACACACTTCATATGTTGGCCCGTGTGCCTTACATACTGTTTCCCAAACAGTTCGTTACGACAGACCGTATGGTTTCACTGTCTCATTACAAACACTTAATCACCGATATGACACGTGCGAAAGAATTTAGTGTGTGCTGCATCGCACAAGATTACATTTTGGAAGGCCTCTGGATCACTGCTCCATATCCCCGATGGTTTCTAGGTCGTGTGGGAAGGACCCCTTATCGCATACACTCACTTGGCGACGGTTCCAAATACCGTCGCGGAAAGAGGTTAAAAACCGTTTGTTTAGGACCGACACGCACCAGTGTGCGACCACCCTTCTTGGGATTTCCATCAGAGAACAGGGTCTTGGAGTCGGTGATCTGTCCATCCTCAGGCTGACTGTGAACCGAGGGAATATCATCTTCTTCTTCCTTAGACTAAGATTCAGATTTCTTCTTCGGAATCTTTGGGGGCTTAGCTGCTTTTCTTTCAGCTAACCTTACTTTTGCTGCCACATGTGGCATCTGAGGAATTTCTTCTTTAGACCCAGAATGCTCTTCCGAACTATTAGCCATGACCACTCCTGAGAGAAAAACAACAAAGCGAGGGAAAACAGGAAGGGGTCATAAACATGCAAAGAAGCATTTTGACGGAAAAACAACATATTTTTTCGAGGCAACAAAGGAATTCATGGTATATATGTCTGAAAGATATCATCGATAGAATTGCAGTACACCAAAAGGCAGAGTAACAATTCATCTAATCTTTCGGAATAATACACATGAACCCTATATCTAGAACGACTAGCACAAGGGAAAACTACAAACTGCACTAGTTACAACTTAGGGAATCCTAAAGATCTACTACAAGATAAAAAGAAAGATAAATTTGTGTCGGTAAGAATATCCCTTGAATAGAGACAGGACAGTGCTAGCTCCAGATCTGTGCGCCCTAACTTGGCATCAAAGAACATCTATGACTGTGCGAGATATAAGAAATACTGCACCAGCGTGACCAATGGCAGCGGGGCTTCACCAGAGTTGCACGGTGAGGCACTACGTCGACGCTGCTTTGAACTCGGGCTCGGGCGGAGAGCGAGAGGAGGGGTTTGAGGTAGAACAGAGAAAGAACCAAGGAGGAAGAAGCATGGAGGTGGGTTTATATAGCCCGAGGGCGAAACCGCTTCCTCCGAGATCCACGGCCGAAAAGAACGAGAAGTTCCACATTTAACAGACGAGATCACGATCGTGGGATCGTGGGCACATGTTAGTCGTTTCCTGCGGAAACCTCAGTAACTGAACAAAATGCCGAGGGGTTTGAAGAAGGGAAAATGCCAAAACAGATGAAATTTCAAAGTTGATTTCATTCGCGACCAAGGATGTCGGATTGAAATCTTCTTCAAATCAAGTTGCATGTTTATGACGAAGAAGAACGGAAGAAAAACATAGTCCGACACAAAAGCACTTTGCCAAACGAAAGAAAACACAAACCACAAACACGTTGAACAAAGATATAGAAGAACACACTAAGAACCAGCACTAACAATAGATCTCAGGGAAAGAGATGATCGATGGAGATCCCTGAGATAACACCTACAAGAAATGGTTAGTTCTTTTTCACAACCCACAGTTGTGTGGGCAATGCGGATCTCATTTTCTTTGTCAGAGCAGGAGTATTCTTTCGGTGAGACCTGTAAGACACATGTGCACTTTGAGAGTAATCATATGAGTATGCATTGAAGTTATTTCCAGAGACATGAGTATAATGATTTGAGGAGGTACGCATGTACTCCTTCTGTCGAAGGTTTGATCGATGCTCATTCGAGAATTTTCCTGTGTCATGTGTCATTTCGCGAATGATAATCATTGTTTCGAGCAAAATTTCTCTGCATGTTCAGGTTAGCAGTAATAGATAGATTTTCAATAATGAACTTCTTCACCCATGTTTGCTTCTTGGGTGAGCCGGACCTGCAATTAGTCACAATATATCAACCGAAAACCTTACGATTCTTTTGTTTGAACAATTTGCAATTCGAGTCATCAGACTCATCAGAAGTGGTAGTAATGGATGAATCATATCCTGACAGAGTTGCAGGTTTGAGTGTTTTGCTTATAGCAAGAACCCAACTCGTTCGAGGATATTTCTCGGGAGTCTGGTAAGTTCCATCAACTTGAGTTTCCTTTCGAAACCCAAGCCTTCCTTTCGAGGATTTTTGTGCAGTATTGACTTCTTGAGCACATCACATATGGGTTTGATGCCCTTTTAGGCTTCTTAGCATTCCTTTCCCAAGCAAGTCCTTTAGCCTACAATTTTCATCAGCAATGGCAGCATATTCCTCGGAAGAGGGTTGAAGATATCATTCGTAACTGCTACAATGTTTTTGATGATAGCATTCCAAGTTTCAACATGTGAATCAACATTGCTACGTTCTAGGCATTTTAAGCATGGAGGAAAAAAATCATCAAGAAGACAAGTAGATTGCTCGGTGAAAAGAGAAGCTTTTTCTAACACCAGCTCGTTATGAGGTTCTTTCAGTGACACGGGTTCTTGATTCATGTTAAGGAGTTCATCTGATAAACTCTCATAGTCAACTGTAAGGGAATCATATCGATTGGTCAGATATTCAATAGTTGATGAAAAAGCATCTCGCTCTTCGTTCAACTTTCGATTCTTCTCCATCTCTTTGAGTAGTAATCCTTCAATTTTCCTGAGATTTCTCTCAAGCATTTCAAGCTCATCTTTTTGACATTTTGCCATCTTAACAAGTTTAGCATAAGCAATGTATTCAGGAGAATAACCATTCATGGAATTTTGGTGTTTTGCTGATACCTGATCCTTTGAGGATTTTGCCATTAGACAGAAGGCAATTGCTTCATGATCGCTTGAATCGTCATCATCAGCATCTCATTCGACGGAGTTGTCCGACGATTCATACGCAATGAAGGCATTGCTCCTTCATATCCTTCTTTGATGCTCTTCATCATCAGAGTCAGAATTGGATGTATCATCTTCAGAATGCATTCTCATGTCAATGAATACTCTATTCAGCTGAGATATTTTCTTCATGTTGGATTCGATTGCAGCTTTGGCTTGAACATTAGTGACTGGTCTCGTCAAAGAAGATGATGATGGAGATTCATTTTTCTTCAGGAGCTTAGTATGACGATCCATTCAAGTGAATCCATTGTAATGAAGATATTTCCATCTATTGCTTGGCCTTTCCCAGCAGTGGCAATCAGCTATGAGGTGAACGTATAATTTTCACTTGAAGCACTTCATTTCTTTCGGAGGTAACCTTCTTCTTGAAGATTCAGGCAAGTCAAATTCTTCGTCATTTGCGAGGAAAAGATTTTGTATTCTGAGATTAATTAGCCTTTCTATGAGCATTTCAAGTTCCCTTGTGATGGTATGTTGATTTTCAATGTCTTCTTCTTGTTCACTACCATAGCGGGAAAGGATTTCTCCTTCACCTTCTGAAGAAGATTCTTGATCTGCATTTTCAAGCTCCATCTTTTCTTCGTGAAGGGATAACAGCATCATGATCTCGACATAGTGAAGTTCTTCATAGTCTCGTCTTTGCTTGATTTTAGCTACGATGGGATCAAAGGTATCGTAAAGAGCACTCAGGAGCTTGTTGACCACATCTCTGTTGGTGATATCAGTTACTCCTCGCTGATGAAGCCTTTCGACAATGTTTGTCAATTGGTCAGTGAGTTCCATAGCACTTTCCTTTCGCAAGCTTCTGAAACAAGTGAACATGGCACGAAGCATTTTAGTGTGGGGATCTGTTCTAGCTATGAAATCTTCATGAGCATTTTTTATGGCATCCCAAATTTGCTTAGCGGTGTTGAGATTTTGATATCAAAGGAAAATATCTTTTGACAGACTGCAACAGATGATTCTTTTGCTTGAGCATCCAATTGCAGATTTGCTTTATCATCAGAAGTCAGATCATTTGGTTGCAGAATGTTGTATCCATTTTCCACAATCCGCCACAGATAAAAGTTGATGCTTGAATTCTGATTCTCATTCGTTCCTTCCAGTATAGATAGTCATTTCCATCAAAGATGGGAAACCTTTCAGAGTGCAAGGATCTACCTGCATATGACATACTCAAAACTCCAAGGACGTCAGACCTTTAATAAGCAGAGACAAGGAGAACGCGCTCTGATACCAATTGTTAGGACCAAGAGTATATTGACTAGAGGGGGGTGAATGGGAGATTCAAAATTTCTTTCGAAAGTTTTGAACAGATCCCAATCGCAGCAGCAGAATAATGAACAGAGGGAAATTAACAAAATAAATCTTCTTCGTCAGAAGCATATTCCCCAATGAATGAAATGATAACAGAGCGAGCTTGTGAAATCACAGTTTTAACAACTATGAGAGTTATGCAACAAGCAAATAGATGCAGTAGTACAAGACATAACATGATGCGGGTGACGGGAGAAATTTATGAAGGATAACTGAGACGAAATGACAAAGACTAAACAGAGTGAAGATAATGCAACAGAATGATACACGAAGATAAACTCAAGTGAATGACAGTGACGACAGAAACGAACTTGACTCACACAAATGATAAAGATAGATAAATCATTGGCACAAAGCACAAAATTAAGATGATGAAGGAAATGCAGTAGAGTAGAATGAACCAGTGGTGCTCGATGGCGACAGAGAGATTTGGTAGACCAGTTCACCCTTCTGCCAAAGGGCTATGTCTGTTTGGAGGGGTTGTGACTTAACATGAAAGATAAACTCTCTTCACCCTATTCTCCTTCAACTCAGGGCTGATCAGACTCTAGTTGATTTCACTCGTGGTAGATCCTTGTTGGCGATCTCCAAACCTTCGGTCGACCTTCGTGAACAACAATCACTCTTGGTTGCTGAAGATCTAGCTCGGTGAAGACAACAACTCTTCAACACTCGAGCGGAAGCCTATCTGTCTAGAGAGTGCGCGACTCTCAAGAGTAATAGGTACAAGAACTCTAACTCAGAACCACTGTGATGCTAAACCACTGTCTAAGTTTGGGCTCTTGATTTTATCACGATGAATCCTAAACTCAAATCACTCGGATAGGGGTTGCTCAAATAAATCTTCTCAGAAATCTCAAGCAGAGCAGCCAACGGACAATGTTCGAGCGGGGTGGCTATTTATAGCTGCAGCCTTCCCTGATGGGAAATTACCAAATTGGACATCGAGAGCAGCCAATGGCCGAACGACACGAGTCCAATGGTCGGATTTGAGCTCAACGGTAGCATTACTTGCGAAGTTTGAGACAAATCTCTCGCAGCAAATAAGATCACAGTCTCTTGCTGGCAAGTATTTGTTCGGAACACAAAGAGATTTCTCTCGCAACTTTCATAGGTTTTGTCTAAGCATCACAGCGGATCTAAGCTTCGAGAACCTATACCCCACTTAATAGTACAGAGATCCTATGACTCAAATAACTGAAAGAACAACAAAATGAATACCATGTCTTCACTTTATCTTCGACTTCCATTCGCTTCAGTCATATTCTTCCGACGACCATACCGAAACATATGCTTCGTTTCAGCAGAAAATCTTCGAGGGGATTATTCCTTCACATCAGACTTCTCGTCTTCATAACTTCATCAAATATAGCTCGTTCTTCTGTGCAACGCAGATATACTTCGGTGAAGTTCCTCAAACTTAGCACCAGAGACATCATTCTCTTCGCTCTGTATGGACTATTTCTCTCTGTATGCACTAGCAAACAAATCAGTCCATACTTGTTTCTGTCAACAATCTCCAAAACACAAGGTAGGTAGATATTGCACCAATACTTTGTCTAGTAGCTCCTATACTTGATGCATAATCACCTTTGTATCCTCTAGATTGGTATGGTATGGTGCACGGTTGGGTAGTGAGGCACCGGAAATTAAGTCAATCTTATACTCAATCCCTCAAATATGTGGTAATCCCATTGGTACATTGATGACCCACAAGTATGGGGGATCAATCGTAGTCCTTCCAATAAGTAAGAGTGTCGAACCCAACAAGGAGCAGAAGGAAATGACAAGTGGTTTTCTACAAGGTAATTTCTGCAAGCACTCAAATTGTCGGTAATAGGTAGTTTGATAGCAAGATAGATTGTAACAAGTAACAATAGTAACAGTATGTGCATCAAGGTAACCCAATCCTTTTTGTAGCAAAGGACAGGCCGGAATAGTCTCAGATAATAAGTAAAACATTCTTGAGGACACACGGGAATTTTATCTAGTCACTTTCATCATGTTTGTTTGGTTCGTGTTCGCTACTTTGATAATTTGATATGTGGGTGGACCGGTCTTTGGGTGATGTTCTTACTTGAACAAGCCTCCCACTTATTATTAACCCCTCGCAAGCATCCGCAACTATGAAAGAAGTATTAAGATAAAATCTAACAATAACATTAAACATATGGATCCAAATCAGCCCATTACAGAATAGCGCATAAAATAGGGTTTAAGCTTCTGTCACTCTAGCAACCCATCATATAATAACTACTCCACAATGCATCCCCTTAGGCCCAAAGATGGTGAAGTATCATGTAGTCGACGTTCACATAACACCACTAAGGGAATCACAACATACATATCATCAAAATATCGAATGAATACCAAATTCACATGATTACTTGCAACATGACTTCTCCCGTGGCCTCAAGAACAAGGGAAAGTACTCACAGAAAATATTCGTGATCAAGATTATAGGAGTAATAAATATCATAATGGATCTTAACATATAATCTTCCACCAAATAAACCATCTAGCATCAATTACAAGATGTAATCAACACTACTAGTCACCCATAGGTATCAATCTGAGGTTTTGATACAAAGATTGCACACAAGAGATGAACTAGGGTTTGAGATGAGATGGTGTTGTTGAAGATGTTGATGAAGATTGGCCTCCAAAACATGAGAGGGTTTGTTGGTGATGATGATGGCTTCGATTTCCCCCTCCCGGGGGGAACTTACCCCGGCCCAAGTGCTCCTGAGGGCAAAAGTTCTCATGCCCAAGTTCCACCTCGACAGGGCAGCGCTCCGTCCTGAAAGTCCTCTCCTGAGTATTTTTCTAGGTCAAAAGACCTTATGTACCAGAAGTTTGGCACCGGAGGTGGGCCAGGGGCCCCACAAGCCACCAAGGCACGCCTGGAGGGGATGGTGCACCCTGGTGCCTTGTGGGCTCCTCGATGGCCCCCTCTGGTAGTTCTTTTCTCCAATATTTATTATATATTCTAAAATAATTCTCCGTAAAATTTCAGCTCATTTGGGGATGTGCAGAATAGGTATCTCTTACATAGCTTTTTCAGGTCCGGAATTCCAGCTGCCAGTATTCTCCCTCTTTGTGTAAACCTTGCATATTATGAAAGAAAGGGCATTAGAATTACTCCACAAAGTATTATAATGCATAAAAACACTATAAATAACAGTAGGAAAACATGATGCAAAATGGACGTATCATACGTCTTGTGGAAAGACGCTAGCAAACTCCTGCAAAATGTTAGTGATAGCAGACGAAAAAAGGGAGATACTCCTCAAATGAAAATAAAGCCTGTTTGCACACAAAAGCATAGAAAAACAGATTTGCTAAAATCCAGATGAGTAACACCATATTTGGTGGCAAGTAAACATGGACTTTTCTATTTGATTTTAGAGGCATTACTAGAAGATGGTTTGTTATTAGTCTTGTGTAGTTGTTCACTTTCTTTTGCCACAGTATGGTTTTCACTCTTGTTTTGCTTTAATATCTCTAGTAAGATTATCATTCAGAATTTGTTCAAGAGACATAGGAAACAAAGCAATAATTTTATTCTTATGAACAAGAGTACACAATTTTTTTACCATGGTGTACATAATTTTTTATCAAGTTGCCATGGTCTACCAAGTAAAAGGGAGCATGCTTGCGTGGGTATCACATTACAATCAACAAAATCAACATATGCTTCAATACTAAAATGCACACGATCAATACATGTTACCACCTTGCCGCTGTTGTTGAACCATTGAATGTAGTAAGTTTGAGGATGTGGTCTGGTGGTAAGGGACAACCTTTCTACCATATCCATGATGACCAAGTTGTTGTAACTCCCTCTATCGTTGATGACATGGACACAACGTTCCTTCACAACTCTCTTAGTATGGAAAAATTGGGTCTTTGATTTTGGTCAATTTGTGTTACATGCACACTAAAAACTTGTTGAGCAACTTAAATTTCATACCTCCCGGTGGCGTCAGCAGCCATATACTATATATCTTGTTTAGAGTCATTGCCACCCTGTTCTTCACGTGCAAAAAGAGCCGAAGTCTTCTCATCATAGTCACTAGCAGACTCATACCCACCATCATCGATCATCGCACGCTTGGACATGCATTGGCTCACATGGTGACTCGCACCAGTACAATGATACGTCTCCGTCGTATCTATAATTTTTATTGTTCCATGCCAATATTCTACAACTTTTACATACTTTTGGCAACTTTTTATACTATTTTTGGGACTAACATATTGATGCGGTGCCCAGTGCCAGTTCCTGTTTGTTGCATGTTTTTTGTTTCGCAGAAAATCCATATCAAACGGAGTCCAAACGGGATAAAAATTGATGGAGATTTTTTTGGAATATATGTGATTTTTCAGAAGAAGAATCAATGCGAGACGATGCCCAAGGGGGCCACGAGGCAGGGGCGCACCCCTGACCCTCGTGGCCACCCCGTAAGGCGGTTGGTGCCCTTTTTCGCCGCAAGAAAGCCAATATCTGGATAAAAAATGGTGTCCAAATTTCAGCCCAATCGGAGTTACGGATCTCCGGGAATATAAGAAACGGTGACAGGCCAAAATCTGGAGCGCAGAAACAGAGAGAGACAGAGAGACAGTAACAATCTTGAAGGGGCTCTCACCCCTCCCATGCAATGGAAACCAAGGACCAGAGGGGAAACCCTTCTCCCATCTAGGGAGAAGGTCCAGGAAGAAGAAGAAGAAGAAGAAGAAGTGGGGCTCTCTCCCCCTCTCTCCCGGTGGTGCCGGAACACCGCCGGGGCCATCATCGTCATCGCAATCTACACCAACACCTCCGTCATCTTCATGAACATCTTCATCACCTTCCCCGATCTATCTACAACGCTCCACTCTCCCGCAACCCACTGTACCCACTACTTGAACATGGTGCTTTATGCTTCATATTATTATCCAATGATGTGTTGCCATCTTATGATGTCTGAGTAGATTTTCGTTGTCCTATCGGTAATTGATGAATTGCTATGGTTGGTTTAATTTGCTTCTGGTTATCTTGCTGTCCTTTGGTGCCCATCATATGAGCGCGCGCGTGGATCACACCATAGGGTTAGTTGTATGTTGATAGGACTATGTATGGGAGGGCAAGAGTGATAGAAGCTTCAACCTTGCATAGAAATTGATGCATATGGGATTGAAGGGGGACCAATATATCTTAATGCTATGGTTGGGTTTTACCTTAATGAACGTTAGTAGTTGCGGATGCTTGCTAATAGTTCCAATCATAAGTGCATAGAATTCCAAGTCAGGGATGACATGCTACCAGTGGCCTCTCCCATATAAAACTTGCTATCGGTCTAGTAAAGTAGTGAATTGCTTAGGGACAATTTCGCAACTCCTACCACCACTTTTCCACACTCGCTATACTAAATTTATTTCTTCTTTATCTAAACAGCCCCTAGTTTTTATTTACGTGCTCTTTATATTCTTGCAAACCTATCCAACAACACCTATAACGTACTTCTAGTTTCATACTTGTTTTACGTAAAGCGAACGTTAAGCGTGCGTAGTGTTGTATCGGTGGTTGATAGAACTTGAGGGAATATTTGTTCTACATTTAGCTCCTCGTTGGGTTCGACACTCTTACTTATCAAAAGAGGCTACAATTGACCCCCTATACTTGTGGGTTATCATACAATGACGACATTTAATATCAAGATCATGTACTTAACCTATGGATGCCATGGACGATGAGGAACTTTGCGAAGGACCACCAGGTGCACTCTTGGCTGATGGTGGTGTTGTCTGTTTTGTCAACTCTCTAGTGCAATTGGCGGCTGAGACAGGCGGTGGAGCAGCATGACATGTGGAAGTAGGAGACGCACACGGTGTCCATGGTGAAGTTCATCCTTCAGAAAACTAGTCTGTATCATGGCTTGTCGATCCTACACTTCACGTTTAGCCTTGCAAGCAATATGGAATAAACAAGTGACATTATTATACTCCTTATATTCTAAGATGGTTTTAATTTCTCTGTTTAACCCACCCATAAAACATGCAAGCATATCTTCATTATCCTCAACAATACCGCATCTAATCAACAAATTTTGTAATTCCTGGTAATATTCCTCTACAACTTTTTCCTTGTCTTAAATAATGTAATTTTTAAAGTTATTCACATTGATAATATGGTGGAACCCAATGAGTACACATATCTTGTTTCAAATTAGCCCAAGTAGTTCGAATATTAAAATGATATACTCCCTCCGTTCCTTTATATTAGGTGTATTTGTTTTTTGATAAAATTCCACAATGTAAGGTGCATTTGTTTTAATTCCTCGTAGTTCCATTCTTAGCCCTCCAGAAAAAGGGAAGTATCTCTCACCTAATTACATGTATCTCTCCTTGTAGAGTAAACACGGAAACTATATCTCTCTCGATTGCATGTGTCTCTTTCTTTTTCTATAGCCTAAATGATTTACTTGCCAATAATCAATGAATTATACAAGGGTAATTTTGTCCTAAACTGTCTACAATTATGTGCCTTGATCACCGTGCAAAAAATTATACACCTTACATAAAGGAATGAAGGGAGTAATCTACAATGTTTAGAACACCAAATGGAAGCAAAACCAGTGAACTCACAAACATCAGCAATAACGCGTCTATCCTTAGGATATTGTATAAGCATCTAAAACATTGTTCAAGTTCTACCTCACAAGTAAGATATGCATCAGGAATGTATCTACCCTCAAATGGAGGAATATTTAATTTCAGTTTAGTGACATGTTCACCATCTCATACATGAGGGGGTGGTGGATGTCTACCATTGCGACCGTAAGCGTGTCAGCGACAGGGTGGTTGTCTGTAGCTCTGCTCTTGTGCAACCTCGTCCTTGTACTTTCCCTCACCATTCTATTCCTCATACTACTCGATTGTAGCAACAGGAACACCAGAAACAATGGCGCGAGAATGTTGGCCTTGCTCAATGAAACATGCTTTGATCGTCCTATTTGGTTTGGAAGGTGGCGTACAGGTAGTGGTTGTTGCCGAGGTGCAGTAGGTGGTGCTTGATGTCTACTATGCAACTTTATTCTTGTAGACTTGTGTTGGGCCTCCAAGTGTAGAGTTTTGTAGGACAGTAGCAATCTTCCCTCAAGTGGATGACCTAAGGTTTATCAATCCGTGGGAGGTGTAGGATGACGATGGTCACTCTCAAACAACCCTGCAACCAAATAAAAAAATCTCTTGTGTCCCCAACACACCCAAGACAATGGCAAATTGTATAGGTGCACTCGTTCGGTGAAGAGATGGTGATAAAAGTGTAATATTGATGGTAGAAATATATTTTTATAATCTTAATAAATAAAAACAACAAGGTAGCAAATAGTAAACGGGCACAAAAACAGTATTGCAATGCTCGAAAATGAGGCCTAGGGTCTGTACTTTTGCTAGTGCAATCTCTCAACGGTGCTAATATAATTGAATCATATAACCACCCCTCAAAGTGCGATGAAGAATCACTCCAAAGTTCCTATCTAGTGGAGAACATAAGAAGAAGTCGTTTGTAGGGTACGAAACCACCTCGAAGCTATTCTTTCCGATTGATCTATCCAAGTGTTTGTACTAAAATAACACCAAATAATTTCAGATTCAAAATACTCAATCCAACACAAGGAACCTCAAAGAGTGCCCCAAGATTTCTACCAAAGAAACAAAGACAAGAACATGCATCAACCCCTATGCGTAGATTACCCCAATGTCACCTCAGGAATCCGCGAGTTGAGTGCCAAAACATACATCAAGTGAAACAATACGATACCCCATTGTCACCACGAGTATTCATATGCAAGACATATATCAAGTGCTCTCAAATCCATAAAATTATTCAATCCAATAAAACGAAATCTCAATGGGGAAACTCAATTCACAACATGATGGAGAGGGGAAAACACCATATGATCCGACTATATAAATAAAGCCCGCGATACATCAAGATCGTGACATCTCAAGAACACGAGAGAGAGAGATTAAACACATAGCAACTGGTACAAACCCTCAACCCCGAGGGTGGACTACTCCTTCTCGTCGTGGTGGCCGCCGGGATGATGAAGATGGCCAGCGGAGATGATTCCCCCCTCCCGCAGTGTGCCGAAACGGGGTCTAGATTGGCTTTCGATGGCTACAGAGCCTTGCGACGGCGGAACTTCTAATCTAGTTTAACCTCAAGGGTATTTGGAATATTTGTGATTTTATATGGTAAACAGGGGGTGCGGGAGGCCACCGAGGTGGGCACAGCCCACCTGGGCACGCCTGGGCCCTCATGCATGCCCTGGTGGGTTGTGCCCCCCTCGGGGCACCCCCAGGTGCTGCTCTGGCCCATTGGAAGTGTTCTGGTCCATAAAAAATCCACAAAAAGTTTCGCGGTGTTTGGACTCCGTTTGATATTGATTTCCTGCGATGTAAAAAACAAGCAAAAAACAGCAACTGGCACTGGGCACTGCTTCAATTGGTTGGTCCCAAAAAATGATATAAGCCCCCAGGCGCGCCCTGGTGGGTTGTGCCCCCCTTGGGGCACCCCCAGGTGCTGCTCTGGCCCATTGGAAGTGTTCTGGTCCATAAAAATCCACAAAAAGTTTCGCAGTGTTTGGACTCCGTTTGATATTGATTTCCTACGATGTAAAAAACAAGCAAAAAACAGCAACTGGCACTGGGCACTGGGTCAACAGGTTAGTCCCAAAAAATGATATAAAGTTGCTATAAAAATGATTGTTAAACATCCAAGAATGATAATATAACAACATGAATACTTCATAAATTATACATATGTTGGAGACGTATCAGCATCCCCAAGCTTAATTCCTACTCGTCCTCGAGTAGGTAAATGATAAAAGAAATAACTTATGAAGTGTGAATGCTAGAAAAGTGCACAGGTTTGATCAATGACAATTTCAATCACTTTTCTTAGCATCATAACAACAATTCTTTCTTATAAAACTTCTCATATCAAAGTAGCAACCAATGCACATGTTAAGGTTCAAACAATGAATTCTCTTGAAACTCAACAACCTATGTTCTCACTCACCAAGCAATTTTAATTCAACTTATTCAACAGAGTTTCAGTAAGAGCACCACATACTCAACCATCATATAGTCTTCTATGATTGCTAACACTCACCGCATACACATGAGCAAAAGTTTCAACCGGACACATAGAAAGATAGGGGCTTATAATTTCGCCTACCAACGTATTCACCTCAAGGGTGATGTCAACAATACTAACTCATGCTACCCATATCCAACTGGATATATGTGCCTGGATCTTTCCTCACCACATGATGCTTGCCAAAAGAGAAAAATAAAAATGAACAGAGAGAATAACTTTGACTCTTGCATGAAAGTAAATACATAAAAGTAAAAGATAGGCCCTTCGCAAAGGGAAGCAGAGGTTGCCATGCGCTTATTTGTTTGTATGCTCAACCCCTTAGTGCAAAAGAACATCACATTATATTGCCCCTTATGATAGAAACTTTTATTATGCGGTCTGTCACTTTTATTCTTTGCCATCACAAGTTCGTACAACGCTTAATTTTCTCTTACACTAAATGATCTAACACTTTTAAAAGCAATCTGTATTGCCTTATTGCACCGATGATAACTTACTTGAAGGATATTATTCAATCCCTAGGTAGGTATGGTGGACTCTTGAAAATAAGATTTGGGTTTAAGGGTTTCTGGATGCACAAGTAGTAACTCTACTTGGTGCGGAATTTTCGGCTAGCAAAGGTGGGGGCAAGCACCACATGTTGCAGGATCTATGACATATAACTTCTATGTGAATATGAATGAACATAAACCGTTACGTTGTATTCCTTGTCCAACATCAACAATTTCGGCATATAATATTTTGATGGGGGCTCACAATCACAAAAGATTTCCAAGATAGTGTATTTGCATGTGAAGGTTCTCTTCCTTCTACTAATCATTCATGAATTGCTTGTATGACCAATATTGTGATTATCAAGCTTCAAAAGATTTCACTTTCTAAACCCAATGTGAAGCTACCACTAGGCATGATATAATTTCAACTTCATGATATTCAGTTCATTCAACAATTTACTCATAGGATATAAGTGAAGCACAAGAGTAAATGACAAGCTACTCCAAAAAGATATACGTGAAGATCAAGCGAGTAGTTAAGTAAATAGGTAGCTAATTGTGGGCTCTCTCTTATTTAAAAACTTTCAGATTAAGTATTTTATTAAAAAAGAAAGCAAAAACAAAATAAAATGACATTCTAAGAATAGCATACATCATGTGAAGAAGCAAAAACTTAGGATCAACCGATACTAACCGATAATTGTTGGTGAAGAAAGGTGGGATGCCTACCGGGGCATCCCCAAGCTTAGATGCTTGAGACTTCTTGAAATATTATCTTGGGATGCCTTGGGCATCCCCAAGCTTGTGCTTTTGTGTCTCCTTAATTCCTTTTATATCACGGGTTCCCTAAATCTTAGAAACTTCATCCACACAAAACTCAACAAGAACTCGTGAGATAAGTTAGTATAAACCAATGCAAAAACCTTATCACTCTCTACTGTAGCAAATCACTAAAATTATTATCCAACATTGCATACTAAATTCCTTTGCATATTTAATACTCATATCCCCAAATAGAATCAATAAACAAGCAAACATATGTAAACAAAGCAAACATAACAGCAATCTGCCAAAACAGTACAGTGTGTAAAGAATGCAAAGCATCAATACTTATTCAACTCAAAAATTTCTGAAAATTTAACACACTGTAAAAAAATTATCAGAGCTTATTGTGCAAAAAGTTTCAACATTTTATCACATTTTGACTTTTCTAGGGAATTTTTGCAACAGCGGTAAACTTTCTGTTTTCAGCAACATGTAGACTTGCAAAATAAGCAAATTAAAGGCTATCATTACCACTTTTATTGAAATAAAAGATGCAAAATATTATTCTAAATAATAGCAAGCAAATCCTAACAAAAGAAAATGATGCTCCAAGTAAAACTCATATCATGTGGCGAATGAAAACATAGCTCCAAGTGAGGTTACCGATAATGTTGAAGACGAAAGAGGGGATGCCTTCCGGGGCATCCCCGAGCTTAGAAGCTTGGATCTTCCTTGAATATTACCTTGGGGTGCCTTGGTCATCCCCAAGCTTAGGGTCTCATCACTCCTTACTCTCCTATATCGATATCTCACCCAAAAGTTAAAAAACTTCAATCACACAAAACTCAACGGAACTTCGTGAGATAGGTTAGTATGATAAAGATCAAACCATTTAACTTTGGTACTGTCAAAGACAAGATTCATAATTGTTTCCACACAATGCCTACTGTAGAATATCATTTACACAATTTGTATTGAGCAATATAAGTCATAGAAACTAGGAAACAAGCAAACTATGCATTGAAAAGAGAATGTGTCAAAAGCAGAACAGTCTGTTGTAACCTGTACTCCAAACATATTTCTGCTACTCCAAAAATTCCGAATAATTAGGACAACGTAGAGAATTTGTATATATATCACATGTAAAAAATTCGAAATTTTTACACGTTCCAGTAAAATATAAGAATTTCTGCACTGGACGCAAAAGTTTCTGTTTTTGCACAGATTCAAGTCAACTATCATCCACACTATCCCAAAGGCTTTACTTGGCACTTTATTGAAACAAAACCTATAAAACATGGTTACTACAGTAGCATAATCATGTGAACACACAAAAACAGTAGGGCTAAATGTTGTGTTGTCTCCCAACAAGCGTTTTTAATGCCTTTTAGCTAGGCATGTTGATTTCAATGATGCTCGCATAAAAGTAAAGAATTGAAACACAAAGAGAGCATCATGAAGCATATTACTAGCACATTTAAGCCTAACCCACTTCCTATGCAGAGGGATTTTGTGAGAAAACAATTCATGAGAGAAAGAATCAACTAGCATAGGAAGGCAAAACAAATATAACTTCGAGATTTTCAACACATAGAGAGGAAACTTGTTATTATTGCAATTCCTACAAGCATAAGTTCCTCCCTCATAATAATTTTCAGTAGCATCATGAAGAAATTCAACAATATAACCATCACATATAGCATTCTCTTTATGACACAAAAGCATAGTAAACTTATTACTCTCCACATAAGCAAATTTCTTCTCATCAATAGTAGTGGGAGCAAACTCAACAAAATAATATCATGAGAGTGAAAATTAAAATCATGATGATAAGTTTCATGGTTATCATTATTCAATATAGCATACATGTCATCACCATAATCATCATAGGTAGCAACTTTTTTATCATAGTCAATTGAAACCTCTTCCAAAGTAGTGGATTCATCATTAAATAAAGTCATGACCTCTCCAAATCTATTTTCATCATTATAATCATCATAAATAGGAGGCATGCAATCATTATAACAAATTTGCACATCAAATCTTGGGGGACTAAAAATATCATCTTCATCAAACATAGCATCCCCAAGCTTATGGCTTTGCATATCATTAGCATCATGGATATTCAAAGAATTCATACTAACAACATTGCAATCATGCTCATCATTCAAAGATTTTTTGTCAAACATTTTATAGAATTCTTCCTCTATAAATTGAGCAACATTTTCCTTTCCATCATTTTCACGAAAGACATTATAAAGATGAATAATATGATGCAACCTCAATTCCATTTTTTAGTTTTATTTCATAAACAAAACTAGCGATAAAACAAGAAACTAGAAGATTCAATTGCAAGATCTAAAGATAACCTTCAAGCACTCACCTCCCCGGCAACGGCGTCAGAAAAGAGCTTGATGTCTACTACGCTACTTTATTCTTGTAGACTCGTGTTGGGCCTCCAAGCACAGAGTTTTGTAGGCCAGTAGCAATTTTCCCTCAAGTGGATGACCTAAGGTTTATCAATCCATGGGAGGTGTAGCATGAAGATGGTCTCTCTCAAACAACCCTGCAACCAAATACAAGAAATCTCTTGTGTCCCCAACACACCCAATACAATGGAAAATTGTATAGGTGCACTAGTTCGGCGAAGAGATCGTGTTAAAAGTGTAATATTGATGGTAGAAACATATTTTTATAATCTGAATAAATAAATAAAGCAAGGTAGAAAATAGTAAACGGGCACAAAAATGGTATTGCAATGCTTGAAAATGAGGCCTAGGGTCCGTACTTTCGCTAGTGCAATCTCTCAACAGTGCTAATATAATTGGATCATATAGCCACCCCTCAAAGTGCGATGAAGAATCACTCCAAAGTTCCAATCTAGCGGAGAACATAAGAATAAATTGTTTGTAGGGTACGAAACCACCTTGAAGCAATTCTTTCCGATCGATCTATCCAAGAGTTTGTATTAAAATAACACCAAATAATTTCAGATTCAAAATACTCAATCCAACACAAGGAACCTCAAAGAGTGCCCCAAGATTTCTACCGGAGAAACAAAGACAAGAATGTGCATCAACCCCTATGCATAGATTACCCCAATGTCATCTCGGGAATCCGTGAGTTGAGTGCCAAAACATATATCAAGTTAATCAATATGATACCCCATTGTCACCACGAGTATTCATATGCAAGACATATATCAAGTGCTCTCAAATCCATAAAAGTATTCAATCCGATAAAACGAAATCTCAAAGGGAAATCTCAATTCACAACAAGATGGAGAGGGGAAAACATCATATGACCCGACTATATTAACAAAGCCCGTGATACATTAAGATCGTGACATCTCAAGAACATGAGAGAGAGAGAGATTAAACACACAGCTACTAGTACAAACCCTCAACCCCGAGGGTGGACTACTCCCTCCTCAGCGTGGTGGCCGCCAGTGTCGGATTGCGGGTTCCGGCAAACCCTTGACGTTCGAACACTGGGGTGCGCATGAAGAACTCTCTCTCTCCCTAGCTCGCTCGCACGACGATCGCAAGGCCTAGCTTGTCGAACCAAAAGAACAAGAGACACGAGAGTTTATACTGGTTCAGGCCACCGTTGCGGTGTAATATCCTACTCCAGTGTGGTGTGGTGGATTTCCTTGCAGGCCGAGGATATACAAGTACAAGGTAAGAACAGCCTCCTGAGGATTGTGTTCTTGGGCTCGGTAAGCTGGTGGGATGGCCTTGGTGGAATGGATCCGATCCAAGCTCTCCCCTCTCCTATGGTGGTGGCTAGTACTATTTATAGAGGCCTTGGTCCTCTTACCAAATGTTAGGCGGGAAGGGATCCCATAACAGCCAATTCCGAAGGGAGACAACTAGTACAAGCTATCCTGACAAAAGGTGGTCTGCCTGCCAAAGGCTCTGGTGGTGACGCCGCCATGGGCACCGCGGCGAACTCCGTCCTGTTGTCCTGCTAGTCTTGGTCTCGTTGCACCGATATGGAACCTTTGTCTAACGCCTCGGGACTCCTCGCCTGCGCCTGCCTGTTTAGCACCAAAGAGGAAACTGGTATGCTGCGCCCGCTGGTGCCCGCGTGGCCTTGGCCGTCTTGGCTCACATCACGTGAACCTCACGAGGTGCCCCTTGCATTGATATCTCCGCTCCTCGTGAGCCAGCCTAGCGAGGCAGCTCCTAAGGAGGTCTTGCTATCGTCCGCCTCATGAGGCTTGGCCCCTCGCGAGGGTCTTGAGAGGTTGTTGCTGAAGATGAGCCATACCAGGCCGTTGGTGGAGCCGCGTTGTGGGTCGTAGGCAGGCAGGTCTGGGTACCCCCATTCCTAGGATGCCGATAGTAGCCCCCGGGCCCAAGGCGCGCTCGGACTTGGCAATGACGCGAAGCCAAAGGGCAAGTGCGAAGCGCCGCGGGCCCCAACAGCCTGCGGCCTTGATTGACTCGTGGCGACTGACAGGGCGTGGGCGTCTCCGCTTCCCCACGCTGCCTCGGTAACTGCCCGACTTGACGAGACCCTGCTGCCTGCAGAAGTAAACCATCATTACCATAGATCGTGGAGGCCGGCAGTTGGCCTCCTTCTGGCCATAAATGAGGAGAGGGGCGGAGCCCCCGTCACTCATCTCTTTCTCCACTTCGCCTGGTTCTTCTTCTTCCTCCTTGCTCAACCGTCTTGCTGCGACACCCATGGCACCGATAAGGAGGTTCTCCGCCGCTAAAAAAGGAAAGGCCCCCCTGTGAAGAGCAGGGGCCACTTCCGCCGAAGAAGAGGTTGGCCCGCCCCTACGACGTCATCGTGAGGCAGGACGTGACGAGGCCTTGGCACGAGCGGCCTCCCCGGGCTACCCGCTGCCCTTGTACGCCCAGGCAGAAGGCTCCGGAGGAGGAGGCAGCGGGCCAGGCCGCTCACTCCATGGCCGCGGTGGCCGAGCTGTGGTGGCCCGCACCGCCAGCCCACGAACTCACGCCGAGGGCTCCTTGCGCGATTTCGTGTTGTGGGCGGCAATGCCCCCGCGGACGTGGACCAGATTCCCGCAGTTCTTTGCTGAAGAGATGGCACCGAGGGTCCACTTGAACTGTGGCTACAGCACGCCGAGTGTGGCACCCCGGTGACGGGAGTGGAGGTCGAGGTCCTCTCCCCAGGCAAGATCTTCATGACTCCTGGATGGGGCAAGGTTGCTCGCGCCTGCCGCGCGGAGGGGGCCCTCGCCATCCACTTCGAGTACGACGACGCCTTCATGATGTTCTTCAAGGTCTGTGATGAGGAAGGCCATCGCCTGGAGTGCTGCCCTGGAGGGGGTTGCCTGGACGGCGCAGGGGCTGGCGCTGTGCCCGCACTTGGCCCCGCTGACAGCTCCTCCAGCAGCAGTGACGACGCTTGGGAATCGAGCGACTCTCCCGAGCCTGACGAGACTCTGGAGACGAGCGACAATAGCTATGTGCCTCGAAGCTCTCGCCGCCCGGAGCGCAGCAGCGGCGTCTGCTTGTCGTCGCCGTTGATCTGGATGGGGTTGGCGCCGGCCTCCCGTGGCCCACTATTGATGATGGCGTCGGTGGCGATGCGTGTAGATATGGCTCGTGGAAACCTTCTTCTTTTGCCCCTTGCGAGGAATCAAGATGAACCCCGTGGGGGTGTGTAAAGGATCTGTGGTACTTTTGTAGCGATGTTAATCCTATTATGAAATTCGTGATTGCACGCCTTGCTTCCGCATTGTTCCCCCTTTCCGCCCTCGCGGTAGCTTAGTGCTCTACGCCGACAGGTCCCAATCCCCAGGCAGCCTTCAGCCATCGCTGGTATGCCAGGTCGCGATGCCGTGGTCAAGGCCAGGAGGTGAGCGGCCCAGGGTCCGGTAAGAGCTCCTGAGGCGCGATGCTCAAGAGGTCCCCCTTGGCGTGCAAGCAGCATCCTAAAGGTAGAAGGGAAGGCGACATTGCTGGGGTAAGGCTGCAGGAGCCGAAAATCCTAAGTCATGTGTTGGGCTTGACTTGAATACGTGACTTATCTTATCAAGCCTGAGGCGGTTCCCTAGTGCAGCACCCGAGTCATGCACTAGCGGTGGTGGTATGGTTGGGTTAGGCCCGCGCCAGCTTCTCTCTCTTTTCCACGCCCTTCTATGTGCTCTACGTTCTCGGGTCCCGACCCTCGGGCGAGCTTAGCCGCCGCTGGTATGCCAGGTCACGGTGCCGTGGTCAAGGCCAGGGGGTGAGAGCTGGAGAGTCAGTAAGAGCTCCTGAGACGCGATGCTCAGGAGCCCCCCTTTAACGCGCAAGCGAATTGCATGAAAAAAGGAAGGAGCCTGCGGCACCACCCATTATCAGTCTCCGGAGGTTCCTGCAGGTCAGCATGAGGGAGGAATACGGGTTGTAATCGCGCTTGCTGGCCTGCTGCTGGTCTTTCCGCAAGAAGATGAAGGCACTGAGGGCCTGGTGAGGTGACGTGCGTGGGGCGTGCTGCGAGCTAGATCTCGACCACACAGGATTATCGGCGTTGTAGGGACGGACCCGGGCACAAGCATCGTGCCAGCATGTGTAGCCCCCATTGCGGGATGAGCCGGAGGCTGGCCAGCAGTGTGGGTGGCCGCGAGGGGTCACGGGAAAGCAAGTGATGATCATGAAATGACTCAAGCAATGAGGCAAGTTAGTTCATATAGATGCAAGAACGATACATGCCACTGGGACGGAACCGAGCGGCCTGGGGATGATGCAGCCCGAGGGGCGCCCCCAACAGAGTAAGCTAAAGATGGAAAAACATACACGTCGCAGGGACATGCCCGTGCGACTTCGGGATGATGCTGCCTGAGGGGCGCCCCCAACTAAAAGAACCATAAAGGGTCACCTGATACCATTGCTGGGGTGGTGTTGGAGTAGCTGAAGGTGCGTGCTGGAGAAGTTGCTCCTCACGAGTCGCCAGGGTCCTGAGCCTCGGGAGGCTCTGACGGCCCGGGCGGCTCATGAAGAACCGTCACCCTCTCTGCCAGGACTGCGTGATACCTAGCCTCCTGGGCCGCCAGAGTGCTCCGCAGGTGGCGCGGGAAGGTGATAGCCGTGTTTGGCAAGACGAATGGCATGCGAACATAGCTGTGAGGTGGACCCTCGCATCGTCCAACGCATGAAGGCCGGAAACGCCCCTGAGATGCGGCCCTATTGAGCCCTAGAATGTCGACGCAAACATGAAGCCTGCCGTCCTCACCAGGATGGAGAGCTGCGTCGGGTGGTGGGCGGGGGTCTCCTTGTATGGTCCTTGCCTCTTGAAGTTCCTAGGTTTCCTTGGTGATGGACTCCTGAGTACTGGGCGCTCCATGCCTTGTGCCCTCCTGGGGGAAACGTGCAGCGAAGCACGCCTCCACATGGTGCCCGAGCGCCTCCCTCGTGACGTTGGCTAAGTCTAAGGCCCTCCAGAAGAGAGCCCCCGAGCCTAGCCGGAGGAAGGCGCCGGGCGCGCCTTCCTATGCGAGGGATGGAGGCGCCCCGTCCGTGGTCGTGGGTCATGTGGTGGTGCTGCTGGAAACGCCGCTCTCCTGAGGCCCTTGGTGGAGTAGTTGCTTCTTCTTCTTGGGGATGGCCTCAGGAGGGTACAGGGCGCCTTCTCTGTATGGGTCTTCGGCTGCTGCCGCCTGGTAAGCACGCTCGAGAGAGCACACGGTGTCCCTTTCCTCGCAGGCGACCGTGATGATGCCGCCGCTCCCTGGCATCTTGGGGACGTTATAGCCGTGATGGGTCACTGCCATAAACTTGGCCAGGGCTGGATATCCAAGGATGACGTTGTATGGCAGGCGGATGTGGGCAACATCGAAGTCAATGAGCTCAGTGCGGTAATTGTTGCACGGGCCGAAGGTTACAGGAAGGCGAACCTGTCCTATCGGGTTGGTGGAGCCGTAGGTCACTCCTGAGAAGGGCTTGGTAGGCTGCAGCTGATTGTATGCGGTCGAACGTCTCAAGGGACAGAACATTGAGCCCTGCACCGCCGTTGATGAGGGTCTTCGTGACTTGGACATTGCTGATGATAGGTGAGCAGAGCATCGAGAGGGCGCCGGCAGTTGCCTCACACTTGAGCTGGTCTGCCGAGCTGAAGGTAATGGCGCACTTGGACCATCTGAGCGGGCGCGTGGCCTCGAGCCTGGGAAGGGCCGCGTTCACCTCACGAGCAAACTGCTTGAAGATACGCTGACAGGCTGGGGCCTGAGCGCCACCCAAGATGCAGGCGATGGCGCGCGGCTCCTGGAATCCCCCAGCCCCTCGTCCTGATGATGGTCGTCGTTCCTTCTTGGTGGAGGTGGCAGCAGAGGGGCCAGTGTTTCCCTGGGGGTGGTCCACGAGGCTGGTCTCTCCAGGCGCCCTCGCGAGGCTGGTATTGTGAGCGGTCCTAGAGGACCTCCGCTTCTTCACCGACGTTGTGATGCGCCTGGAGGACCAGGCCACGAGGGCTCACGAGCTTGTTGAAGAAAAGAGTCGGGGCCTCCTCGGGCGCACGTTCTCCCGCCTCTTCAGTCATCTCCAGAACATCGTTCCCCACTTCGACTTCAACGCCGCCATAGCCCCCGTGCCCGGGGCCGTACGGGACAACCTAGCACGCTAGTTGGACGATAACGTGGATGCTCTGGTCAGGGCCTTCGCCTGTGAGGATGACGCGGTGGTGGTCGTGGCGGATGAAGGTGCGCCAAATGTCGGATTGCGGGTTCCGGCAAACCCTTGACGTTCGAACACTGGGGTGCGCATGAAGAACTCTCTCTCTCTCTCCCTAGCTCGCTCGCATGACGATCGCAAGGCCTAGCTCGTCGAACCCAAAGAACTAGAGACACGGGAATTTATACTGGTTTGGGCCACCGTTGTGGTGTAATACCCTACTGCAGTGTGGTGTGGTGGATGAAGGTGGCGCGGTTGATGATGGTGAAGACGATGCCAGAAATAGCGCCAGCAGTGTGCACGAGAGCGACCAAGATGACGTTGCGAGTGAGATGTCCGACTAAGCCCGCGTTCCTTCGCTTGATCCTGCATGTAGAGACTTGGACACGACCCCGTAGGGCGTGAGAGCATTTTGGAGGGGGAGCCCCTCGTGTATGTAAATTGATACTTCTCATTTTCCTTTAGGCCGGGCTTGGAACGTGTTTTTGCGAACTTGCGAGCGCCTCAACCTGGTTGTTGTTGTGATTTACCTTGGTCCTAGTCGGCCTTGTGCGGTCCTCAAGGTTGCTGATGCGCCCTTCTCCCGAGAAGAGATCCTTCTGGGCTCACGAGGTTTTGATCTCCTGAGGGGCCTGCCGTCTCGCCCGCGAGAGCCTCGCAAGGAGCGGATGCCAGACCATGGCAGGGTGCGCGCGCGGCGGCAGCTTGGGACCTCCCAGGTTTGCCCGAGCGCGGCTGTTATGCGCACACCACGCCCAGCCCCCGATCACGAGGCGCTCGCGAGGGGGAGGATTGGCAGGCATGAGCCTCGGAGTAAAGCACGCAACCAAAATGCAAGAAATCGACGCAATAAGAGAAGAAGCCCCCACGCTTGACGGCAGAAAAAACTCTGAGTTCAATCCAAAAAAAGGGAAGCTGTGAATTGAGCTACAGAAAACAGGGAGAATAAAAGACAATGGCCGCGTCCGGCACATAGCTAGTCTTCTTGTCTTCTCACCAGCGCGGAGCTAAGTGCTTTCACTGGCTGTGAGCATAGTTTTGGGGGATAGTGTCGCCGGCCAGCGCGGAGCATGCTCCTTCCACGAGGACGTGGGCGGGAGCCCCCGAGGCCCGAGGGCGGCTCTCCGGAGACTTCGGGGCGTGAGCCTTGCTTCATATCGCCAGACGAGGGCCCCGCCCTGCGCCTTACCCGACCACCGTTGGGGCGACCGGAAACCAGGACGGTGCCAAGGGGCAAGGGGGACGCTAGCGGCACCCTCGGCGACCACGGGCCCTTTGCCGGGGGAAGGGCTCGCCGGCGCCTCCTCGACACAGGACCTACCTCCGGGCAGCGCCTTGCTCCGTGCGGCGCGGGGGAGGGCCTAGCTCCTGACCCCTCCCGCTCAGCCCCCAGAGCGCCCCCTCCAGTTGGAGCGGGGTGGCCGCCCTGGGGTCAGCTTCAGCCGCTGTGGCCTGGTCCACCTATGACCCATGGTTAGCGTAAGCCTGCTCCTGACATATAGTGGTACCCTGCAATTGTTGTCGTTGGCGGGGTCGGCGAGGCTCCTGGGTGGCTCGTGGAAGGCCTCAACTTCCAGCATCTCTTCTTCCCAGCCCGGCTCGAGAAACGAGCAGGGGCCATCCTCCGGCGTGTACTCCTGGTCCACTGATACGTCTCCAACGTATCTATAATTTATGAAGTATTCATGCTATTATATTATCCATCTTGGATGTTTATGGGCTTTACTATGCACTTTTATATTATTTTTGGGACTAACTTATTAACCCAGAGCCCAGTGCCAGTTTCTGTTTTTCTCCTTGTTTCAGTGTTTTCCAGAAAAGGAATATCAAATGGAGTCCAAATGGAATGAAACCTTGGGGAGAGTTATTTTTGGAACGGAAGCAATCCAGGAGACTTGGAGTGCACGTCGGGGGATCAACGAGGAGAGCACGAGGCAGGGGGCGCGCCCTCCACCCTCATGGGCCCCTCGTGGCTCCCCTGACCGACTTCTTTCGCCTATATATATCCATATACCCTAAACCATCGGGGAACAGAATAGATCGGGAGTTCCGCCGCCGCAAGCTTCTGTAGCCACCAAAAACCAATCGGGACCCTGTTCCGGCACCCTTCGGAGGGGGGATCCATCACCGGTGGCCATCTTCATCATCCCGACGCTCTCCATGATGAGGAGGGAGTAGTTCACCCTCGGGGCTGAGGCTATGTACCAGTAGCTATGTGTTTGATCTCTCTCTCTCTCTCGTGTTCTTGAGATGATACGATCTTGATGTATCGCGAGCTTTGCTATTGTAGTTGGATCTTATGATGTTTCTCCCCCTCTACTCTCTTGTAATGGATTGAGTTTTCCCTTTGAAGTTATCTTATCGGATTGAGTCTTTAAGGATTTGAGAACACTTGATGTGTGTCTTGCCGTGCTTATCTGTGGTGACAATGGGATATCACGTGATCCACTTGATGTATGTTTTGGTGATCAACTTGCGTGTTCCGCCCATGAACCTATGCATAGGGGTTGGCACATGTTTTCGTCTTGACTCTCCAGTAGAAACTTTGGGGCACTCTTTGAAGTTCTTTGTGTTGGTTTGAATAGATGAATTTGAGATTGTGTGATGCATATCGTATAATCATGCCCGCGGATACTTGAGGTGACATTGGAGTATCTAGGTGACATTAGGGTTTTGGTTGATATGTGTCTTAAGGTGTTATTCTAGTACGAACTCTTGAATAGATCGATCCGAGAGAATAACTTTGAGGTGGTTTCGTACCCTACCATAATCTCTTCGTTTGTTCTGCGCTATTAGTGACTCTGGAGTGACTCTTTGTTGCATGTTGAGGGATAGTTATATGATCCAATTATGTTATTATTGTTGAGAGAACTTGCCCTAGTGAAAGTATGAACCCTAGGCCTTGTTTCCTAGCATTGCAATACCATTTGTGCTCACTTTTATCATTAGTTACCTTGTTGTTTTTATATTTTCAGATTACAAAAACCTATATCTACCATCCATATTGCACTTGTATCACCATCTCTTCGCCGAACTAGTGCACCTATACAATTTACCACTGCATTGGGTTTGTTGGGGACAGAAGAGACTCTTTGTTATTTGGTTGCAGGGTTGTTTGAGAGAGACCATCTTCATCCTACACCTCCCATGGATTGATAAACCTTAGGTCATCCACTTGAGGGAAATTTGCTACTGTCCTACAAACCTCTGCACTTGGAGGCCCAACAACGTCGACAAGAAGAAGGTTGTGTAGTAGACATCATCCACCAACCTTCGCCTAGGTACCCTGCGCCTTGCGCCGCTGGGCCCTGCACGTCCCCCAGGTGGCTGTAGGGTGGCGCCCTATTATGGCCACGCGGGGCGACGCCCGCACCCGCACCACCCGGGGGAAGCGCAGGAGCGGCCGGATGATCGGCATCGTCGGCCGTGCTGATGCCGTTGAACCCTCCTGATGTGCCTGGAGCATGCGGGCGCGACGAGGCCCGCCGTGCATTCTGGCCACCACTTGAGATGTAGGTAAGGAGCAGAAAGGCGGCGTACCCCTAGATGCAGCGTCCAACAGCTCAGTGATGCCCTCCAGCAACGCTTCGCAGCCGTTCTTCGCCAGCCGGCACCACAGCAGCTCCCGCGCCACTATGAGCGCAACTCGCATGTTCGCTTGTTCCCGTCGGGTGTGCGGTGCCCTTGCCGCTGCGTAGCTTGAGGATCTTGTGGCGGCCCACGTGCACCGCGGTGTGAGGGTGGAAGGCGTCTGTCAGGGCCACCCGCATCCGGCGGTGTTCGGCGGCGTGCGGGTCGCCTGGAGCACAGAGTTGAGGTCTTCTTGGGTGGACGGCGCCGCCCTGCTGGGCCAAGCAGCCCAATGGTAGGCATTGGTCCTTGGGCCGCTAGACATCGGAACCGCGGGGTGTCGGCGAGTCGATCGACGGAAGAGGGGCTTCGGTGCACCCCTACATGGCATGCGGATTGCGGGTTCCGACAAACCCTTGAGGTTCGAATACTGGGGTGCACACGAAGAACTCTCTCTCTCTCCCTAGCTCGCTCGCATGACGATCGCAAGGCCTAGCTCGTCGAACCCAAAGAACAAGAGACATGAGAGTTTATATTGGTTCGGGCCACCGTTGCGGTGTAATACCCTACTCCTGTGTGTTGTGGTGGATTGCCTTGCAGGCTGAGGATGAACATGTACAAGGTAAGAACAGCCTCCTGAGGTGAGGTGTTCTTAGGCTCGGTAAGCTGGTGGGATGGCCTTGGTGGAATGGATCCGATCCAAGCTCTCCCCTCTCCTATGGTGGTGGCTAGTCCTATTTATAGAGGCCTTGGTCCTCTTCCCAAATGTTAGGCAGGAAGATATCCCGCAACGACCAATTTCGAAGGGAGACGACTAGTACAAGCTATCCTAACAAAAAGTGATCTTCGCCTGCCAAAGGCTCTGGTGGTGACGCTGCCAGGGGCTCCGCGATGAACTTCGTCCTGCCGTCCTACTGGTCTTGGTCTCGTTGCACCGATATGGAAACCTTTGCCTGATGCATCGGGACTCCTCGCCTGCGCCTACCTCTTTAGCACCAAAGAGGAAACTGGTACGCTGTGCCCGCTGGCGCCCGCCTGGCCTTGGCTGTCATGGCTCACGACACGTGAACCTCGCGAGGTGCCCCTTGCATATATATGTCCGCTCCTCGGGAGCCAGCCTAGCGAGGCTACTCCTAAGGAGGTCTTGGTGTCGTCCGCCTCGCGAGGCTTGGCAACTCGCGAGGGCATTGAGAGGTTGTTGCTGAAGATGGGCCGTACCAGGCTGTTGGTGGAGCCGCGTCGTGGGCCGCAGGCAGGCAGGTCTGGGTACCCCCGTTCCCAGGACGCTGACAGTCGGGATGATGAAGATGGCCACCGGAGATGATTCCCCTCTCCGGCAGGGTGCCGGAGTCTAAATTGGTTTTCGGTGGCTACAGAGCCTTGCGGCGGTAGAACTTCTAATCTAGGTTAACCCCAAGGGTTTTTGGAATATTTGGGATTTTATAGGGTAAAGAGGGGGTGCAGGAGGCCACCGAGGTGGGCAGAACCCACCTGGGCGTGCCTGGGGCCCAGGCGCGCCCTGGTGGGTTGTGCTCCCCTTGGGGCACCCCCGGGTGGTACTCTAGCCCATTGGAAGTGTTCTGGTCCATAAAAAATCCACAAAAGGTTTCGCGGTGTTTGGACTCCGTTTGATATTGATTTCCTGCGATGTAAGAAACAAGCAAACAACAACAACACGCACTAGGCACTCGATCAATAGGTTAGTCCCAAAAAATGATATGAAGTTGCTATAAAATGATTGTAAAACATCCAAGAATGATAATATATCAGCATGAATACTTCATAAATTATAGATACGTTGGAGACGTATCAATGCTAGATGCATGAGCACTTCATTGAACTTGGCGTTCATCGAACGTATTCTCAAAGCCATCTGTCTTGTTCATGGCCTCTCCAAATATGATATGAATGTCTTGCACTTGTTCAACCACCATGTGTGCAAATTTATCATGCAACGCCTTATGCGTTCATCATGTTCTCCCATTCCAACCCAGTGTCTTGTGATCCTAGCATAGTTATCAGTAATAGAAACACACTGGTGGTGCTGGGCAGTTACAAATCCGTCAAGCTAATCACAAACTCTTACTCGTTCTTACCAAGTAGCAGGTGTTGACCGACAACCGTTGTAGTC
The DNA here is from genome assembly GCF_002575655.3 of Aegilops tauschii subsp. strangulata. Classification (NCBI taxonomy): domain Eukaryota; kingdom Viridiplantae; phylum Streptophyta; class Magnoliopsida; order Poales; family Poaceae; genus Aegilops; species Aegilops tauschii. The sequence continues at coordinate 153,357,409 of NC_053035.3, forward strand.
AAAACTCTCAAAGCTTGAGTAGAGCGATTGACAAGTGGTGGCAAACTCACTAAGTAGATGCAAGTGGATCTAGGGAGGCTTAAAATATGGTAGCCAAAAGGTCAGCAATAATCATTTAACAGATGCAAAGTAATAAACGCTCAATAATTATATCGTGCTGCTCCTAGGCTAGACCATACTAGAGACATGAGTCTAGAAGAGTAACAAACCTATGGTGTGACACGTAATCAAGGGATAAGCACTCTCCGAATCTTTTTTTGTTGCTCTAAGTTTCTGGTCTTGTTTTTTTGCTCAGCATTTTTTTCTGAAAAGTTTCCCAAGGTCTAAATACTGCCTAGCCACAAATTTCTAGACTTCATTTTTTAGTTTGGAATTAAACCATTTGTATAGAAGGGACAATAATACGCAAATTTGACTAGATGGCAAAACCTACTATGGTGTGATCTAGAAATCAATAACAAGATGATATGAATGAACTCAGACTAAATAGAGATATATGGTGATCACGGATTTAGATCGGCGGTGGGTATGTGCTACTTGTGAGCTGCGTTGGGATTTTCCCAAAGAGGAGGGGATAATACAGTATAGTAGAGACAAGTATTTCCCTCAGTTATTAAACCAAGGTTATCAATCAAGTAGGAGAACCCAGCAACACTATGTAAACAACACCTATACACAGACAACAAATACATGCAACCCAACGCGTAGAGGGGTTATCGATCCCTCAACGGTTATGAGCAATATTAAACAGTATAGTTTTTTATAGATAGATCAAACAAAAATACAAAATAAATAAAAGAAAATTGCAGTGAGGTAGTTTTTGGTTTTAATATATGATAGAAAATAGACCCGGGGCCATAGTTTTCAATAGAGGCTTCTCTTATAAAAATAGCATATGGTGGGCAGACAAATTGTTGTTGGGCAATTGATAGAAAAGAAAATAATTATGACGATATCCAAGCCAATGATCATGTATATAGGCATCACGTCTGAGACAAGTAGACCGAAACGATTCTGCATCTACTACTATTACTCCACACATCAACCGCTATCCGGCATGCATCTAGTGTATTAAGTTCATGGAAGAACGAAGTAACGCCTTAAGCAAGATGACATGATGTAGACAAGATAAACTCACGTATGAAATAAATCCCATCTTGTTACCCTTAATAGCAATGATATGTGCGTGTCATGCCCCTTTCTGTCACTAGGATTGACCACCGCAAGATCAAACCCATCGCAAAGCACCTCTTCCCATGCAAGATAAATCAATCTAGTTGGCCAAACCAAACCAATAAATCGGAGAAGAAATACGTGGCTATAACAATCATGCATAAAAGAGTTGAGAGAAAACTCAATTAATATTCATGGATAGATCTGATCATAAACTCACAATTCATCGGATCCCAACAAACACACGCAAAAAATTATTACATCAAATAGATCTCCAAGAACACCGAGGAGAACCATGTATTGAAGATCAAAAGGAGAGAAGAAGCCATCTAGATACTAACTATGGACCCATGGGTCCATGGTAAACGACTCACGCATCATCGAAGGGCACCAAGGATTCTGATGAGCCCCCTCCATGATCGAACCCCCCTCCGGCAGAGTGCCGAAAAAGGCCTCCAGATGGGATCTCATGGTTCTAGAACTTGCGGTGATGGAAAAAGTATTTCTTGGACTCCCCTGGAGGTTTTCTGATAGACTATTTATAGAGGCGGAGTTAGGTCAAATAGAGGCTTGTGGGCCCCATCATGTACCAGGGCACGCCCTATTGCCTAGTGGGCCACTCCTTCGTCTTTTGGTCCCCTCTCGAAGCTTCTGGGGTCTCTTATTGCCAGAAAAAAATCTCCAAAAAGTTTTGTGGCATTTGGACTTCGTTTGGTACTGATATTCTCGAAAGTCAAAAACAAGCAAAAACAACAACTGGCACTGGTCACTAAGTTAATAGGTTAGTCCCAAAAAATGGTATAAAGTTTCTTGTAAATGTATATAAAACATCCAAGATTGATAATATAATAGCATGGACCAATCAAAAATTATAGATATATTGGAGACGTATCAAGCATCCCCAAGCTTAATTCTTGCTCGTCCTCGAGTAGGTAAATGATAAAAACAAAAAAAATTATGTGGAATGCTACCTAACATATTCATCTTATATTCGTTTCTTGGTAGCATGGATATTTGTTCTTAAATGATTCAAAGCGATCGTCTATAATTTTACATGAAGACATCAATACTCGAGCATATCAACAGGCAACCATGTAAAATATCAACGCTAAAGAAAGTTATCTGTAGCCCATTATGCTCAATCAATGATCCATTCATGAAACACACTCAAATGTTAGCTACATCCAATACAAAAGTATGACAATAGTGTTCCGTAGTTGATGCTTTGTAAGAGAAGATGGAGACTCAACATAAAAATAAAAATTGCATAAGAGTAAATAGATAGGCCCTTCGCAAAGGGAAGCAGAGATTTATAGAGGTGCCAGAGCTCATAGATTAAATTGAGAGATAAAATTGTTTTGAGGGGCATGCTTTTCCTGTCAACAAAAACGACCGAAAATTCCCAATATCTTCCATGCAAGACAAATTATAGGCAGTTCCTAGAACGAAAGTAAAGTTTATTTCCTTTCCATCATTCTTTCACAATCCATGGCTAGCCGTATCCATGGGTGCCTTCTATACCAACACTTTTGTTTTGTCTATTTTGGGAATGGGCGTCCCTATTACCTGCCACACTCTCATGCAATGACAAGTGAATAAACACTCATCATGACAATAAAATACCTAGCATTGAAAATATTGGCCACCTCCTACCGCTTCATGAGCGGCACGGGCACACAAAACGGAAATTCATTTTGAAAATTAGAGTTGACACACGCAAATTTACTTGGAATGGCATGGAAATACTGTATATAGGTAGGTGTCGTGGACCCATTTGGCACAACTTTGGGTTTTAGGAGTTGGATGCACAAGCAACATTCCTGCTTAGTACAAGTGAAGACTAGCAAATAGATTGAGAAGCAACCAACGAAAAAACGAAAACGGTCATAAACGCGCATTTAACATAATTAACACTGAATAATGCACCACAAGTAGGATATAATTTCATTGCATAACTATTGACTTTACGTGCATTTATAGGGAATCAGAAACCTTAACACCAATATTCTTACTAAAGCATAATTACTCACCAACATGACTCGCATATCACTATCTCCATATCACAAAACTATTGCAAAGAATCAAGTTTATCATATTCAATGATCTTTATGAAAGTTTTTATTATATCCCCCTTGGATGTCTATCACTTTGGGACCAAATTCATATCTCGTGCAAATTACCATTACTATTCTTAACTCTCAAAAGGATCTCAGTGAAGCACACGAGCATAAATATTTCTTCAAAACTATCAACTCTCAAAATAATATAAGTGAAGCATGAGAGCATATTTCTTTAAAAAAATCCAACTCTCAAAATAATATAAGTGAAGCAAGAGATTTTATTTCTTTTAAATTTAACCACCACCGTGCTCAAAAAGATATAAGTGAAGTACTAGAGCAACTGCCTAGCTCAAAGATTTAAGTGAAGCATATAGAGTATTCTAGCAAATTATGATATGCATGTGGCTCTCTCAAACAAGTGTGTTCAGCAAGGATGATTGTGACAAAGTAAAAAAGAAAACAAATCAAAGACTCTTATAATACAAGACGCCCAAGAAAAACTCATGATATGTGATGAATAAAAATATAGCTCCAAGTAAAATTAGCGATGGTCGTTAGAAGAAAGAGGGGATGCCTTTCGGGGCACTCCTAAGCTTAGTTGCTTGGGTGTCCTTGAATATTCCCTTGGGGTGCCTCAGGCATCCCCAATCTTAGCCTCTTGCCACTCCATATTTCTTCATCCATCGTGATCTCACCCCAAACTTGAAAACTTAAATCACACAAAACTTAACAAAACCTTCATGAGATCTGCTAGTATAGTAAAGCAAATCACCACTTTAAGTATTGTTTCAAATCCATTCATATTTTGTTATTGCATTATACCTACTGTATTATAACTTTACCATGGCTTATACCCCCCGATACAATCCATAGATTCATCAAAATAAGCACACAATCCAACGAAAATAGAATCTGTCAAAAATAGAACAGTCTATAGTAATCTGAACATTGACCATACGTCTGTAACTCAAAAAATTCTTAAAAATTAGGAAAACATGGGCAATTTGTAAATCAATCATGTGTAGAAACTTCATAATTTTATCACTTTCAGTAGAGCACATTAATTCTGCTACTGGGCGCAAAAATTTCTATTAATGCACAGAATCAGAGCAACTATCACCCAAATCATCGCAAAAGGCTTTACTTGGCACAAACACTAACTCAAACACTAAAACACAATCATAACAGTAGCATAATTGTGTAAACTCATAAAAATAGAAAAGAAAAATATTAGGTTGTCTCCCAACAAGCGCTTTTCTTTAAAGCCTTTTAGCCAAGCGTTCATAATATTAATTATGCTCGCATGAAAGACAAGAATTGAAGCACAAAGAGAGCATCATCTTGAAAATAACATTTGAGTCTAACATAGTTCCTACGCATAGGCATTTTATAAGCAAACAAATTATCAAAACAATCTAAAACTAGCATATGCATGGAAGAAGAATAAAACATTGACAATCTCAACATGGAGGTATTTTAGTAAAAGAAATTTCTACAATCGTATTTCTCTCTCTCATAATAATTATGTGGGATCATATTCAAGTTCAACAATATAGCTATCACATAACATATTCTCTACATGATCCACATGCATGCAAAGTTGACACTCTTCCAAAATAGTGGGGTTATCATCAACTAAAGTCATGACCCGTCCAAGCCCACTTTCAATATTATTGCAAACACTATTATCAATATCATATTCATCATGAGGCTTAAATAAATTTTCAAGATCATAAGAAGAATCATCCAAATCATGATCATTGCAATAAGTAGTAGCCATAGCAAAATTAGCATCCCCAAGCTTGGGGTTTTGCATACTATTAACAATATTGAGGATAATAGAATTTATAATAACATCATTATAATCATGCTTTTCATTCAAGGAGCTATCGTGAACCAGTTTATAAATTTCTTATTTTAACACTTCATCACAATTTTTAGATTCACGAATTTCAAGCATAACTTCATAAAGATAATCTAGTGCACCAAACTCACTAGCATTGGTTCATCATAATTTGATCTTCTAAAATTATTAGCAAGTGCATGAGGATCCATAAGCTTTTTTTTTATTTTCAATAAACACACAATTATGGCAAACAAACAAGCAAAGCGACAAAGTAAAAGATTTTTTTGTTTTTTTTCTAAAACATTTAAGAAGTGGGGGAGATGAAAATGTGAGGCAAACGGAAAATAAAGTAAATGCAAGGAGATGAAAGTTTATGCATAGGTACTTGATAGTTGTTGATGATGTCTCCCCGGCAAAGGCGCCAGAAATTCTTCCTGCTACTTGTGAGCTGCGTTGGGATTTCGCGGAAGAGGAGAGGATGATGCAATATAGTAGAGATAAGTATTTCTCTCAGTTATGAAACCAAGGTTATCAATCTAGTAGGAGAACCAAGAAACACTATGTAAACAACACCTGCACAAAAACAACAAATACTTGCAACCCAACACATAGAGGGGTTGTCAATCCCTCAACGATATGAGCAGGATTAAACATTATAGTTTTTGATAGATATATCAGACGAAAATAAAAAATAAAGAAATAAAAGAAAATTGTAGTGAGGTATTTTTCTGGTTTTAATATATGATAGAAAATAGACCCAGGGGCCATAGTTTTCACTAGAGGCTTCTCTCCTAAAAATAGCATACAGTTGGTAGACAAATTACTGTTGGGTAATTGACGGAAAAGCAAATAATTATGACGATATCCAAGGCAATGATCATGTATATAGGCATCATGTCCGAGACAAGTAGACCTAAACAATTCTGCATCTACTACTATTACTCCACACATCGACCGCTTTCTAGCATGCATCTAGTGTATTAAGTTCATGGAAGAATGGAGTAACGCCTTAAGCCAGATGACATGATGTAGACAAGATAAACTCACGTATGAAATAAATCCCATCTTGTACCCTTAATAGCAATGATACATGCGTGTCATGTCCCTTTCTGTCACTGGGATTGAGCACCACAAGATCAAACCCATCACAAAGCATCTCCTCCCATGGCAAGATAAATCAATCTGGTTGGCCAAACCAAACCAATAAATCAGAGAAGAAATACAAGGCTATAACAATCATGCATAAAAGAGTTTAAAGAAAACTCAAATAATATATCATGGATAGATCTGATTATAAACTCGCAATTCATCGGATCCCAACAAACACACCACAAAAATTCAATACATCAAATAGGTCTCCAAGAACACTGAGGAGAACATTATATTGAAGATCAAAAAGAGAGAAGAAGCCATCTAGCTACTAACTATGGACCCATATGTCCATGGTAAACTATTCAAGCATCATCGAAGGGCAGCAAGGATGATAAAGAGCCCCCTCCATGATCGAATCCCCCTCCGGCAGAGTGCTGGAAAAGGCCTCTAGATGGGATCTCGTGGTTTTGGAACTTTCAGCAGTGAAAAAAAGTATTTCATAGACTCCCCTGTAGGTTTTCTTATTTATAGAGGTGGAGTTAGGTAAAACTGAGGCTTGTGGGCCCCACTATGTACTAGGGCATGCCCTAGGCATCTGGCGCACCCTGGTGCCTAGTGGGCCACTCCTTCGTCTTCTCATTCCCTCCCGAAGTTTCCAGGTTCTCTTATTGCCATAAAAAGTCACCAAAAAGTTTCGTGGCATTTGGACTTCGTTTGGTACTGATATTCTAGAAAGTCAAAAACCAACAAAAAATAGCAACTGGCATTGGGCACTAAGTTAATACGTTAGTCCCAAAAATTGATATAAAGTTGCTTGTAAATGCATATAAAACATCCAAGATTGATAATATAATAGCATGGAATAATAAAAAATTATAGATATATTGGAGACGTATCATTATGTGATTCAGGTGAACTCGAATTGGATTAATGGTTGATACGTCTCCAATGTATCTATAATTTTTTATCGTTCCATGCTATTATAGTATCAAACTTGGATGTTTTATATGCATTTATATGCTATTTTATATCATTTTTTGGGACTAACCTATTAACCTAGTGCCCAGTGCCAGTTGCTGTTTTTTTGCTTGTTTTTGGCTTTTTCAGAAAATCAATATCAAACAGAGTTCAATAGATAAAAATCTTTGAATTAAAGTTTTTCTGGACCAGAGGGACCCACAAAGGTTTGGGAGAAGAGCATAAGAGCCACGATGGAGCGACAAGCTCGCCAGGGCGTGCCCCCCAAACTCGTGGGCCCCTCGTTGCACCTCTTGACCTAATTCTATTTCTATAAATTCCCTACTATTCCCAATATACCATAGAGCCACCCGAAACACTTTTTCCACCACCGCAATCTTCTGTTCTTCTGTGATCCCATCTCGATGCCTTTTCCGCTACTCTTCCAAAGGGGGAATCGATCATGGAGGGCTTCTACATCATCCTTGCTGCCATTCCGATGATGCATGAGTAGTTCACCACATACCTACGAGTCCATTTCTACTACCTATATGGCTTCTTCTTTCTCTTTGATATTCAATACAATGTTCTCCTCGATGTTCTTGGAGTTCTATCAGATGTAATCTTCTTTTGTGGTGTGCTTGTTGGGATCCGATGAATTGTGGGTTTATGATCTGAATATTTATTAATATTAATTGAGTCTTCTGTGAACTCTTTTATGCATGATTGTTATAGATTTGTATTCTATCCTATCTATCTATTTAGTTTCGCTAGCTAAATTGATTTATCTTGCAATAGGAGAGGTGCTTTCTAATGGGTTCAATCTTGCGGTGCTCTATCCCGGTGATAAAGTAGGGGACAAGACACATATTTGTATTGTTGCCATTAAGGGTAAAATGGTGGGGTTTATTCATGTTAGTTTGGTTTACCTTGTCTACAGCATGTCATCTTGCTTAAGGCATTACTCTGTTTTATACTTAATACCCTAGATACATGCTGGATAGCGGTCGATGGGTGGAGTAATAATAGTAGATGCAGGCAGGAGTCGGTCTACTTGTCTCGAACGCGATGCCTATATACATGATCATTTCCTTGAATATCATGATAACTATGCACTTTTCTATCAATTGCCCAACAGTAATTTGTTCAGCCGCCGTTTGCTATGTGCTCGAGAGAGAAGCCTCTAGTGAAGATATGGCCCCGGGGTCTACTTTTATCATATATTAAAAGACAAAAATACCTTGCTGCAATTTTATTTTATTTCTTTTTTTGCAGTTTATTTATTTGTCTATCACTATGAGATTTAATCATTGCAAGTAACCATCGAGGGGATTGACAACCCCCTTGTTTGCATTGGGTGCAAGTATATGCTTTTGTGTGTGCGGGTGCTGCTAACGAGGTTCGATGTGCTTCTCCTACTGGATTGATAAAATTGGTTCTTAACTGAGGTAAATACTTATCTCTATTGTACTGCTTCACCCTCTCCTCTTGGAGGAAATCCCAACGCAACTAAATAGCATGAAGAATTTTTGGCACCTTTGCCGAGGAGACATCACCAAAACCTATCAAGTACCTCCGCACTAACTATCATCTACTCACTCTTATTTCTATTTGCCTTTGTCTCTCATTTTCATATCCCCCGCTTCTAATTTTTTTATAAAAACACAAATATATTTGTATTTGCTCGTTTGCTTGCTTGCATGATTTTATTTCCTTCATGCCATGATTCAAGAACAAAAAGAAAAACAAGAAAATTAAGATAACTATGGATCCTCATCCACTTGCTAACATTTTCAAAAAAATCCAATTATGATGAACCAATTGCTAGCAATTTGAATGCACTTGATTATATCTACGAAGTTTCGCTGGAAAACCTTTAATCTGAAAATTTTGATGAAGTGTTAGAGGAAGAAATTTATAAAGTGATTCATGATAGTTCCTTGAATGAAAAGCATGATTGCAATTATGTTAGTATAAATCTGATTAATATCAATTGTGCTAATGATATGCAAGCCTACAAGCTTGGGGATTGATGACCCACAAGTATAGTGGATCAATCGTAGTCCTTCTGATAAGTAAGAGTGTTGAACCCAACGAGGAGCAGAACGAAATGACACGCGATTTTCAACAAGGTAATTTCTGCAAGCACTGAAATTATAGGAAACAGGTATTTGGATAGCAAGATAATTTGTAACAAGTAACAAGTGGCAATAGTAACAATAGGAGCAGCAAGGTAGTCCAATCCTTTTGGTAGCAAAGGACAGGCCAAAACAATCTCTTATAGTAAGCAAAGCGTTCTTGAGGACAGACGGGAATTTCATCCAGTCACTTTCATCATGTTGGTTTCTTCGCGTTCGCTACTTTGATAATTTGATATGTGGGTGGACCAGTGCTTGGATGTTCTTCTTACTTGAACAAGCCTCCCACTTATGATTACCCCTGTCGCAAGCATCCACAACTACAAAAGAAGAATTAAGATAAAATCTAGCCATAACATTAAACATATGGATCCAAATCACCCCCTTACGAAATAGTGCATAAACTAGCGTTCAAGTTTCTCTCACTCTAGCAACCCATCATTTAATAACTACTCAACAGTGCATTCTCTTAGGCCCAAAGATGTTGAAGTGTCATGTAGTCGACATTCGCATAACACTACTAAGGGAATCACGGCGTACATATCATCAAAATATCAAACGAATGTCAAATTCACATGATTACTTATGACGAGACTCCTCCTATGTCCTCAAGAACAAAAGTAACTACTCACAAAACATATTCATGCTCAAGATCATTGCGGTATTGAACACAAAAGTAACTACTCACAAAACATTCCACCAAATAACCGGCTAGCATCAATTACAAGATGTAATCAACACTACTTGTCACCCACAGGTACCCAATTGAACACAAGAGATGAACTAGGGTTTTGAGATGAGATGGTGTTGTTGAACATGTTGATGGAGATTGGCCTCCAACGATGAGAGGGTTGTTGGGGATGACAATGGCCTCGATTTCCCCCTCCGGGAGGGAAGTATCCCCGGCGGAATCGCTCCGCTAGAGAGCAAAAGTGCTCCTGCCCATGTTCTGCCTCGAGACAGCGGCGCTCTATCCCGAATGTCCTCTCTCTATTTTTCTCGGTAAAAAGATCTTATATACCATACGATGGGCACCAAAGGTGGGCCATGGCCCCCACTACCCGCCAAGGCGCGCTTGGAGGGGGTGGCGCGCCCTGGTGCCTAGTGGGAACGTGGTTGGCCTCCTCGAGTATCTCTTTTCTCCAATATTTTTTATATAATCCAAAATAATTCTCCGTAAAATTTCAGTTCATTTGGAGATGTGCAGAATAGGTATCTTTGACTTAGCTTTTTCAGGTCCACAATTCCAGCTGCCGGTATTCTCCCTCTCTGTGTAAACCTTGCATATTATGAGAGAAAAGGCATTAGAACTACTCCACAAAGTGTTATATTGCATAAAACACTATAAATAATAGTAGGGAAACATGATGGAAAATGGACGTATCAACTCCCCGAAGCATAGACCTCGCTTATCCTCAAGCGAAAACCGATATCGAAAATCGTGCCGACATTTTTGGAGAGAGGTGTCGATAAAAACAAAATACGGAAATAGTAGCATCATGCTCATTATTATAATAGTAATGAACTTTATCATAAAACTTCTCATGAGCAAGTAACAATTCATCACAACATCGAAGTATAAAGCATAAACTTTCTTGAAAACTAACAAACTATGTTCTCAGTCAACTTTGCAATTACACTTCTTCCTATTTTCAGGAAGGGTCTCATATCGGAGCCTTTTGGTAAGTCCACATACTCAACTATCATTTAGTCTTCTATGATTGCTAATAGTCACAACATATATATGGAGCAAAAAGTTTTAGCGGACACATAGAAAGATAGGGTCTTATAGTTTCACCTCCCAAGTTATTCACCTCAAGGGTGATGTCAACAATAATAACTCATGATCACTCACATCCGCCTGGATATATGTGCCCAGATCCTTCCCCACCACATGATGCTTGCAAAAGAGAAAATAAAAAGGAACAGAGGGGAACACTTTGACTCTTGCATAAAAAGTAAGTACATAAAAGTAAAAGATAGGCCCTTTGCGGAGGGAAGTAGAGGTTGTCATGCGCATTTTATTTTTGTATGCACAATCTTTAATGCAAAAGAATGTCACGTTATATTGCCCCTTATGATAGCAACCTTTATTATGCAATCCGTCGCTTTTATTACTTTGGCATCACAAGTTCGTACAATGCTTATTTTCGCTTACACTAAAAGATCAAACATATTTACAAGCAATTTTTATTGCCTTATGCACCGATGACAACTTACTTGAAGGATCTTACTCAATCTATAGGTAGGTATGGTGGAGTCTCGAGCCATGAATTTGGGTTTAAGGGTTTTGCATGCACAAGTAGTATCTCTACTTAGTGTGGATTTTTGGCTAGCAAAGATAGTGAGCAAGCACCACATGTTGGAGGATCTCTGACAAGATAACTTCTATGTGAATATGAACAAACATAAATCATTATGTTGTCTTCCTTGTCCAACGTCAACAATTTGGCATAAAATATTTAATGGGGGCTCACAATCATAAAAGATGTCCAAGAGAGTATATTTGCATGTGAATCTTCTCTTCCCTTATTAATTCTTCCATGCATTGCATCATTGACCAATGCTATGTTTGTCAACTTTCAATAAATTGTAACACTTATAGTTTTCCTTATGTGATGTCATTACTTTCCATAAGATTAGCATATGATCCTTTTCATTATTTTCTTATTCTGATTGAAACAAGAAAGTAAAGAAGCAAAAACTCAAACTAAACTTTATTATATAACTCTCAACTCGATTACATAGAGGGATAGATCATCAAACTAGCACTCGAAAATACATTATACAAAACTTTTATTCAACTAAATCACGAAATAACTAAGGATCGAACTAACAATTGGTGAAAGTGATGGTGATACGATACCGGGGCATCTCCCCCAAGCTTGGCGAAAGCCAACAGGAGTGCCCATACCCGTGTACTCAAGTCTCCTTCTTTGGTGATGATGATGGTGGTGAAGATGAAGTGGTGGGCTTATCCTCCGGCTTCCATCGCAGGGGTTCACCATCATAAGAGGATGCACGAGTCTCTTGTGTCCTGAAACTTGCAGCTAAAATCATACCTTTAAACATTCCTTCATACTCAAAAAATTGATTTTGAAGATCATACATTTGGCTTTGCACAAAGTTGATTTACTCGTTGAAGGTGAAGACAATGTCCTTCATAGACCAGCCATCCACAATGTGATCATGGGTGAACTCCAGATCATGGAGTGATTGGCACTAAGTCCACACTCCACCATTCTTTGCACTTGAAGATCTCCTGCTCCACCACATCGAGCCTATCCTCCATGCTTCCCGTCTTCTTGGGCCCTTGAACATGCCGAATGTGGAGCAACCCCTCACGCATATCAATGGCTTGAGGGTGCTTCAACACCTCCGGTAGGTAGGGGCTGATGACCTTCTCAAAGAACTTGTCCTTGGAAGAGCTTAGCGCAGCCATGGCGATCTAGATCTGTCAGAAAAAACAACACGAAACAAGGATAGAGGATTTTTTCATGATCTGGTGGTCAAATCATCCGGGGCATATATAAAGGATTTTTATCTTGGGAATCAAGTATACCACAGGAAAACAGAGTCGGGAAGGTGCCTCAGGGGCCCACTACCCACCAGGTGCGCCAAGTGGGGCAGGTGCGCCCTGGTGCCTAGTGGGCACCTGGGTTGCCTTCCCGGTTGTTTCTTATTTTGTTATTTTTTCTAATATTCCAAAACTGACAGAAAATATTTTTGCGGAATTTTTGGAGTCCGTTTACTTACCGTATCACATACCTCTTCCTTTTTAGGGTTGTGGAGTGTTCTGGAAAGTTTCTGTTATGTGTTCCTCCGGTGTCATGGTTTGGATAATGTTAGTTTCAACATTAATGGATGTACCTGAAATATAATGCTTAATTCTTTGTCCATTGACCACCTTCGGATTACTGCCTTCAGCATTATTGATCTTAATAGCTCCAGAGTGATAAACTTCTTCGATGATATATGGTCCTTCCCATTTGGAAAAAAGTTTTCCTGCAAAAAAACTAAAACGAGAATTGTATAATAGAACATGTTCACCTACATTGAATTCCCGTCTTTGGATTCTCTTATCATGCCATCTTTTAACTTTTTCTTTAAACAATTTAGCATTTTCATAACCATTCATCTAGTGAGGTAATATCAAATAACCTCTTTTCACCGGCAAGTTTGAAATCATAATTGAGTTCTTTAATTTCCCAATATGCTCCATGTTCTAACTCAAGAGGCAAATGACAAGCCTTTCCATAAACCATTTTGTATGGAGGCATACCCATAGGATTCTTATAAGTTGTTCTATAGGCCCAAAGTGCATCATCAAGTTTCTTAGTCCAATTTTTTCGAGATCTATTGACATTTTTTTGTAATATTAATTTTATTTCTCTATTGCTCAACTCAACTTGACCACTAGATTGAGGATGATAGGGTGATTCAATTCTATGGTTGACATCATACTTATCAAGCAATTTATGGAAAGCACCATGAATAAAATATGAACCACCATCAGTCACGAAATATCTAGGGACTCCAAACCTTGGGAAGATAATTTCTTTAAGCATTTTAATGGAGGTGTTATAATCAGCACTACTAGTTGGAATAGCTTCTACCCACTTAGTGACATAATCAACAACAACCAAAATATGTGTATACCCATTAGAAGAAGGGAAAGGTCCTATAAAGTCAAAGCCCCAAACATCAAATGGTTCAATAACAAGTGAATAATTCATAGGCATTTCCTGGCGCTTACCAATTCTTTGACATTCATCACAAGATAGAACAAACTTACGAGCATGCTTGAAAAGAGTAGGCCAATGAAAACTAGATTGTAATACCTTGTGAGCAGTTCTGTCTCTTGCATGATGTCCTCCATAGACTTCGGAGTGACATTTCCATAGGATTTCATCCTGTTCATGCTCAGGTATACAACGTCTAATAATACCATCTACCCCTTCTTTATAAACATGTGGGTCATCCCAAAAGGTGGTATAAATTTAGCAACAATATAATTAGCATAGTCAGCATACCAAGGAGTATTATGATAAGCATTTATGACATCTAGTTGTTCATCTGGAAAGCTGTCATCAATAGGAAGTGGGTAATCAAGAATATTTCCTAACCTAGACAAGTTATCAGCTACGGGGTTCTCAGCTCCCTTCCTATCAGTAATATGCAAGTCAGATTCTTGTAGCAAAAGAACCCTCCTAATAAGTCTAGGTTTAACATCTTTCTTTTCCATAATGTATTTAATAGCAGCATGAGCGGTGTGAACAATTACTTTAGAGTCAACAATGTAAGATCTGAATTTATCACAAGCAAACACAACTGCTAAAAATTCTTTTTCAGTAGTGACATAATTTCTTTGGGCACTTTCTAAAGTTTACTAGCATAATGGATAACATTTAATTTCTTATCAACTCTTTGTCCTAGAATAGACCGCTTCAACTAAATGCGTAAGATAGAGTAATTTCTTCAAAAGCCAGTTTCTTTCGAGAAGGCAGGAGGCCCATAGCGAGTTACAATAGTGCTAGTTCTTGTATGGAAGGCCGTAATTCTGGTAACCTCGACTGCTCTAAGAATGATCCGGGCTAGCCGGGCACATCACATCAAAGTTAGGTCATTTGTCAAAAACATGGCAAATAGCTTAGTTGGTTTGGTAAGGGAGAATGGCATAATCACTAGTATCACACATGATTTCAAAAGGCAAGTTCCAATCCAGTGGTTGAACAAGAGGTGCAGAAGTTAAGGCTTTCTTAAGTGTTTCAAAGGCTTCTACACAATCATCATCAAAAACAAATGGAACATCCTTTTGCAAGAGATTAGTAAGAGGCCTATAAATTTTAGGGAAGTCTTTAATAAACCTTCTATAGAAACCAGCATGACCAAGGAAACGACGGATACCTTTAATGTCATTAGGGCATCGCATTTTCTCAATTGCATCAACTTTAGCTTTATCCACCTCAATAGCTCGCTCGGAAATTTTATGCCCCAAGACAATGCCTTTGTTCACCATAAAGTGGCACTTCTCAAGACTAGTTTGTTCACATCTCTGCAAAACTCGATCGAGGTTGCTTAAGAAATCATCAAAAGAAGTTCCATAAACGGAGAAATCATCCATGAAAACCTCAACAATCATTTCACAAAAATTTGAGAATATAGCAGTCATACATCTTTGAAAGGTAGCAGGTGCATTACATAAACCAAAAGGCATACTTCTATAATCATAAGTTCCAAAAGGACAAGTAAAGGTGGTTTTCTATTGATCAGGTTGTGATACAGGTATTCGAGAGAAACCAGAATATCCATCAAGAAAGAAAAAGTGTGTGTGCTTTGACAGTCTTCCTAACATTTCATAAACGAAAGGCAAAGGTAATGATCTTTTCTAGTAGTTTTGTTTAATTTTCTAAAATCAATTACCATTCTATAGCCTGTCACAATTCTTTGTGGAATGAGTTCATTTTTTCATTAGGAACAACAGTAATACCTCCTTTCTTATGGACACAATGAACAGGACTCACCCATCTACTATCAGCTATGGGATAGATTATACCTACTTCCAGAAGCTTTAGTATTTCAGTTCTTACCACTTATTTCATCTTAGGATTCAACCATCGTTGGTGATCAACAACGGATTTGGCATCAGGTTCCATATTAATCTTGTGCTGACAAAGAGTGGGGCTAATGCCCTTAAGATCATCAAGAGTATATCCAATAGCAGCACGGTGCTTCCTCGGAATTTTTAATAATCTCTTTTATTCTTGTTCTGTAAGGTTAGCACTAATAATAACATGATATATCTTTTTCCCCTCAAGATAAGCATATTTCAAAGTGTCAGGCAATTGCTTTAATTCAATGACAGATCACCTTTAGGTGGAGGAGGACCTCCTAGAGTTTCAACAGTCAAATTGTGTTTAAGGATAGGTTGTTGTTCAAAGAATATTTTACCTATTTCATTTCTTTCATGCAAGCGCATATCATTTTCATGGTCTAGCAAATATTGTTCTAGTGGATCAGTAGGGGGTACCGCAGTAGAAGCAAGACCAATTATTTCATCCTTACTAGGTAATTCTGTCTATGAAACTTAGAAAAATTAAACTCATGAGACACATCACCAAAGTTGACACTGGCCATTTTTTATGGCAATCTATCTTAGCATTAATAGTATTGAAGAAAGGTCTACCAAATATTATGGGAAAAAATCATGTTGTGGAGAGCCAAGAACTAAGAAATCAGTATGGTATTTTATTTTCCCACACAAGACTTCAACATCTCTAACAATCCCAAGTCGTGTGATGGTGTCCTTATTTGCAAGTTTAATAGTAACAGCAATATCTTCTATTTCGGCAGGTCCAATATCATTCATTATTTTTTGATATAAAGTAAAAGGAATAGCTCTCACACTAGCACCCAGATCACATAAACCATGATAGCAATGATCTCCTATTTTAATTGAGACAACATGCATGCCAACAATAGGATTATGTTTATCCTTAGTATCGGGTTTGGCAATTGTAGCAGCTTCATCACAGAAATAAATAAGAAGCCCATCAATATTATCGCCCAAGAGATCTTTAACCATAGCAATACTAGGTTCTACGTTGATTTGTTCGGAGGGTCTAGGTACTTTAATATTACTTTTGTTAACCATGGTTGAGACTTTAGCATGTTCCTTTATCCCAACAGGAAAAGGTGGTTTTTCAATATAGGCAGTTGGCACAACTGGATCAACATTGTAAATGATAGTTTCATCTTTAATGGTAAGTGGTTCCTCAATCTTTTCTTTGATAGGGGGATGATATTTAAACCACTTCTCCTTAGGGAGATCAACATGAGTAGCAAATGATTAACAAAAAGAGGCTACTATCTCAGAATCAAGTCCATATTTAGTACTAAACTTCTGAAAAACATCGGTATTCATAAAAGATTTGACACAATCGAACTCAAGCTTAATACCCGACTCTTTAACTTCGTCGAGTTCCCAATCTTCAAAGTTGTGTTTAATTCTTTCCAAAAGATCCCACCTGAATTCAATAGTCTTCTTCATAAAAGAACCAGTACAAGAAGTATTGAGCATGGATTGATCATTACGAGAAAACCGAGTACAAAAATTCTGTATAAAATTTCTCTTGATAGCTCATGATTGGGGCATGAATATATCATTGATTTAAGCCTACCCCAAGCTAGAGCAATACTTTCTCCTTCACGAGGCCAAAAATTATATATATAATTAAGATCATGATGAACTAGATGCATAGGATAAAACTTCTGGTGAAATTCCAATTTCAATCGATTCCAGCTCCATGCTCCAATATCATCACATAACCTATATCATGTCAATGATTTTCCCCCTAAATATAAAGGGAAAAGATTCTTCTTAACTTCATCTCCGGGTAAACCTGCCAGCTTAGACAATCCACAAATTTTGTCAACATATATCAATCACATATCAAGATGTTTCGTTCCATCTCCTGCATAAGGATTAGCTAGCAGTTTCTCTATCATACCCGAAGGAATTTCATAACCAATATTTTCAGTAGGTGCGGAGCAACTCTTTGTGCTTCCGGATGTGGTGAAGATATGATAACCCACACGTATAGGGGATCGCAACAGTTTTCGAGGGTAGAGTATTCAACCCAAATTTATTGATTTGACACAAGGGGAGCCAAAGAATATTCTCCAGTATTAGCAGTTGAGTTGTCAATTCAACCACACCTGGAAAACTTAATATCTGCAGCAAAGTATTTAGTATCAAAGTAATATGGAAGTAACGGTAACGGTGGCAAAAGTAACAGTAGCAGTTTTGTAGTAAGTGTAACAGTGGCAACGGTAAAGTAACTAAGCAAAGATCAATATGTGAAAAGCTCGTAGGCATTGGACCGGTGATGGAGAATTATGTCGGATGCGATTCCTCGTGCAATAGTTATAACATAGGGTGACACAGAACTAGCTCCAATTCATCAATGTAATGTAGGCATGTATTCCGAATATAGTCATACGTGCTTATGGAAAAGAACTTGCATGACATGTTTTGTCCTACCCTCCCGTGGCAGCGGGGTCCTATTGGAAACTTAGGGATATTAAGGCCTCCTTTTAATAGAGTACCGGACCAAAGCATTAACACTTAGTGAATACATGAACTCCTCAAACTACGGTCATCACCGGTAAGTATCCCGATTATTGTCACTTCGGGGTTAACGGATCATAACACATAATAGGTGACTATAGACTTGCAAGATAGGATCAAGAACTCACATATATTCATGAAAACATAATAGGTTCATATCTGAAATCATGGCACTCGGGCCCTAGTGACAAGCATTAAGCATAGCAAAGTCATAGCAACATCAATCTCAGGACATAATGGATACTAGGGACAAACCCTAACAAAACTAACTCGATTACATGGTAAATCTCATCCAACCCATCACCGTCCAGCAAGCCTATGATGGAATTACTCACGCACGGCAGTGAGCATCATGAAATTGGTGATGGAGGAAGGTTGATGATGACGATGGCAACGGATTCCCTCTCCGGAGCCCCGAACAGACTCCAGATCAGCCCTCCCGAGGGAGATTAGGGCTTGGCGGTGGCTCCGTACCGTAAAACGCGATGAATCCTTCTCTCTGTTTTTTTCTCCCCGCACGTGAATATATAGAGTTGGAGTTGAGGTCAGTGGAGCTCCAGAGGGCCCATGATGCGGGGGGCACGCCCAGGGGGGAGGCGCCCCCACCCTCATGGACAGGGTGTGGGACCCCTTGTCTTGATTCTTTCACTAGTATTTTTTATATATTCCAAAAATATTCTCCGTGAAGTTTCAGGTCATTCGGAGAACTTTTGTTTCTGCACAAAAATAACACCATGGCAATTCTGCTGAAAACAACGTTAGTCCGGGTTATTTCCATTCAAATCATGCAAGTTAGAGTCCAAAACAAGGGCAAAAGTGTTTGGAAAAGTAGATACGATGGAGACGTATCAACTCCCCCAAGCTTAAACCTTTGCTTGTACTCAATCAATTCAGTTGACAAACTGAAAGTGATAAAGAAAATTTTTTACAAAATCTGTTTGCTCTTGTTGTTGTAAATATGTAAAGCCAGCATTCAAGTTTTCAGCAAAGATTATGAACTAACCATATTCACAAAAACACTTAGGTCTCATATTTACTCATATCAATGGCATAATCAACTAGCGAGCAATAATAACAAATCTCGGATGACAACACTTTCTCAAAACAAGCATAATATGATATAACAAGATGGTATCTCGCCAGCCCTTTCTGAGACCGCAAAACATAAATGCATAGCACCTCTGAAGATCAAGAATTGGCTAGACATTGTAATTCATGGTAAAAGAGATCCAGTCATACTCAATATAAATTAATAGTAATGGATGCAAATGACAGCAGTGCTCTCCAGCTGGTGCTTTTTAATAAGAGGGTGATGACTCAACATAAAAGTAAATAGATAGGCCCTTCGCAGAGAGAAGCAGGGATTTGTAGAGGTGCCAGAGATCGATTTTGAAATAGAGATAAATAATATTTTGAGCGGCATACTTTCATTGTCAACATAACAATCGAGAGATCTCGATATCTTCCATGCTACACACGTTATAGGCGGTTCCCAAGCAGAATGGTAAAGTTTATACTCGCCCACCACCAACAAGCATCAATCCATGGCTTGCCCGAAACAACGGGTGCCTCCAACTAACAACAGTACTGGGGGAGTTTTGTTTGCAAGTATTTTGATTTGATTTGAGCATGGGACTGGGCATCCCGATGACCAGCCATTTTCTCGTGAGTGAGGAGCGGAGTCCACTCCTCTTGATACAGACATCCCTAGTTGATACATGAGCTATTCGAGCATACAAAACAGAATTTCATTTGAAGGTTTAGAGTTTGGCACATACAAATTTACTTGGAACGGTAGGTAGATACCGCATATTGGAAGGTATGGTGGACTCATATGGAATAACTTTGGGGTTTATGGAAGTGGATGCACAAGCAGTATTCCCACTTAGTACAAGTGAAGGCTAGAAAAAGACTGGGAAGCGGCCAACTAGAGAGCGACAACAGTCATGAACATGCATTAAAATTAATAAACATTGAGTGCAAGCATGAGTAGGATATAATCCACCATGAACATAAATATCGTGGAGGCTGTGTTGATTTTGTTTCAACTACATGCGTGAACATGTGCCATGTGAAGGCACTTGAATTGTTCAAAGGTGGATACCACCCTATTATACCACATGACAACCATTTTAATAGCATGTTGGCACGCAAGGTAAACCATTATAAACTCCTAGGTAATTAAGCATGGCATGAGCAACTATAATCTCTAATTGTCATTGCAAACATGTTCCATTCATAATAGTCTGAATCAGGAACGATGAACTAATCATATTTACAAAAATAAGAGAGGTCGAGTTCATACCAGCTTCTCTCATCTCAATCAGTCCATCATATATCGTCATTATTTCCTTTCACTCGCACGACCGAACGGTGTCGATAATAATAATAGTGCACGTGCAATTGGACTAAGCTGGAATCTGCAACCATTTAACACATAGGAGAAGACATGGTAATATGGGCTCTTTGTTAAAATCAACAATAATGCATATAAGAGCCACTTCAACATTTTCATTATGTTCTTCTCCTCTTGATCCCCAAACAAAAGAAAGGAAATAAAACTATTTACACGGGAAAGCTCCCAACAAGCAAAAGAAGAACGAGAAATATTTTTGGGTTTTCTTTTAATTACTGCTACTACAGGCATGGGAAGTAGACTAACTAAAAGCTACAACTAATTTTTTTGGGTTTTTCTTAAGGTTTTTCAAACACACAAGAAGAAGGTTAGAAAAGAAAATAAACTAGCATGGATATTACAATGAAAAAGTATGAGCACCGACAACTTGAATGAGTGTGTGAACAAGAATGTAATGTCGGTGAGAAATACGTACTCTCCCAAGCTTAGGCTTTTGGCCTAAGTTGGTCTATGCCCATGGATCAAAGTTGTAGCTGGGTCGTACTGAGATGCAGCAGCTATTGCCTCATGAGCTGCAGCTTGGAGGCGAGTTGCCTCCGTCCTCCTCTCGTACTCGTTCGCCTCCTCCCTGGTTATAATATATCTCCTTTTTGCCTGAAAGTCAAAGAAACCAGGAGCAGAGAGAGCAACATGGATAGTGCGACGTCTGTCCAAGATTAGTCGGTATTGGAGGAACTGTTCATTCCTCTCAATAAACTAATGGCGAACCATAGCATTATAATCTAGGTAAGCAGGAGGCAATTCCATATCATTTTCATGTATGGGTATCTCAAGATAATTAGCCACATGGGTTGCATAAATTCCACCGAACAAATCTCCACTAATACTGTTATTATGCAACCTACGTGCAACAATGGCCCCCAAGTTATATTGTTTATCTCCTAACACAACACTCTTGAGAACACTAAGATCTGGAACACACATGTGACATGCCTCATCCTTACCGTTTATGTATCTACCTATAAAGAGAGCAAAATAATGTATAGCAGGAAAATGAATGCTCCCTATGTAGCTTGTGTTATTTCTCTAGATTCCCCCACAGTGATACTAGCAAGAAAATCTTTAAACTCGGATTTGTGAGGTTCACTAGCACTACCCCATTGCGGGAGTTTACAAGCAGTATTAAAATCTTCTAAATCCATGGTATAAGATTTATCATAGAGATCAAATAGGACAGTGTGAGAATTGCGCGAGGATGTAAATTTAAACCTTCTCAAAAAGGAATCAATTAGGTGGTAATATTGGGGGCACTTATCTAACATGAAGCCCTCGAGTTCAGCATTACACACATATGCGTCAAATTCCTCCTTAATTCCTACTTGGACCATGAAATTTTCAGAAGGCCATTCACAAGGCCGCACTTGAGCTTCTCTTGGTAGTTCATGGTTCGGCTCACGTATTGCGGGCCTAGGTCCTTGCTTCCTTGAAGAACCACCTTGGTACATTTTCCTAAACATATTTCTTCCTCTGAAAAAAATTCAGAAATTTTTAGTAACTCAAAATAAAAGTGAACCAAACTCAACAAAGTTGATTGCAACTACTCCCACAAGTTCCTAGAGACTATATCATGCATTAGAACTACTTGGGACCATATAAATTTGACATGCAAGCTCAAGAACAGGGTCACCTAAGCAGCAAAAATTTGCAGTAAATAAAGCACTAGAACAAAAACTAATTGGACCATTGGACGAGTCACATACCGAAGAACAATCCCCCAAAGCAGTTTTGTAAGTGGAGCTTCGAGCAAGGAGATCAAAAATCGCAGCAAGATGAGCTAGAACACGGGTTTGAGCTGGTTGGTAATTTTTTCTGGAGAAAGGAGTGTCTGGGTGCTGGAATAAGTGCAGGCGGGCACGTGGGGCCCACGAGGCAGGGGGCGCGCCCAGGGGGGTGGGCGCGCCCTGGACCCTCGTGGCCAGGTGCTGGCTCCCCCTGATGTGTTCTCAGTGCCAAATATTCTTAAATATTCTAGAAAAAATCTTATTTCAATTTCAGGGCATTTGGAGAACTTTTATTTTCGGGGTATTTTTTTATTGCAAGGATAATTCAGAAAACAGAGAGAAAATACTATTTTTGCTTTATTTAATCTAAGTAACAGAAAGTAAAAGGAGGGTACAGAGAGTTGTGCTTTCTAACTCATCCATCTCATGTTCATCAAAAGGAATCGACTAACAAGGTTGATCAAGTCTTGTTAACAAACTCATTCTGAATCGCATGAAACCGGAGAATTTTCGAATAGCACTAGGTTACCTCAACGGTGATATGCACATCCCCAACAATAAGAATATCATATTTCTTTTCGACAGTAGGAAGAGGAAACTCAAAACCTCCAATAGTAATCGTTGGAATTTTTCCAATAGAATCGATACTGTGGACTTGAGGTTGTTTCCTCGGAAAGTGTACCATATGCTCATTACCATTAACATGAAAAGTGACATTGCCTTTGTTGCAATCAATAACAGCCCTTGCAATATTCAAAAAGGGTCTACCAAGGGTAATCGACATACTATCGTCCTCGGGAATATCAAGAATAACAAAGTCCGTTAAAATAGTAACATTTGCAACCACAACAGGCACATCCTCACAAATACCGACAGGTATAGCAGTTGATTTATTGGCCATTTTTAAAGATATTTCAGTAGGTGTCAACTTATTCAAATCAAGTCTACGATATAAAGAGAGAGGCATAACACTAACACCGGCTCCAAGATTACATAAAGCAGTTTTAACATAGTTTCTTTTAAGGGAGCATGGCATAGTTGGTACTCCTGGATCTCCTAGTTTCTTTGGTATTCCACCTTTAAAAGTATAATTAGCAAGCATGGTGGAAATTTCAGCTTCTGGTATCTTTCTTTTATTTGTAACAATTTCCTTCATATACTTAGCATATGGATTCATTTTAAGCATATCAGTCAAACGCATACGTAAAAAGATAGGTCTAATCATTACAGCAAAGAGCTCAAAATCCTCATCATCCTTTTTCTTGGATGGTTTAGGAGGAAAAGGCATGGGTTTCTGAACCCATGGTTCTCTTTCTTTACCGTGCTTCCTAGCAACGAAGTCTCTCTTATCATAACGTTGATTCTTTGATTGTGGGTTATCAAGATCAACAACAGGTTCAATCTCTACATCATTGTCATTGCTAGGTT
The DNA here is from genome assembly GCF_002575655.3 of Aegilops tauschii subsp. strangulata. NCBI lineage: Eukaryota > Viridiplantae > Streptophyta > Magnoliopsida > Poales > Poaceae > Aegilops > Aegilops tauschii. The sequence continues at coordinate 153,381,370 of NC_053035.3, forward strand.
GAGCATCAACATGAACATCATCATTAACATCATCGCTAGGTTCATGTTCATCACCTGATTGTATTTCAGCATCAGAAATAGAAATATCATTGGGATTCTCAGGTGTGTTTACAACAGGTTCACTAGAAGCATGCAAAGTCCTATCATTTTTCTTTTTCTTCCTTTTAGAAGGACTAGGTGTATCAACATTAGTTCTCTGAGAATCCTGCTCAATTCTCTTAGGGTGGCCCTCAGGATACAAAGGTTCCTGAGTCATTTTACCCCCTCTAGTTACAACTCTGACAGCATTATCATTTTTCTTATTATTTAATTCATTGAGCAAATCATTTTGACCCTTAAGCACTTGTTCTACTTGAGTGGTAACCATAGAAGCATGTTTATTAATGATTTTAAGTTCACCTTTAACTCTAGACATATAATCACTCAAGTGTTCAATCATATAAGCATTACGTTTCAATTGTCTACCAACATAAGCATTGAAGTTTTCTTGTTTAACAATAAAATTATCAAACTCATCTAAGCATTGGCTAGCAGACTTATAACGAGGGATATCACCTTCATCAAATCTATAGAGAGAATTTACCTTTACTACCTATGTCGGGTTATCAAGACCATGTATTTCTTCAATAGGTGGTAAATTCTTAACATCTTCAGCTTTAATACCCTTTTCTTTCATAGATTTCTTTGCCTCTTCATAGAGTTTTGCCGGGGGAGGGGCCAGCTCCTTGAACTTCTCGGGGTCGTCTCCTTGGGTGGCTGGCGTTGGGAGGCTGCGGAAGAGGAAGAGGCCAGGCGGCAAGGCCGTCAACTTGGGGTACGCGGGCACCGACGCCTTCGTCGCGTATTGCCGGTCTTGACGCCTCGTCTTCCAGCTCCTTTCCCGGCACCGTAATCACCGGCCCATCCGTGGGCGGCTACCGAGGTGTTCTCTTGGCACTTTCTGCTCCTCGTAGCTCGCTTAGGCGCCCCTTTTGCCCTTTTGCCTCCTTGACCCGCCTCCTGAGGAGAGGGACAAGAAAGGGATCACGGGCATCTTATCTATTTTTTAATCTGTAACACCCCTTGTTCATGTTTTTCATTTCGTATGAAATGTACCTGTACGAGATGTTTTTAATGAAAAAGGGGTGTTTGCCGGGGGTTTTCGTTCATGGATGGAGCCCACGACAAGGAGTGAATCCTTGTTACTATTCTAGATAAACGTTTTCCGCCCGGCAACAGGCCTTGCCGTTGCCCCACTTCACTCGACCATTCTCGCGCCCTTGGTGGAGGCAGGGATGAAGCGGGCTTAGGCCCCTCATTCTATTTCCTTGCCGCCGCGACTACAACCAAATACGGGCCCAGGGGATAATCCTTGGGTATAGAAAAGGGGAGCACGGTGGCCTAGAAATTAAGAGAGGTTTCACATATCCCAGTTCATAACGAAATGCATGACAGGGGATAAAAGACTTATCTGGATCTGCAGCCCCCGGCAACCTCATCTCACCGCGGTAGGATCCTTGCACTTGCAGCCCCCAGCAGCTTTGGTTTGCCGGGGTTGAGACGCTGGTCCGTGCCCTTTCTTCCAAGTAGCTCAGCAGAAGTGCTCATGTGCCCTGCGAACCAAAAGAGGACAGAAAAGAAACAGAGAGACACGCACTCGACCTCTAGGCTAGGGGTTAGTCGCCGCTAAGCACTATCAACCCTAACCAAGGAAGAGACTCGACCTAGCATGCATGCTATAACTTAGGGCACCAGCGCTTCATTTATTTATGCTCAGGGTCTGCGCCTCGCTTTGTACAAAGGGTTACATGCCTTGTCGGCAAAGCTTGTACAAAAGTTGGCTTGCCGGGCGGCCCGGCAAGCCGCGCCTTATGGGTAAAACTTGCGAAGATGCTCGATGTTCCAGGAGTTGCTCATTGGGACAGCATCTTCGGTCTCCAGGCGGACTGCGCCGGGCCTGGTGACTCGTGTTACCCGATAAGGGCCTTCCCACTTTGGTGTCAACTTCTTGGAATTCTTGGCCGACTGAACGCGCCGAAGAACAAGGTCGCCTTCCTCAAAGCTTCGGGCATGAACCTTGCGGCTATGGTAGCGGTGCAAGGCTTGCTGGTAGCGTGCTGCTCTCATAGCCGCCCAAAAACGATCTTCCTCAAAGAGCGTCACGGCATCTTGGCGCAACTGCTCTTGCTCAAGCTCATCATAAGCGAGCACTCGAGGTGACCCGTATATGAGTTCCGTGGGGAGAACTTCTTCCGCCCCGTATACCAGGGCGAAAGGTGTCTGGCTGGTGGCTCGATTTGGCGTCGTCCTGATCGACCAAAGAACCGCCGGCAATTCATCAATGCAGCGCCTTCCGCTCTTGCGCAGCTTGTCAAAAGTCTTTGTTCTTAGGCCTCGCAACACTTCAACATTCGCCTCTCTGCTTGGTCGTTGCTTCGAGGGTGTGCCACGGAAGCAAAACAGACCTTGCTGCCGAGGTCTTGAATGTATTGCATGAAGGTGTGGCTTGTGAACTGCGTGCCGTTGTCAGTGATGACCCTGTTTGGTACACCAAAACGGCAGACCAGTCCCTTCAAAACTTGACAGCTGACTGAGCAGTCACCTTTCTCACTGCTTCCACTTCCGGCCACTTTGTGAACTTGTCGATTGCAACGTACAAGTACTCAAAGCCCCCGACAGCACGGGGGAAGGGGCCCAGTATGTCGAGCCCCCAGACCAAGAATGGCCAGGAGAGAGGGATTGTTTGAAGGGCTTGAGCTGGTTGATGAAGTCTCTTTGAATGGAACTGGCACGCTTCACACTTGGTTACTAGTGCCGTCGCATCCTGGAGGGCGGTGGGCCAGAAGAAACCTTGTCAGAACGCCTTCCCGGCAAGGGCCCTCGAGCCTATGTGGGAGCCACATATGCCTCCATGTATCTCTGCCAACAGCTCCAGTCCTTCCTCCCGGGGGATGCATCTTAATTTCACGCTGTTTGGCCTTCTCCTATACAGGACGTCGTCGACGAACTGGTACAGGGCGGACCGGCGGGCTCCTTTTTCCACTTCTTCCTACTCCTCAGGAAGTTCCCCTGTTTGGAGGAATAGGACAGTATGCTGCGCCCACGCCGGAGCCTGGGGCTCGAGGGCAAGGTCCGAAGGCATTTCCTCAGCCATGGCTGCGGCTGTCTCCATGGCCAGGGCTTGACGCCCTGCCGGAGCCAGCTGCACTTTGGCAGGCTCAGTGCCCATGGTAGCACCCTTGCCGGCGGCCCCAGGGGCTCGGTAGGAAAGTACTTGTCGGGACCTGACTTTCTCCGCTTGTTCTGCCCCGTTGACGGTTCGATGGATGCTTGAGTTAACCGGAGCAAGAAGGTACCTGGTTCCACAGGTAGCTTGAATGCAGCACGCTTTGACAGGTAATCGGCGATGTCGTTCTCCACTCAGGGGACGTGCTCCACTTGGATACCGTCAAAGCGCTGCTCCAGCTTCCTCACCTCATCTAGTAAGCCTCCATCAATGGGCTCTAGTAATCCTTGTTGACCTGTCTGACAACAAGCTGCGAGTCACCCCTGACGATGAGCTTCTTAACCCCGAGGTCCGCCGCGATCCTGAGACCGGCAAGCAGCCCCTCGTACTCCGCAGTGTTGTTGGTGGACATCTCCCTGGGAAAGTGCATCTGGACCACGTACTTGAGGTGCTCTCCGGTGGGTGCGACGAGCAGCACGCCGGCACCGGCGCCTTGCAGCGAGAAAGCCCCATCAAAGTACATGATCCAGTCGCGGTCTGCCTCCTTGCCGGGGAGTGCAGTCTCCTGGATTTCTTCGTCGGGCGTTGAGGTCCATTCTGCAATGAACTCCGCCAAGACTCTGCTCCGAATTGTCGAGGTGCTTTCAAACTTCAAACTAAAACTTGACAACTCCAAGGCCCATTCCACAATCCTTCCGATTGCATCTGGGTTATGCAATATCCGTTGCAATGGGAGGCGAGTGACGACAGTGATCTCGTGGGCTTGGAAGTAATGACGCAGCTTCCTCGAGGCCATAAAGAGGCCGGAGAGCAATTTTTGCACACCGGAGTACCTCGACCTAGCCCCCTGCAAGAGGGAGCTGACAAAGTAAACCGGGTGCTGCATCATCTTCTTCTTCTGCACCACCTCAACCGACTGCGCAGGCACTGCCTCGGTGGCATCAGACTCTGCCGGGGGCCTTGCCTTGCCAGCATCAGGCCTTGTCGGGGAAATCTTTGGCTTGCCATCCGCTGGTTCTGCCATCGCCACTGCCTCTTCATCGACCTCCCTCTGTGCCACCAGTGCGGCGCTGACCACTTGATTCGTCGCCGCTAGATACAACAGCAACGGCTCTTGTGGTTTAGGCGCAACCAGTATTGGCGTGGAGGAAAGGTATTTCTTCAGATCTTGCAACGCCGCCTTGGCTTCTGGGGTCCACTCCACTGGGCCTGCCTTCTTCAAGATCTTGAAGAAGGGAAGGGCGCGCTCGGCGGACTTGGAGATGAATCAGCTCATGGCGGCAACACAGCTAGTGAGCCTATGTACATCTTTAATCCGCTTGGGCGCCTCAATCTGCTCAATAGCTTTGATTTTGTCTGGGTTTGCCTCGATCCCGCGCTGCGACACAAAGAATCCGCGAAGCTTGCCGGACGGAACGCCGAAGACACACTTCTCAGGGTTCAACTTAAGGTTGATCTTGCGTAGGTTGGCAAACGTCTCTTCCAGATCTTGCACAAGGGTTGGCCCATCCTTGGTTTTGACCACTATCTCATCCATGTATGCCTCCATATTTCTATGGAGCTGAGGTTCAAAACCAATTTGGATTGCCCTTGCAAACATCAAGCCAGCACTCTTAAACCGAAAAGGCATCCGTAAAAAGCAATACGTACCACATGGAGTGATGAATGTTGTCTTCTCTTCATCCTCTCTTGTCATGAAGATTTGGTGGTAGCCTGAGTAGGCGTCGAGGAATGACAACAGATCACACCCAGCCGTGGAGTCAACAATATGGTCGATGCGCGGCAACGGGAAGGGGTCTTTAGGACAAGCCTTATTGATATATGTGTAATCAATACACAACCTCCATTTCCCATTTGCCTTGCGCACCACTACCGGATTGGCCAACCACGTCGGGTGGAGCACTCCTCTCACCAAACCTGCTGCTTCCAACTTTCTGATCTCCTCTGTAATGAACTCCTGCCTCTCCAGAGCTTGCTTTCTGACCTTGTGCTTGACGGGCCGCGCATGAAAGAAGACAACTAGGTGGTGCTCAATCACCTCCCTGGGAACACCGGGGATGTCGGATGCTTGCCACGCAAACACGTCGACATTCGCCCGCAGGAAGGTCACTAGCGCGCCTTCCTATTTGCTGTCGAGGGTGGAGCCTATGGTGAAACCTCCCCGTCCCATCCTCCCTGGCGGACACCTTCTTGGTCTGCGGCGGCTCGGCTCTGGATTTCTTGTTCTTGCCGGTAGAGCTCTCTGGCACGTCCTCGACGGTAGTGCAACACTCCGAAGAGGTGCGCTTGCCGGAGTGGGTGCGAGAGGTCTTGCCGGGCTTCTTCTTCCCTCGCGGGCCTTCAGCGGCAGGAGCAGGTGCCTTGACGGCAGCTGCCGCAACTGCTTCCCGGTAGAGTTGGTCGGCGCAAATCAGCGCGTCCTTCTTGTCGGAGGGGACGGAGATGATGGTCAACGGCACAGGCATCTTTAGCATGTTGTAGGTGTAGTGTGACGCCACCATGAACTTGGCTAGTGCCGGGCGGCCAAGGATCCCGTTGTAGGGCAAGGGGATCTCGGCCACATTGAAGATGATCCTCTCCGTCCTGTAGTTTAACTCTCCTCCAAACGTCACGGGCAGTGTGACCTTCCCCTTCGGCTGCCTCCTCCCCGGGTTGAACCCTTGAAACGTGCCCGTTTCCTCAAGGTCTCCATCAGGAATTTGCAGCCTTTTGACCACGACAGGCGAGATCAAGTTTAGGCCGGCCCCGCCGTCAACCAACATCTTGTTCACCTTGACATTGCGTATTGTTGGTGAGACCAACAATGGCAAACACCCGACCGCGGTTGTGCGGTCAGGGTGATGCTCGGCGTCAAAGATGAGGGGCGTGCTGGACCACTTCAGCGGTTTCTGAGCGCCGAACGACGGCTCCGCTGCTGTAATCTCACGCGCCCACTGTTTGAGCTGGCGGTGAGAAGTATGCAACGAGGCGCCACATGGCCTCCGTAGCCTTCTAGAACTCTTGCTCACCGGACTCGTCGTCCTCGTCGTGATCATCGTCTTCTTGCTTCTTGTCACAGCCCCGGGCGGGCCTCTCTTGCTGGTTGTCCTTGCCGGGGCGGCTTCCTTGGCAGCCACGCTTCTTGCCAGATCCCTCAGCACCGTGCTGACCCTTCTCCTTGTCCCGCCTCTCGTACTCAGCATTTTGCTTCTCAGCAAGCAGCTCGACTTGTCGGCATGTCTGGAGGTCGTGGCCCTTGGTGCGGTGGATCTTGCATTATTGCTTGCCGGAGCCCCCTGGCTTGTCGGCAGCTGCTAAGGCCCGGCAAGCGGCGCACCCGGCAATCTCCTTGCCGGGGCCGTCTGCCTTGATCTTCTTGGCAGCGCCGGCGTCGTCAAACCCCTCGACGGCAAGTATGGCCTTGCCCTTGCGTTTCCTGTTGCGACGCCGGCCCTTCTTCGTCGGGGTGGCGGCGTCTTTGTCAGTAGAGTCGGTTTCCGCGCCGGCGTCTTCGCCGGGGTACTTCCTTCCCTCTTCGGCCCGGGCGCATCTATCGGCCAGAACATAGAGCTCGGCCACATCCTTAACCTTGGTCATCGCCAGCTCTTCGCACATCTTGCGGTTGCGCATGTTCTGATGGAACGCGCTAATGACAGCGGCGGGATGAACGTCGTGGATGTTGTACTGCACCCGGCTGAATCTCTGGATGTACTTGCGCAGGGTTTCCCCTTCCTTCTGGGGAATGATGTGCAGATCACTGGCCTGGCCATGAGCTTGGTGGCCTCCGGTGAAGGCGCCAACGAACGCATGGCACAGATCCGACCAAGAAGAAATGGAATCCGTCAGCAAGTGCATCAACCAAGACATAACATTGGGCTTCAGTGCCAGCGGGAAATAATTGGCAAGCACCTTGTCGTCGTGAGCTCCGGCCGCCTGCATCGCGATGGTGTAGATGCTGAGGAACTCGAATGGATGGGTCTTGCCAGTGTACTTCTTGCCGACGTCAGGCTTGAACATGCGGCGGGATGGCCACTGGAACTGCTGCAGCTCACGGGTAAAGGCCGGGCAGCCCACCTCGTAAGGCAGGCCGCCGGAGCCCCCGGTGCTGGGTGGTCCATAGAGGGTCCCGCCCACCTGTTTGACTGGTGGCATGTATCACACCACGCTCAATAGTGGTCCGAGCATCTTCGTGAGCTCGTTCTCGAAGAACTTGGCACTAGTCGCGGCGGGTCCGCGGGTCGGACGACGCTATAGAGATGTTATCACAAGCGTCATCTTGACAGGCAGACGCCCGTGGCGGCTGGCAAGGAGGAGGAGAGTGCACCGTGGCCACAGCCCCCCTGGTCCTCCCAGCGCCAGCATGTGGTGGCTCGGTGGAGTGCCGACCCGAGGGCCCCGCCGGTCGCAGATCGTCTTTGTTGGCGACGGCGACGAGGCTCCGGATGGTGGCCCTCCACTCGTCGAGCTTCTCTGCAGCGGGAGGGAAGTCGAGGAGTAGCTGCGCACGCACCAAAGCCTCCACTGGCGTGGGCGGCGGCGACAGCTGCGTGGATCGCGGCGCGCTTCGACTTCTAACCACGTTAGAAGGAGCTCCGTCACGACCCAGCTGCTGCGCGCCATCTTCGCCAGCATTTCGGCGGGCAGGCTGAACCCCTTCGTCCCGCGAATGACGCACAGGGCTCTTCCCACGGCGGTGCCCAGGGTCACCGGTGTGGTGACGCTGCTCATCGCGCACTCCACTGGAAGAGCGCGCAGTGGTCGCCAGCGTGGGCGTCTTGGAGGTCGCTGCGCCGCCCGGGGGTGGCACAACGACACTCCTGGAGGGCCCCGCGCCGGCTGCAGGGGGCCTGCTCCGTCTTTGGATCGGGCGACGTGCGGCTGGTCGTCTGGCATGCGAACGACGCCGCTCGCCAGGCTCTGACTGTCAGGGCGATGCTGGTGCTCGCGGACCGCGGCCCGGGTCCTGTCCGCGACCGGTCCACTGCTCGTCCACACCGGCACGGGCCGTTCAGCTCCCAACGAGCCGACTGCCGTGGCCGTCTTCTTCTTGGGAGCCATGGCGACGAAGAACTGCTAGGCTAACTACTAGACCAAATTCTCTCAATCCCGCGCCCCTACCTGGCGCGCCAAAGATGTCGGTGTGAAACAACACCTATGGGATCACAAGAATCCCTACTGCGGTTGCCGGGGCACAGGGTTGCGAGAAGAGCAGGATTAGTAATCAGCACAAGGGTCGTTTACCCAGGTTCGGGCCGCGAGGATGCGTAAAACCCTAGTCCTGCTTTGGTGGGTGTATTTCAGAGAGTTCTTGAGCTCTCGAACTAGCTATGGAGGGGTGCACGGTCCCAAAGAGCCGAATCCTCTTCCAGTACGCCATGGGCCTCCTTTTATAGTTGAAAAGGGGCTGCCACAGCGGCATACAAGAGGTGGAAAGGCGTACAGTATTGCGAGCTTATCGCTCGTATTATAGGACAAGACGCATTTAATGCGCTGCTGAGGTGTCCCCTAGCTTTATCGGGGACGGGGCCGAAGCCTGTCCCGTCCGTCGCCGCTCCTCCTCGCTTCGACACGCGCCCTGGCCAGAGATGCGTGCGGCGCCATGTAGGCAGGCAGGCAGCTGAGGTGGCGCGGTGGTGGAGCCTCCACGAAGATCTGCATGCCGCCACGAAGGCGCTTGACGAGTTGGCCCAGGAGCTGCATGTTGCCACGCAGGTGCCTGCTCAGCTGGTTGAGCTAGCAGCTGCATGCGAATGGCGGTCGAAACTTCGTTGGTGCGGGCCTAGCAGTGGCCCTACTGGCGTCTTCGGTGAGGGCCTTGCGGGTGGCCCGGGAAGGGTCTTGCCGTGGCGCGTTGTTGTCCCCGGCAAGGACCTTGTCGGGGATCTAGTGGCCTTCCTCGGCAAGGATCTTGCCTACGGCCGTCGTCTTCTAATCCTCATCTGATCTTGAGTGTTCTTTGTCTTCACAAAGATCTGCATGCCACCAAAGAGGTGCCTCCCGAGCCCTGGCCCAACGTGGTTGATGGTGTGGGCTCAAGGGTGGCTCGCTCTGTTGGTGTTTAGGCGTGCTGCCCCGGCAAGGGCCTTGCCGGGGCTGCTGAGGCCGTCCCCAGCAAGGGTCTTGCCGGGGGAAACTACTCCGCCCCTCTGCTTCTTCGCGTCCTTGGTCTTGGCGTAGCACTGGCTGCCTCGGTCTTTGGTTTTACCTTGGTTCACCTCCCCTGCTCTGCTTGGTGTGGCCGTGGGCGCAGCTCCGACTGCCTGTGCACGGGTAAAGGGTTACAAAAGTGCGCCCCTTCATTTGTACACCAACACTAACAGTAGGAAAACATGATACAAAATGGACGTATCACGGATGATGAATTTGTTATGTCCACTACTTATTGTAACGATCATGACTGGTGTGATGCATCTTATGATCTTGAAATTTTATTTAAGCCTCATGATGAATATGATATTGACAATAATGTTTGCAATACTAGTGCAAATGGGTTTGGAAGAGTGTCAACTTTAGAAAAAAATTAATCCCACATATTTTGAGAGTGTTCAATCTTATGAAATTATTGATAAAAGTGGGTTTGGAGAGGTCATGACTTTAGTTGATGTTAGTCCCACTATCTTGGAAGACTATAAGATCTGCATGCATATGGGTCATCAAGAAAATGTTTTACCTGGTAGTTATATTATTGAATTTGAATATGATCCTACATGTAATTATTATGAGAGAGGCAAATATGGTTGTAGAAATCTACATGTTACTAAATTACCTCTCATCATGTTGAGATTGTGTTAGGGCATATTTCTCTCTCAGTGGTTTTGGTGATTGATGACAATACATTTGCGGACTAATTGTGTGCATTGAGCATTTCATATATTCCTTCATATGGCACGAGATGATTTCTACCCCTTGGTCTTTAAAGAGAAGACAATGTCTTTTTCCTTCATTTCATTTTCGGTGGACTTGAGTCATAGGATATACCATACTATCAAGAGGGGTCTGTATTGGAAAGGTTTAGGTGGAATCAACACATACACATCTCCTTTGCACCCCCAGTTCTTTGCTGCTTCTCTGGAGTGTTCTTCGTTGTGTTGGCAGTCCTTCTAGATGGAGCCAGTGGTAGTACCGCGGCTGGCAGCGGTAGTACCGCCTGTAGCGGCATGCGATAGTACCGCTCCAGTACCGCTCGTACTACCGCCTCAATTGGAGAATCAAGTTTCTCGTGTCGGGTTCAGTGGTAGTCTAGCAGTAGTCCCACATGCATACTACCTCTGAACCCAACTGGTCCCATTTGAGCATCAGCAATAGCAGCGGCAGTAGGAGCGGTAGTACCGCGCCTAACGCCGCTCGTGGCATGTTCCTTCTTCCTCTCTCATGTGCTCTCCTAGGACTCGGTGCTTCGTCCCCAGCGGTAGTACCGCTGGGGCAAGTGGCAGTGCCGCTGCGGCAGGTGGTAGTACCGCTTCCTCTAGCGGTAGTACCGCGTGGTGCGGGCTGAGCACGGGAATAACGGTTGGGTCTTTTCCCTCACTATATAAAGGGGGTATTCTTCCTCAAGAAGACCAACTCTTCCTCCCCCAAACTCCATTGTTTCTCCAAAGCTCATTTTCGCCCGATCTCTCTCCCTAGCCAATCAAACTTGTTGATTTTCTAGGGATTGGTTGAGAAGGCCCCGATCTACACTTCTACCAAGAGAAATTTGATTCCCCCACTAATCCCTTGCGGATCTTGTTACTCTTGGGTGTTTGAGCACCCTAGATGGTTGAGGTCACCTCGGAGCCACATTCCATTGTGGTGAAGTTTCGTGGTGTTGTTGGGAGCCTCCAATTAAGTTGTGGAGATTTCCCCAACCTTGCTTGTAAAGGTTTGGTTGCCGCCTTCAAGGGCACCACTAGTGGAATCACGACATCTCGCATTTGTGAGGGCGTGAGGAGAATATGGTGGCCCTAGTGGCTTCTTGGGGAGCATTGTGCCTCCACACTGCTCCAACGGAGACGTACTTCCTCTCAAAGGGAAGGAACTTGAGTAACACATCCTCGTCTCCACCGGCTCCACTTGTGGTTATTTCGTACCTTTACTTTGTGCAAGCTTTACTTGTGTATTATCACTAGCTTGCTTGTGTTGCTTGTGTTGCTTGCATCATATAGGTTGCTCTCCAAGTGGCATATCTTGGTACGAGATGTTAGCACAAGTATAAATCCCCCGAAGCATCAAAAGGGATAGCGAAATGATGTCTTGAATAATTTGTTCTGCGGCATTCTTCCAGCTGGTAGTTAATACGCCGGACCTCTGTTCTCCCGCAGGTGAAGCAAATGGTTGTTGCTACTTTAATGGAGTAACAGGTTGAGCTGTCTAATGAGCTTGTGGAAGCGATACTAGACAAGGTATTACCACTGTCCATTGTACTCTCACCCAAGCCTCTTATGTCTAGAGTTTCAGATTGAGCTACGGATGCTTGAGATTTCTGATTGAGTTATTCATCTGTAGACATTTGAGGATGCTGATACCGATAGGGACAACAGGATTAGCAAGCAGGAGTGGAGAGCTTTTGTGCTGGAGCATCCATCTGTTATAAAGAAGATGACGCTGCCATCCCTCAAGTATGGATGGATACATATTTCTGCTTGAAGCATTTCGTCAGCCAGTCTTTTGAACGTATCTCTACTCTGCCAATGATCCATTGTCATAGACACATAATCAGTCTTTTTGACTTGCCAGGGACACTACGTCGGTGTTCCCCAGCTTCGTTTTCAACACACAGGTCGAAGACTAGTGCTCTGAGAAGATGCACTACATTCTCCAGCTCTACGGAATATGCACGTGCTGCTCTCAGAAGAAATACTGGATTTCGTTGGTACAGGAGCTGCTGCTGCTTGAGATTGGAATATCACGTACTCACCATTCGTTAACCGTCATGTGAAGCACACGAGGTTTACCAAATTGCTCTCTACCTTCTCTTTACATAAATCAAGCAGCGACATGTTCTAGAGCCATTCCATTTATTAATTAGCTGGTATTCTGAGTTCCTGACAAGGTTACGAGAACGAAACTGTTGTGCGGACAAAACTACCTGCACGACAGGGGAACGATGGTTGATGCAGCCGTCAGCTGCACTTAAGTGGTACTCCCTCTGTTCCAAAATCTTATTTTGGGACACTTATTTTGCGACGCAGGAAGGAGGTATGAAGAAACCAACTAATCTATGTTGTCGTTCACAAATTGGTAGCACAACGTCATCTGGATAGCAGCGCTCTTAGGGGAAAGAGGCTCCTTTTTATGCGAACTTAGGATCTTTATTGCTTGAGAGAAATTCGATTAGTCAGCCAGAAAGAATACTGCTTACAAGGAAAGATGGACATTCGTGCATCCAACACGGAACGCTCATACACTACCAAAGAAATAGTACGTTTAGCACAAAGATCCGCAGGACCATTAGCGTCCCTGGAAGCATGCTAAATCAAAAAAAGACATGAAACTTGGAAGTTCTTTCCCTAATTTCATCAAAGATAGGCGTTGCCAAAGACCTGGTGATGTGACATGATAGCCAGAGGTTCACAACCTCTAAACAATCGACCTCCATGCACTTCGGCGAGCAAGGGGCTTGCACCAAGCACCCAAAAAATAGAGATGCGAGCGCACAATGCCACTAGCTCTACGGTGATAATTACCCTCGCTAGATGTCATACTCTTCTGGTTGTGAAACCAAAGCTATGGAGACCAAAGGAATGGAAATTAATGCAATGGAGACCAAAACTCTGATACCACTTGTAGGATTGAAAATATGTCTAGAGAAGGGGTACTTAGACTACTTGACCAAATATATGGTGGAAGTGTAGTTTTTTTCTGATGGCTCTCTTACTAAGTAAGAGGGGGTGGAGGGGTATATATAGCCTCCTCGCGAAATTAACCGTTACACACTTTTGACCCATCTCGGTGGCACCAATCAAAAATCTCGGTGAGACCGATCTGTGTAAATGATATGAACGTAGGAGGTCCCGGTGGGACCAAATGGAAACAACTCAGAGCAACCGAAGTGCAATGGTAAGGCAGAACCTCGTCTTGGTGGCACTGATTGCATCATCTCGTTGGGACCGAAATAACGCAATAAGGCAACAGAGAGTTGGCAAGCCATCTCGGTGGCATCGATTGGAAGAAGTCGGTTAGACCGAAATAATTACAACAGTTGACAGAGAGTTGACCAGGCCATCTTGGTAGGACCGAGATCCATTTCGGTGGATCCGGTTTGTTAGGGTTTGGCTTAGGCACAGTCTAGATGAATTCGGTGGGTCTAGATAGAATGGTTGCGGTGGGACCGAGTTGGCAATATAGGTTTTGGATATATTTGGATAGAGAAAGTGGCTGAGGGTTTTGGAGCAATATCACTAAGCTCTTAAGCAACCAGATCATCATCAAAACCTCATCCCCATTTAATAGTATTGGCTTTCCTATGGACTCAATGTGATCTTGGATCACTTACCCAAAAATGTAGAGTATTGAGCTTTTTCAATCCATGTCCTTAGCATTTTGAGGGGTCCATGTTCACTAGTTCTTGCCATGCCAATCATTGAACTTTCTGAAATCTTAACTTGAATAGGCATTAGTTCAGTGACATATATGTTGTTATTAATTATCAAAACCACCCAGGGATTAGTTGCACTTTCAATCTCCCCCCTTTTGGTAATTGATGACAAAACATATAGATCAAAGCTTCGACAATGGATATAATCAATAAATAGTATCGTTGCTTTTGAGAAGTATGTGATAAGTAAGAGCTCCCCCTAAATTTGTGCATTATTTAGAATTTGCGTTTGAATGCAAATGCACAATCAATTAGGAGCACGAGTCACTCTTCCATGTCACATACAACTTGGCAGAGCGCATAAAGTGATATGATTGGAACGTAGTAAGCAGTCATCACCAAAACCACAAGTAAATGATTATACATAGATACCGATAATGATAAGCAATGTGCATAGCATGAAGCATCGTATGATCATGCACATAAGAAAATGAAGTATCTCACAAGCGTAACGAACAAAGTAACACAAACGATAGCAACAAACCAAAGAAAATCAAGCGAGCAAAAGCAAGACACTCTCTCTCAAGGCCCTAATGATCTATACAAATTCTCCCCCTTTCTCAACAAGTACCAAAAAGATTGAATAGGTATAGAGCTAAATGTCGCTCCAGGCACGATCTCCGGCAGCTCCTGGTAGTGAAGACCTCTAGCTGGCAGCTTCGGTATGTGTCAAAGGCGTTGAGAGAAGTGCATCTGCAAATGCTTCGACTGATGTCTACTGTGCTGGTGGAGTAGACACTGGTGGTGGAACTGTAGGTGGAACTAATGGTGTAGCAGCTGGAGCAGAATGAGTAGTCCTCGTGTCAACAGGAGGCACATCAGCAGACCTAGGTGCTCTGGGCACAACATGAAATCTATCGGTAGTAGGTCTAGCATCACCATCACTATCCTCTGCTTCCTCTATGGCTTTCTTGGCTTCTTCCACATCGTCCTTCAGCTTCTCCACTATGGTTTGAACCTCTGTAAGCTTCACATCAAGATTGTATATCTTATTTTCCACTATCCGCTCTAAGCTCTCCTGGTTCTTCATGAGGGTGGCTAAACTCCACACAATCCTCAGAGAAGCTTCTAGCAAATAGGTCATCTGTTCAGACTTGGTCTTGAGATGAGCTATGGATGAGCTAGGACCTGATGCCTCCTTAGCCGCTTTAGCTGTAGCAGCTGCCTGGATCCTCTCGTGGGCTTCAACTGAAGTGGGGTGAGATGAACCCATCACCACTTCATTATCCTCAAACCCAGGCCTCAGCGGGAGATGCTCACGATCAAGTAGATATGTGCTCGTTCCAACCTTGGATTTATGAGCAACTGAATCTGCAGAGCAAATCCACAAGCTCTCTTCTGGTCAGCAGCTGTCCTCTTTACTGTTTCCACAATCAAGCTCATCACCTTGAACTTCTAAGGAGTGTCAATAAGATGCAACATGTTGATGGAATGGCCACAGATCATCTTGTCATCTCCAGATTCCGGCATCAAGGTGTGCCTCAATATAGTATTAGATGTAGCCAAACCAGTCAACAAGTGCTTCACAGAATCAAGCTTGTGAGTGTCAAGATCTTCCTCAGGAATAGTCTTTTACATGTTCTTCATAGTGTTGTGGTCGTCCTTGGGCTTAGCATATGCATCAATAGCTCGCTCTTCTTCCTTTGGAACACCAAGCAGAGCAGCCCACTCAGGAATAGATGACTGATATCTGACTCCCTCTGTCATCCACACAATCTTCCCATAAGGGTTTCACCACCCAAAGAGTATCGTTGACACAGGGGATGAAGTGCCCGAGGTCGTGGAGTTGACTTCGATCACACGAGATGACTTAAATGAAGCTATGACCTCACTTAAGTCATCTATGATGACCGAAGTCAAGTCCATGCTTAAAGATTTGCTTGAGGGGTTGAAATCTACTCCCGATCCATTGCTTGTGGTTAACGCCACCGCATCAGAGTCGGAGGCCAATTCTGAAAAGGAAGTAGCTAAAGTTAGTCGAACTTCTCCCTCTCATAACAAGAATGGGATGGGAACCTTTGCCTCAGTTCCCCCTCCCTCGGCCTATGGAGGACCGGTCCCTACACTGCATATTAACAACCTTGGTCCTCGTCCTAAGCTTGTAAAAGGTGATTTCGCTAATTGGGTTTTTCGCATCAAGTCTCATTTGAATCACAGCTCAACAAATCTTTGGAAAATCATCGAGCAAGGCTTCTACCCGCATGATCCAAACAATTTAACCCTAAGAGAAGAGGTAGACGATCAATACAATCACTCCGCTTTGTTCATCCTTCAAGCCGCGGTTCCTCCCGAAGATGTATCTCATTTGCGCCCCTTCATTCGTTGGGAGCACATCATATCTTTGCACAAGGGGAGATCAAGCATACAACGATACAACTTTGAAGTGGTCCTTGATGAGGCCGATGAATTTGTGATGCTAGAAGACGATGATCCGTGTGATCTCTATCAGAGGGTGACAACTCTTGTGGTTGCTGTCCAAGACCATGGGAGCAAGGATATGGATGATAATTGGATCAAGCGCAAGTTTCTCAAGGCTATCATGCCATTCAACAAGGCCATGTCCTAGGTGATTAGTCAAAGGCCGGATTTCCATACCTTGTCTTCAAGTAAGGTGTTGGATGAGTTTATTGCCATGAACATCATCAACAAGATCATCGACAATGCTCTTGCCCGTGTCCGGACAAAGAAAGCCTCTGCCACCCTTGCCTTCAAGGCCAAGGCCATTCGGGAAGAAGAAGAGGGTTGCCCCGAATACACAAAATATGCTTACCACGAGCACATGGCACTTGCGTCAAGGCAATTTTGGGGCAACAAGATAAACTCAAGGCCCAACTTCTCCAAGAACAATTCAAGTGGGTCATAGAACAAGCAACGAGTGAGGACGTGCTATACTTTTTTTTGACTATTAAGACAGTAGGAAAGGCTCCTACTTCATGTGTATTTGTCGAGTAAAACAGACAGGAGTATATGTTTTCCCCTGACTCGTGCACGGATAAGCCAAGGCCGAGCCAAGATGAACAAGGAACCAAGAGCATCATAGGACCAACATGCAGATCAGAGAGACCATGATCAAGCCAAAGAAGCAAGACACCATCGGAGCAAAGGCCTCCCTTGCCGGGTAGGCGAGCCCGGCAAGGGGCGAGGCCACACTTAGGAGCAGACAGCCAAAGGCGTCCCGGCAGGGCCTGCCGGGACTCACGAAGGCGAGACCACCTCACCAACCATTCCACCATGACTCACGTTGTCGATCAGTGCGGTGTCATGCCGCAGAGTGACTAAGTGGCACCCATTCGCCACATGACAGCCTCTCCCTAGAGGAAAAACCAACAGACGACACCCGTCCTGCAACGTGTCAAGCGAGCAGGCGCGGAGTTGGCAAGATAGTCGGGCAAGGCTTGCCGAGAAACCAACGATGTGACATTGGCCGGTGCATTTAATGCACCCTATCAGCCCGCAGAGTTAGGTATGATAGCACTGTTGCTATCTTATCAGTGCGTAATGACTACTTTGCCATTGTGGTAACCCCTTGATCTATAAAAGGAGGCCCGTGGCAACCGTAGAAAGGGTTAGAAGGTTGGATAACTCACACCCCCATAAGCGCGTAGTCACCGTCGCCTGGCGGCAACCCCTGTCGGGCAAGTGTACTATGCTCCATCACCACCTTTCCACCATCATTCTACCAAAGCAGGAGTAGGGTTTTACGCCTCACGGCGGCCCGAAACTGGGTAAAATAGCCTGTGTGATCTCTGCAGTGCTGCCCCACGCTCGTCTGCTCTTTGTGCAACGCGTCGCCCCCTGCTGAACCAGCAAGGGGCCTCTTGGTCCCATAGGTGGCCGTGGTTTCCCGCGACATCTTTGGCGCGCCAGGTAGGGGGCTCGCTTGTACGAACCTGAAGGCGGGTGCAGCGCACTTCGTCCATGGTTCCCCGCTTGAAGCCTCTGGGACTCGGTCGCAAAACCCTCGGCCCTCCCCTCTTCATGCACATTTAGCTTCTCTATCAGCTCGTTGAAGAAGAGCCCCAGCTTAAGGCTCGGGACCTCCTACTTACTGGCTGAGAAGACTGGGCCGTCCATGCCCATCACCGCAGCTTGGGCACTAAGGCGCTCGGCAATGTCGATCAGTCTCTTGATCCAGAGGTGCTTTGATCGACATGATTCTTCAGCTTGTCTTCTGCATCTTGCTAGAGACGACGGGCGGTTTCCAAATCCCGGGACAACAACTGCTAGCGGGACTCAAGGGACTCCGCCGAATGCTCCAACGTGCCGATCCTTGCCTTCATGTCCGAGATGTTGCCGTTGGTAGTCTCAAGGCTCTGGGTCTTGGAGGAGAGCTGCGACTGTACATCCGTCAAGTGGATCTTTGCCCGCCACGCCCCCTCTTTGAGTGTCTCCACCTCCTTGGCGCCCCTGGCGAGATCCTCATTCAGCTTAGCCACCTACCGATCAACGTCAGTCTTGGCGGTAGATGCAGCATCTAGATCTTCAATAAGCTTCTTCAGCTGGGCAACATGGTCAGGGGAAAGGGTGTTTAGAGCAGCTCCATGCTTGTCCTCCAATTCCTTGGTGCGTTGCTGCACCAGAGCCTCTAGACCTTCATCCTTGGCACGGAGGGTGGCTTCAAGTTTCTCCTCCCAGAGGGAGATCTCTCGCTCTCTGGCATCCAGAGATGCCTCGTGGTCCGCCAGGCGCGCCTCCCGAGCCATGACGTCCTCCCTCGTCATCAGGAGGGTCTCTTGCTACCTCATAAGCACCTTGAACTGCTTGTCGTTCCACTCATGCAACTCCAGGCACTTGTCCTTCAGTTTCTGGTCCACCTTGTTGGTGGACTCACGCCGCTCCTTGAGCACCTGCCACTTTTAGTTGTGCCGCGCCTGCAACTCCTTCAAGCCTGCCACAATGGATTGCATGAAGGACAAGTCCATGGAGACGGCGGCTGAGTCATCCGATTCTCCAGGTCCCTGATAAAGTGGAGCCAGGAGCCATTGAAATTCTTCATCGAGCCCAATATCCGTCGTCAGAGATAGGCTGGGGGCTCCAGCTCCGGGTGGTGACAGCACCATGGCCAGCGCGCTCGAGGAGGATGGCAGAGTCTCAGCAACGATTCCGGTGGAGGGGAGTGGATCCATAGTCTGGAGCGGGATCTTTGCCTCGACGAGCACTTCCTCTACCGGGGCATCATCCGAAGAATGATCCTTCACTGCCAAGGAGTCTTGTGCATCCCCGACAGCAAGATCCTGCTCCTCAGCAGCAGCAATCTCCGCGGCCTCATCCGCGACAGCCCTTCCTATATCAGCCACCACCTCCAGCTGCTCTGTTTCATCGGCTTGAGGGACTACACATGGAAAGACCGGTGAATCACAAGGAAACGGAAGTCTTAAGCGAATGGAGGAATTAGGAGAAGCGATTAGAGCAAGAAAGAAAATAAGAAATAAAGTAAAGTACATCGGGAAGTCTGTCGGGTAGGAACCTCTATTTCCCCGGCAATAGCTATTGCCGGGTCATGAACTTCACCCTCTGCCGTGGTGGTCTCGGCAGCCTTCTGCGCGGCCCCGCCCACGGAATGTTCCGTGGGTATCGCTTCGGCTCGGACGGTGGGGGACACTACAAAAAAAATACACTTCCATGATGATACGTGTTTGTCACAGTAGGTCACGTTTTCTGTCATGCATGTACATCCATGACGATTTTATGACAGAATCAAGATAGTCATACATGTGCTGTCGTAGAAGTGTTCCATGACATTACCAAAATTATCATCAGCAAAGTGTTCACTTCCATGACGATAAATTTCGCATCATGAAAGTGCTTTCGTCAAGGGTGATCGACACGTGGCATCCACCGTAACGAGTCGCCGTTAAGCTATCGGGTCCGGTTTTGGATCCAATAACCCGCTAACAGCCACGAGCAATGCCGATTTTCCACGTGTAAAATTCTCATTGGCCAACGGAACCACGTGTTAGCTCCGCGTTGGCACAGTGTCACTCATCCAATGGGAGAGATGCGCTTATGATATGTCGACACGTGGACCAGCCCAACAGTGGCCCATTTAGGTTAAAAGGTCGGGCCTGTCAAAATAAGCGGGCCGGCCCATTAGCGACCTACTTGAGTCAGGCCCATTTACAAGCACAGCCCATACAAGTTACACAGAATCAGCCCATCAAAGGCCCATTCTACATTTGACAATTTCCAGCCCATCGTCAGTTTTAGCCCGTTAACAGCCCGCTACGTCTTTGGGCCCAATTGCGGACCGAGCTTCTTTCAGCCTGTTAGCGGCCCATCATCAGTTCCCGCCCCTTTAACGGCCCAGAACGTCTTTCAGCCTTTTCTCGGCCCATTCTGCAGTTGGGCCAATTCTAGACCGCTGTGACTTTAGGCCTATACTCGGCCCATTCGATAAATGGGCCAACTCCTAGCCCATCTTGTCTCTCGGCATGTTAACGGCCCGCACAATAGTTGGGCCTTTGACTTTAGGTCCATTAGGGGCCCACATTCTGCAGGGCATCATTTCAGCCAAGCGCGACTTTCGCCCTGTTAAAAGCCTAATTTGAAAATTGGGCCTCCTCTGCCCCATAACACTTTCGGCTTCTTACTGGCCCGTAAAGTAAAAGGGCCGAGACAAAATTGACATCTATTTCCGCTTGCTAGAGGCCCGTGCGCCATTTCCATTTATACGGCCCTATCGAGCTTTTGGCTTGTTAACGCCCTGCTAAGAGTCATTGTTACGGTGGGCCACATCATTTGGGATCCACTTAATATTATTTTGACCAACCCAATTAAGGCTCGCTTTGACTACACATGTTTGTTCATTTGTATGGCGTCCAGGAAATGTTTGGGCGTGTTGGCCCCCGTTTCAACGATATAGCATATTCAAGAATTATCCTACTCTATACTATCGCCTCTAAAAACATACACTGTACAATAAAACGACTAAGGCATAGAAACGTAGAATAATCCTACACTGTACAATAAATAAATTATAGCCGAATATACCCACTAGGAATTATAGTTCGACACCAGTGATAATAAAGCGTACACAAACAGCAAATTACATACACTGGACAAATAAAGCTCATACATCATGGACACGCATCAACAGAACTTACCATTTGAACTATAATCTCTTCAGAAAATAGGATTGGCCGGATTAAGGTAGCACAAATTTCAGTCTGCAAAATCTCCAATTCCTTCGTGGTTACCTCAGTGTCTTGTTTCATTTTTTTGGCTCCTGCATCTAATACCTGCAAGTCCAGTCTCAGCTTGTTGATTGTACGTTGGGAATCATGTACACATTGTCTTGCCACCAGTAGTTGATGCTCGAGAACATCAACACATCCCAATTCCAATCCATAATCATTCGGTAACGGCCATGCCGCACTGCTCGCAGATCTTTGTGTTGATGTCACTTCATCCTGAAATGTTTCTGTAAGTACACATGACTAGGGCAAAAATATAGTTACAACAGTGAGCGAGCAAGACAGACTATTTTGTACATGGCAAAACAAGACTAACAATAATGTTGCACGTCATGAAGCATAAGCAGGTTATATTTTAAAAATTATAAAAATGGTTGTCTGTGCAGCCTGCATACATAAATCTCTCTTAGCTCACCAGAGGAGCATGATGTTGGGGCCAAATCCAAAACACAGACAAGTTACAAATTTAGACAACACATTGCATATAGGTAAGCAACAGTTGGCCATTATGTAGCTCAATTAAAGTCTTAGGGAGCATAATGAACAGCAGAGGGATTCATACAAACCTACTACAGCAAGCAAAGCTATGCAATCATTAGTCTAGTATAAACTAGATTGTGAGCCTCATGCAGTAATAGTTGGTTAATAGACTTCAAAGCTTCAGGCACACTTTGCCCGAGTAATTAAATGGTAAGGCCTTTAATTATGTCAACTTATACTTATACAAGTACCCAACATCAGGCATCATTGTTTGGGCATCTCATTAACTGAGGACAAATAAAGAAATTGAAAAGAGCAAATTAACTCTGCCTGAAACAAACAAGGAATTGAACTGTTGAGTTGGATACAGTGACTTACCTTAACTGGTTGAACAGGCTCAACGCTGCTCCTACTTCTTTTGCAAGGCTCCTTCCTAACATCTTGTACTTGGAAATCCTCAATCTTATCTTCATTGCACCCCCTCTGCAAGGTGACAAAACTAGTTACTCATCTCCTTGGAAGATAAATATGCATACTTTCCAGTCTGTGAACAACAAAAAAGGATGAGATTATAACAAACAACACCACAGAATGAAACATGCCACATCTCTTGCACTTGCACATCATTAAATGAGCATTTACTATGTGTGCACTATGTAAAAACTAGGCATACCTTCGAACTGGATCTGCAAGTACTCTTGGAGAGCCTACTTTAGTGTACAGCCAAACCTTTATGTCACCTATGAGTTAAGGGCCAGCTCGATTCCGCCTTTTTAGGGCTTATTGTCAAAATAAGCCATAAAAGATGTAAAGAAGTCATTTTTGAGTTATGGGCTTGGGCTTAACTTATTTTGCTTTGGAGGGGGGTGTTTCGGGTAGAAGCTCACTAAAAATCGAAGGGAAGGGGAATAGTGAAATGACTATGTTGTCTGCCTATATTACACTCAAAATGCAATTGCCCTGCCCGCTTGCATCTCCTCTCCCTTTTCCCTCTACCTCGATCCCCTGCCTGCAGCGCTAGGGTTCCTCCAGCGAGCCATCGCCACTGGTCCCATCTGGCCTGGTCCTCGACGATGGTCTATCCAGCTAGGCTACATGGCCGGCGGGTAGGGCCAAATCTC
The DNA here is from genome assembly GCF_002575655.3 of Aegilops tauschii subsp. strangulata. Classification (NCBI taxonomy): domain Eukaryota; kingdom Viridiplantae; phylum Streptophyta; class Magnoliopsida; order Poales; family Poaceae; genus Aegilops; species Aegilops tauschii. Next base: position 153,403,924 of record NC_053035.3, read on the forward strand.
CCCGGCTGCTCCTCCCTCTGGTGCCGCCCCTCATTCTTATGGTCTCCAGCAGGTGCTCCACTGTGGTCCGTCCAACGCACTACTCCGGTGGGCGCCGCACAACTATGGCTAATGCCACACTTCGACAGAAGGCACCTTATTCCCCTTCCCCTCCTCCCAGGCCATGGCCTTGAGGTGCTATTGAAGGATGAGCTCATCCAACAAGGTGAGGATCCCCTCTGATTTTTTGCAAAATTTTCATTCTGATCCACTATACAATGAATTGCTATGAGCTGCTTCTGCTGCAGCTATATGATGCATAGCTATGAGCTGCTCCTGCTGCTGCTATATGATGAATTGCTATGAGCTGTTGCTGCTATATGATGAATTGGTATTAGCTGTTGCTGCTGCTATAAGATGAGTTGCTATAAGCTGCTCCTGCTGCTGCTATATGATGAATTGCTATGAGATGCTTCTGCTACTGCTATATGATGAATTGCTATGTGCTGCTCCTGCTGCTGCTATATGATGAATTGCTATGAGCTGCTGCTAGTATATGATGAATTGCACACTGCTGCTGCTACTGCTGTATGATGAGTTTCTATGAGTTGCTGCTGCTATATGATGCTTTCAGGTGGTGCTGCTATATGATAATAACCAGCCACTTGGTCCATCGAATTTCAATAAATAAGTGTTCTTCATTTAAATGCGGGTCATGCGTTCTTCGTTTAAATTAGGCAATGGGATCTCTATGGAAGACATTGACCAAAGTAGATTGTGCTAAGTAGATGGTATCTTTGTATTTGCATTTTGAACAAATAGTGATGGTCTGTTTTCCTATCATATTAATTACTGTAGTGGGTTCAATTTGTGATGTTTGCAAGTCAAGTTAATTTTCATATGGGCAAAATAATGACAAAATATAATGCAATCTAGACTTTTCACTGATCATACCAAAGATAAGCTGAAAAGGAAGGCAATGAAAAGAACTGGTTGGCTTATTACCTGGAGCTTATATTCACATGTGCTTATTTTCTTAGGGTAACTCGTAATAACTGTCCCTAAGAAACTTGGTCAATAGAACAGACATAAAAATAACATGTCATGATGATTGCAAAGGAGGAGTGACCTACCATAGCACACTGTATGGGCTCACTACTACCTCTCCTTTTTTTGCGATGTTCCATGAAATTGCCACATACATCTTGTACTTTTTCATTGTGTAACCCTATCTGCAAGTTGACACGGCTAATTTCAGACATCTCTACATGATAATACATTGCATATCCCTTGCGCATATTTAAACCACCAATTAACGATTGTGTGCGTAGCATAAACTAGCCATGAGTCTGTGTGCGGGACTAGCAGGCAAAGGGAGCCTAATGTAGTGCACTGAAATTCCTACATGCCACCTACGATTTTGTGTAATGTACTACCTCTGTTCATAAATATATGTCTTTGTACAGATTCTAGTATGGACCACATACAGATGTGTATAGATGCATTTTCAAGTGTAGATTCACTCATTTTGCTCCGTATGTAGCCTATAGTGGAATCTCTAGAAAGACTTATATTTAGGAACGGAGGTACGAGGTAGTATCATGTATGACATCTACATATCTAATTTAGCAGCCAGTAGTAGAAATCATTGTCTGCACAAAGGGATTACTGGTCAAAAATCCTAGCAAAGCACGCTGGCAGGCACACAACAATACAAGAGAGAGAGACGCACTTACAATATCATAGCAATGCCTTAGTCCAGGATCTTGGTTGGCCAAGCTGTTAGATCCAGAAGAAACATCGTCCTTGTAGTTTTTGCCAGCTGCATAAAAGGTAACATCGACATGTTAGTATATTTGAAGTACATCGGCCGGGTGATGCTGGACGGGTTTAAAGGTGAAGTACCTAGGCCGTGGCGGGTGCTTGGCATCTTGCCAGACGGTGGGAATCAGGTTAGAAACGTCAAGGGTGATGAAGCTGCGCTGGCTGTCGGGGTCTGGTAAGGAGATCTAGAACCGTCGAGTAGGGTGTTTGTGGAGCGTCTCCGGTAGGGTGGACTATGCTGTGGGTGAAGCGGATCTGTGGCTGTGGACGAGGGCGTTGGTGAAGCTGCTCCGGTGGTTGGGTTAAGGATGGTGTCGACGATGCGGATCTACGGCCGTGGACGGGGCGTCAGAAGCTGCTCCGGTAGGTTGTATGAGGGTGCGACGAAGCGGATCTGTGGCTGTGGACTTGTGAGTTGGCAAAGCGGCCCCGGTAAGGTTGAGAATGGTATAGGCAAAGCTACTCCGGTAGGGTTGATGATGGTGTCGCCGAAGCAGCTCCGGTAGGGTTGAGGAAGGTGTCGGCGAAGAGGATCAGAGACCGTCGACGGGGGCGTCGGTGGGGCGGCTCTGGGGGGGGGGACGAAGCGTCTCCGGTGGGGAGTACGAATGAGCCGCTGCAGATGCGCTGCGGTTGACGAGAGTACCGGCGAAGCAGATCTTGCTCCGTGGACAAGGCCGGCACTGAATGGGCTGTTGTACAGTGGTGGATGAGCAGTCTACTTGTTTCTAGTGGAGGTGGGAGGGGTAGATGCGGCCGCAGAAGCAGATCCGGCGATGTGGACGCCGCTAGCAGTGAATGGGCTCTGGTACACCGGTGATGAGCAGTCTAGGGTTTCGAGAGGAGAAGGGTAGAAAGGCCGATGAAGTACGGACGGCGTGATGTAAGATGCTCAGGTGCTGTGGAGTTAGTCGTTTTTGTGGGAGGGGGAGAGGAAATGGGGGTGCCGTGTGGTGGGGGGAACCGGAAGTTACCAAAGCAGCCCCGACCTATTATGTAGATGAGGGCGGTATTGTAACTGTTGTTCTCCGTGCACCAAGGACAAAAAGGGAATTTCACATGCTAAAGACTAGGTGGCGGAAATTTTAGAAGGAGGCGGGAGATTTTGCCGCCCGCGGGATCGTTCGTATCCAGTTTCAACTAATGTTGGACCGTGCTAGCGGGAAGGTCATGCGAGACAGTGTACACGGGGCACACGTTAGCAGGTAATAACTGGTGTGAAGTCCACCCCAGAAAAAAGACAATAACTCAGGATGATGCGCCGATAACTTGGACGTTCACACGGGCGCGGCCAATCGTACGGGTGTAGAGGCGCGTTCAAAAAAAGGAATCAAACGCTCAGCCTATGTATTTCTCATGTAAATAGATAATTTAGTGCCATTGGTTATTTACTTTAAACATAATGCATTGACGTGTTAGTGTAGAGGCACACAAAAAGAAATGGATATTGTAGTCTGATACGTCTCCAACGTATCTATAATTTTTGATTGTTCCATGCTATATTATATTCTGTTTTGAATGTTTAATGGGCTTTATTATACATTTTTATATTATTTTTGGGACTAACCTATTAACTGGAGGCCCAGCCCAAATTGTTGTTTTTTTGCCTATTCCAGTGTTTCGCAGAAAAGGAATATCAAACGGAGTCCAAACGGAATGATACCTTCGGGAACGTGATTTTCGGAACAAACGTGATCCAGAGGACTTGGAGTCTACGGAAAGCAATCAACGAGGAGAGCACGAGGCAGGGGGGCGCGCCTACCCCCCTGGGTGCGCCCTCCACCCTCGTGGGGCCCACGTTGCTCCACCGACGTACTTCTTCCTCCTATATATACCTACGTACCCCCAAACCATTAGACAAGGAGCCAAAACCCTATTTCCACCGCCGCAACCTTCTGTACCCATGAGATCCCATCTTGGGGCCTTTTCTGGCGCTCCGCCGGAGGGGGCATTGATCACGGAGGTATTCTACATCAACACCATAGCCTCTCCGATGATGTGTGAGTAGTTTACCTCAGACCTTCGGGTCCATAGTTATTAGCTAGATGTCTTCTTCTCTCTCTTTGGATCTCAATACAAAGTTCTCCTCGATTCTCTTGGAGATCTATTCGATGTAATCTTCTTTTGAGGTGTGTTTGTCGAGATCCGATGAATTGTGGGTTTATGATCAAGATTATCTATGAACAATATTTGAATCTCCTCTAAATTCTTTTATGTATGATTGGTTATCTTTGCAAGTCTCTTCGAATTATCAGTTTGGTTTGGCCTACTAGATTGATCTTTCTTGCAATGGTAGAAGTGCTTAGCTTTCGGTTCAATCTTGCGGTGTCCTTTCCCAGCGACAGCAGGGGCAGCAAGGCACGTATTGTATTGTTGCCATCGAGGATAAAAAGATGGGGTTTATATCACATTGCATGAGTTTATCCCTCTACATCATGTCATCTTACTTAAAGCATTACTCTATTCTTGTGAACTTAATACTCTAGATGCATGCTGGATAGCGGTCGATGTGTGGAGTAATAGTAGTAGATGCAGAATCGTTTCGATCTACTTGTCGCGGACATGATGCCTATATACATGATCATACCTAGATATTCTCATAACTATGCTCATTTCTATCAATTGCTCGACAATAATTTGTTTACCCACCGTAATACTTATGCTCTTGAGAGAAGCCACTAGTGAAACCTATGCCCCCCGGGACTATTTTCCATCATATTAATATTCCAACACTTAGCTATTTTTATTACCGTTTATTTTACTTTGCATCTTTATCATAAAAATACCAAAAAAAATATCTTATCATATCTATCAGATCTCACTCTCGTAAGTGACCATGAAGGGATTGACAACCCCTTTATCGCGTTGGTTGCAAGGTTCTTATTTGTTTGTGTAGGTGCGTGCGACTTGAGCGTGATCTCCTACTGGATTGATACCTTGGTTCTCAAAAACCGAGGGAAATACTTACGCTACTTTACTGCATCACCCTTTCCTCTTCAAGGGAAAACCAACGCAGTGCTCAAGAGGTAGCAAGAAGGATTTCTTGCGCCGTTGCCGGGGAGATTCGCGCCAAATCAAGTCAAGACATACCAAGTACCCATCACAAACTCTTATCCCTCGCATTACATTATTTGCCATTTGCCTCTCGTTTTCCTCTCCCCCACTTCACCCTTGTCATTTTATTCGCCCTCTCTTTTCCGTTCGCCTCTTTTTCGCTCGCTTCTTGTTTGCTCGTGTGTTGGATTGCTTGCTTGTCACGATGGCTCAAGATAATACTAAATTGTGTGACTTTACCAATACCAACAACAATGATTTTCTTAGCACTCCGATTGCTCCTCTTACCGATGCTGAATCTTGTGAAATTAATGCTGCTTTGTTGAATCTTGTCATGAAAGATCAATTTGCCGGCCTTCCTAGTGAAGATGCCGCTACCCATCTGAATAGATTCGTTGATTTGTGTGATATGCAAAAGAAGAAAGATGTGGACAATGATATTGTTAAATTGAAGCTATTTCCTTTTTCGCTTAGAGATCGTGCTAAAGTTTGGTTTTCGTCTTTGCCTAAAAATAGTATTGATTCATGGAATAAGTGCAAAGATGCTTTTATCTCTAGGTATTTTCCTCCCGGTAAGACCATCTCTCTTAGAAACGATATCATGAATTTTAAGCAACTTGATCATGAACATGTTGCACAAGCTTGGGAGAGGATGAAATTAATGATACGTAATTGCCCTACACATGGTTTGAATCTTTGGATGATTATACAAAAAATTTATGAAGGATTGAATTTGGCTTCTAGAAATCTTTTAGATTCGGCTGCGGGAGGCACTTTTATGGAAATCACTTTAGGAGAAGCTACTAAACTCCTAGATAATATTATGGTTAATTATTCTCAATAGCACACCGAAAGATCTACTAATAAAAAAGTGCATGCGATAGAAGAAATTAATGTTTTGAGTGGAAAGATGGATGAACTTATGGAATTATTTGCTACTAAAAGTGTTTCTTCTGATCCTAATGATATGCCTTTGTCTACTTTGATTGAGAATAATAACGAATCTATGGATGTGAATTTTGTTGGTAGGAATAATTTTGGTAACAACGCGTATAGAGGAAACTTTAATCCTAGGATGTTCCCTAGTAATTCCTCTAATAATTATGGTAATTCCTACAACAATTCTTATGGAAATTTTAATAAGATGCCCTTTGAATTTGAGACTAGTGTTAAGGAGTTTATGAATTCGCAAAAGAATTTCAATGCTTTGCTTGAAGAAAAATTGCTTAAGTTTGATGAATTGGCTAGGAACGTTGATAGAATTTCTCTTGATATTGATTCTTTGAACCTTAGATCTATTCCACCTAAGCATGATATCAATGAGTCTCTCAAAGCCATGAGAATTTCCATTGATGTGTGCAAAGAAAGAACCGCTAGGATGTGTGCTAAGAAAGATTGCTTTGTGAAAGCGTGTTCTTCTAGTTTCTATGAAAATAAAGATGAAGATCTAAAAGTTATTGATGTGTCCCCTATTAAATCTTTGTTTTGCAATATGAATCTTGATAATGATGGGACTGGAGATGAGTCACCTTTACCTAGAAGGCGTCCCAAAAATTCGGAGTTTTTAGATCTTGATGCAAAAATTGGTAAAAGTGGGATTGAAGAGGTCAAAACTTTAGATATTAATGAACCCAGTATTTTGGATTTCAAGGAATTTAATTATGATAATTGCTCTTTGATAGATTGTATTTCCTTGTTGCAATCCGTGCTAAATTCTCCTCATGCTTATAGTCAAATAAAGCTTTTACTAAACATATCATTGATGCTTTGATGCAATCTTATGAAGAAAAACTTGAGTTGGAAGTTTCTATCCCTAGAAAACTTTATAATGAGTGGGAACCTACTATTAAAATTAAAATTAAAGATCATGAATGCTATGCTTTGTGTGATTTGGGTGCTAGTGTTTCCATGATTCCAAAAACTTTGTGTGATTTGCGAGGATTCCGTGAATTTGATGATTGTTCTTTAAACTTGCACCTTGCGGATTCCACTATTAAAAAACCTATGGGAAGAATTAATGATGTTCTTATTGTTGCAAATAGGAACTATGTGCCCGTAGATTTCATTGTTCTTGATATAGATTGCAATCCTTCATGTCCTATTATTCTTGGTAGACCTTTCCTTAGAACGATTGATGCAATTATTGATATGAAGGAAGGGAATATTAGATTCCAATTTCCGTTAAGGAAAGGCATGGAACACTTCCCTAGAAATAATTACCTTATGAATCTATTATGAGAGCTACTTATGGATTGCCTACCAAAGATGGCAATACTAAGATCTATCCTTCCTTTTATGCCTAGCTAGGGGGGTTAAACGATAGCGCTTGTTGGGAGGCAACCCAATTTTATTTTAGTTTTTTTTTGCTTTTTGCTTCTGTTTAGGAATAAATATTTGATCTAGCCTCTGGTTATATTTGTTTTTATATTTTGATTAGTGTTTGTGCCAAGCTAAACCTATAGAATCTTCTTGGATGATAGTCATTTGATCTTGTTAAAAATTCCAGAAACTTTCTGTTCACGAAAACAATTGTTAACAATCACCAGAACGTGATAAAATATTGATTCCAATTGCAGTAGATCAATAAACAAATTTTGTAGTCCGTCCTATTTCGGTAGATTTTTTTGAGTTCCAGACGTTTGCGTTAGTTACAGATTACTACAGACTGTTCTGTTTTTGATAGATTCTGTTTTTCGTGTGTTGTTTGCTTATTTTGATGAATCTATGGCTAATAAAAGAGTTTATAAACCATAGAGAAGTTGGAATAAAATAGGTTTAACACCAATATAAATAAATAATGAGTTCAATACAGTACCTTGAAGTGGTGTTTTGTTTTCTTTCGCTAACAGAGCTCACGAGATTTTCTGTAAAGTTTTGTGTTGTGAAGTTTTCAAGTTTTGGGTAAAGATTTGATGGATTATGGAACAAGGAGTGGCAAAAGCCTAAGCTTGGGGATGCCCATGGAACACCAAGATAATCTAAGGACACCAAAAAGCCAAAGCTTGGGGATGCCCCGGAAGGCATCCCCTCTTTCGTCTTCGTCCATCGGTAACTTTACTTGGAGCTATATTTTTATTCACCACATGACATGTGTTTTGCTTGGAGCGTCTTGTATGATTTGAGTATTTGTTTTTAGTTCACCACAATCATCCTTGCTGTACACACCTTTTGAGAGAGACACACATGATTCGGAATTCATTAGAATACTCTATGTGCTTCACTTATATCTTTTGAGAGATATAGTTTTTACTCTAGTGCTTCACTTATATCTTTTAGAGCACGGTGGTGGATTTGTTTTATAGAAACTATTGTTCTCTCATGATTCACTTATATTATTTTGAGAGTCCTACAAAACAGCATGGCAATTTGCTTTAATTATGATAGGCATCCAAGATTAGTAAAAAAAATTGATGAGTGTGTTGAATACTATGAGAAGTTTGATGCTTGATAATTGTTTTGAGATATGAAGATGGTGATATTAGAGTCATGCTAGTTGAGTAGTTGTGAATTTGAGGAATACTTGTGTTAAAGTTTGTGATTCCCGTAGCATGCATGTATGGTGAACCGTTATGTGATGAAGTCGGAGCATGGTTTATTTATTGATTGTCTTCCTTATGAGTGGCGATCGGGGACGAGCGATGGTCTTTTATTACCAATCTATCCCCCTAGGAGCATGCGCGTAATACTTTGCTTTGATAACTTGTAGATTTTTGCAACAAGTATATGAGTTCTTTATGACTAATGTTGAGTCCATGGATTATACGACCTTTTCTTCCATCCACCATTGCTAGCCTCTCTAACACCGCGCACTTTTCGCCGGTATCATACACCCAGCATAAACCTTCCTCAAAACAGCCACCATACCTACCTATCATGGCATTTCCATAGCCATTCCAAGATATATTGCCATGCAAATTACCACCGTTCCGTTTACTGTGACACGCTCCATCATTGTCATATTGCTTTGCATGATCATGTAGTTGACATCGTATTTTTGGCAAAGCCACCGTTCATAATTCTTTCATACATGTCACTTTGATTGATTGCATATCCTGGTACACCGCCGGAGGCATTCACATAGAGTCATATTTTGTTCTAAGTTTTGAGTTGTAATTCTTGAGTTGTATAGAAAATAAAAGTGTGATGATCATAATTATTAGAGCATTGTCCCAAGTGAGGAAAGGATGATGGAGACTATGATTCCCCCACAAGTCGGGATGAGACTCCGGACGAAAAATAAAAAAAGGAAAAAAAGAGGCCATAAAGAAAGAGAAAAGGCCCAAAGAAAAAAATGAGAGAAAAAGAGAGAAGGGACAATGCTACTATCCTTTTTCCACACTTGTGCTTCAAAGTAGCACCATGATCTTCATGATAGAGAGTCTCATATGATATCACTTTCATATACTAGTGGGAATTTTTTATTATAGAACTTGGCTTGTATATCCCAATGATGGGCTTCCTCAAAATGCCCTAGGTCTTCGTGAGCAAGCAAGTTGGATGCACACCCACTTAGTTTCTTTTGTTGAGCTTTCATATACTTATAGCTCTAGTGCATCCGTTGCATGGCAATCCCTACTCACTCACATTGATATCTATTGATGGGCATCTCCATAGCCCGTTGATACGCCTAGTTGATGTGAGACTATCTTCTCCCTTTTTGTCTTCTCCACAACCACCATTCTATTCCACATATAGTGTTATGTCCATGGCTCACGCTCATGTATTGTCTGAAGCTTGAAAAGTTTGAGAACACCAAAAGTATGAAACAATTGCTTGGCTTCTCATCGGGGTTGTGCATGATTAAATACTTTGTGTGATGAAGATAGAGCATAGCCAGACTATATGATTTTGTAGGGATAACTTTCTTTGGCCATGTTATTTTGAGAAGACATAATTGCTTATTTAGTATGCTTGACGTATTATTATTTTTATGTCAATATTAAACTTTTGTCTTGAATCTTTCGGATTTGAATATTCATACCACAAATAAGAGAATTAAATTGAAAAATATGCTAAGTAGCATTCCACATCAAAAATTCTGTTTTTATCATTTACCTACTCGAGGACGAGCATGAATTAAGCTTGGGGATGCTTGATACGTCTCCAATGTATCTATAATTTTTGATTGTTCCATGCTATACTATATTCTGTTTTGGATGTTTAATGGTCTTTATTATACACTTTTATATTATTTTTGGGACTAACCTATTACCGGAGGCCTAGCCCAAATTGCTGTTTTTTTGCCTATTTCAGTGTTTTTTAGAACAAACATGATCCAGAAGACTTGGAGTCTACGTAAAGCAATCAACGAGGAGAGCACGAGGCAGGGGGCGCGCCTACCTCCCTGGGCGCGCCCTCCACCGTCGTGGGGCCCATGTTGCTCCACCGACGTACTTCTTCCTCCTATATATATATACCTAGGTACCCCCAAACCATCAAACAAGGAGCCAAAACCCTATTTCCACCGCCGCAACCTTCTGTACCCATGAGATCCCATCTTGGGGCCTTTTCCGGCACTCCGTCGGTGGGGGCATTGATCACGGAGGGCTTCTACATCAACACCATAGCCTCTCCGATGACGTGTGAGTAGTTTACCTCAGACCTTCGGGTCCATAGTTATTAGCTAGATGGCTTCTTCTCTCTCTTTGGATCTCAGTACAAAGTTCTCCTCGATTCTCTTGGAGATCTATTCGATGTAATCTTCTTTTGCGGTGCGTTTGTCGAGATCCGATGAATTGTGGGTTTATGATCAAGATTATCCATGAACAATATTTGAATCTCCTCTGAATTCTTTTATGTATGATTGGTTATCTTTGCAAGTCTCTTCGAATTATCAGTTTGGTTTGGACTACTAGATTGATCTTACTTGCAATGGGAGAAGTGCTTAGCTTTGGGTTCAATCTTGCGGTGTCCTTTCCCAGTGACAGCAGGGGCAGCAAGGCAAGCATTGTATTGTTGCCATCGAGGATAAAAAGATGGGGTTTATATCATATTGCATGAGTTTATCCCTCTACAACATGTCATCTTACTTAAAGCATTACTCTGTTCTTGTGAACTTAATACTCTAGATGCATGCTAGATAGCGGTCGATATGTGATGTAATAGTAGCAGATGCAGAATCGTTTCGATCTACTTCTCGCGGACGTGATGCCTATATACATGATCATACCTAGATATTCTCATAACTATGCTCAATTCGTGAACGGGCCTGTAGCCTAGTGGTTGCAGCGATCTTAGTAGCACCCCAGGTCCTGGGTTCGACTCCTGGTGGGAGCAGATTTAACCAGGCCTGGGCAAAAAAATTCTGGAATAAAAAGGGCTGTGGGGCTGTTGCTCTACAGTAAATAGTCAAAAACTATTCTCAATTCTATAAATTGCTTGACAGTAATTCGTTTACCCGCCATAATACTTATGCTCTTGAGAGAAGCCACTAGTGAAACCTATGGCCCCGGGTCTATTTTCCATCATATTAATCTTTCAACACTTAGCTATTTTTATTACCGTTTATTTTACTTTGCATCTTTATCATAAAAATACCAAAAATATTATCTTATCATATCTATCAGATCTCACTCTCGTAAGTCACCGTGAAGGGATTGACAACCCCTTTATCGCGTTGGTTGCGAGGTTCTTATTTGTTTGTGTAGGTGCGTGGGACTTGAGCGTGATCTCCTACTGGATTGATACCTTGGTTCTCAAAAACTGAGGGAAATACTTACGCTACTTTACCGCATCACTGTCGGATGTGGGGTTCCGGCAAAACCTTAAGGTTCGAACACTGGGGTGCGCGCGAAGTCTCTCCCTCCTACCGATCTACGCTCTAGCTCGCTAAGATCTCGCGGATGAACTTGACGAACTCGCAAAACAGAAAGACACGGGGTTTATACTGGTTCGGGCCACCATTGTGGTGTAATACCCTACTCCAGTGTGGTGGTGGTGGATTGCCTCTTGGGCTGATGATGAACAGTACAAGGGAAGAACAGCCTCCTGAGGTTGAGGTGTTCTTGTGCTTGTGTAGTTGAGGATGATCTGAACTAGTTCGGGATCTGTTGCCTCCTACTGTGGTGGCTACTCCTATTTATAGAGGCCCTGGTCCTCTTCCCAAATATTGAGCGGGAAAGGAGCCAACAACGGCAGGCAAATTTGAAGGGGGACATCAAGTACAAGCTATCCTGACAAAAGCGGTCTTCGCCCGCGAAAAGCTCTAGGGTGACGCCGTCTTGGGCTCCACGATGACCTCCGCCTTGCCGTCCTCCTGGTCTTGGTCTCATTGCACCAATATGGAAAACTTTGCCTGATGCCTCGGTACTCTTCGCCTGCGCTGGCCTCCTTAGCACCAAAGAGGAAATAAGGACACTGAGCGCACCGGCGCCCGCCTGGCACCCGCCTGGTACCGTTCATCATGGCTCACGTCACGAGAGCCACGTGAGGTTTGCCTTGCCTTGATATCTCCGCTCCTCGTGAGCCTGCCTGGCTAGGCCACTCCAGAGGAGGTCTTGCGTCGTGCGCCTCGCGATGGTCTTGGATGCCTTGTTGACGAAGATGGGCCGTACGGCCTGCTGCTTGGCCATGCTCTGGGCCGCAGGCAGGCAAGTCTGGGGACCCCCATTCCCAGAACGCCGACAATAGCCCCCGGGCCCAAGGTGCGCTCGGGCTTGGCTTCGCGGCGAAGCCAAGGGTCCAGTTCGGAGCACTGCGGGCCACAAAAGCCTGTGGCCTCGGTCGACGTGTGGCGGTTGATTGGACGTGGGCGTCTCCGCTTCCCCACGCCGCCTCGGCAACTGCTTTCCCTGACAGAGGCTGGCGCAGGCAGTTCTTTCCTTCATTGCCTCTTCATTGCCTCGCTCAAGATCCCCTTTCTCGCTCTTTGCCGCCGCTATCTCCAGATCTGCTCCATCCTTGCTCTGCATCTGCCGCCCATGGCACCGCGCAAGGTCAAGACTTCCTCAGCTCCGGCTTGGTATGAGCCGGCCCTCGAGGCACCCACCGTCACGGAGAAGAGCCTCGCCTCCATGCGCCTGTTGACAGCGGGCGAGGGCAATGAGTGGGGGAAGATGGAGCTCCGGCTCGCGTCCGACGAGCCAGAGCCTGAGGGGAGCACCTTCTTCCCCTTCTTCTTGAGCAGTGTCGCCGTCGGGTTGGTTCCTCCCTTCTCTGATTTCTTTTATGAAGTCCTCGACCACTACGGGCTGCAGGCGTTGCATCTCCATCCCAACTCTGTCCTCGTCCTGTTCATCTTTGCCTACTACTGCGAGGCGTACCTGGGCGTTATGCCATCCGTGGCGCTCCTTCGCCATTTCTTCTTCCTCCGCGTCAGCGGCGAGCACACCTCCGGGTGCGCTAATTTCGTTGTATGTGGCAAGGCCTACTCGATCTCGAGCACCGGGAAGAGGGCCGACAACATCCGATCCAAATGGGTCATGATGGATGCCCAACGCGCCGACCTGCGTCTGGCGTTGCCAACAGCGGCGCCCCCTCCCAACGGGGGGTGGCCCAAGTCGGAGTTTATCGACGAGCGGGCATCGTTGGTGTTGGGGAAGATGATGACCGACCTGAGGCCGGGCAACGTGAGGGCGGCCAAGGTAACGGGGGCGATGCTCCTGAGGGAGTTCTTGACGCTGTGGGTTGCCCCACTCCAGGCGCGTGCGCGCCCCCTCTGGGAGCTTGAAGAAGAGGAGAACAAGAACCGCCTGAGGCCGGGGGACCTGCCTGGCGATGAATTGGACGCCGTCCTGCACCTCATAGTCGGGGACAACCAGGAGTACCCGCCTAGCGCTTGCGTTCCCTTGTTCCAACGCAGGGACCGGGAGGAATTTGTCGCCTCCAGGCCGACCTTTGATGCGCGCGGGCTGGTGCCGCCAATGCTTCCGGTAGTTCCTACGGCGCAGAAACCGGTGGAGGTGTCTTCTGGTGAGTCCCGCGGAGAAGGAGAAGAGGGGGAGGACTCGGAGAAGACTCTGGAAGAGGTGGGGGAGACTTCCCCCTGAGCATGGCCGAGATTCTCCGCGCCCTCCCTGATGATGCCGAGGCCGACGCCTTCCAAGGGGAGACGGAGCAACCCCTCATCCCGACGAAGGGTAGGTCGTCGCTGGTAGCCCGTGGTGCTGCCCCCGTCCTAGCGCCTCCTGGGGCGGGCTCCGGTTCTGTCTCTAGTCCGCCTGGTGCCGCCGGAGCCCGAACGCCTGCTCCTCAGGTCCCGAAGCTGTCAGGCTTCAAGCTTCCCAAGTGGTCGGTGGAATACATCGCAGTGGATCGGTAAGTGTCTTAAGCTTCGCCTTGTCCTTGTTTGTACTCGCTGTTTCCTGATACTCGCCCCTGGTTGATCAGGCCGACATCTTTGGTGAAGAGGAGGAAGGAAGACGCAGCGGCCGTGCCTCCCGCGGAGAAAGGAGGCAACATCGCCCGCATCTCCTCGGCCCGATCGTCCTCGCGAGGCCAAGAGGAGCATCGCTGCGTGGAGTCAGCCCCCATGGCCCCGCTGGCTCCGGAGGTGCCGATACTTGGCGCGGCTGACGAGGTCCCAGCTGCTCCGGAACCTGCGGTCTCCCAAGCCCTGGTGATGATGTCGCTTCCTCCCACTGCTGCATCTCCACTCCCTAGTCCTTCTGCTCTTCCTGCCGTCTTGAAGCGTGCCCTTTCAGAGATGACCCAGCTGCAGGCGGATGTCCTGAGCGCGGACCAGCGCCTGGTGGCCGGGCGTCTGGAGTTGGCCTCTGGCTGGCTTCACTCCGACCTGGCAGTTCGCGCGGCGTTGGGCCAGGCTGCTGCGGCTTCCGAGAAGGAGAAGCAAGGAGCCGCCAATGCTTCGGTCGATCGTGAGGCAGCGCTAAAGGACGCCAAGGCCGCCCGTGACCATTGCCAAGTGCTGGAGGGCGAGCTGCAGAGCCTGCGCGACAAGCACGCCGAAGAGGTGCGCTGCCACCAAGCGAAGGAGGAGGAGATGAAGGCCCGGGAGGAAGCCGTCAAGAACCGTGATGCAGAGTTGGAGGAGCTGGGGAAGAAGCAGGCCGGCGAGCACAACCGTTTGGAAGAGTTGGAGCGGAAGATGGGGACGAGGGAGGCCGATCTTGACGCCAAGGCGCGAGTCCTGGCGGAAGACCGCGTGGCCTTTGCCGATCTCGAGAAGAGGTCTCGCAAGGCGCTGAAAACGCTTTACGAGCACGGCCTAGAGAAGCCTCTGGACACTGACGAGGACGGCCCCGCCCAGCTGCTTCCTCTCGTGGTGAAGGCGCTTGAGGAGGTCGTTGATGGTCTCGGTCCCATGGCGGAGGCAGAAGCTCGCGTCCTGTTTTCAGCCGCGCTGACTCGCGTCTTTAGCCACCTGCACCTTCGCAACCCCAACGCTTGCCTTGACGAGCTGCTGGAGCCTGTAGCTGAAGATCAACACGAGGCGGCTGCCGGGGCCGTGCAGGATCAGGTGGGGGCCTTGCTGAGGAGGTTCCGCGGCTTTGTCTCCGCTCCTCTGTCCGGCGTCGTCGACCTTGCGGCTGGTGGTGAAGACAAAACCGCTCAAGAGGGAGCGCCTTCAACAGGCGACGACGACGATGTCTAGAGGTGACCCGCGGCCATTCTTCCTGTTCCGTTCCTGCGACATGTATCAGGTCTCGTGGAGGCGTTTAGACTTTTTTATTTGGTACTATGAGGACAATATGCTTGTAATATTTGCTTCGAGATTTCGCGATTTCCCTCCTATTTGCTTTGCGTTCTGCGTTGGCAGAGCCCGGCCCCACGCATACCTCAACCGCCATTGGGCTGACCGGAGACCAGGACGGACCAAGGAGTGAGGGGCTACGTGACCAGTTAGGCTCCTGAGTCGCGATGCTCAGGAGTCCCCCTTGACGCGCAAACAACATATAGGGAGAGTTCGTGGTGGTAGATTAATGTTCTATGTCGGCAGGGCCCGGCCCCGCGCATACCTCAACCACAATTGGGCCGACCGGAGACCAGGACGGACCAAGGAGTGAGGGGCTACGTGACCAGTTAGGCTCCTAAGTCGCGATGCTCAGGAGTCCCCCTTGATGTGCAAACAATTCCCATACCTGCCCTCGTTGAGGCCTCGGGAGGTGCGCGCGATGCCCAGGTCCGGGGGACCTGGTTAGGTTGCGTGCGCTTGGGCGTGACCCGAGCGCAGCCCCCGTGCCCAGCCCCCATGCGTGGCTTTTCCGAGGGGAGGCGTTGCGGTAAGGCTGGGCGCTGAGCTCTGGGCTCCCTGAGGTTAGTACGACCGTGGGGTCGCCCTCAGTTGTTTTTCACCAGCGCGGAGCATAGTGCTTCCGCTTGTGCACGGGCATAGCTGCTCCTCGGCAGTGTTGACAGGCAGCGCGGAGCATGGTGCTTCCACTTGGGCATGGGATGGGCGCCCCCCTCCGGGAGGAGCCCCGGGGGCGTGTACAGCCCCGCCCTGACACGTGGCATGCACGGCAGGGCTGCGAGGTGTATCTGCGCACTCGTGAGTCAGCGCGGGACTCACGAGGCCCTACCTCAAGGCGGGTTGTGCCTGGTCTTGAGTCTTGGTGATTGTGTGTTCCCGCAAGGCAGTTAGATGCAAGCACTCTACGTCCTCAGGTCCCGGCCCCCGAGCGAGCTCAGCCGCCGCTGGTATGCCAGGTCGCGATGCCGTGGTCAAGGCCAGGGGGTGAGGGCTGGAGAGCCAGTAAGAGCTCCTGAGTCGTGATGCTCAGGAGCCCCCCTTTTAACGTGCAAGCGAATTGCAAAGGACGAACAGACCCGTGGCGGGTGGCAATCGAGCAGGCGACAGCCGTTGGCAGGTTAAGCATGAAGAGCAGATCAACTTGGATAAATGCAGGAAGATACACGCCACCGGGTCTGGCCCGAGCGGCTTAGGGATGATGCAGCCCGAGGGGCGCCCCTAGCAAGGTAAGCTAAAGACTTAAGCAAAAGGGATACATGCCACAGGGACGGACCCATGTGGCCTGGGAATAATGCAGCCCGAGGGGCGCTCCTAGCTTAAACGAACTTGGAAGATGTCACCTGGTTCTGTAGACGAAGTAGAGTTGGTGCAGCTGAAGCCGTGCGTTGAAGGAATGGCTCCTCATGAGCCACCGGGACCCTGACCCTCGAGAGGCTCTGGAGGTTCAGGAGGTTCCCTGAAGACCATCTCCATCTCCTCCAGGACGGCGTGGACCCTGGCCTCCTGAGCCGCCAGGACTTGCCGCATGTTGCGCTGATAGGCCAACGCCACCCTCGGCAAGCCGAAGGGTATGCGAACGTAGCTGTGTGGTGGGCCCTCATAGCAGCCCACACGCGATGGCCAGAAGCGCTCCTGAGATGCAGCCCTGTTGAGCCCTGGGACGTCAACGCAGACACATAGCCTGGCATCCTCGCCTGGATGGGGATCTGCGCCTTGTGAGCGGCTGTGGCCGCGCATGGCTCTTGCTTCTTGTAGTTCCTAGGTGGTCTTGGTGATGAACTCCTGGGTGGTGGGCACTTCTTGCCCTGTGTTCTCCTGAGGAAAGTGTGCCGTGGGGCACGCTTCCAAGTGGTGCCCAAGCGCCTCCCTCGCGAGGTTGGCAAGGTCTGAGGCTCTCCAGAAGAGAGCCCCCGAGCCATGCTGAGGAGGGCACCGGGCGCGCTTTCCTATGCAGTGGAGGGAGGCGCCCCTGGAGCGGGCGCTGGTCCTGATGAGGCTCCTGCCGCGACGCCATCCTCTTGGGGTCCTGTGCGGCACAGCAGCTTCTTCTTGGGGATGGTCTCCGGAGGGCCTTCACTTCTGCTGTCAGGGTCGTCGATTGCTGCGGCTTGAAAGGCGCGCTCAAGGGAGCACACCGCATCCCTCTCTTCACACGGGACCATGATGATTCCTCCGCTTCCTGGCATCTTGAAAACGTTGTAGCCGTGATGAGTGACTGCCATGAACTTGGCCAGGGCTGGAGTGCGCGACGTCGAAGTCGTTGAGCTCGGTGCGATAGTTCTTGCGCTCCCCGAAGGTGACAGGCAGGCGGACCTGCCCTATCGGTGTGGTGGAACCGTCGGTCACTCTTGAGAAAGGCTTGGTTGGCTGGAGCTCCTCATATGGCACTTGGAGGTTGTTGAACGTGTCGAGGGACAGGACGTTGAGCCCCGCGCCGCCGTCGATGAGAGTCTTGGTGACTTGCACATTGCTGATGACTGGGGAGCACAGCATAGGGAGGGCGCCAGCGGGGGCTGCGCACTTGAGCTGGTCTGCCGAGTTGAAGGTGATGGCACATTGGGACCACCTGAGAGGGCGCGTGGCCTTGAGCTTGGGGAGCACCGCGTTCACCTCGCGAGCGAACTGTTTGAAGATGCGCTGAGAGGCTGGGGCCTGGGCACCGCCCAAGATGCAGGCGATCGCACGCGGCTCCTGGAAGCCCCCAGCCCCCTCATCCTGGTGGTGGTCATCGTTCCTTCTTGGTGGCGGCAGCGGGGGAAGACCGGCGTTGCCCTGGGGGCGATCCTCACGAGGCGGGTCCCTCCAGGCGCCCTCGCGAGGTTGGTCCTGCCAGCGGTCCTCACGAGGCCGGTCGCGCCACTCCTGGCGCGGGCCAAGGTCGTCCCAGCGTCCGCCTCTGCGTCCTCCTCCGCGGCCGTAGCCCCAGTCGTTGCGCTCGGGGCGTTGACCGTAGCGTCCTTCCCGTATGGCTCTGAGCTCTTGACAGTCGCTGGTGTTGTGGGTGTTCAGGTTGTGGAGGGCGCAGAACGGTTGGCCGTTCTTGGATGACTCGGGCTGATCTCTGCCTCGCTTGGTGTCGGGCTCTGCTGCGAGCACTACTGCCTCTTTACACTTCACGTCCTTGGCCTTGGCCTTCTTCTCCTCCGCTCCTGCACCTGGCAGCTCAAGGACAGAGAGGCGCCCTTCCTCAGCTCTTGCGCACTTGGTCGCCAGGTTCAACAGCTCCTGAGATGTGCAGAGCTCCTCGTGGATAGCAAGCTCCTCCTTCATCCTGACATCACGGACGCCGTCCGAGAACGCGGAGATGATGGCTTCGTCTGTGACCTTGGGGATCTTGAGGCGGGTGTTGTTGAAGCACTGGATGTACTTCGGGAGGGTCTCTCCTGGTTGTTGCTTGATGCGGCGTAGATCACCCGCGGCCGGTGGGCGGTCGCGAGTGCCCTGGAAGTTGGCGACGAAGCGGTCGCGCATCTCGTCCCAGGAGGAGATCGAGCCGTGCTGCAGGTTCAGGAGCCAGGAGCAGGCTCCATCCTTGAGAGCCATGGGAAACCAGTTCGCCATGACTTTTTCGTCGCCGTTGGCCGCTTCGATGCTCAGCTCATAGAGCTGCAGGAACTCCGCGGGGTCGGCGGTGCCGTCGTAGCGAGGAGGCAGATCTGGCTTGAACTTGCCTGGCCAGGCGATGCTACGCAGTTCGGGGGTGAAGGCGCGGCAGCCGGCCGTGGTCGCCGGGGCCTGCTTTTGAGGTGGAGCTTGGTCTTGGCGTGGTCCGCGCTGCGGCACTGCAGGCGGCACGCGGTCTTGACAAGGTGCAGCGAGGAGCACCGGTGCAGCTTCTCGCGGCCGCGGGATTTCTTGGCAGCTTCTTTCTTCACGCGCGGGCGCCGGGCACGGTGGATCACGCCGCGGAGGCGCGCGCCTTGGTGCCAAGGCACCGTCTTGGGGTTGAGGTGGTGGAGGCATGCCATGAGCCTCGTCGCTCGCGGCTGGTTGAGGGGGAGGCAGATAGTGGGACGGCACCGGAGAGCCCCCTGCGGCGCGGACGAGCTCGGCGACGCGGTCGAGCCACTCCTCGTAGAGGTCGTCGACGGGGCGGTAATGCAGGAGCTCGTTCACCGTGATGAGCGCGGCCCGTGCCTCCATGGGAGCACGGTGCGCGTGAGACGAAGAACCGGCAGGGGTATGTGATGGAGTAGCGGTGCGACCGTCTTGCCGCACCGAAGGATGCAGCGAGGACGCCTGCTGCTCGTTCCCTGCCAGGCCGGTGGCAGCGTTGGCGGCAGGAGACGGAGAACGACAAGGTGGCCCGCCTACGGGAGCCGTCTGAGCGACGCGGGCGGAGAGGGCAGCCCGACGCTCAGCTCGAGCACGGCGAGCGTCCGCCATGGAAACGACGGAGCGATGGAGCAACGAATTGATGGAAGGGAAACTACGGCGCACCCCTACCTGGTGCGCCAAATGTCGGATGTGGAGTTCCGCAAAACCCTTAAGGTTCGAACACTGGGGTGCGCGCGAAGTCTCTCCCTCCTACCGATCTATGCTCTAGCTCGCTAAGATCTCGCGGATGAACTCGACGAACTCACAACACAGAAATACAAGAGGTTTATACTGGTTCGGGCCACCGTTGTGGTGTAATACCCTACTCTAGTGTGGTGGTGGTGGATTGCCTCTTGGGCTGATGATGAACAGTACAAGGGAAGAACAGCCTCCTGAGGTTGAGGTGTTCTTGTGCTTGTGTAGTTGAGGATGATCTGAACCAGTTCGGGATCAGTTGCCTCCTACTGTGGTGGCTAGTCCTATTTATAGAGGCCCTGGTCCTCTTCCCAAATATCGAGCGGGAAGGGAGCCAACAACGGCGGGCAAATTTGAAGGGGGACAGCTAGTACAAGCTATCCTGACAAAAGTGGTCTTCGCCTGCGAAAAGCTCTGGGGTGACGCCGTCTTGAGCTCCACGATGACCACCGCCTTGCCGTCCTCCTGGTCTTGGTCTCGTTGCACCAATATGGCAACCTTTGCCTGATGCCTCGATACTCTTCACCTGCGCTGGCCTCCTTAGCACCAAAGAGGAAATAAGGACGCTCCGCGCACCGGCGCCCGCCTGGCACCCACCTGGTACTATTCGTCATGGCTCACGTCACGAGAGCCTCGTGAGGTTTGCCTTGCCTTGATATCTCCGCTCCTCGCGAACCTGCCTGGCTAGCCACTCCAGAGGAGGTCTTGCGTCGTCCGCCTCGCGAGGCTTGGACCCTCGCGAGGGTCTTGGATGCCTTGTTGACAAAGATAGGCTGTACGGCCTGCTGCTTGGCCATGCTGTGGGCCGCAGGCAGGCAAGTCTGGGGACCCCCGTTCCCAGAACGCTGACAATCACCCTTTCCGCTTCAAGGGAAAACGAACGCAGTGCTCAAGAGGTAGCATAGTCCCACAAAAGAAATGGATATTGTAGTCCACTACTTAAAAGTGTTACCTCATATGATTACATAGCCTCCATTTCATAAATTGCGTACCCGTTGAATTCATATATGAATATTACATATATTACTTCATAATAGAACCTTAAATCATCCAAAACTAATGAATTTGAATGCAAGAGTAACAATGGTGCATGTACATCATAGCTACATTGGTTGTTTGAAGAAACATCACTGTAACTTTGGAATGCACAATTGAAAAGGTTTATTTAGATAGAATAAAATGTCATATGTGAGTGTCCAGTCTTTATAGCATTGAATCGATATTGTACCTTTGTCCACGATACAAAGTAGATATTGATTTATGTTCAAGCGATGCACATCCACGATCGCTAGATAGTGATACGTGAATGAATTGTGCAATCTCTCTGACACGCATACATATCTCATTTCCCCGTGGGCATCGGAATCAAACACGCGCACTTCATGTATTTCTCTCCCTCCGTCAAGGTTATAATTCATCTTTCTACCCCGTCCTATAAATCTCTCACATAGAAACATACACGCTCTCTCTGTCGAACACGCCCACCCCTTTAATTCCGCCCACCCACAGCCACTAATGTCTCAAAGGATAATTATGTCTCTCACACATATGCCTAAGGTTAACTCGAATTCCAGAACCATATGAATACATACAATGGGATTCCAGCAAAGCACCTTTTGTTTTGAGATTTCTCTCTCTCTCTCTATCTCTCTCTCTCTCTCTCTCTCTCTCTCTCTCTCACACACACACACACACACGCGCACGCGCGCGCGCGTAGACATTGTTTATCGCTTCATTTTTTCCGGCACTTGCATGCACACCGTTTGTTTATCTCCGTGATGCTTTAAGTATGCCTCGCACACATGCTATCTACCTATCCCTTAATATAGATATGTGTCACACAAACTCCTTCTCCCTACTAGCAAGATGCCCATGCGTTGCATGGAACATCAAGATGCATTTGTATGAGTAGTTCATCTTGTGGGAGAAAAGGATGAACGAGGGAATGGCTTATTTGCAAATGTCGAGAGGGGTGTGGGTATCTTTTTGCAAAATTGCCGTAGTTTCCTTCCTATCCGTCAGATATAAATCGGATGGCCTATATTGCATGATGGCAGGAACACCATCATCACCAACTCGTTTTTTTATAAGAGTAGAGATATGTAAGTGTCACTGCCCCCCACCCCCCACACACACACTTCCCGACACCGAAGGAGTAGGGTGACACCTCGATCTTGATACTAATCTATCGACTGGCTTCTCTCTCAAACACACACACACACACACTACCCGACACCGAAGGAGTAGGGTGGCACCTCGATCTTGATAGTAATCTATCTACTCCTCTTTCAAACACACACACATACACACACTCGCTAGTTGTGCCTCTATGCCTACCGCGCACACTCTCTATACGTCTTTCTCTCCCCCTCCCCACCCCCCCAACCCCAACACTGACAGCAGAAGGGTGAAAACTCGATCTGATCTTAATCTGTCAATTGTTTTCTCTCTCAACAATTGTGTCTCTGTGCCTTGCTTAGACACACTCGATACATCTTTTTCTCCGTAGCCCCCTCGATATGTATACTTCTCGCGCGCGCACAGCTGTAGTGACGATGACGCTGAACCTAGTGTGCCTTGTTTTTACCGGCCTCATGCGATAGTTTTCACCATGTTTTCTATTAATTAACAAGACAACCATTTGAAATCATTCGGGGCAGACATAAAATATATCACTTCAACCCAATTATCGCAGTAACTATTTTAAAAGAAACTAGCTAGATGCTCGTGCGGTGCACGGAACATCAAGATGCATTTGTATGAGTAGTTTATCTTGTGAGAGACTAGCAAGATGCCCATCCGTTGCACGGACCATAAAGATGCATTTATATGAGTAGTTTATCTTGTGAGAGAAAAGGATGAACGAGGGAAGGCCTTATTTGCAAATGTGGAGAGGGGTGTGGGTATCTTTTTGCAAAATTGCCATAGTTTCCTTCCTATCCAGCAGATATAAATCAGACGGCCTATATTGCGGATGGTAGGCACACCATCATCACCAACTCTGTTTTTTATCTCTACTCCTATAAAAGAATCAGTTGGTGATGATTGTGTGTCTGCCATCCGTCATTTCTGACCATCAGATCTGCATCTAATGACTATGATGTAAGTCGTGGCATTTTTGCAACAAGACCCCACTTCTCCGCTCCAATTTTCAGAAACCCCTTAGTATATTGAAACCAACCACATCCCTCCCCCACCTCATCAAAACAGCCACAAGGAATATATTTTGAGTGAAACCTAATACAAGTATATTTTTAGTGATATATACACCAAACTAGATTGTTTTTCTTTCAAGTTTGTGAACATGTATAATTCTATTTTGGATCCGTTGCAACGCACGGGTACATTGCTAGTAAGAGTAGAGAAAAGAATGAATGAGGGAAGGCCTTATTTGCAAACGTGGAGAGGGGTGTGGGTATCTTTTTGCAAAATTGCCATAGTTTCCTTCCTATCCGTTAGATATAAATTCGACGGCCTATATTGCAGGTTGGCACGCACACCATCATCACCAACTCTGTTTTCTACTCCCTCCGTTCCTAAATATTTATCTTTTTAGAGATTTCAAAAGTGACTACATCCAGAGCAAAATGAGTGAATCTACACTCTAAAATATGTCTACATACACATCCGTATGTGGTAGTCCAT
Organism: Aegilops tauschii subsp. strangulata; assembly: GCF_002575655.3. Lineage (NCBI taxonomy): Eukaryota > Viridiplantae > Streptophyta > Magnoliopsida > Poales > Poaceae > Aegilops > Aegilops tauschii. Next base: position 153,427,589 of record NC_053035.3, read on the forward strand.
TTGAAATCTGAAAAAGAAAAATATTTAGGAACGGATGGAGTATAAGAGTAGGCATGGAGATATATCTCCAGAATGGTCTACAACAAAAATGTGCTGGACTGGTTAGCACCGGATGCTCGCAACGCGATGACCTGAGTTCGAATTCTGCCTATAACTTGTGTTTTTATAGTATATATTACTTATTTAATATATACTTCTTTCGCTACTGTACTGACAGTGGAACCCACAGAGTACTTAGAATACAAGATTAAGGATGGACTTGTTTCTTTTTAACTTTCTGTACGAAGCTGTAGCCACCCTGCAAGTCACGTGTACACTGTACATGCAATTAACTTTTTATAGAGGGAGAATCATATACGCAATTAAGTCAAATGGATTGGATGTGACTCTATTATTTCCAGCATAAGAGCATCTCCAACGGCAGCCGAAAATTTCCTCCTGCTTCCTTCAGCGGACGACATCAAACGCCAGCGGCATACATTTTCACAACTCTAACCAACCAGATGAAATTCATGCAAACACGGACTGTTTTCATATAAGCATGAAGGATTTTGTATAAGAAAGCTAGATCTTGATATGAACATCATGGATTTCATTAAATTTACATGAACTAAGCGGTGCTAATCCGGCTCTCTTGGTATAATTAATACTCCCTCCGTCCGGAAATACTTGTCCTAGAAATGGATGTATCAAGACTTATTTTAGTTATAGATACATCCAATTTATCTATTCTTAGAACAAATATTTCCCGCCAGCCGGAGAGGGAGTACCTAATCTAAATGGCCGCCCACGGATCCCTTTGTCCTCCTCATGTCCGGCAGACACTTGCGGGGTTGACGAAGGTCCTCGGAAGAGACGAAGCAGCAAAGAAACTACCTGAATGCGCAGTCGTCGCCTCAGCGGTGGCCTTCATGGGACCCAAGTGGCGGCGGCCTCCTGTGTTCTACTTCTCCTCGATGATGGCGGCGGACAGGGAGAAGCTGGCCACCGACTCATCGCTCTCCACGCACCCGGCTTCTGCCTGCATGGCGTTGCCGCAGGCACGAAAGGCGCGGCCGCAGGCACGGGAGGCACGCCCATAGACACGGGAGGCGCGGCCACCGTGGACACTGGTGGCGCGGTATGACGCGGCAGCGACGACGCCCTTACCGGCATGCTCGCCGCCGTGCTGGCGTGGAGCAACTCGCCACTCCTCAAAGAGCTGAACTGGAGCGGCGAGTTGCTGGACCACGCACCGGATTGGGGCGGCAACTGGCTCCATCGGGCCAAGCGAGGTTGGTGAAGCACCGAGCGGCCTCGCCCGTATCCGGAGGGCTCGGCGGGCCACCCAGCCGGGTAGTATGCTGGAGAACGGCTCCTCGGAAGCCATCGGAAGAGTGGAGAAAATGGTGAAGGAGGAGATGGGGGAGCGGCTGAGGGGTGCGATTCTTGCCCGCTGTCTGTCTGGCCTCGTTTAAATAGAGGGCATACGTCAGGAGCTTCGCCGGCGTCTGGCCTCGTTTAAACTGAGGGCGGACGGGAGGAGCTCGGCCGGTGTTGCATTTAATTCCGGCCCGCTCATGAACAGACGTGTGGCCGGAGTAGGTTTCTCGGTTTGCATGCGGGTTTAACGGAGGGGTTTGATGGAGGCGAGGAGGCGTGTTCAGCCGGGCGTACAGCGTGCGGTGCAGTACTATTCAATTTGACAGCGGGCGGCGCAGTTCCCGATACGGCTTTAATGCAGACGAGGGAGGGGTAGCGGTTCTCGAAATGTTGAACGGCCAATGATGCATCCTCCTTCAATTAGCATCATGAATGCATGAGGGAAGTAATGGGAGGAGGACCACGAAAAGAGGCTGCACGATGTGAATGCAACGCAGTTTGCACTCATATAATGGCGCCCCTCCATTCCAATGCATCTACCACATCGCACACACCTAAGCATTTGCCTAAACACCTACACTAAGCACAAAAGTTCTCACTCAAGACCCATGGCGGCGATGCGCGCGAGCGGCCAGCGGCTGTGCCAGATGGTCCACGACGCCGGCCTATGGCATGGCGCCGAGGATCGTCTCCAGACGGTGTTCGTGACCGGCTGGTGGTTGGCCGCCATCGACTCCAAGTACGACTCTCAGTTGGACCAGATGATCGTTCCCACCACCAACAAGTTCACCGTCCTCAAGAAGCTCGCGGACGACATAGCCGTACTCCTCCAGCCCGTGCGCCCGGGCTCCTCATTACCTGCCACCCTAATTGGCCTGCATGGCCGGAACCTCTTTCAAGCACTAGTGGCCCTGCGACTGCCCACCGACGCCACGAAGAATGTCCACCAGGAGGTCGCGCTCACCGCGAGGCGCCTCGCCCTGCAAGAATTCATCGACCTACACATCCACATGTACAATCAACTCGTGTACATAGGTATCTACGACGTTGGACTTCCTCAACCGGCTGGAAGCCATGGATGCCTTTACTGAGAAGTACCTTGACCTCGCCACAAAAGCCGCTGCTCCTTAGCTGTCGGTCGGTGACCTGGCGCACTAAGTTGAGGAGGAGGAGGTCGTACGTTGATGGATGCATCTTTCTTCCTGCCTCCTATAACCACCACTATGATCGCATCATCGTGGCCTTAATTCTTATTATACCATTGCATTCTCGTTCCAGTCAATACCGACATGTGCGATCCCTTTGCTTAATTATATGCATCACTGTAACTAGTACACCATCCGTCAATTTATAAGTTGTGCTTACCTTTTCCATCAACTTCGTGCAACGCACGGGCATCTTGCTAGAAACACTAGAACATGTCGGACCGCATGTGACCAAACCGACAATGCGCCAACCTAGCTACTACATACCCTGCTTATCTGGCGGAAATAGCCCCGCCCTAGCGTTTCCAATCATTATTTCGATCTATCGATCATGCCAAGGAGCAGAACCAAATGTTACAATTTATACATTTTTCTCTACTCCTACTCCTATAAAAGACTCACTTGGTGATGGTGGTGTGTCTGCCATCCATCATTTCTGACCATTAGATCTGCATCTAATGGCCGTGAGGTAAGTTGTGGCATTTCTGCAACAATAGCCCACTTCGCTGCTCCAATTTGTAGAAAACCCCTTATTATCTTGAAAGCAACCACATCCCTCCCTCACCTCATCAAAACAGCCTGAGAAATATATTTTGAGTGAAAAGTAATATATTAGGAGTATATCAAAACAAGAGTGATTTCTTTCAAGTTTGTGAACAAGTACTACTATTCTACTACTTTGGATCCGTCGGAACGCATGGGCACATTGCCAGTAAAAGGAAAAGGCTGCCGCGTTCACGTCACACCGCCACACACCAGGGAATCGGGAGTACTCCACGGCCCGTCCGGCACGCCACATAGCTATGGAAGGCGTGTTGCCTAGGATTTTCACTTTCATGTGGGACTGTCGTTGAGCAAACCGACTATTGGCAAACCGCACCCCGCCCGCCGCCGGGTTGGAAAACAGAAACGAGGGGAAGATCTAGCTGTACCACAGAAGCCAAGAAATTTGGTGTCTGGTGGGGCTCGTTGATAGAGTGTTAGAGCATGGTTAATAGGATAGCCAACTACTGGCTATAAGCCATTGCTATGTCATATATAGCCTTATTTGCAAATGTGGAGAGGGGTGTGGGTATCTTTTTGCAAAATTGCCATAGGTTCCTTCCTATCCGCAGATATAAATCGGATGGCCTATATTGCAGGATGGCAGGCACACCATCATCACCAACTCTGTTTTTTATAAGAGTAGAGAGTAGAGATTTGGTTACCAAATCTCATGCGTGCAATGCACGTGTACCTTACTAGTTGGTAGTAGTAAGAAAAAAATTCCGAGTTTGGCACGAGCTCGTACTGCGGGAGCACCACAAGGCCTGCCGCAACAGTTACATTTCCCTCTTGGGGCCCACGGGACCGAGCTTCAGTGGCTTAGTGCACCGGCCTATGAGTCAATGACATGCGGACCTTAAATGCGGCTGGCCCACATGTCATTCTCATGGTGGTGGCATGGTTCGCGACTAACTCGTTCGAGATGAACTGGCGGGTGCCACAACTGGGCGTCGAGGCGTTATGAGGCGTAGATGGCCACACCGGCGGGTACTACCTATAGTACAGAAGTACTCCAGCTGAGGATTGATGCTTGGGACGAAATGTGTCACAGCCACTGGATGAAAATTTGATGGTGCGGGAGTACGGATCGGATCACAGGAGCGGAGCAGGCAAACCACGTCCAATCGGGTGTGGCTGTGATTGAAAGTTGATTGTCGCCGCAGTTCAGCTGGCCCGCATGTCATGCACACAAAGGCAGAGGAGCGGTGGGGCCGAGAGGGATGAGGCGCACATCAGGGGACATCGTGCCGTGGGTTGGAGCCGCGTCGTGGGAATCGCGTGTGGGTGTGGCAGTGGTTGAAACAAGAAACGTGATGGTCGCCGTGGTTCAACTTCCATGGACAAGTTGTCATGTCTGCTGACACATGCATTGCATACCGCTCACTTCAAGGAGCAGTAGTAGAGAAAACTTGTTCCAAAGATACCATTTTCTGATAAAATTCTCGAGATATCATTAGTTTTTCCACATGGGATTACTCCTGCAAGGGTCAATCACAACAGGTGTTTTGTAAAAAAATGCATCTTGATGTTCCCTGCAATGCACAGGCATCTTGCTAGTTATAGAAGAAGCCCACACGGGTATCTTGCCGCAGGGTGTGCCACCGACCCAAACTCAATTTTTTTTCAAACGCTTAGGCGCACTGGATGCCGTGCCACGCTACAAAATGTAAAAAAGAAACAGCTCCAAATTTTTTAAACCTGTTATCTTCAAACCAGCCACACCCGTCCCTCACCTCATCAAAATAGCCTGAGGAATATATTTTGAGTGAAGCTTGATTTACTTTTACTGATATATGTATATCAAAACTAGAGTGTTTATATTTGAAGCCCGTGAACAAGTATTATTCTACTACTTTGGATCCATTGCAACGCACGGGCCAGCACATTGGTGGTAGTAGTCTCTATCTCTATCTCTACTCTACTCTTATAAAAAACAGAGTTGTTGATGATGGTGTGCCTGCCATCCTGTAGTATAGGCCGTCCGATTATATCAGACGGATAGGAAGGAAACTATGGCAATTTTGCAAAAAAAATACCCACACCCCTCTCCACATTTGCAAATAAGGCCTTCCCTCGTTCATCCTTTCTCCCGCAAGATAAACTACTCATAAAAATGCATCTTGATGTTCTGTGCAACGCACGGGCATCTTGCTAGTCTACTACTCTCTTATACTAGCAAGATGCCCATGCGTTGCACGGAACATCAAGATGCATTTGTATGAGTAGTTTATCTTGTGAGAGAAAAGGATGAACGAGGGAAGGCCTTATTTGCAAATGTGGAGAGGGGTGTGGGTATCTTTTTGCAAAATTGCCATAGTTTCCTTCCTATCTGACGGATATAAATCGGATGGCCTATATTGCAGGATGGCAGGCACACCATCATCACCAACTCTGATTTTTATAAGAGCTCTTATAAAAAAGCAGAGTTGGTAATGATGGTGTGCCTTCCATCCTACAATATAGGCTGTCCGATCTATATCTAATGGACAGGAAGGAAACTATGACAATTTACCCACACTCCTCTCCACATTTGCAGATAAGGCCTTCCCTCTTCATCCTTTTCTCCCACAAGATCTTGATGTTCCGTGCAACGCACGGGCATCTTGCTAGTCTCTACTCTTATAAAAACAGAGTTGGTGATGATGGTGTGCCTGCCACCCTGCAATATAGGCCGTCCGATTTATATCTGATGGATAGGAATAAATCTTTTGCAAAAACTATGGCAATTTTGCAAAAAGAAACCTATACCCCTCTCCACATTGGCAAAGAAGGCCTTCCCTCGTTCATCCTTTTCTCTCACAAGATAAACTACTCATACAAATGCATCTTGATGTTCCGTGCAACGCATGAGGATGTTTCCTTGGGGGTCTCTCCAGCGCGGTGTGGCCGTAGTTGCAAGTTGATGCCCCTTGAGAAGCCGACGTTGAGGGGCACTTGGATTTTGTCCGATGAGCAGGTAAGATGAGTTTGATCACTTAGTAAATGCATTCTAAAGACTACTTCCGTGTCCATTTCCTAATTCTCCCCCTGCCCACTATTTCACAGGTGAGGCTCGGTGCGAGTGGAGATTGGCTTGGATATGTACAGGAGGGTACCAACATCAATTTGCACAACATTTACAAGAATGACACCATTCCCGTAGAACCTTTGTCGAACATTGGGATCAAGCATGCAACGGGCCACCACCTGAATTGGTACGATGGAACCACGATGAGATTGAAGAAGATAGCACGAACCTTGCACACGGTGGTCAAAGGTGGACGATGCTGTCTGCGGCCGATTTGTTGTCGTACGAGTACGAAGACGCTGTGCTCCTTTCTAACCGCATCTCCGCGTTGACAAACCAGGGGACTTATTTCGTATGGGACACATCCTATGGTATACTCCCTCTCTCCCAGTTTATTTGTTTTGAATTTTTTCATTTTATAAGCTTCAAATTCAAATTTAGAGCTCCCCATCACATGTTGAGATTACAATGTCCATTAAATCATTGCGTGCATGTATAGTAAAGAAACAAATATCGAGTTTGGCACGAGTTCGTGCAGCGGTAGCACCACAAGGCCTGGCGCAGGAGTTACATTTACCTCTTGGGGCCCTCGGGTCTGAGCTTCAGCGCCTTATGACACCTGCCTTTGAGTCAATAACATGTGGACCCGATAGGTGGCTGGTCCATGATACGTCTCCGTCGTATCTACTTTTCCAAACACTTTCGCCCTTGTTTTGGACTGTAACTTGCATGATTTGAATGGAACTAACCCGGACTGACGCTGTTTTCAGCAGACTTTCCATGGTGTTTATTATGTGCAGAAACAAAAGTTCTCGGAATGACCTGAAACTCCACGGAACATCTTTTTGGAAAATATTAAAAACACTGGAAGAAAAATCCACGTCAGGGGGCCCACACCCTGTCCACGAGGGTGGGGGGCGCGCCTGCCCCCCTGGACGTGCCCCCTACCTCGTCGGCCCCCTGACGCTCCACCGACCTCAACTCCAACTCCATATATTCACTTTCGGGGAGAAAAAAAATCAGAGAGAAGGATTCATTAATGCTAGAATCTGAAACTCTTGTGGCACATCTTACTAAATTAAATGATAGATACGAGCTCAAGAGGATATTAGCTAAATGGAAGCAGCAATCTCTTAATGCTAGAATGAAACCTGAGCCTGCTTTTGCTACTTCACCCATCTGCATTACTGATAAGGATTATGAATTCTTTGTTGATCCTGATATAATTACTTTGGTTGAATCTGATCCTTTTCATGGCTATGAATCTGAAACTGTTGTGGCACATCTTACTAAATTAAATGATATAGCCACCCCGTTCACTAATGATGAGAAATCTCGCTATCTATATATCCTTAAAATATTTCCGTTCTCATTAAAGGGTGATGCTAAGATATGGTTTAATTCTCTTGATCCTGGTTGTGTGCGTAGTCCCCAGGATATGATTTATTACTTCTCTGCTAAATATTTCCCTGCTCATAAGAAACAAGCTGCTTTAAGGGAAATATATAATTTTGTGCAAATTGAAGAGGAGAGTCTCCCACAAGCTTGGGGGAGGCTTCTCCAATTACTTAATACTTTGCTTGATCATCCTCTGGAGAAAAATGAAATACTTGTTATCTTTTATAATGGACTAACCGATGCTTCCAGAGATTACCTGGATAATTGTGCTGGTTCTGTTTTCTGGGAAAGAACACCGGATGAAGCTGAAATTCTATTGAATAATATGTTGACAAATGAAAATAATTGGACACTTCCTGAGCCAGCTCCTGAGCCAATTCCTGAGCCTATTCCTAAACCAACTCCGAAGAAGAAAGGTGTTCTATTTCTCAGTCCTGAAGATATGCAAGAGGCAAAGAAATCTATGAAAGAAAAGGGTATTAAAGCTGAAGATGTTAAGAATTTACCTCCTATTCAAGAAATACATGGTCTTAATTTACCGTCTGTTGAATAATATATGATCTTAATTCATCACCTATTGAAGAAACTCATGGTCTTGATAACCCGACACAGGTAGTAAAGGTAAATTCTCTCTATAGATTTGATGAAGGTGATATTCCTCACTATAAGTCTGCTAGACAATGCTTAGAAGAGTTTGATAAGTTTATTGTCAAACAAGAAAACTTCAATGCTTATTTTGGTAGACAGTTGAAATACAATTCCGATATGCTTGAACACTTGGGTGATTATATGTCTAGAGTTAAAGGTGAACTTAAACTCATTAGTAAACATGCTTCTATGGTGACCACTCAAGTAGAACAAGTACTTAAAGCTCACGATGATTTGCTCAATGAATTGAATAGTAAGAAAAATGATTATGCTATTAGAGTGGCTCCTAGAACTGGTAAAATGACTCAGGAACCTTTGTATCCTGAAGGCCATCCTAAGAGAATTGAGCAAGATTCTCAGAGAAATAATATTGATGCACCTAGTCCTTCTAAAAGGAAGAAAAAGAAAAATGATAGGACTTTGCATGCATCTAGTGAACCTATTGCTGAACCACCTTAGAATCCAAATGATATCGCTATTTCTGATGCTGAAACACAATCTGGTAATGAACATGAACCTAGTGAAAATGTTAATGATGATGTTCATGATGATGCTCAACCTAGTAATGATAATGATATAGAAATTGAACCTGCTGTTGATCTTGATAACCCACAATCAAAGAATCAACGTTATGATAAGAGAGATTCAGTTGCTAGGAAACACGGTAAGGAAAGAGAACCTTGGGTTCAGAAACCCATGCCTTTTCCTCCCAAACCATCCAAGAAAAAGGATGATGAGGATTTTGAGCGCTTTGCTGAAATGACTAGACCTATCTTTTTGTGTATGCGATTAACTGATATGCTCAAAATGAATCCTTATGCTAAGTATATGAAAGAAATTGTCACTAATAAAAGAAAGATACCGGAAGTTGAGATTTCCACCATGCTTGCTAATTATACTTTTAAGGGTGGAATACCAAAGAAACTTGGAGATCCAGGAGTACCTACTATACCATGCTCCATTAAAAGAAGCTATGTTAAAACTGCTTTATGTGATCTTGGAGCCGGTGTTAGTGTTATGCCTCTCTCTTTATATCGTAGACTTGATTTGAATAACTTGACACCTACTGAAATATCTTTTTAAATGGCTGATAAATCAACTGCTATACCTGTCGGTATTTGTGAGGATGTGCCTGTTGTAGTTGCAAACGTTACTATTTTAACGGACTTTGTTATTCTTGATATTCCCGAGGACGATAGTATGTCTATTATTCTTGGAAGACCCTTTTTGAATACTACAGGGGCTGTTATTGATTCCAACAAAGGCGATGTCACTTTTCATGTTAATGGTAATGAGCATACGGTACACTTTCCGAGGAAACAACCTCAAGTTCATAGTATCAACTCTATTGGAAAATTCCATCGATTATATTTGGAGGTTTTCAATTTCCTCTTCCTACTGTCAAGAAGAAATATGATATTCTTATTATTGGGGATGTGCATATCCCCGTTGAGGTAACATAGTGTTATTCAAAATTTCTCCGGTTCCATGTTATTCGGAATGAGTTTGTTAACAAGACCTGATCAACCTTGTTAGTGGATTCCTTTTGATGAGCATGAGATGGATGAAACTAGAAGGCACAACCTTCTGTACCCTCTATCTACTTTCTGTTATTTAGTTGAAATAAAGTAAAAATAGTATTTTTCTGTCTGTTTTGTGATTTATCCGTGCAATATAAAAATACCCCAAAAATAAAAGTTCTCCAAATGCCCAGAAAATGGAATATGATTTTTTCTGGAATATTTGTGAATACCTGGCACTGAGAACACAGCAAGAGGGGCAAGCACCTGGCCACGAGGGTGGAGGGCGCGCCCCCTGCCTCGTGGGCCCATGGTGGCCCCCCTCCACTTATTCCTGCACCCACACACTCCTTCTTCCTCCTAAAAAAATCACCATCCAGCTCAAGCACGAGTTCTAGCTCATTTCGCTGCGATTTTCGATCTCCTTGCTCAAAGCACCTCTCACAAAACTGCTTGGGGGGATTGTTCCTTGGTATGTGAGTCCTCCATTGGTCCAATTAGTTTTTGTTCTAGTGCTTTATTCATTGCAAATTTGTGCTGCCTAGGTGACCATGTTCTTGAGCTTGCATGTCAAATTTATATGGTTCCAAGTAGTTCTAATGCTTGATATAGGCTCTAGGCACTTGTAGGAGTAGTTGCTATCAGTTTTATTGAGCTTCGTTCACTTTTGTTTGAAGTTACTAAAAATTTCAGATTTTTTTCAGAAAATAATGAAGAGATTTTTGAGGGGCTCATCGAGCGGAAGCTCGAAGGAAAAGCAAAATGAAGAAGCACAGAGGCCCAAATATAACCTGCCCCGCACCACAGAGGTTCGGCCGTTTGAATGGCCTTCCGATGAGTTCTTGAGAGAAGCCGGGATTTGCAATGATTTTTATGGATTGGCTAAGAATGCAGGCCTCACCGACTTCCTCCGCGATCAACGCAACCAGTATCTCTTACTCACAAATACTTTTGTCCAAAACTTCTCCTATTATCCTAAGGAAACATCTCCTTCAGTAGAGTTTCATTTATATGATGTTATTAAGAAGATGCCACTAGATGAATTTTGCAAGGTTTGCAAAATACCTTTTGAGGGTAGTTTAGATGAACCACATCGTAAAGATGTGGACGGGTTTATTGACACTATTACTGTAGGGGAAACTAGGAAGGTTTTCGATGCAAGAATCACTAGCATACATTTTCCTGTTTTATGCTACTTTGCTATATTTGCTAGTCGTTGCTTAATTGGTCGCGGAAACTGTGGAAACCTTAGTGTTCCTGATATTATCATTTTTTCCATGGTTTATTCCGCGGTAACACTGTTAGTATGGGCGGTATTATTGCTAAACGGTTAAGTTTGAACCGTACAAAGGGTCCCATCTTTGGAGGTATTTATGCTTCACGCCTTGCTGCATATTATAACATACCTATTAGGCACTATGAAAAAGAAGAAAAATTGCTGCCCACTGCTTATTTAGATTATAAGAGTATGGTAGCGCATGATTTCATTGTTAAGAATAAGGAAGGGGCTCTTAAATACAAATTATTCTTTGATAAACATCACCCTGAGACTATTACCTTGCCTGCTCCCTCCTTGTTTGATATATCTGCAGGCCCGTATCTCGTTCTGTGGGCGGCCATTCACGCCTACCGGAACCCTGCACCAGCCACGGAGCCGGAACCACAATTTGAGCCTCCACAACAGTCTAACTACCAGTGGGATCCGGAGGTGATTTCCAACCAGTGGCAATCAGAGTCTTCTTCGTCTCAGTACGTCCCCGCCTACAACTATGGATATCCGCCAGGCCATCCGTGGCAATAAACCAACTTAGGCCAAAAGCCTAAGCTTGGGGGAGTACGTATTTCCCACCGACATTACATTTATGTTCACACACTCAATGCTAGTTGTCGGTGCTCATACTTTTTCACTGTAATATCCATGCTAGTTTATTTTCTTTTCCTTGCTTTCTTCTTGTGTGTTTGATAAACCTTAAGAAAAACAACAAAAAATTAGTAGTAGCTTTTAGCTATTTTACTTTTCTTGCTGTAGTAGTAATAATTAAAAAGAAACCCAAAAAGATTTCTTGTTCTTCTTTTTGCTTGTTGGGAGCTTTCCCGTGTAAATAGTTTTATTTCTTTTCTTTTCTTTGGGGGTCGATAGGAGAAGACCATAATTAAATTGTTGAAGTGGCTCTTATATGCATTATTGTTGATTTAACCAAGAGCCCATATTGTCTTGTCTTCTCCTGTTTATTGAATGCTCGCATATTCCAGCTTAGTCCGATGCACGTGCACTCTTATTATTATTCACATCGTTCGGTCGTGTAAGTGAAAGGCAATTATGACGATATATGATGGACTGACTGAGATGAGAAAAGCTGGTATGAACTCGACCTCTCTTGTTTTTGTAAATATGATTAGTTCATCGTTCCTGATTCAGCCTATTATGAATAAACATGTTTGCAATGACAATTAGAGATCAGTTGCTCGTGCCATGCTTGATTAGCTATGAGTTATAATGGTTTACCTTGCATGCCAACATGCTATTAAAATGGTTGTGATGTGGTATAGTGGGGTGGTATCCTCCTTTGAATGATTTAAGTGACTCGACTTGGCACATGTTCACACATGTAGTTGAAACAAATCAACATAGCATTCACGATATTTATGTTCGTGGTGGATCATATCCTACTCATGCTTGCACTCAATGTTTATTAATTTTAATGCATGTTCATGACTGTTGTCGCTCTATAGTTGGTCGCTTCCCAGTCTTTTGCTAGCCTTCACTTGTACTAAGCGGGAATACTGCTTGTGCATCCAATCCCTTAAACCCCAAAGTTATTCCATATGAGTCCACAATATCTTCCTATATGCGGTATTTACCTGCCTTTCCAAGTAAATTTGTATGTGGCAAACTCCAAACCTTCAAATGAAATTCTGTTTTGTATGCTCCAATAGCTCATGTATCAACTACGGTTGTCCGTATCTTCCATGCTAGGCGGGTTATTCTCAAGAGGAGTGGACTCCGCTCCTCATTCACGAGAAAATGGCTCGTCATCGGGATGCCCAGTCCCATGCTTTATGCAAACTAAATCAAAATAATTGCAAACAAAACTCCCCCTCGGACTGTTGTTAGTTGGAGGCACTCCTTGTTTCGAGCAAGCCATGGATTGATGCTTGTTGGTTGAGGGGGAGTATAAACTTTACCATTCTGTTTGGGAACCGCCTATAATGTGTGTAGCATGGAAGATATCGCCATCTCTTGGTTGTTATGTTGACAATGAAAGTATGCTGCTCAAAATATTAGTTATCTCTATTTTAAAACCGAGCTCTGGCACCTCTACAAATCCCTGCTTCCCTCTGCGAAGGGCCTATCTATTTACTTCTATGTTGAGTCATCACCCTCTTACTAAAGAGCACTAGCTGGAGAACGCAGCTATCATTTGCATCCATTACTATTAATTTATATTGGGTATGACTATGACTGGATCTCTTTTATCATGAATTACAATGTCTAGTCAGTCCTTGATCTTTAAAGGTGCTCTGCATTTATGTTTTGCGGTCTCAGAAAGGGCTAGCGAGATACCATCCTATTTTATCATATCGTGATTGTTTTGAGAAAGTGTTGTCATCCGAGATTTACTATTATTGCTCGCTAGTTGATTACGCCATTGATATGAGTAAACATGAGACCTAAGTGTTATTGTGAATATGGTTAGTCATAATCTTTGCTGAAAACTTGAATGCTGGCTTTACATATTTACAACAACAAGAGCAAACAGAGTTTGTAAAAGTTTTTCTTTATCACTTTTAGTTTATCAACTAAATTGCTTGAGGACAAGCAACGATTTAAGCTTGGGGGAGTTGATACGTCTCCGTCGTATCTACTTTTCCAAACACTTTCGCCCTTGTTTTGGACTCTAACTTGCATGATTTGAATGGAACTAACCCGGACTGACGCTGTTTTCAGCAGACTTTCCATGGTGTTATTTATGTGGAGAAACAAAAGTTCTCGGAATGACCAGAAACTCAACGGAACATCTTTTTGGAAAATATTAAAAATACTGGAAGAAAAATCCATGTCAGGGGGCCCACACCCTGTCCACGAGGGTGGGGGGCGCGCCTGCCCCCTGGGCACACCCCCCTACCTCGTGGGCCCCCTGACGCTCCACCGACCTTAACTCCAACTCCATATATTCACTTTTAGGGAGAAAAAAATCAGAGAGAAGGATTCATCGTGTTTTACAATACGGAGCCGCCGCCAAGCCCTAAAACCTCTCGGGAGGGCTGATCTGGAGTCCGTTCGGGGCTCCGGAGAGGGGGATTCATCGCCGTCGTCATCATCAACCATCCTCCATCACCAATTTCATGATGCCCACCGCCGTGCGTGAGTAATTCCATCGTAGGCTTGCTGGACGGTGATGGGTTGGATGAGATCTATCATGTAATCGAGTTAGTTTTGTTAGGGTTTGATCCCTAGTATCCACTATGTTCTGAGATTGATGTTGCTATGACTTTACTATGCTTAATGCTTGTCACTAGGGCCCGAGTACCATGATTTCAGATCTGAACCTATTATGTTTTCATGAATATATGTGAGTTCTTGATCCTATCTTGCAAGTCTATAGTCACCTACTATGTGTTATGATCCGGCAACCCCGAAGTGACAATAATCGGGACCACTCCCGGTGATGACCGTAGTTTGAGGAGTTCATGTATTCACTATGTGTTAATGCTTTGTTCCGGTACTCTATTAAAAGGAGGCCCTAATATCCCTTAGTTTCCATTAGGACCCCGCTGCCACGGGAGGGTAGGACAAAAGATGTCATGCAAGTTCTTTTCCATAAGCACGTATGACTATATTCGGAATACATGCCTACATTACATTGATGAATTGGAGCTAGTTCTGTGTCACCCTATGTTATGACTGTTACATGATGAACCGCATCCGGCATAATTCTCCATCACCGATCCAATGCCTACGAGCTTTTCACATATTGTTCTCCGCTTATTTACTTTTCCGTTGCTACTGTTACAATCACTACAAAACCCAAAAATATTACTTTTGCTACTGCTACCGTTACTTCCATACTACTTTGCTACTAAACACTTTGCTGCAGATACTAAGTTATCTAGGTGTGGTTGAATTGACAACTCAACTGCTAATACTTGAGACTATTCTTTGGCTCCCCTTGTGTCGAATCAATAAATTTGGGTTGAATACTCTACCCTTGAAAACTGTTGCGATCCCCTATACTTGTGGGTTATCAGTCCACATGTAATGCTCCCGGAGGCAGAGGGGCAGTGAGGCCGAGATGGGTGAGCCACAGGTCGGGGGACGTGTGGTGTGATGGGTTCGAGTGGCATCATGGGAATCATGTGTGGCTATGGTAGAAACTTGATGCTCACCGCATTTCAGTTGGCCCACATGTCATGCACACAAAGGCAGAGGGGCGGTGCGGCCGAGAGGGGTGAGGCGCACATCGGGGGATGTGGTGCCGTGGGTTGGAGCGGCGTCGTGGGAATCGCGAGTGGCAGTGGATGAAACGTGATGGTTGCCGTAGTTGAACTTCCATGGACAAGCTGTCATGTCTACGGACACATGCATTGCATACCGATCACTAGAAGGAGTAGTAGACAAAGCTAGGCAGATAAATAGTTCTTTATAGTCAAGCGGACCCACGCTACTACTTGTTCCAAAGACATGCACACCATCAAAATAGTCCATCTATATCAATATACACAGATAGGGAATAATTTTTTTTACAAGAGAGGAAATAGTTCATCCATCCATAATGCCCTGCTGCTGGTGCAGCATCTTCTTCTTCTTCTTCTTCTTCTTCTTCTTCTCATTTTCTGTGGGAGACGGCTTCGCAACAAGCTCTCTTGACCTTGCAGCTATCTCGAAACTCACACGGGCATTGAGGGCAGCATATTTTATCCGCTCATACGTCAAGGGATAATTCTCCCATCCATAAAACCTTAATGGCAGCGCCTCGTCACCCTTCTGAAGATTTGTTCCGAGCACAAAATTTGCTAAGTCGATTAGGGATGGTGTCGGTTTATCACAATCTTCTACATGAATTTTTATTTTGGTTTTTACGTCAGCGATGCTTTTCAAATCAAGGTTGTACGGCTCCAACTTCTGTTTGTCCCCTGCGATGGCTGCCCCACAGAAGTATATGTCCTCCCGAGACAAGAAATCGTGAAGCTCACCTGGTATTGAGGGCACGTGTATGATGTGGTACACCAAAACATCATCTTCGAGGCACAGCTGAAGGACGGCGGCGCGTTGGATCTTCCCAGTGGCATGCTCCGTGTACTCTGTGTCGAGACCAATGGCCTTCATTTCCACCTTTTGGAGGGAGTTGGATACATTTTTGATCCACTTCCGAACAACCCTTGGGTGGTCGGTGATTGTGGCAACTATGCTCAACGAGCCTTCGACGAGGACATGTTGGACGCTAAAAACCTGCATCTCAATCTCTTTCACCATTTGGAACCGCTGGACTGGAGGGCTATGGTTTGGAGAATTAGGATTAGATGCCTAGTCTAACTGAAGAAGATGATTATTTATAGGGGATTTGGATTACCCTAGGACGATGTGAAGAGGTTAAAACAATGTGAATGCAGTGTGGTTTGGATGCAAATGAAGATGAAGGAGTAGTGAAGAAGCCGAGGAAAATCGGTTCCCGATGGAGAAGTAAATGGGAGAAGTGGCATGCAGGCAGTTGATTAGATGGCTAGGTAGACTAGATGAAAAGGCTACGCGGGTAGACTGAGGAGTGGGGGCTATCCCTGTACGTGCCCATCCTTCTAGCACTACATGTGCCACTGGCTAGTTGAGGTCACTCTTTCGAATCACCATGGCGAGACATTTTATGATTCCTTTTTATTTCTACACCCCTCCTGACAGGTGGGACCTATGCAAACAGATAAAAAATTGTGTCATAGCTGGTTCGGATGGATATTGGCGCGTGCGTGGAAGACACAACATTCTCTAGTTAAGGAATATGTGGTTATCCTCAAAAAAGAAAAGTCCTTCTTCGCGCTTCCGCATGCACGAGAATTTGGTTCTTCTCGCAATAGGATGATACCTGGAGGATGAAGTGAACCCAGAGGCATGCTAGCACGGGAGTACTACTCATGTTCCTACTACTCCTACTAGTAGTAGTAGTACAACTGTGGTACACTTGATGGTCAAAATACTATTATTCATCCGGTCCTCACAGTGAAGTGACAAAACACTGCGCCCGAGGTGACACCAGTCCAGGCGGCGTGTCCGGGTTACCAAAGTCAGCCTCACCTTGTGAACCATGCAATCACTGTCACCGCTGATGTATAGCATGCCTCGCCTCGTCTCCCCCTCCCCTAGCACCACTCCATCTCCATATCCGTCTCGCCGGAGATCCTGAGGTCACTCTTCATCATCTCACTGTGCCCCAGCGTACCCTCGCCTAACTCGCCTCCCCCAGTACCACTATTCCCTCGCTAGCCGCTCCAGCACCGAGAGCCTTCTCCCCCATAAATCAAGCCCCCAAAACCCCACCTTCCAAACTCCACCATGGCCGAACGCGAACCGCGCAGCATCCATATGAGCCGCGATTGGAGCAATCTCCCCAGTGACATCCTCGATCTCTATTGTTCGTGTATGGATATGTTGAGTGCCCTGCGGCTGGTTGCTTGCTCGAGGGGCATGCACAAGGCCATCGCCTAAGCAAGGCCTAAGCTTTTCAAGACACCCTGCTTGCTGCTACCTGGTCTTGCGAGATTTGCTCACCATCATACGGAGGCGTACATGATGCCCCTCGACTTCAATCCGACCTCCATTAGCCGAAACTTCTTTGCAGGTATGTAGTGGGTCGCCGTACATCATTTCCCTCGACTTCGATCCGATCACCATCGCCCGAAACTTCTTGCAGGTATGTACTGGGTCGGCATGAACTCCCACTGGATGGCTGCCGTCAGAGAAGACGGGAAAAAGTTGGTGCACGTGAACTTCTAGACCTCCCATGAGATTATCCTTCCTCCGTTGGATGATATAGAGTTTTACCGTCGCGGTCCAACTCATCTAGATTATGTTGTCGGTTAGACGCACCTTGTTTTGCAGAAGATTCTAATCTGCCAAGTGCCCACATGACATGCAGAATACGCAGACTTCAAGTGAATTGCCTTGTTCGACAAGGGACTCGCCTATCTTTCTGCCGGTGCCTTCTTTAGCTGGAGATAGCTCAGCTCGCAGTGGATCGTCGTCAAAGCTGGTACACACTTCTGTGATGCTATTGAACACAATGGCATCATCTACTCGATTAACAAAGCAGATGGCACCACGTATTGCTGGGACGGCGCGTGTAAGTTGTTTCCGTCTGATGTTAATGATGACGCCATGACACTGTTTGAACTTTTTCTGATGATTGCCATATCCGTGTTTGAGCAGAATTTGAGTAGAACTATGACAATGTATTAGAGACGCAGTAAATCAGCTATATTTGGAATGAGTTAATTCATGCAATTGTGACCATGTCATTATAGCCAATTTGTACCCCTGAATAATCAAACGGTTAGGAAGATATTGATATTCTCCTTATTTTATAGTAATCTATATACTATTAAATATGAGTGTGTATCAATGGCCATGTTAGTTTCCTCATTTTCATGATGTAGGAACATGCATCACACTATTGGTTTCATCTAACCATACATTAGGGAAGTAAATGTGCATATGGAGAACTCTATATTTGGAAGTAGTGAAATCCTGTAATGCTTACCATGTGTACATACCTATGTTCGCCCTTCAGCAATCAATGGCTAGAATAATATGCTCACAAAAATTTTGCCCACAGAACATGAGTATATAACAATGCATGGTCTGTTAGTTTCCTTGAAGAATTTGTTTGTGAGGACAGAACATGATTACATAACATGCATGACACGCTAGTTTCCTGTGAAGAATCAATTCTGACATAACATGAGTAGAACCATGCATGGCACTTCTATATTTTTGAACCCAGTATACATTTCCCTTTATTTTCCTCCCAGTTCCAACAGGGACATGTCAATGTTGTTTCTTGCATTATCCTACTCATGCTCTGAACAATGCTGATCTTACATTAACAATTCCTGTCCTTTTTGATATGATGCAGTGTCCCTACAGTTACTGCCCTTTGTAATCACACCACCTTTGCCAAAAATAGGGAAGCACAACTGGTTCCTCACTCGATCAATCGACGGCAAAAGACAGATGATCATTCGGACACATGAGCTGGAAAAGTTATATTGCAAAAACCCCACTGTACGCAAGCACCGTGAAATACATGAGTATCCGGACAGTGGTTGTTACGTCTATGAGCAGGATACCAGCTTCTTGGGGCCTTCAAGATTTTTGAGTTGGAGGCGGGTAAATAGCCTTGGTTCACACTCTCCGTTTCTCAAACTCAATTATCCTATTAACCAGGAGATCACCGTTGGCAAGGACCTTGATGGAAGTGAGGCTCTGTTTGCTATGCAAAACTGTGTCTACACGGCGAGCCCTAGGAGTTCGGGAGCAAACTCCCCTGATTGTCAACGATACAGCCTGCAGCCAAAAGAAGGTGAGAATGAAAAAGGCATCTGGATTAACTTTGATCCTTGGATGTGTCGAGTCCGATAGGCAGTGATGTGGTTCAAGCCTTCAGGTTGATAGGTAATTGGGCTATTGCGTCGAAAGGGTGGAGTACTGGTATCTCCAGATCACTGGTGGCTGAACGGGGGCTGCAAATTATGATGGTGTTGGATCATCCCTCTTCGAATGACTTGTTGTATTTTCTACTTCTTCTGGATGGGTAGTTCTCTCTTTTGTTATGCATATTCCTTGTCATTTGGTCATCCTCGTCTATGTCACTCTTACTATGTAATAGTTGCCTCTATTTAGAATGTCATTCTCGTCTAGATCACAAGAGTCTGGGCGCTGCAGATGGGTGTGTTTTGGTGGTGTAGCAAGACTTCTTATGAAATATCATGTCTTGCTGTTTATGATAGTAGTAGTCACTATTTAGAGTTTGAATGTTGTATATATCATTGTTTCGAACTGTTTATTGTCTCGAACTGCTGGTGGGCTAAATGATGGCATCACCATTCTCCAGTGTTCAGAGTATATCTCCTTTTTCAAGTTACTAGCAAGATGCCCGTGCCTTGCACGGAACATCAAGATCTTGTGGCAGAATTGGGACTCTTGCGCGCCGATATGTGGGCGCCACCGGTGTTTTCGTGCGCTTGCGCGCCGGGAGCATATTGGCGCGTGTTCGAAATTCATGCTACCTTTTCATCCATAATCTCCTGCCCCTCCCCCACCTCTGGAATCTCGATCCCTACTCCAGTTCCCCCAAATCCCCCCCCTGTACTCCCTATACTCAAGGGCACTACCATGTCGCCGGTTGTCGGAGTAAATGGCCACGGGTAGCCTAACCGACTACCCCTGGTTCTTCAGAAAAATTATCAGGCCTTTGGGCCTCCAAGCACTCCAAGCATTGGACCGCCTCCCTGGCCGGCTAGCCCCGAAGCCGATTCACGGGAGGCGGCCCAGCCTCAGCAACCTCCCCCCCAGGATACCCGCGGGGTGGCCCACTCCAGGAAGCCGACCTCGAAGAGCGCCGACTCCGAGAAGCCGGCCGAGACCACAACCACCAAAGCTACACCCACATAACGGTGACAAGACGGGGTGTGGCCACAGTGCGGCCCACTACCCCCGAAGCCCGAGGCGGGCATGGCTACAGGAGGCCGTACGGGACGGCCGTCTCCCGTTCGGCTCGGCACTGTCGCCATGCTAGCCACAACGTCATCCACGACAGACTCCCGTACGACCCGCGGGCGGCGGGCCCCTTCAGCCAGAGAGAGGCGTGAAGGCGGCCCGGCCTCCCCCAGTCGGCCAAGGGCATAGCCGGCCCCCAGAAGCCTGCTACCCCCTCCCTCGAAGCATGTGCCACATTAAGGAGACAAGACGAGGTAAGGCTACAGTGAGATCCCCCGAGGCGGCCCACTATAGCCATGCTTACCTCAACGAAGCCCTCATCATCAAGGGCGATGCTACAGTAAGCAGCCGCCGACAAGACCCTAGGCGGTGGGGCCGGCCTGTCGACCAAGAAGCCGGCAGCTGGCGGGACCCACCAGTCGGCGGGATCCAACAGCCGGCGGAGAAGCCGGCGAGCGTAGACACTGACGGCTGGGACCAATGCCCAGCCGGATTACCATTGTACCCCCGGGGGGTAGGCCTATATAAACCCCCCGGAGCACCCATGCAAAGGGTTGGCTTCTAAGCATAGCACACACACCATAGAGAGAGAGAAGTGAGAGCTAGCCTTGTTCTTCTTCTCCCTGGAACCCAACAGCTCTAGGAGCGATTGTAGCTACTTTTACAGATCTAGTGATCATGCGGAGACCCCGCAGAGCAGGACTAGGGGTGTTATCTCCTCGGAGAGCCCCGAACCTGGGTAAGATCCGCCGGCGTGCATGTCTTCGCCTCATCCCGTTTCCAGGCACCGGCGACGTCTTATTGGCACCCACAATGATAAGCCACCCGTTGGCATATGTCGCACCAACCACCCGACATTTGGCGCCCACCGTGGGGCCAGGTGCACCGTCGTCCGGAGACCTGTTCTGGACGGGAACCCTCTTCCTCCCCCGCGAGCGCAGCCAGCCTGCTGCGCCCGATGGCGTTTGCGTCGGCGCGCTGCAAAGCGTCGACGACGCCTGCGCTGCGAGCTGCCTCGCCGATCTACTCGGCGAGACTCGCATCTCCGACGAGCCTGCGTCCGACGCAGGCACAGACTACCCCGAGAGCCACCTCGTCAGCCTCCTCGACTAGCTTCACGTCTCCAGCGAGGCTGCTGCAGATGTGGAGTCGGTCGGCTCCACCGACCCGATGCTTGTCGACTCCGACACAGCATCGCTTGACGCCTACCCCTCCGACGTGGTGGTCTTCGACGATCCCCTCCCTCGAGCTGACAGCGGCAGCAGCACTGTCACCGAAGTGCTAGTCATCAGCCACGTCGCCAACTCGGGCGAGAACGCCCACGACGCCCTGCAAGCGGCGATGCGCGACCTCTCCTTCCCCATCCCGGCCGATGCCGACGCCGAGACCCTGGAGCCACGCCGCCTCGCCCTCATCGCGAAGGGCCAGAAGATAGCATCCAATTGACGCCTCACCGAGGCCCACCAGCGCGAAGTCGACCGCGCCACCTTCGGAACGCCGCCTCCTAGCGGTCCGAGCCGAGCCGGCTTCGTCCAGAAGCGCGGCGCGGCCGTCGCCAGCATGCTGGGGGCAGATCGCCCCGTCTACGCCACCCCGCTCGAGAATCTGTGAGCCGCTCAGGCGGCTGCAGAAGAGCTCAATGGGCTGGGAGCCGATGAGCTCCCCTACATGACAAGACGGATCCAGCAGCTGATCGACGCGGCTGCAGAACGGCACGAAGCCGGCGCCCGTGCTGATAGTCATCCCCCGCGCCGGGAGCACGCCGCGACGTCCCGCTCGCCGACTGTGAGCGCCGCACGCCAGAAGAAAGACAAGGAGCCGGCTGCCAGCCGCAGCCGGACTCGCATCACCATCGAGCGCGACGTGGAGGGCCGCCCTCGAGCAGTAGAGCACCAAGGAAATCTGCCTCCTCCTCCACCTCGAAGAGAAAGACGTCTCACCCCGCCGCCTATCACGCACCCGACTCTTGGCGACCGACTCGGCCGCCGAGAAGGAGTCGGCGAGAACGACGCCCGCCACAGGATCGACCGCCTTGCTCGATCCTTGGCGTTAGAAGAAGAAGACGATGTCGGCCCGCCATGCTTTGGCCCCCGTATCCGCGACGAGCCCTTCCCCAAAGGGTTCTCGCTCCCCAGAGACACACCCAAGTACAACGGCTCAGTGAAGCCGGAAGATTGGCTCATCGACTACTCCACGGCCGTCAGCATAGCCAACGACAATCGGCGCGTAGCCGTGAAGTACGTCCCCCTCATGCTGCAAGGCACGGCGCACACATGGCTCAACAGCCTCAAGCCCCACAGCATCAACAGCTGGCTGGACTTCACGGAAGTTTTTGTCCGCAACTTCACCAGCACCTACAAGCGGCCTCCCAAGCCTCGCCAGATCTCCCTCTGCGTCCAAGGGCCCAACGAGTCGACCCGCGACTACCTCACGCGGTGGGCCGAGCTCCGCAACTCCTGCGAGGGGGTGCATGAGGTCCAGGCCATCGAGCACTTCACCGCCGGGTGCCGAGAGGGCACCCTCCTCAAGCACCGACTCCTCTGCGACGAGCCGGCTACCCTCGACAAGTTACTGGTCATCGCTGACAAGTACGCCACAGCCGACTCCTCAATGAAGACCGAGCTCCGAGTAGACGCCTCGGGGTAGGTGATTGCTCCGGCTCCTAAGACGCCGGCTGGCGACCCTAATCGGCGCCCCTACCAGAACGACCACAAGCGCAAGGCCCCCATGCCGACTTCCACTAGTCGGCAAGTGGCCACCGTTGAAGATGAGCAGCCCGACGAACGGCCCGCTCCCAAGAAGAAGGGCGGCAGGCCGCCCTGGCAGCCGGCTTTCTCCTATGAACAGGCTCTTGATGCCCCCTGCAAATTCCACAGCGGCGCGAAGCCGTCCAATCACACAACTCGGAAATGCCATTGGCTCACCCGCATCACCAAGGGCGAGGGGATGTTGCCGCCTCCGCCTCCCGGTCCGCCGCCTCCAGCCCCCCAGCAACCGGCGGCTCGACCGGCGGTCGGCGCCATCCAAGACGAATTCCTCGAAGAGCACGCCGCCTACGTCGTCTTCACTAGTCAAGCCGACGACAAGTGCAGTCGACGCCGACAGCATCAAGAAGTTAATGCAGTCGCCTCCAGCACCCCCGAGTCATGCACTGGTCAGAGAAGCCAATCAGCTGGAGCCAGGCCGACCACCCAGAGGTGATGCCCTCTCCTGGCTCCTATGCAATGGTCTTGGATGTCACCCTCGCGACGGAGAGGCGAGCAGCCCGATTCTCCCGCGTCCTGATAGATGGCGGAAGCAGTATCAACATACTGTACCGCGATACCATGGAGAAGCTGAACATCAAAGCGAAGCAGCTCATGCCGAGCCGCACCGTCTTCCATGGTATCGTCCCCGGCTTGTCTTGCTCCCCAATCGGCAAGATCAAAATGGATGTTCTCTTCGGAGAAAAAGATCATTTTCGCCGAGAAGCAATCTGGTTCGAGGTAGTGGATTTGGAAAGCCCCTATCATGCTCTGCTTGGCCGACCTACTCTGGCCAAGTTCATGGCTGTGACCCACTACGCCTACCTGAAGATGAAAATGCCGAGCTCGAAGGGGATCATCACGGTAGCCGGCGATTACAAGAAGTCCATCGAGTGCGCCATGGCCAGCACCCGGCTGGCCGAGTCCCTCGTGGTGGCAGAAGAGAAGAAGATGTTGGAACGGGTTGTGGCCATGGCCGGCAAGCAGCCGGCCCTGTCCCCCAACCCCAAGCATTGTGATGCGAAGGGCTCCTTCCAGCCTGCCAAAGAGACAAAGAAGATACCTCTGGACCTGGAGAACCCGGAGAGGTTCGCTGTCATTGGGGCGAACTTGGACAGTAAATAGGAAGGCGAGCTCGTCGACTTCCTCCGTGAGAATCGAGACATCATTGCATGGTCCCCAAAGGACATGCTGGGTGTCCCGAAGGATTTCGCCGAGCACAAATTACATGTCCGAGCCGACGCGAAGCCGGTCAAGCAACCCCTCCGCCGACTGTCCGAAGAGAAGCGAAGAATTGTGGGAGAAGAGATAGCTCGGCTCCTTGCTGCTGGCTTTATCATGGAAGTGTTCTTTCCAGAATGGCTTGCCAACCCAGTTCTGGTTCTGAAGAAGAATAACAAGTGGCGTATGTGTATAGACTACACCAGCCTGAACAAGGCCTGCCCAAAGGATCCGTTTGCTCTGCCATGGATTGACCAAGTAATAGACTCCACAGCCGGATGCGAGCTGTTAAGTTTTTTGGATGCGTACTCAGGGTACCATCAGATCAAGTTGGACCCAGCTGACCGCCTGAAGACTGCCTTCATGACACCCTTTGGAGCTTTCTGCTACCTGACTATGACATTCGGCTTGAGGAATGCCGGTGCCACGTTTCAGCGTTGCATGCAGAAATGCCTCTTGAAACAACTCGGCAGAAATGCCCACGTCTATGTAGACGACATTGTGGTGAAGACAGAGAAGCGCGGTACCTTGCTGGAAGACCTGAAAGAAACATTCGCCAACTTGCGCCGATTCCAAATCAAGCTCAACCCCGAGAAGTGCGTGTTCGGAGTGCCAGCCGGCCAGCTGCTAGGCTTCCTGGTCTCCGAACGCGGCATCGAATGCAACCCTGTCAAGATCAAGGCCATCGAGAGGATGGAGATTCCCACCAAGCTACGAGATGTGCAGAAGTTCACTGGCTGCTTAGCCTCCCTGAATCGTTTCATCAGCCGACTAGGAGAGAAGGCCCTCCCCCTGTACCGACTAATGAAGAAGTCCACTCACTTCGAGTGGAACGACCAAGCCGACCAAGCCTTCCATGAGTTGAAGAAAATGCTGACCACTCCGCCTGTCCTGGCGGTGCCGACTGAGAAGGAGTCCATGCTCCTCTACATCGCCGCGACTAGGCGAGTCGTCAGCACTGTTGTTGTGGTCTAGCGCCCGGAGGAAGGCCGAGCCCAGCTAGTTCAGAGGCCGGTGTACTATCTCAGCAAAGTGCTATCCAGCTCAAAGCAAAACTACCCGCACTACCAGAAGATGTGCTATGGGGTGTACTTTGCTGCCAAGAAACTGAAGCCCTACTTCCAAGAGCACCCCATCACGGTCGTGTGCACTGCCCCGCTCGCCGAGATCATAGGCAGTCGGGATGCATCCGGCCGGGTGGCTAAATGGGCCATTGCATTGGCGCCCTACACAATCTTCTACCAACTCCGCACTGCCATCAAGTCACAAGGATTGGCCGACTTCCTCGTCGACTGGGCCGAGACCCAGTACCTGCCGCCGGCTCCCGACTCTACCCATTGGCGGATGCACTTTGACGGGTCCAAGATGCGCACCGGCTTGGGAGCCGGCATCGTCCTCACCTCTCCCAAAGGCGACAAGCTCAAGTACACGCTGCAGATCCACTTCGCCGCCTCCAACAACGTGGCCGAGTACGAGGCGCTCGTACATGGGCTCCGGCTAGCCAAAGAGCTCGGCATACGCCGGATCCTGTGCTACGGCGACTTAGACTTGGTGGTCCAGCAATCGTCTGGCGACTGGGACGCCAAGGACGCGAACATGGCGAGCTATCGATTCCTCGTCCAGCAGATCAGTGGATACTTCGAAGGGTGCGAGTTCCTTCATGTGCCAAGGGCCGACAACGACCAAGCAGATGCCCTAGCACGGATCGGCTCCACCCGACAAGCCATACCGACTGGCGTCTCCCTCCAGCGCCTCCTCAAGCCGTCCATCAAGCCGTCTCCAGAGTCGGATTCCATCTTCGTACCGCCTGCGCCAGATACAGCTGGATCCGACTGGAGAAACCCCGCAGGCGGCACGGGGACTTCGACAACTGGCCCAGGGACTTCAGAACCCGGCCCGGGGACTGCAGCAGTCGGCCCGGGGACTGCAACGACACAAGAAGCGATGGCCGACTCCAATTCCGCGCCACCCAACGCACCCACCCGAGTCATGGTGGCTACACTAACAGAAGAAGAAGTCACAGCTCCGTCATGGGCCCTGCCCATCCTCAAGTTCCTAGTCAGCAGAGAACTGCCGGCTGATGAGATCTCAGCAAGACTAGTGCAACGACGAGCCGCAGCATATGCAATAATCAATAGAGAGCTTGTGAAGCGCAGCGTCACTGGAGTCTTCCAGCGTTGTGTCGAGCCAGAAAAATGAGTGGCAATCCTCAAGGACATCCACCAAGGCGAATGCGGCCACCACGCAGCCTCAAGATCACTTGTGGCCAAGGCTTTCCGCCATGGTTTCTTCTGGCCGACTGCCTTGGAGGATGCTAAAGAAATAGTCAAGAGCTGCAGAGGATGCCAAGTTTTTAGTTCCAAGCAACATCTGCCGGCTTTTGCACTCAAGACCATTCCCCTCACCTGGCCTTTTGCCGTCTGGGGACTGGACATGGTGGGCCCTTTCAAGACAGCCCGCGGCGGCTTGACACATCTACTGGTCGCTATGGACAAGTTCACAAAGTGGATCGAAGCAAAGCCAATTAAGAAGCTGAACGGGCCAACTGCCGTGACATTCATCACCGACATCACTACTCGGTACGGCGTGCCGCACAGCATCATCACCGACAACGGCACGAACTTCGCCAAAGGAGCACTGGCACGTTTCTGCGCGACGCAGGGCATCCGACTGGACTTAGCGTCCGTTGCCCACCCGCAGTCAAACGGCCAGGTCGAGCGAGCGAATGGACTCATCCTCTCCGGCATCAAGCCCCGACTGGTTGTACCACTGGAGCGATCGGCCGGCTGCTGGCTCGATGAGCCGCCGGCTGTCCTGTGGAGCCTGCGCACTACACCCAACAAGTCAACCGGCTTCACTCCATTTTTCCTTGTGTATGGTGCCGAGGCGGTCATCCCAACAGACATCGAGTTCGACTCGCCTCGGATCACCATGTACACGGAGGAGGAGGCCAAGGAAGCAAGAGAAGACGGTGTCGACCTACTGGAAGAAGGCCGGCTGTTAGCACTCAGCCGGTCCGCCATCTACCAGCAAGGGCTGCGTAGCTACTACAACCGCAAGGTCAAGCCAAGATCCTTCCAAGAGGGCGACCTTGTGCTCCAGCTGATCCAGCGAACAGCCGGCCAGCACAAGCTTTCGGCTCCTTGGGAAGGCCCCTTCGTCGTCAGCAAGGCACTCGGCAACGACTCCTACTACTTGATCGACGCACAAAAACCAAGAGCACGCAAGAAAGTCGACTCCGGCAAGGAGTCGGAGTGACCATGGAACGCAAACCTCCTGAGACGATTTTACAGTTGAAAGCAGTATGTATCATGCTACCCTTTTGTATTAAGTACAAACCAACAGGCCCCCCGAACAGTACTCGGGGACTGCCTTTGTTTATCTATGAATGACAAGTGTCATATCCATGAATGTATTATTACATTTGAATTCTTGTCTGGCACCGGGTTCGACTAGTCGGCCCGGGGACTGGCCGCCTTGAGCTATATTGAAAGTTCTACCTGAAGTCAGAAAAGTAGTGTGCCGGCTCCCGAGTCCCCTCTTGTTGAAAGTCGCAGCTCGAAGAACCGACTGTCCGACTAGCAAGAGGCAAGGCAGAAAGGATGCCCACATGAAAAATTGCGAAGGAACAACGAACCTATATAGCAAAGAGACGGCCTCCAAACATGCCCGCCGGCTGTCAAAACAGCCGGCTGGCCGGCTTCCTAAACACTTAGCTTTAGTCCAGCAAAGCTAAAGTACTTCCCCCCCAATTGGCCAAGCACTCCTCCAGCTACAGATTGCAGAGCAACTGTTGGACTGGGGAGGCGGCAACCAAGGAGGGCGGCAAAGGAAACAGCGGAAGGATAAAAAGCAAAGTACAAGGAAAGGCCAAATGCATGCATAAGTTATATATACATATAAAGCCCCCAACAGGCTAGCAACAGACATAAGTTCGAATACACCCAGTGGGTGGAATTGTGCAGACTTAACCAAACATTGTTCCAAAAGCAACAAGACAAGAAAACAAAAGATGGTAGACTAAGGCGCGGTGCGGAGGCCGAGCTGGTCGGTGAAGGCGGCATCGCCGGCTGAAGGAGTGGCCGCCTAGCGGGTCTCGGCTTCATCACCACCAACGGCAGGCGACGCGCTCGCGCGCGACGTGGTGCTAGAGGTGCGGCCAGGCTGAGGCTGGCCGGCTGCTCCACCAGCCGGCTCGGCGTCTTCACCCTCCTCCTCCTCTTCTTCACCCTCGTCGCTGGAGTCGATCTCCTCCGCCGAGTCTTCACCTTCCGCCGGGTTCAGCCCGAACCACTCCTCCGGCTGGGCGACACCATTGTCGTCTACCTCGGGGGCAAAGACGCTGGTGTCGGTGTAGTCGGCGATCGCCGAAGCCCGCCGGATGATAGCCAGCTGCGCCGGCTCCAGCTGCGTGTCGGCTTGCTGCCGCCAGGTAGCCAGCTGATCCAGGCTCAGGCCGGGATACCAGGCCTTGACGAACTCCAGCGCACGCCTGGCGCCGGAGCGAGCCGCCGAGGCCTTCCAAGCTTTGAAGCGGCCGACTGCCACCTCCAGCCAGTCGGCAGTCCAACTGGGGGTGCGAGGAACCACTTGGCCGGGCCAGAGGGCGGCCAAGACTTGCGCCCCGGCACGCTGAAGACGGCAGAGCAGTCGGTGAGCCGGCTGGATGCGGGCCTGGATCGCCAAGAGCTGCTCCTCCAGCGAACGACCGACGGTTGGCAAAATCTCGAAGCCAGCCTGCCTCCGCGCCTGGCGGCGGGCCTCGATGGTCTGGTTGGCGGCAGTAGAATAGCCAGGGAAATATTCTGCGCAAGAAAGAAGAAGAAAAGAAGAAAAAAGCACCAAGTCAGAAAGCGATCCAAAAGTGGCGGATGGCAAGAAAGGACGAAGAGATAGGCGGCTTACCGTCGACCAGATCTTCGATCTGACCATAGCCAGAGATCAGAGTTTTCCTGGCCTCAGCCCAGCCAGCCGCCTCCGTCTCGTACTCGGCCTGGAGGGCGGCTTCGCGGTCCTGCACTGCCTTCAGAGCCGCCTTGTGGCCTTCCTCCTGGTCGGCCAACTTCTTGGCCAGGCGGTCGCGTTCCTGCACCAAGGCGGTGAGCTCGGCGTCCTTGGCACGAAGGGCAGTCTGGGACTCCCCCAGCCGTGCCCTCAGACTGGCATTGGCCGCTGCGGAGACGGCAGAAAAAGAAAGAACAGTAAGAGGAAGTCGTCAAGGAAGATCCGACCCGACTGCTCAGCAGTCGACCCGAATCTCGGGGACTACACCCAGTGGGTGCGCTGACGCGCCCCCACATGAGATAAAGAACAAAGAACGAACCTCGGCTCTCAGTAAGGTCGGCGGTCTTCTGGGTCAGCTCCCGAGCCTGGGAGTTGAAGGCGGCCGCACGAAGATTGTGGTAGTCCTGCAAGATAGACAGAAGATCGAAGTAAGAGCAAGAATAGCAAAGACAAATCCACTAAGAAGTTCCAAGCCGCCTGCTCAGCAGCCGACTCGGAACTCGGGGACTACACCAAGTGGGTGCGCTGACGCGCCCCCACGGAAGAAATCAAGATCAAGAAGAAATCAAGATCAAGAACAAGCAAGATAAGGAAACTAACCCGGATGGCCGCCCATGTCGCGAGGAACTCGTCGGTGAACTGCCTCAGCGCCGCAGCTTGGCCCTGGAGCCGGGTCCGGACGTCCTGCGCATCCACGTTCATCACGGCCGTCCCTCCGCCTGGCGTCCACCCCGAGGTAGCGCTAGCCGCCTCCGCATCCTGGGTAGACGAGCTGGAGCCCACGGCCGGCTGCGGCTCCGACACGGCCTTCTGTGGCTCCGACGCAGCCTTCCCCGCGCGCCGGCTCGACGGCATCCGGAACGCCATCCTAGTCCTCGCGGCTGGCTCGCCCCCCGCCGACTGCGAAGGCGGCGGATCAGGCCGGCCGCCTTGAGCCGCCCCAGTTGGCGGGGTTGGCACCGGCGCCCTCTTCAGGATAATGACGTCGTCATCTCTCCCCAGCCCTGGCTGGTCGCCGCTGGCTCCCTCTGGCGAGGGCTCAATGTCCCCAGGCACCATGATGCGCAGCGTGGGTGACCATCAAGACCTCCTCCGCCGCCGCCGCGGCCGCAGCCTCCGCTTCGGCCCTGGCAGCGGCGTCAGCAAGCGCCTTCGCCGCCTCTTCCTCCCGCGCCGCCTGATCGGCGACCGCCTTCCGTGCCTCCGCCTCTCGCGCCTCTCGCTCCGCCCGCGCGTTCCATTCTATCGCTTCCTGAAGGTCGGCACGAGGGTCCACGCGGCGGGTGGTGCTCCCAGACCCCCTCGGCGACTCGACGACGGAAGCGGCGGCCGCCCGCTCAAGCGACGACGGAGCCCTGATCGTTTGGAGAAAAAGACAAGGGTTCAGAAACCACCAAAGAAAAGAAAGAGAAAGAGTATACAAAAAATTCGAACTTACGCCGACACGGTCTGCGGTTGCTTCACCGCTTTGCGGAAGCGAGCCGCCTTCGCGGCCGCCTCCTCCCGCCTGGTTGTCGCCGCCCCGCCCTGGGTTTCTTCGTCCGACTGCCGAACAAACCCTGGGCGGCGCGACGCTTTTGCCCTCCGCCCCGAGCAGGCGGTGCAGCGGAGCAACCCATGCCGCGTCCAGAGGCCGGCTGGCGGCACGGGGCGACATCGGCCTCATCGTCGTCCGGCCAGTCGTCGAAGGTGACTCCGAGCCCGGAGCCGCTTGCTTCGCCGCCGGCTTGGCCACCACCCGGCTCGATGTTGTCGTCCATACCGGCCGCCCCAAGTCGGGGTCCTCCATATCGTGTTCCGTCCGGTCGGGGACGAATCGACTAAGTTAGAGTCGGCCAAGAGGAACTCGGCAACAGAGTTAAGAGAGAAAGAAGAAACAAGGAGAGCATACCGTGGGCGGTGGATTGGCTCGGCTGTATGGCTCCTTGCCGAACTGCCACTCTTCGGAGAGTTTGCAGTTCGCGAGGTAGTTCACCATATAGGCGACCTCCGCGTGCGGCATGTCCTTGGTGCACATCCGGCTCGGATCGAGCTGGCCGCTCATCTGACAGATCAGATGAGGACGGCTCTGGAGCGGAATAACCCGGCGCGTGACGAAGGCGGCCAGAAGGTCGGGCCCTGTCAGGCCCTCCGACTGGGTCATCACTCGCACTCAGGCGACGGCTGCGGACCCAGCCGGCGTCAGAGTCACCGCCCGGAAGGACCACTGGGGCCGCCTGCCCGCCGGTGGGCCGGCTACGTAAGCCGGCAGGTTGATGTAGTCGCCCCGTGGGGCGATGTTCCGCACGTAGAAGTACGACTTCTGCCACTTCTTCACCGATTGGATCAGCGGGATGACGGGGAAGGGATTGTCGGCGACCGACCTCCGCGACGCGATGAAGGCGCCAGTCTGAGCCGGCACGCCCTGCATGCGGGTGCCCAGCTTGGACTGGAAGAACTCCCCCCAGAGCTCGAGGGTGGGGAGGACGCCGAGGTAGCCCTCGCACAGGGAGACGAAGGCTGACAGCAGCACCACCGCGTTTGGGGTGAGGTGGTGCGGCTGGAGCTGGTAGAAATCGAGCCAGGAGCGGAAGAAGGCGCTCGCTGGCAGGCCGATGCCGCGCAAGAAATGTGAGCGGAAGACCACCCGCTCGCCCTCCCGCGGCTCCGGCGTGATTTCCTTCGCCGGCGCAAGACGGACCTCCACCTTGTCTGCGCTGGGCAGCCGCCGCGTATTGCGGAGGAACTCGACGTGATCATCGTGGACGCTGGAGCCGTCCCAATCCCCGCCGTACTGCTCTGCGGTGGGAGGCATGGCGAAAACAAGCACGGTGGCGGAGGAGCGTGTGGTGGAAGAGCACGGCGGCGAAGCGCTGCTGCAAGAAACGGCGAGCGAAGGAAGACGGTGGAGGGAGGAGGAGCGTGCGAGAGCCTGCCGCCCTCCATCCCCCCTACTTATAGCTTCTCGGGGCGAGGCCGGGGAGGCCGAATGTGGGGGGAGTCGTGGGATTAACTGCACCAATTCCCCCAACGCCTCGCGATTATTGCGCCCTAAAGGCAAGCCGAAACTGCCGCAAGGAGACGTGCGGGCGGTTTCGAGATGCAGACAATCCGCGCCTGGGCCCGGGCGTGGACGTGGCGGGCCCCCGCCCTGCGGCGACGTCCCGTCGCGCGCGTGGGCTGGCAGGCTTTCCGGCCAAGAGGGGCCACGTGGTTCGCAGACGGCCAGTGGCCGGCCCGCGGCCCGGTGGACGCACTGGCGAGCTCCCGCCCTTCGACTCCGGAAGTTTTCAATCAAGGCGGCAAGCCTAACCAAAGCCGGCTCCCAGCTGCCGGCTTGTTAAGATGGGAAGCTGGTCGAGCTTCTCAACTCCTACTCAACCTCGAAGCCCAATCAGCTTCGGGGACTACTGTCGGAGTAAATGGCCACGGGTAGCCTAACCGACTACCCCTGGTTCTTCAGAAAAATTATCAGGCCTTTGGGCCTCCAAGCACTCCAAGCATTGGACCGCCTCCCCTGGCCGGCTATCCCCGAAGCCGACTCACGGGAGGCGGCCCAGCCTCAGCAACCTCCCCCCCAGGATACCCGCGGGGTGGCCGACTCCAGGAAGCCGGCCTCGAAGAGCGCCGACTCCGAGAAGCCGGCCGAGACCACAACCACCAAAGCTACACCCACATAACGGTGACACGACGGGGTGTGGCCACAGTGCGGCCCACTACCCCCGAAGCCCGAGGCGGGCATGGCTACAGGAGGCCGTACGGGACGGCCGTCTCCCGTTCGGCTCGGCACTGTAGCCATGCTAGCCACAACGTCATCCACGACAGACTCCCGTACGGCCCGCGGGTGGCGGGCCCCTTCAGCCAGAGAGAGGCGTGAAGGCGGCCCGGCCTCCCCCAGTCGGCCAAAGGCGTAGCCGGCCCCCAGAAGCCTGCTACCCCCTCCCTCGAAGCATGTGCCACATTAAGGAGACAAGACGAGGTAAGGCTACAGTGAGAGCCCCCGAGGCGGCCCACTGTAGCCATGCTTACCTCAACGAATCCCTCATCATCAAGGGCGATGCTACAGTAGACAGCCGCCGACAAGACCCTAGGCGGTGGGGCCGGCCTGTCGACCAAGAAGCCGGCAGCCGGCTGGACCCACCAGTCGGCGGGACCCAACAGCCGGCGGAGAAGCCGGCGAGCGTAGACACTGACGGCTGGGACCAATGCCCAGCCGGATTACCATTGTACCCCCGGGGGGTAGGCCTATATAAACCCCCCGGAGCACCCATGCAAAGGGTTGGCTTCTAAGCATAGCACACACACCATAGAGAGAGAGAAGTGAGAGCTAGCCTTGTTCTTCTTCTCCCTTGAACCCAACAGCTCTAGGAGCGATTGTAGCTACTTTTACTGATCTAGTGATCATGCGGAGACCCCGCAGAGCAGGACTAGGGGTGTTATCTCCTCGGAGAGCCCCGAACCTGGGTAAGATCCGCTGGCGTGCATGTCTTCGCCTCATCCCGTTTCCAGGCACCGGCGACGTCTTATTGGCACCCACAATGATAAGCCACCCGTTGGCATATGTCGCACCAACCACCCGACACCGATCAACGCGGATCTCCGAGCCGGAGATCCTGAGGTCCGTCCTGCCTTCGGGCGCTGCATGCTGTCGCTCAACAGTGGCATGGCGGCGCTTCACGACCAGTTTGCCGACAAAGTGCTCATGGTAACCATCAACGGCGACCGGCCTCCCGTCTCGCCGAACAACCTTGTAAAAGCTCTGGGCATTGCGCACGGCATCCAAATAAGTGACTTGCTCATCAAAGTCTATCCGCCACCAGCTGATTTCTTCGTCAGGTTCCGAACAACTTTCAAATGTAGTCGTGTGTTCGAATCTTCCCAGCGTTTGTTCTGCGATGGCGTGCTGGTGAGCTTTGATTGGTGGCAACCAGGATGGGGCTCGATGCCCTCTGAGCTTGAGTTTTTAACAAAGCTTACCTTCCATGGCATGCCTCGACGTGCTTGGAACAGCGAGTCCATGAATAATCTTATCAACGACCTTGGAGGTGAGCTCGTAAGTATGTTTCTTCCTCCAAACAGCTGGGCTCTAACGGTTATGGCATGGATGAAGAAGCCGTCCACCATACCGAAGGTGATTGGTGTTGAGGTACTGGTGCAGGAACCGGGGTTGTACTATTCCTCGCCACCAAGGCCACCGCGGACCACATTAGGGATGTACCTGTATCGAATGTTCGTGCATGTCGAAGAAGTGGTCAATCCATCAATCGAAGTCCTTCCACCGCCGCTGGTGCCGGGTCCGTCGACGACGTCTATTACAGGAGTCAACGTCAGACTTACCCCGTGTTGCTCGGAACGATGGATGGCACATGGCCTACTCCATCGTGCGGCGGAGGCCACTGCTTCTTTGGGAGTAGAGGCAAGGTTGGCTGCCTGGATGTGCTCTAATTTGAGGTAACAACTGAATCTTGTCAGATACTGTACTAGTTAAATCCGAGCTATGGGTGTGAAGCATTGATGTGCCAGTACATTTGATTGTGACCTGTTCTATTTTTTTACCTGAACTTTTTTTAGAAAGGGCTATACGTCAACTTAATGTTCTAGCAGACCTTATATATTGTGTTGTATGTCTGTTTTCTTTGCACAACACTCAAGATATTTCCCCATCATTCATAAAGATGATGAACCGTTATGTACGAGTTCGTTGGTTTCAACATAGCCCTACCCGTAGTGATCCAGTGCTTCCAACCTGATTGTGTCGCCCGTGTGAAATTTTTGTATGCAAGTTCAATGTGCTATCATGTTCTATATGATTGTGTCAACTATATAAGTTTTTACTGAGCATCATCAATGCATATGGCTGAAAGATGCATTTACGAGCATCGACCGATGGGTCTCTCTCTCTCCCTCTCACACACACAGACACAAACACACACACACACACACAAGTGGGACCCGTTGAATTATTTCTTCGCTTGTGATAGCTTTTAATTAGGTTCCACTGTACTCTACTTTTTTCTTAAGTTGTTACTTCAGCTCAGTGACTTCAAAAAGTTGTACATAAGCCTTGTTTGGGCCTTTCCGGTGTCGCTGAATGTGGGCTGAGTAGCCTTGTAAGGTTGTACTGTACTACACATGCCTTCTTTTTTTCAACATCAGCAATGCAACTGGGTCGAAAGTTGTACACAATATGGGGCAACTTGTTATTCTCCGCCCCGCTCGGCTGCAAATGTTTCCTAGGAGGAATGCATTAGGCTGAACGAGAAAATTGGCTTTACGAAATAATAAATGGGATGTAATTATAAAAATTGGGCAGTAACTATAAAAAATTCATGAAACACGTAATTAGTTTATAAAATATTACTTTGCAATTTTGAAAATTTTAATTTCATTAATTGTTGCGCGCCCAATGTTTCGTTGGATTTTTACGTAATACAAATTTATATTGAAATTGTACTATATCTGACTAGAAATTTCGGGATAAAAATATTTCAGATCCCATCAAAATGTGGGAAATTTTATTGAACTCTGTTTTGAATGGTTGGTTGAAATAATTAATCGTTGTCCTAGCTAGAAAATGGGCTGTACTTTTAACAAACTGTAAATGGGTTGTAGTAAATTCCATTAGAATTCAAAAATGGGCTGTACATTCTTATAAATCGCAAATGGGCTATAAGTTCTCTGCCACACACTTGTGGGCCTACTAAGTTGATGCATCCCCTAAAAAAGTAAGTTGACGCGTATGCAAGGCTTTGTCAACTTATAGTCAACACACGGTTCTAGCAGCAGTGTCCGTTGGATGTCCATCCAACGGATGTCGTGCTTCTTCTTCAATCTCGGATATTCTAGCTTCAGCCGCCCAAAAAATGATTCCTCCCCCTGACATCTGGGGTGCACCATTTCAGAGGCTGACCTGTGGGCCTACTAAGTTGACGCGTACCAAGGGCTTTGTCAACTTAGTCAATATAAACGATTCTAGCTGCAGTGACCGTATGATGTCCATCCAATGGCCGTCGTGATTCTTCAACCTCTGGTCTTCTTTCTCCAGCCGCCCAAAGCAGCACCGGTCATGCCGCTTGCTCCTGCCGCCTGTGGCCGGCTGTGCTGCCGTGGAGGCCTCACCGCCCCCTACCACTCCCACCGCTGTCCAGGCACTGCGGCGACAGTAGCCTCACACCGCAGCCGAACCAATGAACCCTTGTACTCCTCTCCGCTTGGGCATCCACTGCCGCGTCTTTCCCGGCTCCGCGTCGTCCCCTTCCTAGGCCTCGCCGTCGTCCACCTCCTTGGTGCTCTCGGCGCGGCGTGGTCAATGTGGTTAACGAACGACTTCCATCGGAAGAGTACTGTACGTGGAGAGGCTGACAGCTGGGTCCACGGCCGCAGCAAGGAAGTGCCTCCTTATTACGCACAAAATAATGATTCCTCCAC
The DNA here is from genome assembly GCF_002575655.3 of Aegilops tauschii subsp. strangulata. Taxonomy (NCBI): domain Eukaryota; kingdom Viridiplantae; phylum Streptophyta; class Magnoliopsida; order Poales; family Poaceae; genus Aegilops; species Aegilops tauschii. The sequence continues at coordinate 153,464,356 of NC_053035.3, forward strand.
CTGACAGCAGGGACCCACTTGACGGGCCACCGTATTTCGCAAAAAAAATGTCCCCCTGACTGCTGGGACCCACTAGCTACATCTTCGCACGCAAGGAAGTGTGTCCATATTACGGGCAAAAAAAATGACCCCCTGACTGCTGGGACCCACCAGCTACATCTTCGCACACAAGGAAGTGCCTGACAGTCGGGACCCACCTGGTCGAAGCATACGTAGCGTTGTCATTCTGGTCGCGAACATGTACGTACATACTGGTCGATCGGTCTGTCTGCAAGCTGCAGCGATGAACCGTGGCTGTGTAAGGAAGGGCACGTGTCGTAGTATAGGCGCGCATGTAGCATGTACACATACGTATAGCCAGGGTGCAAGAAAGTAAATACGGCCACATACGTACATACGGGAGGGGTCTCGAATGCCTACTCGCGCATACGTGCGGCCAGGGCTCGTGTACATGGTTGGGTCGGAACGGAAAAACTGTGTCGGTGTCGTGTTCATGGGAAGGCAACGGAATGCGTCGTGTTCATCGGGAGGCAACGGAACACGTGCTGTCCATCGGGAGCCAACCGGCTTGGACGGAACAACCGATGGAAACGAGGCCTAGCGTACCGCAGGACGGAGGAAACGACCTTGTGTTCGACTGGCCACGGTCGAAATGGGATCCTGTTCATCGGGACTGGTCCGGTGTACCACAAAACAGAGGAAACGGACTTCTCTTGGTCGAAACAGGGTCCTGTTGATCGGGAAGGGTGTGGCGTACCGCAAAACAGAGGAAACAGACTTGTGTTGGAGCGCTACGGTCGAAACGGGGGTCCTGTTCATCGGGAGGTGTGTGGCGTACCGCAAAACGGGACTATACGGGATACTGTTCATCTCCACCGTCGACCTCCTCCAGCCTCCACGGGGCTACTGTTCATCCACCGTCGACCTCCTATAGCCTCCACCTGCGACTGTTAATCCACGGGCTCCTGTTCATCCAGCCTCCACCGTGCGCTCCTCCACCGGCTACTGTTCAACCAGCCCTGTCCACGGGGTCCTGTTCAACCACCCCTCCACGGGCTACTGTTCATCCAGCCCTCCACCGGCTACTGTTCAACCAGCCCTCCACGGGGTCGTCCTGTTCATCCAGCCCTCCACGGGGTCCTGTTCATACACCCCCAACTGGCTCGATCGGGGTCCTGTTCATCCAGCGGCAACGGCCTCTACTACCAAGGGGTCCTGTTCATCCAACCCCCCACCGGGAACTATTCATCCAAACCCCACCAACAACACTCACTGTTCATCCAGAGGTAGCATCGATCGGCTTCTTTTAGCAGCAGTAGCGAAGGAATGACTCAGGTTCAGTTAACAGCAAGGGATCGGTTGATCGCTCGGGTTCAATAACGCGTAGCCTGCAGTGCAATCGCTCGGGTTCAGTTAGAGCCCAATGCCTCGCTCGGGTTCAGTTAGAGCGCAACACCTCGCACACGCGTGTACATGTATGAGAGAAACGCGCATCGCTCAGCCCCCGACGACCCACCGTAACCGGGAACTCCCCGATATTTTCCTCGCCCTCGCTTCTACCACGGTTTTTTCCGTCATGGACGGCCCAAAGAATGTCATGTAGCTGTGTCTCCAGCCCGCCCAGGAGCCCACCACATCTATGATGATACCGGGGTTTGTCACAATTATCGTCATAGAAGTGTCATAAGCATGACATAAAAAATTCGTTCGGCCCAAAATGTCACGAATGTGTCTTTTTTTTGTAGTGGGACGCGTGCCCCTCAGAGAGGCTCTACTAGGAAAAGGGCTATAGATGGAATGGCCACTAATGGCGCACTGTACATGTGGTGCGCCATTACTAAATACTAATGGCGCACCATGTGTCGGTGCACCATTAGTGTGAAAATACTAATGGCGCACCACATCCACGGTGCGCCATTAGTAAAATTTTTTTTTAATTTTTTCAAAACTACTAATGGCGCACCGTGGGATGGTGCTCCATTAGTAGTTCAACTAGTAATGGCGCACCATCCCACGGTGCGCCATTAGTAATTATGTTTCAATTTTTTTTTCAATTTTTTTTATTTTTTAAACTACTAATGGCGCATCATGGGACCGTGCGCCATTAGTAGTTCAACTACTAATGGCGCACCACTCCCACGGTGCGCCATTACTAGTTGAACTACTAATGGCGCACCACTCACAGGTGCGCCATTAGTAATTTTGAGTACAAATTTTGTTTCAATTTTTTTTTGAAAAACTACTAATGGCGCACGGTTGGGGTGGTGCGCCATTACTAGTTGAACTACTAATGGCGCACCACCCACACGGTGCGCCATTAGTAACTTGGCCCATTCCACCGAATGCACCCCCTCCCTGTGGACCGCCTTTTCAGTTTAAAAAAATAAAATAAAATGATGGAAATGTCAAAAAGATAAAATAAAATAAGTTTCCCATGTGATATGTGGTCTAGTTGTTGGGAAAATTAACAAATATGAATTTCGACTTTATTTGCAATATCTCTGTGGAATTTTCAAACTTACTAGTGGCGCACCGGTTGCTAGGTGCGCCACTAGTAACAGAAAAAAATATTTGTTTTGAATTTTTTTGGATTTTTTTTTCAAAAAATGATTCGTAATATGACAGGGAAGTTTGAAATATTTTTCAAAATTTCATCATACTCATGAATATGAACAAAGTCCTAGACATCAACAAGGTTTAATAGGATTGATATGATAGATATATCAACAAGTGGCTGTTAAGTGAGGTGGTGCTGGGTTGGATAGAACCGCGAAGTTAAGCGTGCTTGGGCTGGAGTAGTGTGAGGATGGGTGACCTTTCAGGAAGTTTGACCACTTACTGCGATTTGACTTGAAATTAAGCATATTGACCTGAGATTAAGCCATTACTAAGTGTTACTAATGCGCATATTGACCACTAACTTTTTTTTTTGAAAAAAATATTTCTGAAAAAATATTTAAAAAAAATGTTACTAATGCGCACTTCTATGTGGTGCGCCATTACTAAGTCAGATTGCCGCACCAGTGGTGCGCCATTAGTAGTGAGAGGCTCGCCCTGCTCACCTCCTCCTCCGCTAGGGGGGATGGGGAGACCGTCCCCATCGCCTCCGGCGGATGGGACCAAGTCTCTGCTCCCGGGCCAAGGGCTGGACTGGGGGCTTGGCATGGGGTCTTCTGCATCATCCCTCGCCAAGGCTGAGCTCTCTACGCCCTTCAGCGACCTGAGGCGCTGGAGCCTCTTCCGGGAATGGTGGATGAGGGTTTTCGTGTCCTCCTCCACCTCCCTGCTGGCAACAACAAGAACAAGAGGTTAGTCAGCAAAAGCATTCAAGTCAGCCTAAGAGATATCTGCCACAAAGGAGAATCTTCCTTACACTTCTGCAATGAGCATGGAGTTCAGTTGAACTCCATGGGAGGTGGAGACTCCCGTCCTCTCTTCAGAGACGGAGAGGCAGAAATCCCCGGCAGCTTTGGTGCTTGCCGTGGCGCCAGGAGCTCCGGGGAAGGCGAGCTCTGCGAGGAGCTCGATTCGGAGCGGGGGCTGGATTCCGCCTCCACGCCCGCCGACCGCTTGGCGGACGAGGCCTTGGTCTGGGCGAGACGGGGAGATTGGCGGCATGCCATCTTGCCCTTGGTAGACTTGGTGGTGGTCTTCTTCACCCTCTTGGTGGCTGGCGTTGGGTTGGAGGTCGCCGCCGCTCGAGTTGCGGCGCGCCTGCGGGTGCGCTGATCTGGGTCCGGTTCGGGGGCTTCTGGCCGAGCCGCGAGCCACTCTTCGCCAAGGCCCACCACCGTGCCGACCTCCTCCTCCTGAAGCTCCATTGCCGCCATGGCTAGGGCCTCTAGCCCGGCAAAGTTATCCCCGGCAAGTTCTTCCTCGGCAGCTCCTTCCGTGGTTTGCGCCTCGCTGCCGCCGTAGGAAGAACTCCGGTCCCCAGCTTTCCCTTTCACCTTCCCGGCCTTCGCGGCCTTCTCCATCTCCGCGAGGCGGGCGGCCTTGTCCTCCTCGACCCTCTTCAGGATATACGCCACCTCCGCAGCGGAGGTGCATTTATACATCCCGGTTTCAGCCCTGGTGGCCCTCTCCTCCAGGGTGCTCGACCACTTGAGCTCTTCGTCTAGGGTGGGTAGCTGCCAGGTGCTCGCTACCCCTTCGGCATTGCAGTTCGACATCCATTTTAGTATCTGGTCTCGGACAGAATTGATGTTCAGAGGGATGACGGATGCCGGGAGCTTGAATAACTCGAAGCGACCAAACAGTTGGTCACACAACCAGCCATGGCCGTAAACTGACAAGTTATTGGCCAACCCTGGGAGCAGCCTCATCCTATCTGCAGCATCACCATACAGCTACGCGGGTCTGTCCCTTTCTTGCAGCGGTGGAAAAGAAAGTCTGCCCCCATATGTTCAATGGTTAACCCGGCAATCCTCAAACGGGTAATGCTATTGATTGCCGGGCGTAGCCTATCCTCAGCAAGGCCTTTAGCACTCCAATCCTTGCCATGCTCGACGCATTACTTCCATGCTTCACAGAACTCGGGGGCTTCCTTATCTTGGATCTAGCAACAATCCCCTCTCCATTCGTCCAACCTCTCGCGCTGGTACCCAGGGAGGTAATCCCAGATCTTCCTCGCCACGCGCGACATCCAGCTAATGATTCCGGAGCGGATAACTTTGCTCTCTACCTGCGAAACGAAGTAATGCCGGAACAGATCCCCATTGGGCCTAACTCCGACGAAGTTCTTGCACAAATGCACGAAGATGGCCATGGTCTCCATTGCATTTGGCGTGAAATCGAGGAGGTGGAATCCATAGATATTCATGATTACCTAGAAGAACTCAGAGAAGGGGGGACAAAGGCCGCAAACGAAGTAAGCACAGAAGAATCGATAAGAATCCAGCGGATCTTCCTTCCCTACCGCATAAACTACGGGTGCTCCATGCCCTTTCTCGACGGGCCTCCCCCACAGATACCCATACCTAGGACTAAGCCGCCCAAGTTCGACGGGATGAAGACGACATCTTCACTCCGCTTCTTGTTCAGCTCCACCCCCTCTTGCTTCCCTCGGAGGCGGCCTCGTTCGCTGCAGCCATCGGCTTTCTCTTCTCCTCGGGTTTCTTCCCCATTCCTACGGCAGCTATGCGGAAGGGAGAGGGATTCGATGGGAAGGGCGGCAGCAGAGGGGAGAGCGAAAGGAGAGACTGTCGCTTGGCTTGCGGAGGAATAAGATGGGAGAGCGGGGCAAGAGATAGGTGAATCGTGTCGTTTTGATTTTCCCTGCTATTAAGGGGGGGAAAGCGGAACGGGGGTGCGACGCTTCAGAAAGTTACCATTTTCCTTTAACTCCAACAGTCCCATGACCCCACGGCACGCAGTAATTGTGCAAAATGAATGTTGGATTGACTAGTCGCCATGGCAAACCAGCATGCACATCCCTCTCCTGCCATCAGTCCGCGCACTCTTTGGGGCCTAACCCAACATGCCACGCGACACGTGTGGCTCAAGCCCGGGGGCTTATGTCGGGGAAAACAGACAGGGGTATATGTTTTCCCCTGACTCGTGCACGGATAAGCCAAGGTCGAGCCAAGATGAACAAGGAACCAAGAGCATCGAAGGACCAACATGGAGATCAGAGAGACCAAGACCAAGCCAAAGAAGCAAGACACCATCGGAGGAAAGGCCTCCCTTGCCAGGCAGGCTAGCCCGGCAAGGGGCGAGGCCACACTTAGGAGTGGACAGCCAAAGGCACCCCAGCAGGGCCTGCCAGGACTCACGAAGGCGAGACCACCTCACCAACCATTCCACCATGACTCACGTCATCGATCAGTGCGGTCAAGCCGCAGAGTGACTAAGTGGCAGCCATTCGCCACATGGTAGCCTCTCCCTACAGGAAAAACCCACAGACGACACCCGTCCTGCGACGTGTCAAGCGAGAAGGCATGGAGCTGGCAAGCTAGCCCGGCAAGCCTTGTCGGGCAACCAACGATGTGACAATGAGCGGTGCATTTGATACACCCTGTCAGCTGATGTCTACTACGCAACTTTATTCTTGTAGACACGTGTTGGGCTTCCAAGCGCAGAGTTTTGTAGGACAGTAGCAATTTTCCCTCAAGTGGATGACCTAAGGTTTATCAATCCGTGAGAGGTGTAGGATAAAGATGGTCTCTCTCAAACGACCCTTCAACCAAATACAAGAAATCTCTTGTGTCCCCAACACACCCAATACAATGGCAAATTGTATAGGTGCACTAGTTCGGCAAAGAGATGGTGATAAAAGTGTAATATGGATGGTAGAAATATACTTTTATAATCTGAATAAATAAAAACAACAAGGTAGGAAATAGTAAACGGGCACAAAAACGGCATTGCAATGCTTGAAAACAAGGCCTAGGGTCCGTACTTTCGCTAGTGCAATCTCTCAATAGTGCTAACATAGTTGAATCATATGATTATGCCTCAAAGTGCAATAAAGAATCACTCCCGTGTTCCTATTAGCGGAGAACAAAAGATAGGAATTGTTTGTAGGATACGAGACCACCTCAAAGCTATTCTTTCCGATCAATCTATCCTAGAGTTCGTACTAAAATAACGCAAGCTATTCTTTTCGATCGATCTAATCAAGAGTTCGTACTAAAATAACACCAAAGAAAATTGATATTCATAATACTCAATCCACACAAAGAACTACAGAGAGACCCCAAAGTTTCTATCGGAAAAAATATAATAAAAAAGTGCATCAACCCCTATGCATAGATTACCCCAATATCACCTCGGGAATCCGCAAGTTGAGTGCCATAACATACATCAAGTGAATAAATATGATACCTCATTGTCACCTCAAGTATTCATACCACAAGACATACATCATGCATGTGTTCTCATATCTGAATATTCAATCCGACAAGACAAAACTTCAAAGGGTAAAGATTCAATTCATCACAGCAAGAGTATAGAGGGGAGAAACATCATATGATCCATCTATATTAACAAAGCCCGTGATATAGATCAGGAGAGAGAGAGAGAGATTAAACACGTAGCTACTGGTACAAACCCTCAGCCCCGAGGGTGGACTACTCCCTCCTCATCCTGGAGGCCGCTGGGATGATGAAGATGACCACCAGAGATGATTCCCCCCTCCGGCAGGGTGCCGGAAAGGGTCTAGATTGGTTTTCGGTGGCTACAGAGCCTTGCGGCGGCAGAACTTCTGATCTAGGTTAACCCAGAGGGGTGTCGGAATATTTGGGAATTTATATTGCAAATAAGGGGTACGGGAGGCCACCGAGGTAAGCACAACCCACCAGGGCGCGCCTGGGGGCCTAGGTGCGCCCTGGTGGGTTGTGCCCCCCCCCCCCCCCCCGCGCACCCCCAGGTGCAGCTTTGGCCCATTGGGTTCCTTCTGGACCAAAAAATCTCCAAAAACTTTCGTGGTGTTTGGACTCCGTTTGATATTGATTTCCTGCGATGTAAAAACAAGCAAAAAACAGCAACTGGCACTGGGCACTGGGTCAATAGGTTAGTCCCAAAAAATGATATAAAGTTGCCATAAAATGATTGTAAAACATCCAAGAATGATAAAATAACAGCATGAATACTTCATAAATTATAGATACGTTGGAGACGTATCAGCATCCCCAAGCTTAATTCCTACTCGTCCTCGAGTAGGTAAATGATAAAAGAAATAATTTATGAAGTGTGAATGCTAGCAAAGTGCATAAGTTTGATCCATGATTATTTCAATCACTTTTCCTAGCATCATAACAACAATTCTTTCTTATAAAACTTCTCATGTTATAGTGGCAACCAATTCACGTGTTAAGGTTCAAACAATGAATTCTCTTGAAACTCACCAGCCTATGTTCTCAGTCACCAAGCAATTGCAATTCAACTATTCAACAGAGTTTAAGTAAGAGCTCCACATACTCAACCATCATATAGTCTTCTATGATTGCTAACACTCACCGTATACACATGAGCAAAACGTTTCAAGCGGACACATAGAAAGATAGGCGCTTATTGTTTTGCCTCCCAATGTATTCACCTCAAGGGTGATGTCAACAATAATAACTCATGGTACCCATATTCAACTGGACATATGTGCCAAGATCTTTCCTAACCACACGATGCTTGCCAAAGGAGAAAAATAAAAAGCAATAGAGAGAAAAACTTTGACTCTTTGCATAAAAGTAAATACGGAAAAGTAAAAGATAGGCCCTTCGCAGAGGGAAGCAGAGGTTGCCATGCGCTTATTTGTTTGTATGCTCAACCCCTTAGTGCAAAATAACGTCACATTATATTGCCCCTTATGATAGCAACCTTTATTATGTAGTCTATCGCTTTTATTCTTTGCCATCACAAGTTCATACAACGCTCAATTTTCTCTTACACTAAATGATCTAACAATTTTAGAAGCAATTTTTATTGCCTTATTGCATCGATGACAACTTACTTGAAGGATCTTTAGGTAGGTATGGTGGAATCTTGAAAATAAGATTTGGGTTTATGGATTTTTGGATGCACAAGTAGTATCTCTACTTGGTGCGGAATTTTTGGCTAGCAAATATGGGGGCAAGCACCACATGTTGAAGGATCTATGACAATATAACTTCTATGTGAATATGAACAAACATAAATCATTACGTTGTCTTCCTTGTCCAATGTCAACAATTTTGGCATATAATATTTTGATGGGGGCTCACAATCACAAAAGATTTCCAGGATAGTGTATTTTCATGTGAAAGTTCTCTTCCTTATACTAATTATTCGTGAATTGCTTGTATGACCAAAATTGTAATTGTCAAGCCACAAAAAATTTCACTTTCTAAACCCAATGTGAAGCTACCACTAGGCATGATATGATTTCAACTTCGTGACATTCAATTTATTGAACAATTTAATCATAGGATATAAGTGAAGCACAAGAGCAATTCCAAAGGAAAGAGCTTCGTCGACGGGATGTGAATGCCGCTTACTTACCCTCCTTGGGAACTATTTGGGACTCTGTTTTATTTAAAACTTTCAGATCTAATTATTTTATTAAAAAAGTAAAACAGAAAAATGACATTCTAAGTATAGCACAACTCATGTGAAGAAGCAAAAACTTAGGCTCAATTGATACTAACTGATAATTGTTGAAGAAGAAAGGTGGGATGCCTACCGGGCCACCCCAAGCTTAGATGCTTGAGAATTCTTGAATATTATCTTGGGATGCCTTGGGAATCCCCAGGCTTGATCTATTGTGTCTCCTTAATTGTTCTCATATCACGGTTTTCCTAAATCTCAAAAGCTTCATCCACACAAAATACAACAAGAACTCGTGAGATAAGTTAGTATAAACTAATGCAAAAACCTTATCATTCTCTACTGTAGAAAATCACTAAAATGATTATTCAACATTGGATACTAAATGCCTCTGCATATTTAATACTCCTATCCTCAAATAGAATCATTAAATAGGCAAACATATGCAAACAATGCAAACATAACAGCAATGTGCCAAAACAGTACAGTCTATCAAGAATGCAAGAGTATCAATACTTATTCAACTCCAAACATTATGAAAATTTTCCACACTGTAGGAAATTTTATCAGAGCTTAATATGCAAAAAGTTTCAACATTTTATCACACACTGACTTTTCTAGGGAATTTTTGCAACAGCGGTAAACTTTCTGTTTTCAAACAGCAACATGTATACTTGTAAAATAAGCATGGCAAAGGCTATCAATGCCACTTTTATTGAAATAAAAGATGAAAAACATTATTATAAATAACAGCAAGAAAATTGAAACAAAATAAATTGACGCTCCAAGAAAAACACATATCATGTGACGAATGAAAACATAGCTCCAAGTGAGGTTACCGATAGTGTTGGAGACGAAAGAGGGGATGCCTTCCGGGGCATCCCCAAGCTTAGTTGCTTGGATCTTCCTTGAATATTACCTTGGGGTGCCTTGGGCATCCCCAAGCTTAGGGTCTTGTCACTCCTTATTCTCCTCATATCGACTTCTCACACAAAACTTGAAAACTTCAATCACACAAAACATAATGGAACTTTGTGAGATAGGTTAGTATGATAAAGAGCAAACCATTTCACTTTTGGTACTGTCAAAGACAATATTCATAAATGTATCCACACAAAGCCTGCTGTATCATATCATTTCCACAATTTATATTGAGCAATATAATCCATAGAAACTAGAAACCAAGCAAACTATGCATTGAAAACAGAATCTGTCAAAAACAAAACAGTCTGCAGTAATCTATACTCAAACCATACTTCTGCTACTCCAAAAATTCTGAAAAGATTAGGACCACGTGAGCAATTTGTATATTAGTCTTCTGCAAAAAGAATCAACTTAAAAGCACTCTTCTGTTAAAAATGAGAATTATTTTCGTGAGCGCAAAAGTTTATGTTTTTCAGCAAGATCAAATCAACTATCACCCAACATGATCCCAAAGGCTTTACTTGGCACTTTATTGAAACAAAAGCTATAAAAGATGATTACTACAGTAGCATTGTCGGCATTCTGGGAACGGGGGTCCCCAGACTTGCCTGCCTGCGGCCCACATCATGGCTCCTACAGCGGCCTGGTACGGCCCACCTTCACCAGCAAACACTCAAGACCCTCGCGAGGGGCCAAGCCTCGCGAGGCGGATAACACAAGACCCCTTCAGGGGTGGCCTCACTAGGCTGGCTCGCGAGGAGCAGAGAGATCAAGGCGAGGGGCACCTCGTGAGGTTCCCGTGACGTGAGCCGTGACCACCAAGGCCAGGCGGGCGCCAGCGGGCGTAGAGTACCTGTTGCCTCTTTGGTGCTAAAGGGGCAAGCGCAGGCGAGGAGTCCCGAGTCATCAGGCAAAGGTTTCCATATCGGTGCAACGAGACCAAGACCAGCAGGAGGGCAGGACGGAGGTCATCGCGGAGCCCACGACGGCGTCACCACCAGAGCCTTTAGCAGGCGAAGACCACCTTTTGTCAGGATAGCTTGTACTAGCTGTCCCCCTTCAAATTGGCCATTGTGGGATCCCTTCCTGCCTAACATGCGGGGAGAGGACCCTGGCCTCTATAAATAGGACTAGCCACCACCTTAGCAGGAGGACGGACGGACGGATCGTTCAGATCACCCTCAACCACACAAGCTCACCGAGCTCAAGAACACCTCTCCTCAGGAGGCTGTTCTTCCCTTGTACTTGTTCATCCTCAGCCTACAAGGCAATCCACCACACCACACTGGAGTAGGGTATTACACCACATCGGTGGCCCGAACCAGTATAAACTCTAGTGTCCCTTGTTCTTCGAGTTCGGTGTGCCGAGCTTTGAGATCGTGGTGAGTGAGCGAGCTAGGGGGAGGGAGAGATCTTCGTGCGCACCCCAGAGTTTGAACCTTGAGGGTTTTGCCGGAACCCGAAATCCAACATTTGGCGCGCCAGGTAGGGGTGCGCTGAAGCTTTCCTTTCATCGATCCACGCTCCACCGCTCCACCACGTCCATGGCAGACGCGCACCGAGCGCCCAGCTGCCCTGGCCGCCCGCGTCGCTCCGATGGCCCTTGTCGGCGGGCCTCCCCGTCGTTCTCCATCACCCGCCGCCACCGGCCCGGCGGGAAATGAGCAGCAGGCATCTTCGCTGCACCCCTCGGTGCGGCAGGACGGCCGCACCGCTACCCCATCGCTGACTCCAGTCGGCTCATCGTCCCACGCTCGTCGTGCGCCCACGAATGCGTAGGCCGCGCTGCTCATGGCATCCGAGCTCCTGCGCTACCGCCCGGTCGACGACCTGTATGAGGACTGGCTGGACCGCGTCGCTGAGCTCGTCAAAGCCGCTGGGGGCTCACCTGTCCCATCTCTCTCGCTACCTCGCCCTCCTCCAGCCGCGGGTGACGTAGCCCATGGAGCACCTCCGCCACCTCCACACCAAGATGGCGCCCTGGCGCCAAGACGCGCGACCCCTCGGCATGATCCGCCGCGCCGGGCGCCCGCGCGTGAAGAAGGAAGCTACCAAGAAGTTCCCCGGCCGCAAGAAAACACTCTCGCGCTCCTGGCACCACCACGACAAGACCGCGTTCCTCCTGCGGTGGCGGTGCGCGGGAATCTAGAGCATGCTCCGCCTCTACAAAGGGCCCCGGTGGCCACTGCAGGCTTTCACGCCTTCATTCCGGAGCTGCGTAGCATTGTCTGGCAAGGCAAGTTCAAGCCAGACCTGCCTCCTCGCTACGATGGCACCCCCGACCCTATGGAGTTCTTGCAGCTCTACGAGCTGAACATCGAGGCGGCCAACGGCGACGATAAATTTATGGCGAACTGGTTCCCCATGGCTCTCAAGGATGGTGCTCGCTCGTGGTTCCTGTACTTGCCCCCGGGGTCAATCTCTTCCTGGGGTGAGATGCGTGACCGCTTCGTCGCCAACTTCCAGGGCACTCGCGACCGCCCTCCGACCGCGGGTGACCTGCGCCGCATCAAGCAGCAGCTAGGAGAGACCTTGCAGAAGTACATCCAGTGCTTCAACAGCGTTGGCCTCAAGATCCCCAAGGTGACGTACGAGGCCATCATTTCAGCGTTTTTCGATGGCGTTCGCGATGTCAAGATGAAGGAGGAGCTCGCCATCCACGAGGAGTTATGCACGGCTCTGGAGATGTTCAACATGGTGACCAAGTGCGCGAGAGCTGAGGAAGGGCGCCTTTCCCTCCTCGAGCTCCCTGCTACCGACCCAGAGGAGAAGAAAGCCAAGGCCAAGGACGTGAAGCGCAAGGTGGTGGCTGTGCTCGCAGCGGAGCCACACACGAAGCGCGACCGGGACCACCCCGAGTCGTCCAAGGGCAGACATCCATTGTGCGCCTTCCATAACGTACACAGCCACAACACCAACGATTGTCAGGAGCTCAGGGCCATCCGACATGGACGCTTCGGTCGACGCACCGAGCGCAACGACCGGGGCTACGACCGAGGAGGAGGATGAGGTGGGGGACGCTGGGACGACCGCGGCCCCCGCTAGGAGTGGCGCTACCGGCCTCGTGAGGACCACTGGCAGGTGCTACCTCTTGAGCACTGTGTTGGTTTTCCCTTGAAGAGGAAAGGGCGATGCAGCAAAGTAGCATAAGTATTTCCCTCAGTTTTTGAGAACCAAGGTATCAATCCAGTAGGAGGCTACGCGCGAGTCCCTCGCACCTACACAAAACAAATAAATCCTCGCAACCAACGCGATAAGGGGTTGTCAATCCCTACACGGTCACTTACGAGAGTGAGATCTGATAGATATGATAGGCTAATATTTTTGGTATTTTTATGAGAAAGATGCAACGTAAAATAAAAGCAAAATAAAAAGCAAAGGTAATAACTAAGTGTTGGAAGATTAATATGATGAAGATAGACCCCGGGGGCATAGGTTTCACTAGTGGCTTCTCTCAAGAGCATAAGTATTTTACGGTGGGTGAACAAATTACTGTTGAGCAATTGACATAATTGAGCATATTATGAGAATATCTAGGTATGATCATGTATATAGGCATCACGTCCGAGACAAGTAGACCGACTCCTGCCTGCATCTACTACTATTACTCCACACATCGACTGCTATCCAGCATGCATCTAGAGTATTAAGTGCATAAGAACAGAGTAACGCCTTAAGCAAGATGACATGATGTAGAGGGATAAATTCATGCAATGTGATAAAACCCCCATCTTGCTATCCTCGATGGCAATAATACAATATGTGCCTTGCTGCCCCTACTGTCACTAGGAAAGGACACCGCAAGATTGAACCCAAAGCTAAGCACTTCTCCCATTGCAAGAAAGATCAATCTAGTAGGCCAAACCAAACTGGTAATTCGAAGAGACTTGCAAAGATAACCAATCATACATAAAAGAATTCAGAAGATTCAAATATTGTTCATAGATAAACTTGATCATAAACCCACAATTCATCGGTCTCAACAAACACACCGCAAAAAGAAGATTACATCGAATAGATCTCCACGAGAGAGGGGGGGAACATTGTTTTGAGATCCAAAAAGAGAGAAGAAGCCATCTAGCTAATAACTATGGTCCCGAAGGTCTGAGGTAAACTACTGACACATCATCGGAGAGGCTATGGTGTTGATGTAGAAGCCCTCGATGATCGATGTCCCCTCCGGCGGAGCTCCGGAACAGGCCCCAAGATGGGATCTCGTGGGTACAGAAGGTTGCGGCGGTGGAATTAGGTTTTTGGCTCCGTATCTGATCGTTTGGGGGTACGTAGGTATATATAGGAGGAAGGAGTACGTCGGTGGAGCAACAGGGGGCGCACGAGGGTGGAGGGCGCGCCTTGGGGGGGGGGTAGGCGCGCCCCCTACCTCGTGGCTTCCTCCTTTATTTCTTGATGTAGGGTCCATGTCTCCTGGATCATGTTCGTTCTGAAAAACACGTTCCCGGAGGTTTCATTCCATTTGGACTTTGTTTGATATTCTTTTTCTGTGAAACTCTGAAATAGACAAAAAACAGCAATTCTGGGCTGGGCCTCCGGTTAATAGGTTAGTCCCAAAAATAATATAATAGTGAATAATAAAGCCCCATAATGTCCAAAACAGAAGATAATATATCATGGAGCAATCAAAAATTATAGATACGTTGGAGACGTATCAAGCATCCCCAAGCTTAATTCCTGCTCGTCCTCGAGTAGGTAAATGATAAAAACAGAATTTTTATGTGTATGCTACTAGGCATAATTTCAATGTAATTCTTCTTAATTGTGGTATGAATATTGAGATCCGAAAGATTCAAGATAATAGTTTAATATTGACATAAAAATAATAATACTTCAAGCATACTAACTAAGCAATTATGTCTTCTCAAAATAACATGGCCAAAGAAAGTTATCCCTACAAAATCATATAGTCTGGCTATGCTCTATCTTCACCACACAAAGTATTTAAATCATGCACAACCCCGATGACAAGCCAAGCAATTTTTTCATACTTTTGACGTTCTCAAACTTTTTTAATCTTCACGCAATACATGAGCGTGAGCCATGGACATAGCACTATATGTGGAATACAATGGTGGTTGTGGAGAAGACAAAAAGGGAGAAGATAGTCTCACATCAACTAGGCATATCAATGTGCTATGGAGATGCCCATCAATAGATATCAATGTGAGTGAGTAGGGATTGCCATGCAACGGATGCACTAGAGCTATAAGTATATGAAAGCTCAACAAAAGTAACTAAGTGGGTGTGCATCCAACTCGCTTGTTCACGAAGACCTAGGGCATTTTGAGGAAGCCCGTCATTGGAATATACAAGCCAAGTTCTATAATGAAAAATTCCCACTAGTATATGAAAGTGACAAAATGAGAGACTCTCTATCATGAAGATCATGGTGCTACTTTGAAGCACAAGTGTGGTAAAAGGATAGTAAAATTGTCCCTTCTCTCTTTTTCTCTCATTTTTTATTTGGGCCTTTCCTTTTTCTTTTTTTATGGCCACTTTTTTTTCGTCCGGAGTCTCATCCCGACTTGTGGGGGAATCATAGTCTCCATCATCCTTTCCTCACTTGGGACAATGCTCTAAAAATGATGAGCATCACACTTTTATTTACTTACAACTCAAAAATTACAACTCAATACTTAGAACAAAGTATGACTCTATGTGAATTCCTCCGGCGGTGTACCGGGATATGCAATGAATCAAGAGTGACATCTATGAAAAAATTATAAACGGTGGCTTTGCCACAAATACAATGTAAATTACAAGATCATGCAAAGCAATATGACAATGATGGAGGGTGTCATAATAATCGGAACGGTGGTAAGTTGCATGGCAATATATCTCGGAATGGCTATGGAAATGCCATAATAGGTAGGTATGGTGGCTGTTTTGAGGAAGGTATATGGTGGGTGTATGATACTGGCGAAAAGTGTGCGGTATTAGAGAGTCTAGCAAAGGTGGAAGGAAGAAAAGTGTGTATAATCCATGGACTCAACATTAGTCATAAAGAACTCATATACTTATTGCAAAAATCTACAAGTTATCAAAGCAAAGTATTACGCACATGCTCCTAGGGGTATAGATTGGTAGGAAAAGACCATCGCTCGTCCCCGACCGCCACTCATAAGGAAGACAATCAATAAATAAATTATGCTCCGACTTCATCACATAACGGTTCACCATACGTGCATGCTACGGGAATCACAAACTTTAACACAAGTATCTCTCAAATTCACAACTACTCAAGTAGCATGACTCTAATATCACCATCTTTATATCTCAAAACAATTATCAAGCATCAAACTTTTCTTAGTATTCAACACACTCATAAGAAAGTTTTTACTAATCTTGTATACCTAGCATATTAGGATTATTTAAGCAAATTACCATGCTAATTAAGAATCTCAAAATAATCTAAGTGAAGCATGAGAGATCAATAGTTTCTATAAAACAAATCCACCACCGTGCTCTAAAAGATATAAGTGAAGTACTAGAGCAAAAACTATATAACTCAAAAGATATAAGTGAAGCACATAGAGTATTCTAATAATTTCCGAATCATGTGTGTCTCTCTCAAAAGGTGTGTACAGCAAAGATGATTGTGGTAAACTAAAGAGCAAAGACTCAAATCATACAAGACGCTCCAAGCAAAACACATATCATGTGGTGAATAAAAATATAGCTCCATGTAAAGTTACCGATGGAAATAGACAAAAGAGGGGATGCCTTCCGGGGCATCCCCAAGCTTTGGCTTTTAGGTGTACTTAGATTATCTTGGGGGTGCCATGGGCATCCCCAAGCTTAGGCTCTTGCCACTCCTTGTTCCATAATCCATCAAATCTTTCACCCAAAACTTGAAAACTTCACAACACAAAACTTAACATAAAATCTCTTGAGGTAGCGAAAGAAAACAAAAGACCACTTCAAGGTACTGTAATGAACTCATTCTTTATTTATATTGGTGTTAAACCTACTGTATTCCAACTTCTCTATGGTTTATAAACTCTTTTACTAGCCATAGATTCATCAAAATAAGCAAACAACACACGAAAAACAGAATCTGCAAAAACAGAACAGTCTGTAGTAATCAGTAACTAACGCAAACTTATGGAACTCCAAAATATCAGCCAAAATAGGAAGACCTAGACAATTTGTTTATTGATTAGCAGCAATTGGAATCAATATTTTATCACGTTCTGGTGATTTTTAACAATTATTTTCGTGAACAGAAAGTTTCTGGAAATTTCTGCAAGATCAAATAACTATCATCCAAGAAGATCCTATAGGTTTAACTTGGCACAAACACTAATTAAAACATAAAAACACATCTAACCAGAGGCTAGATCAAATATTTATTCCTAAACAGAAGCAAAAAGAAAAAAACTAAAAATAAAATTGGGTTGCCTCCCAACAAGCGCTATCGTTTAACGCCCCTAGCTAGGCATAAAAGCAAGGATAGATCTAGGTATTGCCATCTTTGGTAGGTAATTCTTCAATGAGGCATCTACCATCCTTCGGAATTTCTTTCTTTTTATTGATTATCAAACTTTTAGGCACAAGATCAAAAAATTCATTTGTAACAAATGGTTCCTTAATGATAGCAAAAAGATTGGGATGAATACTTATAGATTTGAGATCCGCAGTTTCCTTACTAGAGGATTCACCCTTATTTTTAGGAACATACATAAGCTTGGCAATTTTAGTAGGAGGACTTGGAGTATTCTTTACGGAAGAAAAAGCGGTTCCCAAGTTGGTAATGATATCCTCAAGTTTATCGATTCTAGTGGAATCCTGATTTATTTTCTCATTAACTATGGGTTCCTTCTCTTTAATATTTTTCAAAGTGACTCCTACTTTAGATCCATATTGAGTGATTCAGTTGTGGATCTTTTTATCCAAATTTTCAATTAACTCTACGGTAGCAACCTTATTTTCAATAATTTAAAGTCTTTGCATTACGTGTTCAAAAGTTAACATGGTTCCATTAACCAAAAGAGGTGGTGAGCCAAACAAATCTATCATAGCATTATAAGAATCAAAAGTATGGCTACCCAAGAAGTTCCCTCCGGTAATGGTATCAAGGATATATCCGTACCAAGGAGTAGTGCCTACATAAAAATTGAGAAGAAGAACGGAAGTAGATTGCTTCATGGTAGATAAATTTTGAGCATTGCAAATTCTATACCAAGCGTCTTTTAGATTTTCTCCCTCCCTTTTCTTAAAATTTAGAACTTCATTCTCAGGAGACAACGGAGAAGATAGAGGACTAGCCATAACGACAAGCAAATGAAAAAGAGGCAAACGGAAAAGAGAGGGCGAATAAAACGGCAAGGGTGAAGTGGGGTAGAGGAAAACGAGAGGCAAATGGCAAATAATGTAATGCGGGAGATAAGGGTTTGTGATGGTTACTTGGTATGTTTACTTTTGCGTAGACCTCCCCGGCAACGGCGCCAGAAATCCTTCTTGCTTCCTCTTGAGCACTGCGTTGGTTTTCCCTTGAAGAGGAAAAGGTGATGCAGCAAAGTAGCGTAAGTATTTCCCTCAGTTTTTGAGAACAAAGGTATCAATCCAGTAGGAGGTTACGCGCGAGTCCCTCGCACCTACACAAAACAAATAAATCCTCGCAACCAACGCGATAAGGGGTTGTCAATCCCTACACGGTCACTTACGAGAGTGAGATCTGATAGATATGATAGGATAATATTTTTAGTATTTTTATGATAAAGATGCAAAGTAAAATAAAAGCAAAATAAAAAGCAAAGGAAATAACGAAGTGTTGGAATATTAATATGATGAAGATAGACCCGGGGCCATAGGTTTCACTAGTGGCTTCTCTCAAGAGCATAAGTATTTTACAGTGGGTGAACAAATTACTGTTGAGCAATTGACAGAATTGAGCATAGTTATGAGAATATCTAGGTATGATCATGTATATAGGCATCACGTCCGAGACAAGTAGACCGACTCCTGCCTGCATCTACTACTATTACTCCACACATCGACCGCTATCCAGCATGCATCTAGAGTATTAAGTTCATAAGAACAGAGTAACGCCTTAAGCAAGATGACATGATGTAGAGGGATAAATTCATGCAATATGATAAAAATCCCATCTTGTTATCCTCGATGGCAACAATACAATACGTGCCTTCCTGCCCCTACTGTCACGGGGAAAGGACACCGCAAGATTGAACCCAAAGCTAAGCACTTCTCCCATTCCAAGAAAGATCAATCTAGTAGGCCAAACCAAACTGATAATTCGAAGAGACTTGCAAAGATAACCAATCATACATAAAAGAATTCATAAGATTCAAATATTGTTCATAGATAAACTTGATCATAAACCCACAATTCATCGGTCTCAACAAACACACCGCAAAAAGAAGATTACATCGAATAGATCTCCACGAGAGAGGGGGAGAACATTGTATTGAGATCCAAAAAGAGAGAAGAAGCCATCTAGCTAATAACTATGGACCCGAAGGTCTGAGGTAAACTACTCACACATCATCGGAGAGGCTATGGTGTTGATGTAGAAGCCCTCGGTGATCGATGCCCCCTCCGGCGGAGCTCCAGAACAGGCCCCAAGATGGGATCTCGTGGGTACAGAGGGTTGCGGCGGTGGAATTAGGGTTTTGGCTTCGTATCTGATCTTTTGGGGGTACGTAGGTATATATAAGAGGAAGGAGTACGTCGGTGGAGCAACATGGGGCCCACAAGGGTGGAGGGCGCGCCTGGGGGGGGGGGGGGTTGGCGCGCCCCCTACCTTGTGGCTTCCTCCTTTATTTCTTGACGTAGGGTCCAAGTCTCCTAGATCATGTTCGTTCTGATAATCACGTTCCCGAAGGTTTCATTCCGTTTTGGACTCTGTTTGATATTCTTTTTCTGCGAAACTCTGAAATAGGCAAAAAATAGCAATTCTAGGCTGGGCCTCCGGTTAATAGGTTAGTCCCAAAAATAATATAAAAGTGAATAATAAAGCCCAATAATGTCCAAAACAGAAGATAATTTAGCATGGAGCAATCAAAAATTATAGATACGTTGGAGACGTATCAGCAGGAACGGCCTTGTGAGGGTGCCTGGAGGGACCAGCCGCGCGAGGACAACCCTCAGGGCAATGCTGGTGTCCCTCCACTGCCGCCACCACCAAGAAGAAATGACGACCACCATCAGGACGAGGGGGCTGGGGGCTTCCAGGAACCGCGCGCTATCGCCTGCATCTTGGGCGAAGCTCAGGCCCCAGCATCCCAGCGCGTCTTCAAGCAGTTTGCTCCAGAGGTGAACGCAACCCTTCCCAGGCTTGAACCTACACGCCCGCTCAGGTGGTCCAAATGTGCCATCACCTTCAGCTCGTCGGACCAACTCAAGTGCGCAGCGACTACCGGCGCCCTCCCGATGCTTTGCTCGCCCGTCATCAGCAACGTCCAAGTCACCAAGACCCTCATCGACGGCGGCGCAGGGCTCAATGTCCTGCCTGTCGAGACATTCAATAGCCTCCAAGTGCCATACGATGGGCTGCAGCCTACCAAACCCTTCTCAGGAGTGACCGGCGGCTCTAGCACCCCGTTTGGGCAGATCCGTCTCCCTGTCACCTTTGGCCAGCACGACAACTACCGCACCAAGCTCATCGACTTCGACGTCGCCCACATTCGTTTGTCATACAACGCCATCCTTGGGTATCTAGCATTAGCCAAGTTCATGGTAGTGACCCACCATGGCTACAACGTCCTCAAGATGCCAGGAAGTGGCGGAATCATCATAGTCCCCTGCGAAGAAAGAGATGCGGTGTGCTCCCTGGAGCGCGCCTTCCAAGCAGCAGCAATCGAAGACCCCGACAACGAGAGCACCTTGTACCCTCCTGAGGCCATCCCCAAGAAGAAGAAGAAACTACTCCGCACATGGCCTCAGGAGAGCAGCGTCTCCAGCGGCGCCGCCTCAGGATCAGCGCCCACTCCTGGGGCGCCTCCCTCCCTCGCATAGGAAGGCGCGCCCGGCGCCCTCCTCGGGCGAGGCTCGGGGGCTCTCTTCTGGAGGGCCTCAGACCTAGCCAACATCACAAGGGAGGCGCTCGGGCACCACGTGGAGGCATTCGTTGCGGCACATTTCCCTCAAGAGGGCATTGGTCGAGGAGCGCCCGGTGCTTAGGAGTTCATCATCAAGGCCACCCAGGAGCTTCAAGAAGCAAGGATCATGCGCAGCGACTGCCGCCCACCTGGCGCAGCTCCCCAGACAGCGGGCTGCACGTCTGCATCAACATTCCAGGGCTCAATAGGGCCGCATCTCAGGAGCGCTTCTGGCCATCCTGCGTTGGGCGTTGCGAGGGTCCACCTCACAGCAATGTCCGCATGCCATTTGGCCTGCCGAGCATGGCAGCCGCCTTCCAGCGCCACTTGTGGAGTGTCCTGTCTGCTTCGGAAGCCAGGCATCACGCTGTCCTAGCAGAGATGGCGACGGTCCTCAAGGAACCACCCGAGCTCCCAGAGCCTCCCGAGGCTCAGGGTCTTGGCGGCTCATGATGAGCGACTCCTTCATCGCGCGCCTTCGGCTACCTCAACCCTCCTTCGAAAACGGTACCAGGTGACATTTTCCAAGTTTACTCAGCTGGGACCGCCCCTCAGGCTGCACGATTCCCAGGTCGCACGGGCCTGTCCCTGCGGCATGTACCCTTTTTGCATATTTAGCTTACTCTACTGGGGGCGCCCCTCGGGCTGCATCATCCCCAGGCCACTCGGGTCCATCCCGGTAGCATGTATCGTTCTTGCATCTATCCGAGCTAGTTTGTTCCCTCGCATGAGTTACCTATGCCTGCCCGGCACTTCGATGCCATCAAAGTCACGCGCCCTAGCAAGCCTACCCACGACCGCCTCATGATGAAGGACTGGCATGGCGTCTGTGCTCGGGTCCGTCCCTACAGCGTCGCCAAACCCAAGAGGCTGTGCTCTGGCTCGCGGGCCCACTCCCGTGTACGTCACCTCCTGTGGCCCTTGGTGCCTTGTTCTCGCATGAGCTAATCATGGATGGGCGGGTTAGGGCGCGCGACCCGGTGCCTCGCCATCGCGGGAGCTGCACGTCGGTCGTCTTTCTTCAGGATTCTTCGCATGAGAAAACTAGGCATGGCGTCTGTGCTCGGGTCCGTCCCTACAGCATCGATAGACCCAACGACTGAGCTCGGTCTGTCGGGCCGGCCCCGCTCATGTCACCTCCTGTGGTCGTTTGTGTCTGGCCTTCTCATGTGATCGCCTCAGGTGATTCTCCCGGCGTAGGTTACCTAACCATCTCGCAAGACCGTCACAGCCATCAGGAATCAAGACCAGGCGCAACCCGCCTTGAGGTAGGGCCTCGTGAGTCCCGCCCTGGCTCACGAGTGCCCAGACACACCTCGTCTAGCCTTGCCGTGCAAGCCACATGTCAGGGCGGGGCTGTACACGCCCCGGGGGCTCCACTCAGAGGGAGCCCTCACCCACGCACTAGTGGAAGCACCATGCTCTGTGCTGGCAGTCGACATGGTTGAGGAGCGGCTATGCCCGTGCAAGTGCGGAAGCGCTATGCTCCGCGTTGGTTATAAACAACTGAGGGTGGCCCCATGGTCGTACCAACCTCAGGGAGCCACCCGGCTCAGTGTCCAGCCTCACCGCAATGCTTTCCCCTCGGGAGAGCCGCGCGAGGGGGCTTGGCACGGGGGCTGCGCTCGCGTCACGCCCAAGCGTACGCCGCCCTGCCAGGTCTCTCAGACCTAGTCGTCACCCACCGTCCCGAGTGAAGCCAAGGTATGAAGGTCATTTGGACGTCAAGGGGGGACTCCTGAGCAACGTGACTCGGGAGCCTACCTGGCCACGTAGCCCCTCACCCCTTGGTCTCATCCTGGTGATCCGGGCGATCCAACGGCGGCTGAGGTATGCGCTGGGTCGGGCCTCGCCTGCATAGAACACTAGGCCTACTCCTGCATCTCCTTTCTGTAGGCTGTTTGTGCATCAAGGGGGACTCCTGAGCATCGCGACTCAGGAGCCTAACTGGCCATGTAGCCCCTCACCCCTTTGTCTCGTCCTGGCGATCCGGACGATCCAACGGCGGCTGAGGTATGCGCAGGGTCGGGCCCTGCCGATGCAGAACACCAAGCAAACGGGAAGGAAATTGTGGAATCTCAAACAAATATTATGTCGGGGGAAAACGACACCTATGGGATCACTGGAATCCCTTCTACGGTTGGCGGGTGCGGGGTTGTGCAAAGAGCGAGTCTAGAAGCCAGCACGAAGGTCGTTTACCCAGGTTCGGGCCGCGAGGATGCATAATACCCTAGTCCTGCTTTGGTGTATATTTGAGTGTTCTTGAGCTTTTGAACTAGCTACGGGGCGTGCATCGTCCAAAAGACCCGAATCCCCCTCAATACGCCGCAGGCCTCCTTTTATAGACAAAGGGGCTGCCACAGTGGCACACGGGAGGTGGAAAGGTATACAGTGTCCAAGCTTATCGCCTGTCATTACAGGACAACGCATTAAATTTGCTACTTAGGTGTCCTCTTGCTTTATTGGGGATGGTAACGAGGCCAGTCCCGTCTGTCGCCGCTCCACCTTGCTTCGATGCACGTCCAGGCCAACGAGGCATGCAGCGCCATGTAGGCTGGCAGGGTGTTGAGTTTCCTGTGTGGTAGGGTCTTCATGAAGATCTGCATGCCACCACGTAGGTGCTCGCTGAGTTGGCCTAGAGGCCGCATGCCGCCACGCAGGTCCTCGCCTAGTTGTTTGGGCTGGCAGTGGCATGGGAACGGCGGTGGAATCTTGGCAGATGTGGGCCTGGCTGCGGCCCCGCAGATGTCTTTGGCAACTGTCTTGCCGGGGCCCTGGCAAGGGTCTTGCCGTGGCGTTGTGGTCGTCCCCGGCAAGGGGCTTGCCGGGGGTCTCGTGGGTATCCTGGCAAGGATCTTGCCGAGGATTGTCATCTTCTGATTCTCATCTGATCTGGTATGCTTCTGGTCTTCACAAAGATCTGCATGCCACCATGGAGGTGCCTCCCGAGCCTTGGTTCTAATGTGGTTGACGGTGTTGGAACTCATGGGCTCAAGGGTGGCTGCTCCGCTGGTGTTGGGCAAGTTGCCCCGGCAAGGCTCTTGCCGGGGCTGTGGAGGCTGCCCCAGCAAGGGTCTTGCTGGGGGAGTCCACCTCGCCCTTTTGTTCATGGTGTTTCTATGTTGGCGTTGGTCTGGTTGTTTTGTGCCTTTGCTTCCTCTACCCCGCCAAGCGTAGTCAGGGGCGTGGGGCTGCGACTACCCGCGCACAAGTAAAGGGGTGCAAAAAAGGGACCCTGCTTTTGTACACCGACAGGAGCCCCCGGGCCTGGGCCACATATAAGCGCGGAGCGTTATTGGGCCAGGCCCAGAACGGTGCGCGGGCGTCTATGCGGTGGAGTTTTTACCGTAGTAATTCCCCCGCTCGCTTGCGCTTCCTCACGACCCGCGCTGAATGCGTGACGTGGGGGTCGCGCATGGGATGACCACAGCGTGCTTGCGTCATCCCGTGGTGAAGAGGCGCCTTGCGTGTTCCTTCGGAACTGCAAGGCCGCTGCTCATTTACTCTCTCCGCCTTGGAACCGTCGTTCCATGTTTCCCACTATGCCTGTTCCTTGCGCCATGTACGCTGCATGCATGCTGTGGGGTACATGACAGACGCATGGAATATGGGAAGGCGCGCGCGGGGCCCGATACTCACGTGCCTTCGATTGGGCGGGGAGGGCGGTCGATGGCCTTGTTCGCTGCCACTTAATGTGCCGGATTTGAGCGCTTACTTCAGAGGCGTAGAGCTAGCCTTTCGACCTTCCCCTCCCAACTATAAAAAGGGAACTCAGGGGTAGGAGGAAGAGCGTCTCCCTGCGTCTCTCCTCTGCCTCCATCCCTCACCCACGGTCATGGAGAGAGGGCGTGGCCACGACCGTTCTTCCGCGGAGGCGACCAGGTCCTCCTCCCGCCAGAGAGCTGCGGCGGCCAAGGAAGACCCAGATGCTCAGGGTGAAGGCCATGCTCGAGGCGGGGGTGCCGGACGGGGCTGCAGTCAGCGGGTGGCCGAGGCAAAGGTGGGCGCGGAAGGGGGACGCCTGCGTCGTCTCCATCTCTGTCACCGTCTCCCCCGCTAACTCCTCTTGCTTCACCGAGTGGTCACGTTGGCGACACGATGTTCGAGTTTATCCTGCAGCTGCATGGGCTGCTGCGCCGCCGCCTTTGTCTTCCCCGGGCATTCGCGAGGGTGCTGGAGATCGACCAGCCACCGCGGATGAGGCTTCACATGAAGGGGTGTTGCCATGGCGACATGTGGGTGAACACAGGGTTCCCCGCCCCTCAAGTAATGCTCCTTCGCCGGGGTTCGAAAACCTTTGCACACGCCCATTGCTTGATGTATTAGCACGTCCTATGCTTCAAGATAGCGGAGAGCGACTTGCTCTCCGTCAAGGTCTTCGGGCGCTTGGGACATAGGCTAGGGTGCTGTGCAGAAAGCTCCACCGACGACGAGGGCTCCTCCTCAGGCGACAGCGACAAGGAGGATAGCAGCAGCGAGGTCGAGGGTAGCGGGCGGGAGGAGGACGGGTCCGACTAAGTGTCGGACACACCGTCCCCAGGCAACGCCGGTAGCACCATCATCTGCACCGCCAGCTCCTTGAACTTCCCAGGGCTGCCACTCCCGATAGCTGGCGCTGGAGGGCCGGAGAAGGCGAAGAAGGCGGGTGGCGGGCCGTCAACTCAGAGTACGATGGCACCGACGCCTTCGTCGCGTATTGTCGTCCTGCTGCCTCATCTTTGGGCCTCTTCCTCGGCACCGTCATCACCAGCCTTCTCTTGGTGTCTTCTGCTGCTCATACCTTGCCTAGGCGCCCCTTTTGCCCTCCCGTTTATCCTGATGTGCTCCCTGAGGAGAGGGACAAGAAAGGGATTACGGGCATCTTATCCTTTTTTAGTTTTTAAGCCTGCGAGCACTTGTTAGATTTAAACCTTGTAATCCCCTTGCTCATGTTTGCATTCCGTATGAACTGTACCTGTTTGGAACGTATTAATGAAAAAGGGTGTTTGCCGGGTTTTTTGTGCGTGAGCGGGGCCCATGCCAAGGAACGAATCCTTGTTATTTTTAAGATAAACATTGTCGCCTGGCAACAGGCCTTGCTATCCCCTTACTTCATTCACGGCTATGCTCACACCCTCGACGGAGGCAGGGCGAAGTAGGTTTAGGCCCTTCGTTCGCTTCCTTGTCACCGCAACTACAACCAAGTCCCGGCCCAGGAAATAATTCTTGGGCATAGGAAAGGGGGAGCACGGTGGCCCAGGAATAAATGAGGTTTCATACGTCCCAATTCCACATGGAAATGCATAACATGGGGTAAAGGACTTATCTGGATCTGCAGCCCCCGGCAACCTTGGCTTGACGTGGTCGGGTGTTTTGAATCTGCAGCCCCCCGGCAACTTTTTGCCGGGGTCGGGGATGTCGATCCGTCTCCCCGCCCTTAAATGGCTTAGTAGAGACGCCTGTGCAGCCTGTGAACCAAAGAAAAGACTGGAAAGGACGGAAAGACACACACCAAACCTCTATGCTAGGGGTTAGTTGCCGCCGGGCACTATCAACCCTATCAAAGAGAGACTTAACATAGCATGCATGCTAAAACTTAGGGCACCAGCGCTTCATTTATTTATGCTCGGGGTCTGTGCCTGGCTTTGCACAAAGGGTTACATGCCTTATCAGCAAAGCTTGCAGAAAAGGTGGCTTGCCGGGAGGCCCAAAAACCGCGCCTCATGGGTAAAACTTACGAAGATGTTCGATATTCAAGGAGTTGCTCACTGGGATACCATCTTCGGTCTCCAGGCAGACTGCGCCAGGCCTGGTGACTCGTATTACCCGATAAGGGCCTTCCCACTTCGGCGTCAACTTGTTGGAATTCTTGGTCGACTGAACGCGCCGAAGAACAAGGTCGCCTTCCTGAAAGCTTCGGGCATGAACCTTGCAGCTATGGTAGCGGCGCAAGGCTTGCTGGTAGTGCGCTGCTCGCACAGCTGCCAGAAGACGACCTTCCTCAAGGATCATTGCGTCATCTTGCCGCAATTGCTCTTTCCCAAGCTCATCATAAGCGAGCACTCGGGGTGACCCGTATGTGAGTTCCGTGGGGAGAACTGCTTCTGCCCCTTAAATGAGGGAGAAAGGTGCCTGGCCGGTGGCTCGATTTGGTGTCGTTCTGATCGACCAAAGAACCATCGGCAACTCATCAATCTAGCGCCTTCCACACTTGTGCAGTCTGTCAAAAGTCTTCATCCTCAGGCCTCGCAGTACTTCAGCGTTTGCCCTCTCCGCCTGGCCGTTGCTCCGTGGGTGTGCCACCGAAGCGAAACATATCCTGCTACCGAGGTCCTGGATGTATTGCATGAAGGTGCGGCTTGTGAACTGCGTACCGTTGCCGGTGATGACCCTGTTCGGCACACCAAAACAGCAAACTAGCCCCTTGAAGAACTTGACGGCTGACTGTGCTGTCACCTTCCACACCGCCTCAACTTCGGGCCACTTTGTGAACTTGTCGATTGCGACGTACAAGTACTCAAAGCCCCCGACAGCACGGGGGAAGGGGCCCAGTATGTCGAGCTCCCAGACCAAAAATGGCCAGGAGAGAGGGATTGTTTGAAGGGCTTGAGCTGGCTGATGAAGCTTCTTCGAATGGAACTGACACGCTTCACACTTGGTTACTAGCGCAGCTGCATCCTGGAGGGCTGTGGGCCAGAAGAAACCTTGTCGGAATGCCTTGCCGGCAAGGGCCCTTGACCCTATGTGGGAGCCACACATACCTCCATGTATCTCTGCCACCAGATCTAGTCCGTCCTCTTGACGAATGCACTTCAGCTTGACTCCGTTCGGCCTCGTTCTGTACAGGGTATCATCCACAAACTGGTACATGTTGGACCAATGGGCTACTTTCTCTGCATCTTCCTGCTCCTCGGGGAGCTCCCCTATTTGGAGGAAACGGACGGTGGGCTGCGCCCATGCCGGAGCCTGGGGCTCGACGACAAGGACCAAAGGCACATCTTTGGCCGCAGGGGTAGCTGCCTCTACGATCAGGGCCCAAGGCCCCATCGGAGGTAGTTGCCCCTCGACAAGCTTGGGGTACCCGGCAACCTCCTTGCCGGCGGCTCCAGGGAGCTCAGCGGGAAGGTACTTGCCGGGGCTCGTCTTCCTTCGCTTGTTCTGCCCCGCTGATGGCTCTACGGATGGTTGTATTAACTGAAGTACAGAGGTACTTGGTTCCACAGGCAACTTGAGGGAAGCGCATTTCGACATGTCGTCGACAATGCTGTTCCCCGCTCGGGGAATATGTTCTGCCTGTAAGCTGATACGTCTCCAACGTATCTATAATTTTTGATTGTTCCATGCTATTATATTATCTGTTTTGGATGTATAATGGGCTTTGCTAAGCACTTTTATATTATTTTTGGGACTAACCTATTAACTGAAGGCCCAGTGCAAATTGCTGTTTTTTTGCCTATTTCACTGTTTCGCAGAAAAGGAATATCAAACAGAATCCAAACAGAATGAAACCTTCGGGAGAGTTATTTTTGGAACAAACGTGATCCAGGGGACTTGGAGTGGACGTCAAGAAAGAAGCGAGGAGGCTACGAGGTAGGGAGGCACGCCTGCCCCCCTGGGCGCGCCCCCACCCTCATGGGCCCCTCACAACTCCACCGACCTACTTCTTCCTCCTATATATATCCATGTACCCCAAAAACATCCAGGAGCACCACAAAACCCTATTTCCACCGCCGCAACCTTCTGTACCCGTGAGATCCCATCTTGGGGCCTTTTCCGGCGCTCCGCCGGAGGGGGAATCGATCACGGAGGGCTTCTACATCAACACCATAGCCTCTACGATGATGTGTGAGTAGTTTACCATAGACCTTCGGGTCCATAGTTATTAGCTGGATGGCTTCTTCTCTCTCTTTGGATCTCAATACAAAGTTCTCCTCGATTCTCTTGGAGATCTATTCGATGTAATTCTTTTTTGCGGTGTGTTTGTTGAGATCCGATGAATTGTGGGTTTATGATCAAGATTATCTATGCACAATATTTGAATCTCCTCTGAATTCTTTTATGTATGATTTGTTACCTTTTCAAGTCTCTTTGAATTATCAGTTTGGTTTGGCCTACTAGATTGATCTTTCTTGCAATGGGAGAAGTGCTTAGCTTTGGGTTCAATCCTGCGGTGTCCTTTCCGAGTGACAGCAGGGGCAGCAAGGCACGCATTGTATTGTTGCCATGGAGGATAAAAAGATGGGGTTTATATCATATTGCTTGAGTTTATCCCTCTACATCATGTCATCTTGCCTAATGCGTTACTCTGTTCTTATGAACTTAATACTCTAGATGCAAGCTGGATAGCGGTCGATGTGTGGAGTAATAGTAGTAGATGCAGAATCGTTTCGTTCTACTTGTCGCGGACGTGATGCCTATATACATGATCATGCCTAGATATTCTCATAACTATGCACTTTTCTATCAATTGCTAGACAGTAATTCGTTTACCCACCGTAATACTTATGCTATCTTGAGAGAAGCCACTAGTGAAACCTATGGCCCCCGGGTCTATTTTCCATCATATAAGTTTCCAATATATTTTGTTTGCAATCTTTACTTTCAACCTATATCATAAAAAATACCAAATTATTTATCTTATTATCTCTATCAGATCTCACTTTTGCAAGGGGCCGTGAAGGGATTGACAACCCCTTTATCGCGTTGGTTGCAAGGTTCTTATTTGTTTGTGTAGGTACGAGGCGACTTGCGTGTAGTCTCCTATTGGATTGATACCTTGGTTCTCAAAAACTAAGGGAAATACTTACGCTACTTTTCTGCATCACCCTTTCCTCTTCAAGGGAAAACTAATGTAGTGCTCAAGAGGTAGCATAAGCCGTCCAAACGTTCTTCCAACTTCCTCACTTCATTCAGGTAGGCCTCCATCAGCGGGCTTTGGTAATCCTTGTTGACTTGCTTGACGAGGAGCTGTGAATCACCTCTGATGATGAGCTTCTTGATTCCGAGGGCCGCCGTGATCCTGAGATCGGCAAGCAACCCCTCGTACTCTGCCGTATTGTTCGTTGATTTTTCCCGGGGGGAAGTGCATCTTGATTACGTACTTGAGGTGCTCTCCGGTGGGTGCGACGAGTAGCACGCCAGCACCAGCACCAGCACCTTGGAGTGAGAAAGCTCCGTCAAAGTACATAATCCACTCGCTACTTGTCTCCTTGCCGGGAAGGGTGGTCTCTTGGATCTCCTCGTCGGGCGTCGCGGTCCATTCTGCTATGAACTCTGCCAAAGCTCGGCTCTTGATCGTTGAAGTACTTTCAAACCTGAGGCCAAAGCTCGACAGCTCCAATGCCCACTCCACAATCCTCCCTGTCGCATCTGGGTTGTGCGAAATCTATTGCAAAGGGAGGCCGGTGACGACGGTGATCTCATGCGCTTGAAAATAGTGGCGTAGCTTCCTCGAGGCCATGAGAAGGCCGAAAAGCAGCTTCTGCATTCCAGAATATCTCGACCTAGCCCACTGCAAGAGGCAGCTGACAAAATATACTGGGTGCTGCACCAGCTTCTTGTTTGGTCCCACTTCGCCCATCCGCTCAGGCTCTGCCTCGCCGGGTTCGGGCTTTGCCGGGGGTTTTGGTTCACCGGCGTCAGGCTCTGCCAGGGAAGACCCCAGCCCGCCATCTTCTCCCTTAGGTTCCCTCTGTGCCACCAGCGCATCACTGACCACTTGATTCGTTGCGGCTAAGTATAGCAGCAACGGCTCTCGTGGTTTAGGCGCGACTAGTGTTGGCGTGGAGGACAGGTACCTCTTCAAATCTTGCAGTGCTTCCTCTGCCTCCGGAGTCCATTTTACTGGACCCGCCTTTTTCAAAACTTTGAAAAAGGGGAGGGCACTCTAGGCAGATTTGGAGATGAACCTACTCAGGGCAGCAACGCAACCAGCGATCCTAGGGACGTCTTTGACCCGTTTCGGCGCCTGAATCTGCTCAATCGCTTTGATCTTGTCGGGATTTGCGTCGATTCCACATTGGGACACAAAGAACCCGAGAAGTTTGCCGGAGGGGACACCGAACACGCACTTCTCTGGGTTGAGCTTGAGATTGATCTTGCGCAGGTTTGCGAATGTTTCTTCCAAATCTTGCACGAGCGTGGCCCTGTCCTTGGTTTTGACCACTATTTCATCCATATAAGCTTCCATATTTCTATGTAGCTGGGGTTCGAAACCAATCTGGACTGCTCGGGCAAACGTCGAACCAGCACTCTTCAACCCGAAAGGCATTGGTACAAAACAGTACGTACCACATGGGGTGATGAACGTGGTCTTCTCTTCATCTTCCTTCATCATGAAGATCTGGTGGTACCCTAAGTAGATATAGAGGAATGACAGCAGGCCACACCCGGCAATGGAGTCTACAATCTGGTCGATGAGTGGCAGAGGGAAAGTATCCTTTGGACAAGCTTTATTGATGTCCGTGTAATGAATACACAACCTCCACTTCCCGTTTGCCTTACGCACCACTACCGGATTGGCCAACCACGTGGGGTGGAGTACTCCTCTTACCCGGCCTGCCGCCTCCAACTTCCTGATCTCTTCGATGATGAACTCTTGCCGCTCCAAAGCTTGCTTCCTGACCTTCTGCTTGACGGGCTGCGCGTGAGGACAGACAGCAAGATGGTGCTCAATCACCTCCCTGGGAACACCGCGGATGTCAGATTCTTTCCATGCAAATAGATCGACATTCACCAACAGGAAGGCGACGGGTGTGCTTTCCTATTTGCTGTCGAGGGTGGAGCTTATGGTGAAAGCCCCGCCCGTGCCGTCCTCCTTGACGGACACCTTCTTGGTTTCTGGTGGTGCAGCCTTGGACTTCTTGCTCGTGCCGGTGGAGCTCTTTGGCACGTCCTCAACGGGTGCACAACACTCCGAAGAGGTGTGCTTGCCGGAGTGGGTGCAAGAGGTCTTGCCGGAAGAGGTCTTGTCGGCCTTCTTCTTCCCTGGAGCTTCAGCGGTAGGAGCAAGTGCCCTGGCGGCAGTTGCTGCAAGTGCCCTGGCGGGGGAAACGACACCTATGGGATCACTGGAATCCCTTCTATGGTCGGCGCAGATGAGTGCGTCTTTCTTGTCAGAGGGGACGGTGATGATGGTCAGCGGACCCGACATCTTCAACGTGTTGTAGGCATAGTGGGACGCCGCCATGAACTTGGCCAGCGCGGGGCGGCCAAGGATCCCATTGTATGGCAAGGGGATCTAGGCGACATTGAAGACGATCTTCTCCATCCTATAGTTCAGCTCGCCCCCAAACGTAACGGGCAGCGTGATTTTACCTTTAGGCTGGCTCCTTCCTAGGTTGACCCCTTGAGACATGCCTATTTCTTCGAGGTCTCCAACAGGAATCTGTAGCTTCTTGAGCATAGTGGGTGAGACCAAATTCAGACCGGCCCCACCGTCAACAAGCACTTTGGTCACCTTGAGGTTGCGTATTGTTGGTGAAACGGTGCCCGGCTGTTTGCCGCAACCGGGCACCCCTGAAGATCCTTCCGGGCCCTTCTTCGGCCCCGCCATGCACCGGCCGTCACGTCCAGCGTTTCGGTCGACTTTGTTTGGACTTCGAGGAGCTCCGCAAGAGGAAAGGATCCCCTAGCGGCAGCAACATCTTTGGACCGCTGAAGCGGAGGAAGTACATCCCCGTTGACGTGTAAGTATCGTATCGTTGTGGCTCCTTGTGTGTTGTTTTTCATCTCCTGACGTCAGTTCTTCAGGGCTCCTTTCGTCGAGGCGGCTGCGCCTCCTGAGAAACGGCCTCCTCCTTCCTTGACTCCCTCATCGGCCTTGAGCGTTCCTGGTCTGCTTACCGCCCCTGGAGCAGGGTCGGTTGGGGGAGCATCTCCGCCTTCGCGGCGTGCTGAGCCCGCGGCTTTGTCACTCCTCCCCCACGGTCTGGCGTGGAGCCTGGTGGGCGTGCCTAGGACCCCTCCTTTGCTCATAGACAGCAGCTGGTGGCTTCGATCTTCGGCTCCTCTTCATGCAACATGCCCCGATCAGCTCGGGCTTCTCGCGAGGACTGGCTGACATCGGGTGCGGCGTCAGCCCCTAGCCCCTTGCCGGGAGGTGGCGCACCACTTGGCGCCTCGCTCGCTGCCCTGGAGGTGGAGGACAAGGTGGGCCGAGCGTTCGAGCTCAAGTGCGGGCGGTGCGTAGTTCGCCACGAGCTCTTCCAGGAGGCAATGGGCGCGATGAGTCGACTGGGTGAAGAGCTCGCTGGTGTTGACTCGCGCCTTGAGGCTGAAGGTCTCCGGATGGTGGAGGAGCAGCGCAAGCTGAAGGTGGCCATCAACCTCGGCCGCTATCAGCGCGATCTTGAGAATGCGAAGGCCGAGGCGTCCCTCAAGATTGCCCATGAAGCCCGCTCGCGAGCTTTGGAAGAGGCTCGTGAGGCTGCGGAGAAGCGCACGTGGGAGCTCAAGGCCTGGAGCGCGTCCCTTGATCAGCAGGTGGAGGCACGCAGAGCCGCTCTTGCATCGCTGAGGGGGACGCCTGCGGAGGAAGAGGAGTTCCGGAAGCGTGAGGAGGCGCTGGCCCTGGAGGCCGTGGAGCGCAGCCTCGAGCTCAAGCGACTGGAGACGAGGGAGCGTCAAGTTGCCCAAGCAGAGGATATCGTCGGGGCTCGCGAGGACAGAGTCGAGGAGGAGGTTGATCGCCGGGTGGCCGAGGTTCATGCAGATCTGGAGGGTAGGTACGACCTAAAGCTGAAGCTCTCAGGCGTGGAGGATGAGGGCAGGGCCGCTTCCCTCAGGCCCAGGTTGGACGAGGCTGAGAGGCGTGCGGAGGCCACGGCCGCCGCCCTGATTACGGCGCAGGAGGACTTGGCCTCCGCTCGCGCCGAGCTGCGTTCCCTCCGGAGGTAGGTTGATGACGCAGAGGCCGTCGCGATGCAAAACACGGAGGAAGTGCTCCTGCGACGAACGCTGGAGCGCGAGCATGCCCCTATGCTTCAGGATCTCCGGAACAGGGCCAACATCGCCCTGAGCCATATTTGTGACGTGGAGGCGCCGGCCCCTCACTCGAATGATTATGCCAGCCACCTGACCTTCTTCGCCGAGGTGGTGGCGCGCCTGGAGGCTCGATCTGCCAGAGCTCGCCAGCTTGTGGAGGAAAGGGGTCGTGGCCTGCTCGAGTGCGCCTTCTCTCGTGTGTTCAGCCACCTCCTGAATGCCGACCCCAACTTTGATTTTGATGCCGCTATCACCCCCGTACCCACGGCTGTCCGGGGCGACCTAGCGCGTTGGGTTGAGGACAATGTGGATGCGTTGGTCAGGGCCTTCACTTCGGAGGATGACGCGGTGGTGGTCGTCGCAGATGAAGGTAGCGTGGTTGACGACGGCGACGGGGGCGTCACCGATGGTGGCGACGATGCCGATGAAGATGACGACGACGCGAGTGACGCATCCGCGGGTGACGCAGCGAGCGACATTTCTGGTTGATCCCTTGTTCTCCTGTCATTTCACCCTGCGCTCAAACTCGGGCGTGGCCCTTGGAAAACTTGTGAGAGCATTTTGAGAGGGGGAGCCCCTCATGTAAGCAAACTGCAGTTTTTACTTTCCTATGCAATGCGAGTTTGTGTCGTCGCGAGCTCATGAATCCGGGTGCAAGTTCTCTGTCATGGTTTACCTTAGTCAGTGCCAGCTTTGAGCTGGGTCACGACGCGTCGAGTTTCTGAGAATCCTGCGGAGCTCGTCGCCCCGTCAGAAGGGGCCCCACGAGAGGTGAGCACTAGTTGCAGTGCTAGCGCGCACTTGGCGTGCGCGTGCTTCGCGCAGTCCCGCTCGCGAGGAGCTCGTGAGGGGAAGGCGACGGACATGAGTCCCAGACAAAACGAGATCCAGACGGCAAGAAATTGCTCAAACGAGAAAAGGCTCCCCCCGCGCGCATCGATAAAAATTCGGCTTCAACTCTAATCCAGATCCAGAAAGCAAAGCTACAGAAAGAGAGATCCAAAGCAAAAGGCCGCGTCCGGCACCTAGTCTAGTCTTCAAGTCTTCTCACCAGCGCGGAGCTAAGTGCTGCCACTAGGCATGGGAGGGAGCCCCAGGGCCTGAGGCCGGCACCCCTGAGACTCCGGGGCGTGTACAACCCCAACTCATTATTACGTGAGAGTGTCACGGGCGGCGAGCTTCACAGGCACTGGGCCTTCTTCACAGGTATCGGCCTTGCTTCATATCGCCAGACGAGGGCCCCGCCTTGCACCACCCTCGACCTCCTGTGAGCCGACCGGTCACCTGGACGACACAAAGGAGGGAAAGAGGACGCCAGTGGTTCCCTCGGCGACCACATGTCTGCCGGGGGAAGGGTTGTCGAGGACCGGCAGAGGGCCTACCTCCGGGTGTCGCCAGGCATCGCACGCTGCGGGGAGGGGCCTTGCTCCTGGCTCCCCCCCAGCGGCCCCCAGCGTGTCTCCCTTGTTGGAATGGGTGCCGCCGTGCCAGGGTCGTCGATCGACGCTGCAACCTGATTCACCTGCAGCCCACGGTTAGCATAAGCCTGTTCCTGAGAGATTAGCGGTACCTTGTAGTTGCCATTGCCGGCGCGATCGTTGTGGTTCTCCGTTGGTTCTTGGCAGGCTTCGGCTCCTAGCGCCCCCTCTCCCCAATCTTCTCCAATGAATGAGCCGAGGTCGTCGTCTGGTGCGTACCCTTGATCCATCATGCGGGGCACATAGGCTTTCGGGGCCGTCACCCCGAACACGTCGCCATGGTGCCCCACGCTCCATGTTGCTTGGCCCAGGGTGGCGTCCTGAGGATGGTAGCGTGGCATCCGGCTGGGACCATGAAGGGCAACGCTTGCGCTCGTGCTTGTCGCGGGCGGCATGGGGGTGTCGGAGCCCCCTACGCCACTGGTCGTGCTGATGTTGATGAAGCCCCCGGGCGTAGTTGATGGCTCACGGATGTGGTGAGGTTCACCGCGCGGCCCTGCAGTGGCCTGGGGAGGAAGTCGATAGCAGAAGGGTGGTGCTCTCGATGCCGCTGCATCCAGCAGCTCGGCAACACGCTCCAGCAGCGTATCCCGGCCGCTCTCCATCAGCCTGCATCACAGCAGCTCCCTTGCCACCGTGAGTGCCGCCCGCATGTTTGCTTCCTCCCGCCGTGAGTGTGGCGCCGTTGTTGCGGCATGACTCGCCGCTCTTGCCGCGGCTCGTACATGCCGCAGGGTGAGGGTGGATGACGCCTGGCCGCGCTGTCCGCGCCCGGCGGAGTTTGGCGGCGCTCGCACCGCCTGGAGTGCGGGGTCGAGATCTTCATGGGCAGGCGGCGCTGCCCGGGCTGGCAAGGCTGCCCAGCGATCGGAGCCGACCCTTGGGTCGCCGGACATTGTGGCTGTGGAGCGTCGGCGAGCTGGTTGGTGGAGAAGAAGCTCCGGCGCACCCCTACCTGGCGCGCCAAATGTCGGATGTGGGGTTCCGGCAAACCCTTAAGGTTTGAACACTGGGGTGCGCGCGAAGTCTTTCCCTCCTACCGATCTACGCCCTAGCCCGCTAAGATCTCGCGGACGAACTTGACGAACTCGCAAAACAGAAAGGCACGAGGTTTATACTGGTTCGGGACACCGTTGTGGTGTAATACCCTACTCCAGTGTGGTGGTGGTGGATTGCCTCTTGGGGTGATGATGAACAGTACAAGGGAAGAACAGCCTCATGAGGTTGAGGTGTTCATGTGGCTAGGCTCTCGATTGGGTTGGATCAAGCTAAGATGAGATGCGCCTACTGTGGTGGCCAGTCCTATTTATAGAGGCCCTGGTCCTCTTCCCAAATATCGAGCGGGAAGGGAGCCAACAACGGCGGGCAAATTTGAAGGGGGACAGCTAGTACAATCTATCCTGACAAAAGTGGTCTTCGCCTGCGAAAAGCTCTGGTGGTGACATCGTCTTGGGCTCCACAATGACCTCCATCTTGCCGTCCTCCTGGTCTTGGTCTTGTTGCACCAATATGGCAACCTTTGCCTGATGCCTCGGTACTCTTCGCTTGCGCTGGCCTCCTTAGCACCAAAGAGGAAATAAGGACGCTGCGCGCTGGCGCCCGCCTGGTGCCGTTCGTCATGGCTCACGTCACGAGAGCCTCATGAGGTTTTGCCCCGCCTTGATATCTCTGCTCCTCGTGAGCCTGCCCGGCTAGGCCACTCCAGAGGAGGTCTTGCGTCGTCCGCCTCGCGAGGCTTGGGCCCTCGCGAGGGTCTTGGATGCCTTGTCGATGAAGATGGGCCGTACGGCCTGCTGCTGAGCCACGCTGTGGGCCGTAGGCAGGCAAGTCTGGGGACCCCCGTTCCCAGAAGGCCGACAGTTTTGGATCCGATAACCCTTTAAAAGCCCCGACCAATGGGGATTTTCCACGTGTAAAATCATCATGGGCTGGAGGAAACACGTGTCGGCTCACCGTTGGGACAGATGTCATCCACTCATTGGACCCAAAGCGCCTATGATACGTCGACACGTGGCACGGCCCAACAGAGGCCCATTCCTATAAAAAGGCCGGCCGTTTGACTTGGTCAAAAGGTGACGGGCCGGCCCACGGCAAGCCTGTTAACGGCCTGTTCGCATATAGCCCATTAAAGCCCACTAACCCAGGGCCCGTTTATGGCCTATCCGAATTAGGCCCAGTAGCGTCATCTGGGCCGTCCAATATAATTCCAGCCCATTTTAAGTTCCGGCCCATGTATGGCCCATGACGTCTTTCAACCCATATGAGGCCCTTTGTAACTCTTTGCCCATTAATGGCCCATGGTGAAACTGGCCTGTAATGAACAGTGTATCAGTTTATACCCATTAACGGCCCATTAATCCATTGGGCCGTTTGCAGCCCATGTTATCTTTTGGCATTCTCAGGGCCCATTTGTTCTTGGGCTCATTTCCAGCATTCAGTTACTTACGGCCCGTTACTGCCATTTTCTGCTTGTGGGCCAAATTCAGCCCGTGGTTACAGTCGGCCCGTTTATGGCCCGTTAATACGTTGGGCCGTTTTCATAGTGTCATCAAATACGGCCTATTAACGACGGCCTGTTATGGTCGGCCCATGAACGGATGACTCCAACTCTAGCCCGATTACGGCCATAATGCTGTCTGTTTTTGGCCCATGTTTGGCCAATTGATCATACGGCCCGTATAAGGCCCATTGATGATACAGCCCGTAGAAGGCCCATTGTTTCTACGCCCCGTAGAAGGCCCATTGTTTCTACGGCCCGTAGGAGGCCTAGTGTCACTACAGTAAATATGTAGCCCATGGTTATTGTGGCCTAGTTTTAAAAAATAGGTTATTGCGGCCACTAGCAAACCGCGGAAAAAGAACTGCACTAACTACAAGCAAACAAATAAACAAGACAACAAGGAAATAAATAAGCAGCAAACTTACGCTAGGCTATCACGGCTATTACACATATTACATCCACTGGACATCAAAGTTCACCACCAGTGCAAATAAACGCGCCGACAAAAGAATATACAAAACTGAGAGCACTTCAAAAGGCACTAGGCCTTGCCAGGTCGGGCCCCCCAAACAGCTGAACAAGCTGATTAGACCTCAGTTGTGTCAATGATAGATGCATCACCCGTAGCTGTATGGCATGATGTTGCGCAAGCAGTCCTCTGACATCTTCATTACATCTTTGACTTCAAGTCGGAGCTGACCTGAAGCAAGCCTTTCCGCTTTAAGTTGAGACTGAAGAAGTCGAACTGATTGAGGCAGTGCTACCTCTTGAGCACTGCGTTGGTTTTCCCTTGAAGGGGAAAGGGTGATGCAGTAAAGTAGCGTAAGTATTTCCCTCAGTTTTTCAGAACCAAGGTATCAATCCAGTAGGAGGCCACGCTCAAGTCCCTCGCACCTACACAAACAAATAAAAACCTCACAACCAATGCAATAAAGGGATTGTCAATCCCTTCACGGTCACTTACGAAAGTGAGATCTGATAGATATGATAAGATAATATTTTTGGTATTTTTATAATAAAGATGCAAAGTAAAATAAAAGGCAATAAAAATAGCAAAGTGTTGGAAGATTAATATGATGGAAAATAGACACGGGGGCCATAGGTTTCACTAGTGGCTTCTCTCAAGAGCATAAGTATTACGGTGGGTGAACAAATTACTGTTGAGCAATTGATAGTATTGAGCATAGTTATGAGAATATCTAGGTATGATCATGTATATAGGCATCACGTACGTGAGAAGTAGACCGACTCCTGCGTGCATCTACTACTATTACTCCACACATCGACCGCTATCCAGCATGCATCTAGAGTATTAAGTTCAAAAGAACAGAGTAATGCTTTAAGTAAGATGACATGATGTAGAGGGATAAACTCATGCAATATGATATAAACCCCTTCTTGTTATCCTCGATGGCAACAATACAATACGTACCTTGCTGCCCCTGCTGTCACTGGGAAAGAACACCGCAAGATTGAATCCAAAGCTAAGCACTTCTCCCATTGCAAGAAAGATCAATCTACTGGGCCAAACCAAACTGATAATTCGAAGAGACTTGCCAAGATAACCAATCATACATAAAAGAATTCAGAGAAGATTCAAATATTGTTCATAGATAAACTTGATCATAAACCAACAATTCATCGGTCTTAACAAACACACCGCAAAAGAAGATTACATCGAATAGATCTCCACGAGAATCATGGAGAACTTAGTATTGAGATCCAAAGAGAGAGAAGAAGCCATCTAGCTAATAACTATGGACCCGAAGGTCTGAGGTAAACTACTCACACATCATCGGGGAGGCTATGGTGTTGATGTAGAAGCCCTCCATGATCAATGCCCCCTCCGGCAGGACGCCGGAAAAGGCCCCAAGATGGGATCTCATGGGTACAAAAGGTTGCGGCGGTGGAATTAGGTTTACGTGGATGCTTCTGTTGGTTTGGGGGTATGTAGGTATATATAGGTGGAAGAAGTACGTCGGTGGAGCAACGTGGGCCCCACGAGGGTGGAGGGAGCGCCCAGGGGGTAGGCGCGCCCCCTGCCTCCTGCTCTCCTGGTTGCTTTCTTGACGTAGGGTCCAAGTCCTCTGGATCACGTTCGTTCCAAAAATCACATTCCCGAAGGTTTCATTCCGTTTGGACTCTATTTGATATTCTTTTTCGGCGAAACTCTGAAATAGGCAAAAAACAGCAATTTGGGCTTCGGTTAATAGGTTAGTCCCAAAAATAATATAAAAGTGTATAACAAAGCCCATTAATCATCCCAAACAGAATATAATATAGCATGAAGCAATAAAAAATCATAGATATGTTGTAGACGTATCAGGCAGCGACTGCACAGAGGTTGTCTGACACCTGCTGGTGAGTAGCTTCAACTCACTGTCTTCATCAAGACAGGACCTTGGGGTCATCTCGCTGTCCTCAAGATGGTTTGGCTCACTATCTTCCCAAAAGTTCTGCCTGGCATAAGAGATACGACTCTGAAAGAGAAACAAGGAGACACATAACAGGTTTCACAATTATATAAGTAAATAAATGGATCTGTTCTGCATAGGGAACATGTTTTTACAACTACAATTTGAAACTGGTAGTTGTTGCAAACATCCAATCAGATGTAAACAGCAAAGCAAACATCAGTGGAGGAAATGATGCCTATACAAATCTATACTAGAACAAAGTTTGAAGGCTTGAGAAGGATGAACTTACATTACATGTTAACACGGGCTGGACAAAGCTCTTCTCCATGTTGATGGAAGGATAATTCAATAAATTCTCCAAAGAAAATTCTTTGTAAGCGTTGCCATTATTCTACATTTTGCAAAGAGTAAATATAGATCAAATAATATTGGAAGAAATAGAGGATAATGAAGCTCAGGTGCAGACTGATGATACATAATCAAATAGCAATTAATTAAGTACAACATTACAAGGCAAAAGGGAGAGAGGTACTGACAAGAGCAATGCAGAGCCCAGTACTGTTGTGAGATCGTATGATCCTTTGAGCAAGGAGATTCATCTGAAATTAGTTTTCATACAAGAGAGAAGGTAAAGCACATGCAGAAATTTAGGAGTTCAAATTTTGAATTGATATCATAGATAGTACCTGATGCTGGGCTCCCAGAGGTTCTAATGGGGGTTTGGCCACTGGAGTAGGGGTAAAGTGTGGTACAGTTGGGCCTGTGTTTTCTGTGGCTGCTGATCTATCTGATTTAACAGGTATCACTACCTTTTCCAAATACCTAGTTTGTACTCCTTGAGGACCTGCACTCACCCTCTTCCTTTTGGACATCTATTACGAAAGAACAATATTGGACTGGAAAAACATAGTATGACAACACATGGAATAGGTACAGAAAATGGATAGGTATGGCATGCACTCATATATGATGCTTAAACTAAGCAGGTGGTGTAACAAAGTAGAGGTAATGCAAGAGGTCAGATGCAAAATATGTGCGACCAATACAACCTTGCCAAGTTAGAGCAGGCACCTTGATGGGTGAATAAGATAGGCCATTCTCCACCATGCCAATTTTGTTAGCCAGTGGATTGTTCCGCAATATTCCTCTCATCCGCCCATTCTCATATTCATTTTGATAATATTCAATATCTGACATGCATGAAAACATAAAAACAAGTGAGATTATCTTTGTAATGCAGAAGTGATTCTAATCCAATACTGCCTCCCTGTAAACCCCTTTGTGCTATCTCTGCAATTCTTTTAAGAGATGCCATGCATGCTGTAATTTGGTGTGTGCATTAATATAATGTGGCCTACTACTCAAACTATGAGAGCTCCAGAAGTGATGACACTTCGCAGATGACAGCTTCAACATATAGTAAAGAAGAACAAGTCGACCTGACCTGACAGATTCAAAATATACTAAGGGAGAACAACTCGACCGCAAGATAAGAGGATCATCTTAAAGAAGAGCAGAAGAACAAGCAGATTGAAGATATTACAAGTCTTTCAATACAATGTCGGTTGGCCACCCATGATGACCCAGAGCGCACAGAGAAATACTATTCCTTCCGGTCTCTCCATATGTGGCTCACATGCATCACGAAACTAAAGTAGGAACATTTAGCTGACCAATTAAACATCTCTCAGTTTTACTAATATCAGCATTAATATCATATATGAATTTGTACAACAAAGCTTGTTTAGCTCGATGGGTGGAGCAGTGCTATTACGACACGAACCACGTAGGCTGATCGTGGCCATCATAAAATGGGGAAACCATAAGCATGATGAGTACAGTGTTGACCGTGGCAGTGGGATGGCAGATCTGAAGCTGCAAACCGCGCAAAGGGTAGTTAGCAACCGATGTTTGCTTTGAAATAACAACTAAGATTTGGTATGGACAAGAAAGTACAGTCAACAAGTGACAAAGGAATGCAATTCTGCTGTCTCTCTATATGTCGCGACATGCATTTGGAAACTCAAGTGGGACCTTTAGCTAACCAATTAAATGTGTCTGTTAACTAATATCAGTATCATATCACAATCATATTTGAACAACTAAGCTTTCGAATTTTGAGTGTTGTGTTGTTTAGCTTGAAGGGCGGAGTAATGCTAGTACGACAGAAA
Source organism: Aegilops tauschii subsp. strangulata (assembly GCF_002575655.3). NCBI lineage: Eukaryota > Viridiplantae > Streptophyta > Magnoliopsida > Poales > Poaceae > Aegilops > Aegilops tauschii. The sequence continues at coordinate 153,506,902 of NC_053035.3, forward strand.
GCACCTACGCAGGTCATAGTAGAGTAGATAAAAGGGGAAAACCATAAGCATCAAGAGAAAAATCAGGAAAGTGGAACTAGCTGTACCAGTGGGTGGCGCACATGCTTTTCGAAACGAATATAGGAACATTAGGTGACCAATTAAATGTTCTCTGTTTTAGTGATATGAGCATCATATCAGATTCGTATTTCAACACGTAAGCTTTGGTTTGAGGTCTTGAGGAGCAATGCTAGCACGACACGAAGCACCTAAGATGATGGTAGTGAATATAAAGGGGGGAAACCATAAGCTTTACGAGTATAGTCCCCGTGCCTTGGCGGATCTGATGGTGCAAACCGGACAAAGCTACTTCGCAACCAATGTTTTCTTTCAACTAGCCACTACGATTTGGTACGGACAAGAAAACTACAGTAAACAAATTACGATCTATTTTCTGGGTGAGATCAACAACTTAAGCACATATGGAAGAGTAGCACCTCTCTTGCGACGCCATGTAGGCCTCTGCTGGTACGTTGAGGGTGCTGCGGGTGCGATGGCTATCGGCGGCGAGGAAGAAGACTTTAGACGGCAGACGGCCGAGTCGGGGGATAAATCCTGTTGCCGTGGACAAGGCGGTCGTAGGAGTGGCAACGGCAAGGTGGACGATGGTGTCGATGAAGCGAGTGGACGCGATGAAAGGATCCTGGTCCAGCGCCATCAATGAGAGATGTCCATCTCTTGCAGTGGACGACGGGGTAGGGGTAGCGGCTCTGGCAAGGTGGAGGATGGGGTGGCGGACGGAGGAGGCTGGCCGCAGTGGGGAGGTTGTCGTGGCGCCGATGGTGTATGAATGGGGAAATGGAGGGGAGGGGGGGATCTCAAACTTTGGGACGCGCTTCTCTGAAATGTGGGAAAGTTACGAACTTATCCCCCATTTAAAATTTCAGACATCGCGTCGGTTGGGGTTAGGACGGTAATCTCGCATCTCCCAAATATTTGCCGGTAACTATTTCGGGCGAGGAGAGGGTGTTTTGCCGCCCATGGTAGGCGCCCACCGTGTATGAACGGGGCTGACAGGTAGGGCGGTTGTGTCACGTCTGAGGGAAGTTACACATCTGCCCCTATTTAAAATATTAGCCTACATCGATTTTGGACGAGGAGAGTTTGTTTTGCCGCCCACCGTGTATGAATAGGGAAATGGAGGGAGAGACACATGTCTTTCGGACGATCTTGAATCAAATGTGTTTTGCCGCCCACGTTTGGTGCCCACCGTGTCTACATGGGTCCAAAGGCCGTCGTGTCACGTATGATTGAAGTTACTAGTCTACCCCTATCGACACCAGTGTAAATCCGGTCGATAAGGATGTAATTGTCAGGGGTAGACAGTAATTTCCATCTCACAAACACTTGCTTCGGGCAGCGAACAAATTATAGTGGGTGTTTAGCCGCTTCGTTCAAAACTTGGGAGAATTAGCATTCACGTTTGCCCTGGGCCCTGGAAAATTAAATTCAAATCCAATTTGTATTCAATTACAAATATCCATAGATAATTCTACGTTTTGTTATTTATTTCTTCAAAATCACAACAAAGATTTATTCCACCTTTATATATGATTATGATTTAGAAATGTCGTGATCTTCAAATTTAGTAGATTGGATACACTTTGAGTCAAACAGTTATTTCATCCAATACAATATGCTCACACGAAAAACAGTTCACCTTATGTCAATCATACAAGTACTGAGGATTACCTCACCTAAAAAAGTCGGATCATTACAACACATGGAAAACATAGGGGGTCTTACAACATAATCCATTCAGAGACATGACACAACATGCAAGTACAATAATCTAATGACAATTTCAACAGGTTTCTAAAGAAGAACCAGGATTACCCTGGGCTTCAGATAGCAGAAACAGCAGGACCTCCTCCGTCTTCAAATGCAACATTCTTACTTCCTCCAATTCTTGGGTTGCTTGCATAATGCGTGCCGCTAATTCCATAATTTCCAGCCTCAAGATAAAGATTACCTCATTCATGGCAGCCACACCATCTCTTTCTGCCTCTAGTAGAGCCTCAAGAACTATAATATCTATGCTCATACTGCTCTCCGGCGGTGTTGCCTCTGAATTGCTACCATCTGGTAACATGGATGGCGCACTGCTTCCACAAATAGATTCTAGGGTTGTACATTGTGTCCTAGTGTGAACGGCATCCTGAAAGGTTTCCGCTGGACATAAGTAAGAGATAGTTATCGCATGATCCAGGCAGTAAGCTTACATGGTAAACGACATACGAATTATTGCCGATCATGGCAAGCTATATTTAAATGGTTCGAAGCAGCATCAGCCGAAAAGAAATTAAAATGGTAAGATGAACGTTGAAAGGGAGTGTACCAACGCTATATTTAAGTTGCCAAGGCATCTAAGCAGTTGAAATAATCTGAGAAAGCACTTAACAGTGTGGCCTCATATAAACTACGAAGACAGTCTTGTGATGAAGTTCAGAGGAAAAGTTAAGGACTCAAATGAACTAGGCTTGCATTTCTTTACGATAGTACAGCAGACACTGCTGACATATTGGCCAACTCAGGTATAGCGTAACAACAAACAAGCATTCGAATCAAGCAATACAGCAAAGCAGACAACTGAACTATTTGTAATTTTGTAGGATTACAGGTTGAGGGCACAAGCCAAGAAAGCAGCCCACTCGCATTACATTTCACATGTACTAAAACACACTGGCTTACCATATGTTGCTGTGAAGCCTCGCTGCTGTTGCGATGTTCTTTGAAGATATCGTCAGCATCATGTGGTTGCAAATCTAGTTCCTGTAGTTTATTCTGCACCCTCTATTTAGGTAAAATTAATTTTAATCGCATGCACTGGTCCGAATTGATCATCAATGGTTCATCTAAACTAATGAAAGAAGGGTGTGTGCATACACGACAATATATCTGCTTCCCTCTATTTTTATGCTTGTTTGAGGTGCCAGCTCCAAAAGAACAAATATTTTGCTTGATGGGGTTGGCAGCTCCATAATTAATAGAAGCATCAAATTAGTCATGCAACTTGGGAAGATCAATAACACACAAACAAGTAATGAACAGAGGCTCGGAGCAGTGATGTAATAGCTAGCATCAGAAAATGTAGGGTAAAACGAACAAAAAGCAGCGGAACCAAATGCTAGTTTGCTAATGTGTAATTTAGCATAGAGAACATTAAGCAGTTTGATGGAACCAACAGGTGGCATCAGAACAACACCATTATCATAAATATAGCATTCAAGAATTAAAATAGTAGGCAGTGATATCTAGGAAGTACAGTAATACTTAGGACAAAACTAAAGCATATTAACTATATGTGCACTGGTATGTACTTTAGCACATGTAACATGTTCACTGCCAGAAGTATGGCCCTACAGGTGCAAGCAGAATAACGCGTCGCATGAAAAACTGAATGATGCCCTGAAGAAATTCAAAGGTGCAGTGCTTATGCTAAGAAAGTGAACGTATGCGCCGGCCGTTGGATAATAGTACCTGATTCTCGGCGGTGTATGGGTATCGTTGTCATACTTGATAGCTAAGGTTCGTCGATGGTGCTCGTGTTGCGGTTGAGTTTGGGCCGGCTGTCGCCATCGCTGAAGCGGCTCCGGTGCTACGGTTGCGGCGCCTGTCGACATACAACAAAGCTCATCTGTGGTAAGTGAATAGTTGCATGATAAAGAGAAAAACCGAAGGAGTACAAATTGAAATAACCTGATGAGGCTGCGGCGTCGGTAAAGCAGGGCTGATGGAGTTGAATATGGCATCCGTGGAGCGGGTCCGGTGACGTGGATGAAGGCTTCGGCGGGCGCGTTGTATAGTGCTTTCGGTGAGGCGGACGAGGGAGTCAGTGAAGGGCCTACACTGTGGTGGACGAGGGCGCCGGTTAAGCAGATCCGATGCGGTGGACCATGATGGCGGTCAAGGAGATCTGAAGTGGTGGACAAGCCAGTCGCTGAAGCGGCTCTGGTGAAGTGGTGAGTTGGCAGTTGGGGGTTCCGAGGTGCGCAAGGTAGATCCGTCGGGGTGTGAGGTCCACCGCTGCGGCGGAGGACTAGATTCAGCGGCTTGTCGTGGTTGGGGGCCATGGGAAGCCAGTTGGCCATGACCTTGTCGTCCCCTCCAGCCTCGAAGACGGCCTCTTCGTATGCCAGCAGGAAAGCTGACGGGTCTGCCGCGCCGTCGTAGCGCGGCGGCATCTCCGGCTTGAACTTGGGCGGCCACAGCACCCGCCGCAAGGCGGGGGCCAGGGCTCGGAGCACCCTGGCCCTGTCATCAGTGTCGACCGCCAGAGCCGGGAGCGAGACGCCTGCTTTGAGGGTGGAGCGCGGTGGTGGCAGAGCGCAGATCGACGGGAGGGAAGCTACGGCGCACCCCTACCTGGCGCGCCAAATGTCATATCACGGGTTCCGGCAAAACCCTCAAGGTTCGAACTCTGGGGTGCGCGCGAAGTTCTCCCCCTACCGATCCATGTTCTAGCTTGCTAAGATCTCATAGACGAACTCGACAAACTCGCAACACAAGGGACACAGGGTTTATACTGGTTCAGGCCACCATTGAGGTGTAATTCCCTACTCCAGTGTGTGGTGGTGGATTGCCTCTTGGGCTGATGATGAACAATACAAGGGGAAGAACAGCCTCCTGAGGTTGAGGTGTTCTTGTGCTTGGTAAACTCGCGTGGGTGAGGATAACTCAAGATCAGATGCCCCCTACGGTGGTGGCTAGTTCTACTTATATAGGCCCTGGTCCTCTTCCCAAATATTGAGCGGGAAGGGAGCCAACAACGGCCAATTTGAAAGGGGACAGCTAGCACAGCTTATCCTGACAAAAGCGGTCTTTGCCTGCAAAGGGCTCTGGTGGTGACGCCGCCTTGGGCCCCATGGTGGCCTTCGTCTTGCCGTCCTGCTGGTCTTGGTATCATTGCACCGATATGGAAACCTTTGCTTGACGCCTCGGTAATCCGCGCCTGCACTCGCTTCCTTAGCACCAAAGGGGAAACAAGGACACTGCACACGATGGCGCCCGCCTGATCTTGATCGTCATGGCTCACGTCACGAGAACCTCGCGAGGTTTTCCTTGCCTTGATCTCTCCGCCCCTCGCGAGCCAGCCTGGTGAGGCTGCTCCTAAGGAGGTCTTGTGTCGTCCGCCTCGTGAGGCTTGGCCCCTCGCGAGGGTCTTGAACGCCTTGTTGATGAAGATGGGCCGTACGGGCCCACGTGCAGAGCCACGCCTTGGGCCACAGGCAAGCAAGTCTGGGGACGCCCGTTCCCAGAACGCCGACAGATGTATCACTAAATAAAGTCATGACCTCTCCAAATCCACTTTCATCAATATTGTAATAAGATTCAACACCCTCCAAAATAGTGGGATCACTACTACCTAGAGTTGACACTCTTCCAAACCCACTTTCATCATTGTAATCATCATAAATAGGAGGCATGCTATCATCATAATAAATTTTCTTATCAAAAGTAGAAGGAATCAAAGGATCATATTCATTAAGCAAAGCATCCTCAAGCTTAGGACAAGCATTATTTCCAGCAAATAGATCTTCAAACATGTCATACTCATTAAACATAGCATCCCCAAGCTTGTGGTTTTGCATATCATCACAATCATTCTTATCAATAACATGAATGGCACCAATAGTATAGCAAACATTATTATCATATTCTTCGAAGCAAGTGCTAAAAAGATTTTCAAGATCATAAGGGATATCGTTGTCTTCCCAATCATAATCATTACAAAAAGTAGTAGGTATCACAAAATCATACTCAATATCATCATCCTCCATCAACATATTTGATTCACTTTCATGAGGCACAATGGTGATAGGAGCAACATTATTTGGCAGAGATACCTTTTTACCTTTATTCTTTCTTCTTTTCTTCTTCACCACATCATGTGTGGGTTTAATTAATTTTTTCAAGCTTCTTGTTTAAGAGATTGATTGGATAGGAAGCTCCTCCTCGTTACCTGATTCATCATAAAAACACTAGGGGGGTATTTGGAAACATATTCCCTTTCATTAGTACTCTCTTCATATTCTATTTGTTTTCTTGACTTTAGATAATTGGCAATATAAGGATTCTCGATGCAATTTACCAGACAAAACATATAAATTTCCTCTAGATCAAAATCTAGAAATTTCTCGAGATTAAATTTTGGAATACCCTTAGTTATACGTTTCATTTCTTCATACCCCAAAAAAAAGACTAAGCTCTTTATGGTGCTCAAGGGTAATCAAGTTATCACAATTTTTGGACAGGATTTGATCATGAAAGAATTTGCATTGGAGATTTAAATGACCACGTTCATTGCAAAGTTCACAAGGATGGCGAAAAAAATAAATCTTTCAGCACAATCATCTAGCCTCTCTTGCAACCTTTTTGTTTCTAAATATTTATGCTTCTTACAAAATCTATCTTCTCTTTTTGGCATGCAATTTCACTCCCAATTCACTCCACAAAAAGTGACATGCTTATAAGAAACATTTTGGTCATGACTTGTGCAATCATCATTAGAATTTTGGATATTCAAAGAATTCATACTAACAACATTGCAACCATGCTCATCATTCAAATATTGTGCCAAGCATTTTATTGGCTTCTTCTTCTAACAATTGAGCATAATTTTCCAAACCATCATTTTCAAGAAAGACATTATAAAGATGATCAATAATATTATGCAACCTCAATTCCATTTTTTGTAGTTTTATTTTTATTAAACAAACTTGTCACAAAACAATGAACTAAAAGATTCGATTGCAAGATCTAAAGATATACCTTCAAGCACTCACCTCCCCGGTAACGGCGCCGGAAAAGAGCTTGATGTCTACTACGCCACTTTATTCTTGTAGACACGTGTTGGGCCTCCAAGCGCAGAGTTTTGTAGGACAATAGCAATTTTCCCTCAAGTGGATGACCTAAGGCTTATCAATCCGTGAGAGGTGTAGGATGAAGATGGTCTCTCTCAAACGACCCTGCAACAAAATATAAGAAATCTCTTGTGTCCCCAACACACCCAATTCAATGGCAAGTTGTATAGGTGCACTAGTTCGGCGAAGAGATTGTGATAAAAGTGTAATATGGATGGTAGAATAATATTTTTATAATTTGAATAAATAAAAGCAGCAAGGTAGCAAATAGTAAATGGGCACAAAAACGGTATTGCAATGCTTGAAAACAAGGCCTAGGGTCCGTACTTTCGCTAGTGCAATCTGTCAACAGTGCTAACATAGTTGGATCATATGATTATCCCTCAAAGTGCTATAAAGAATCACTCCCGAGTTCCTATTAGTGGAGAACAAAAGATAGGAATTGTTTGTAGGGTATGAGACCACCTCAACGCTATTCTTTCCGATCAATCTATCCTAAAGTTCGTACTGAAATAACACAAGCTATTCTTTCCGATCGATCTAATCAAGAGTTCGTACTAAAATAGCACCAAAGCAAATTCATATTCATAATACTCAATCCAGACAAAGAACTATAGAGAGACCCCAAAGTTTCTAACGGAGAAAAGATAATAAAAACATGCATCAACCCCTATGCATAGATTACCCCAATATCACCTCGGGAATCCGCAAGTTGAGTGCCATAACATACATCAAGTGAATAAATATGATACCTCATTGTCACCTCAAGTATTCATACCGCAAAACATACATCATGTGTTCTCATATCTGAATATTCAATCCGACAAGACAAAACTTCAAAGGGTAAAGATTCAATCATCACAACAAGCGTATAGAGGGGAGAAACATCATATGATATATCTATATTAACAAAGCCCGTGATATAGATCATGAGAGAGAGAGAGATTAAACACATAGCTACTGGTACAAACCCTCAGCCCCGAGGGTGGACTACTCCCTCCTCATCGTGGTGGCCGTCGGGATGATGAAGATGGCCACCGGAGATGATTCCCCCCTCCGGCAGGGTGCCGGAAAGGGTCTAGATTGGTTTTCTGATCTAGGTTAACCCCGAGGGGTTTCAGAATATTTGGGAATTTATAGTGCAAAGAAGGGGTACGGGAGGCCACCGAGGTGAGCACAACCCACCAGGGCATGCCTGGGGGCCCAGGCGCGCCCTGGTGGGTTTTGCCCCCTCAGGGCACCCCCCCGGGTGCAGCTCTGGCCCATTTGGTTCCTTCTGGTCCAAAACAAATCTCCAAAAAAATTCGTGGTGTTTTGACTCTGTTTTATATTGATTTCCTGCGATATAAAAACAAGCAAAAAACAGCAACTGGCACTGGGCACTGGGTCAATAGGTTAGTCCCAAAAATTGATATAAAGTTGCTATAAAATGATTGTAAAACATCCAAGAATGATAAAATAACAGCATGAATACTTCATAAATTATAGATACATTGGAGACTTATCATCAACCCACAGAGTTAGGTATGATAGCACTGTTGCTATCTTATCAGTGCGTAATGACTACTTTGCCATTGTGGAAACCCCTTGATCTATAAAAGGAGGCTCGTGGCAACCGTAGAAAGGGTTAGAAGGTTGGATAACTCACACCCCCATACGTGCGTAGCCACCGTCGCCCTGAGGCAACCCCTACTAGGAAGTGTACTACGCTCCATCACCACCTTTCCACCATCAATCCACTAAAGCAGGAGTAGGGTTTTACGCCTCACGGCGGCACGAACCTGGATAAAATTGCCTGTGTGATCTCTGTCGTGTTGCCCTACGCTTGTCTACTCTTTTTGCAATGCGTCGCCCCCCTGCCGAACCAGCAAGGGGCCTCTTGGTCCCATAGGTGGTTGTGGTTTCCCGCAACAGTATTAATATAGTGGTATAATACAATTTACATTTGGTAACTTTACACACAGGAAAATGAGATAGTATTTGTTGAACTATTTAACTGTTGTATGGTATCAAGGAGGGCAGTAATAAACTGCACTTTGGAGTGTCTCATCATCGTTATGTGGGCGTAGCCCTGGTGGGTGCAGTCTGGGCCGGTTTCCGGGAGTCGGTCTTCTTGTGGCCGTCTTCTGGGAGTCGGTCTACTTATGGCCGGCTTCTGGGAGTCGGTCTTCTTGTGGCCGGCTTCTGGGAGTCGGTCTTCTTATGGCCGGCTTCTGGGAGTCGGCCATCTTATGGTTATCTTCGGGGAGGTTTTTGGAGGTCGGGTCGCCTTCCGGTAGTCGGCCTGTGAGATAGCCGACCAGGGAAGGCGGCCCTGTGTTTTGGATACTTGAAGGCCCAATAGGCCTGATAATCTTTCAGAGAGCCAGGGGGAGTCGGTTAGGCTACCCGTGGCCATTTACTCCGACAGTAGTCCCCGAAGCTGGTTGGGCTTCGAGGCTGAGAAGAGGACGAGAAGCTCGGTCAGCTTCCTATCTCGAAGAGCCAGCAGCTAGGTGCCGGCTTCGGTTGGGTACGTCGTCTTGGCGAGATTTTGAAGTCTGAAGGTGGGAGTCGGTTGGTGCGCACGCCGGGTTGCGGGCCGGCCGCTCGCCGCCCGCGTTCCACGTGGCACCCTCTGGCTGAAAAAAGCCTGCCAACCCACGCGCACGACGGGGACGTCGCCGCAGGCCGGGGGCCAATCACTCCCATGCCTTGGCCCAGGCGCGGATTCTCTGTGGCCCAAAGCGGGCCGCACGCCTTCCGGCGGCAGTTTCTGCATGTCGTTATGGTGCAGTAATCGCGGAACGTGGGGGAGTGGACGCAGTTAATCCCATGTTCCCCCCCACGCCTCGCCTCCTCGGCTTCGCCGCACGAGGCTATAAGTAGGGGGAGGAGGGGGAACGGCAGGCGCTCGCACGCTCCCCTCGCTCCGCTATTTTCTTCCTTTCCTTCTCCGCCGCAGCAGCCCTTCACCGCCGCGCCGTCCCTCTATTCTTCGCACTACCCCGCAGCTTCGCCGCTGCGGGGCCGTGATTTCGCCGTCGCCACGCCCTTTCTCGCCAGCTTCTTGCCGTCATGCAGCACGGCGGAGACTGGGATGGCTCCAACGTCCACGCGGACCACATCGACTTCCTATGCAAGACGCGGCGGATGCCCGGCGAGGACCAGGTGTGGGTCCGTCTTGCGCCGAAGAAGGAGATCACGCCGCGCCGGAGGAAGGCGAGCGGGTAGTCTTTAGCTCGCACTTCCTGCGCGGCCTCGGCCTGCCCGCGAGCGCCTTCTTCCGCTCCTTCCTCGAATTTTATCAGCTCCAGCCGCACCACCTGACTCCAAACATGGTGGTGCTGCTGTCCGCCTTCGTCACTCTGTGCGAGGGCTTCCTCGGCGTCCTTCCCACCCTCGAGCTCTGGGGGGAATTCTTCTAATCCAAACTTGGCACCCGCATGCACGGCGTGCCAGCTCAGAGCGGCGCCTTCATCACGGTGCGGAGGTCGCAGCCGACAACCCCTTCCCTGGCATCACGCTGATCTAGTGGGTGAAGCTCTGGCAGAAATCGTACTTCTACGTGAAGAACGTCGCCCCGCAAGGCGACTACGTCAATTTGCCGGCTTACGTAGCCAGCCCGCCGGCCGGGAGGCGGCCCCAGTGGTCCTATTGGGCCAGGATGCTATCGCCGGCTGGAGCCGCCGCCGTCGCCCGACTCCGGGTAATGATCCAGTCAGAGGGCCTGACTGGGTCCGACCTGCTGGCCGCCTTCGTGGTGCGCCGGGTGCTCCCACTTCAAGGCCGCCCTCATTTGATCAGTCAAATGAGCGGCCAACTCGATCCGAGTCGGATGTGCACCAAGGAGATGCCTCATGACCAGGTGGCTCATATGGTGAACTATCTCGCGAACTACAAGCTCTCCGTAGAGTGGCAGTTTGGCAAGGAGCCGTACTCCCGTGCCAATCCCCCGCCTATGGTATGCTTTCTTTATCTTCTCTTCTTCTAGTTTTGTCACCAAGTTTTTCTTGGCCGACTCTAACCAGTCGGCACGTCTTGGCAGAGCCCTCTCCTTCGACCTGCGGCCGGGACAGGGGGGGCGGATCGCCAATTTCTCCCCGACCGGGCGGAGCATGACTTGGAGGACCCCGACTTGCGGGCGGCCGCCATGGACGATAACACCGAGGCAGGAGGCGGCGAAGCAGGCGGCTCCGGGCTTGGAGCCAGGTTCGACGACTGGCCGGAGGGTGACGAGGCGGAAATCGTCCCGCGCCGCCAGCCGGCGTCCGACCATGGCGCGGGTTCCTCCGCCGTGCCGCCTGCTCGAGGCGGCGCGCAGAAGCGCCAGGCTGCGTCGGGCTTGTTCGGCAGTCGGCCGAAGAAGCCCATGAGCGGGGCGGCGGCGACCAGGCGGGATGAGGCGGCCGCGAAGGCGGCCCGCTTCCGCAAGGTGGTGAAGCAGCCGCAAATAGTTTCGGCATAAGTGTAGATTCTCTTGCATATTCCTTCTTCTTTTCTTGTCGATTTCTGAATCCTTGTCTTGTCTCATCAAATAGGGCTCCGCTCTCTCTTGAGCGGATCACTGCCGCCTCCGTGGTTGGATCGTCTAGAGGATCCGCAAATACCCGCCGCGTGGACCCTCGTGCTGAGCTTCAGGCGGCAACGGAGCGGAATGCGCGGGAGGCGCGGGAGGAGCGGGAGGCGGAGGAGCTGAGGGCAGCCGCTACCAAGGCGGCGCAGGAGATGGCGGAGGAGTCGGCGAAGGCACAAGCCGACGCGGCGGCCAAGGCCCAGGCGGAGGCTGCAGCCGCAGCGGCAGCGGAGGAGGCCTTGCTTGTTACCCCCCTGCGTGTCGCAGCGCCCGAGATCCCGGAGCCCCCGCCGGAGGAAGCCAGCGGTGACCTGCCGGGGATGGAGAGGGAGGAGGACGACGTCGTCGTCCGGGAGAGGGAGGCGGCACCGCCATCACCGACTGGGGCGGACCGAGGCAGCCGACTTGACGCGCCGCTCGTGCGGCCGGCTGGAGGTGAGCCGGCTGCGAAGACGGACCTGGTGGTCCGATCGTCATCACGCCAGGCGCGGGAAAGGCGACTTCGGCACCGGGCTCTAGCTCATCGACCCAGGATCCGGATACAGCCAGCGCCAGCTCGGGGTGGACGCTGGGTGGCAGGACGGCCGTGGTGAACGTGGCGGCGCAAGAAGTCCAGAACCGGTTTCAGTCCCAGGCCGCCATGCTGAGGCAGTACAATGATGAGTTCCTCGCGACACAGGCGGCCATTCGGGTGAGCCTTCCCGCTTTTCTATTTCTTGATCTTGTTCTTTTTTTTTGAGAACTCTGACAGTAGGAGAGGCTCCTACTGATCTTGCTCTCTTACGTGGGGGCGCGTCAGCGCACCCACTGGGTGTAGTCCCCGAGTTCCAAGTCGGCTGCTGAGCAGGCGGCTTGGAACTTCTTAGTAGACTTTGATTGCTTATGTTGCTCTTGTTCGCTTCTTTGTCCGATGTGCAGGACTACCACAACCTCCGTGCGGCTGCCTTCAACTCCCAGGCTCGGGAGCTGACCCAGAAGACTGCTGATCTTACTGAGAGCCGGAGTAAGTGCTTCATCTTTTATCTCACGTGGGGGCGCGTCAGCGCACCCACTAGGTGTAGGCCCCGAGATTCGGGCCGACTGGTGAGCAGTCGGGTCGGATCTTTCCCGACGACTTCTTTCTTATTGCTTTTTTCTTCTTTGCCATATCTGCAGAGGCCAATCCCAGCCTGAGGGAGCAGCTGGGTGGGACCCAGACCGCCCTTCGCGCCAAGGAAGCCGAGTTTGACGCCTTGGTTCAGGAGCGTGACCGCCTGGTCAAGAGGCTGGCCGACCAGGAGGAGAGCCACAAAGCGGCCCTGAAGGCAGTGCAGGACAGCGAGGCCGCCCTTCAAGCCAAGTACGAGACCGAGGCGGCGAGCTGGGCTGAGGCAAGGCAGTCGCTGATCAGCGGCTACGGCCAGATCGAAGACTTGGTCGACGGTAGGCCGCCCTCTTCTTCGTTTCTTGCTTGCTGCTTGCCATTTAGTCCATTCTCTGACTTTGGTTTTTTCTCTTTCTTTCTTGTGAGAGTACTTCCCTGGTTACTCTACCGCCGCCAACCAGGTTGTCGAGGCCCACCGTGAAGCACGAAGGCAAGCCGGTGTGGAGATCGCGCCGAATGCTCGTCGGTCGCTTGAGGAGCATCTTCTGGCGATCCAAGCCCGCCTCCAGCCGGCTCACCGCATGCTCCGCCGTCTTCAGCGCATTGGCGCGGAAGTGCTGGTCGCCCTCTGGCCTGGCGAGGCGGTTCCCCATACCCCAAGTCGGACTGCCGACTGGCTGGAGGTAGCGGTTGGCCGCTTCGAGGCCTGGAAGGCTTCTGCAGCTCGGTCAGGCGCCAGGCGGGTGCTGGAGTTCATCAAAGCCTGGTATCCCGAGTTGAGCTTGGACCAGCTGGCCACCTGGCGGCAGGAGGCTGACGAGGAGTTGTAGGCGGTGCGGCCGGCTATCATCCAGCGCGCTTCGGCAATCGCCGACTACACCGACACCAGCGCTTTGCTCCTGAGGTGGATGATAATGGCATTGCTCAGCCGGAGGAGTGGTTCGGGCTGAACCCGACGGATGGTGAGGACTCGGCGGAGGAGATTGACTAAAGCGACGAGGGCGAAGAGGAGGAGGGAGAGGATGGTGAAGACGCCGTGCCAGATGGTGGAGCAACCGGCCAGCCTCAACTTGATCGTGCCTCCAGCAATGAGGCGCGTGCGAACGCGCCGCCTGGAGCCGGCGATGATCAAGCCGAGACTCGCCAGCCGGCCACTCCTCCAGCCGGCACTGCCGTCTCCACCGACCAGCCTGGCTCGCCTATTGCGCCCTTAGTCTGATCCGCCATCTTTGCTTTCCTGTTTATTGCTCTTCAAACAATATTTTGTTAAGTTTGCGCAGTTCCACCCATTGGGGGTGTATTCAAATTATGTTGACTGCCGGCCTGTTGAAGGCCTTATGTGTAATATAATCATGCATGTGTTTGGCTTCCCATTGTTCTTTCTTTTCATCCTTTGGCTGTTTCCTTTGCCGCCCTCCCTTGGTTGTCGCCTTCCCAGCCGAACAGCTGCTCTGCAGTCTGTGGCTGGAGAAGTGCTTGGCCGGTTGGGAGGGCAAGTACTCTAGCTTTCTTGGATTGTAGCGAAGTGACTGGGAAGCCGGCCAGCCGGCTGTTCTGACAGCCGGTAGGTGTGGTGGGAGGCCGGCTTGTGTTATACAGGTTCGTTAGTCCTTAGCCGTTTTTCGTGTGGGCATCCTTTCCTGTCTTTGGCTCTTGCTAGTCGGACAATCGGTTCTTCAAGCTGCGACTTTCAATAAGAGAGGGCTCGGGTGCCGGCACACTACTTGTCTGACTTCAGGTAGAACTTTTAATATAACTCAAGGCGGCCAGTCCCCGGGCCGACTAGTCGAACCTGGTGCCAGATAGAAAATCAAATGTAATAGTACATTCATGGGTATGACACTCATCATTCATAGATAAAAGTGGGTAGTCCCCGAGTGCGCCTCGGGGGGCCCGTTGTCTTGTACTTAATACAAAAAGGTAGCGTGATACATACTGCTTTTAACTGTAAAATCTTCTCAGGAGATTGGCGTTCCATGGTCGTTCCGACTCCTTGCCGAAATCATCCCTCTTGCGTGCCTTCGGCTTCTGTGCGTCGATCAGGTAGTAGGAGTCGTTGCCTAGGGCCTTGCTGATGACGAACGGGCCTTCCCAAGGGTCCGAGAGCTTGTGCTGGCCGGCTGTTCGCTGGATCAGCCGGAGCACAAGATCGCCTTCTTGGAAGGATCTTGGCTTGACCTTCCGGTTGTGGTAACGGTGCAAACCCTGCTGGTAGATGGCGGACCGGCTGAGTGCTAACAGCCGGCCCTGTTCCAGCAGGTCGACACCGTCTTCTCGCGCTTCCTTGGCCTCCGCCTCCGTGTACAGGGTGACCGGAGGCGAGTCGAACTCGATGTCAGTTGGGATGACAGCCTCGGCACCATATACAAGGAAGAAAGGAGTGAAGCCGGTTGACTTGTTCGGGGTAGTACGCAGACTCCAGAGGACAGCCGACAGCTCATCGAGCCAGCAGCCAGCTGAATGCTCCAGTGGTACGACCAGTCGGGGCTTGACGCCGGAGAGGATGAGGCCGTTTTCTCGCTCGACCTGGCCGTTTGACTACGGGTGGGCAACGGATGCTAAGTCCAATCGGATGCCTTGTGTCGCGCAGAAACGTGCCAGCGCTCCCTTGGAAAAATTCGTGCTGTTGTCGGTGATGATGCTGTGTGGTATACCATACCGAGTGGTGATATCTACGATGAATGTCACGGCAGTCGGCCCGTTCAGCTTCTTGATTGGCTTTGCTTCAATCCACTTGGTGAATTTGTCCATGGCGACAAGCAGATGTGTCATGCCGTCGCGGGCTGTCTTGAATGGGCCCACCATGTCCACCCCCCAAACGACAAAGGGCCAGGTGAGGGGGATGGTCTTGAGTGCAGAAGCCGGTAGGTGTTGCTTGGAGCTGAAGACTTGGCATCCTTTGCAACATTTGACTAATTCCTTGGTGTCTTCCAAAGCAGTCGGCCAGAAGAAACCATGGTGGAAAGCTTTGGCGACAAGTGATCTTGAGGCCGCGTGGTGGCCGCATTTGCCTTGGTGGATATCCTTGAGGATTTCTATGCCCTTCTCTGGCTCGACGCAGCGCTGGAAGACTCCAGTGACGCTACGCTTAACAAGTTCTCTGTTTATTATTGCGTATGCTCCGGCTCGGCGTTGAACTATTCTTGCCGAGATCTCATCAGTCGGCAGCTCTCTGTTTACTAGGAAGTTGAGGATGGGCTGGGCCCATGATGGAGCTGTGACTTCTTCTGTTGTCAGTACGGCTACTGTGACCCGGGTGGGTGGGTTGGGTGGTGAAGAGTTGGAGTCGGCCACCGCCTGTTGTGTCGTTGCAGTCCCCGGGCCGACTACTGCAATCCCCGGGCCGACTGCTGCAGTCCTCGGGCCGGCTTCTGAAGTCCCCGAGCGGGTGCGACTACGGCAGTCCCCGGGCCGCTTGTCGAAGTCCCCGAGCCACCTGTTGGGTTCCCCAAGTCGGATCCGACTGCATCAGGGGCAGGCGGTACGAAGATGGAGTCCCATTCTGGAGACGGCTTGACAGACGGTTTGAGGAGGCGTTGGAGAGAGACACCGGTTGGTATAGCTTGTCGGGTGGAGCCGATCCGTGCCAGGGCATCTGCTTGCTCGTTGTCGGCCCGTGGCACGTGGAGTAACTCGCACCCTTCAAAGTATCCGCTGATTTGCTGGACGAGGAATCGATAGCTCGCCATGTTTGTGTCCTTGGCGTCCCAGTCGCCAGATGACTGCTGGACCACCAAATCCGAGTCGCCATAACACAGGATCCGGCGTATGCCGAGTTCTTTGGCTAGCCGGAGCCCGTGTATAAGCGCCTCGTACTCGGCCACATTGTTGGAGGCGGCAAAATGAATTTGCAATGTGTATCTGAGCTTGTCGCCCTTGGGAGAGGTGAGGATGATGCCGGCTCCCAAGCCGGTGCGCATCTTGGATCTGTCGAAGTGCATCCGCCAATGAGTGGAGTCGGGAGCTGGCGGTAGGTACTGGGTCTCGGCCCAGTCGACAAGGAAGTCGGCCAATGCTTGGGACTTGATGGCGGTGCGGGGCTGGTAGAAGATCGTGTAAGGAGCTAGCGCGATGGCCCACTTAGACACCCGGCCGGATGCATCCCGGCTGCCTATGATCTCGGCAAGCGGGGCAGTGCATACGACCGTGATGGGATGCTCTTGAAAGTAGGGCTTCAGCTTCTTGGCGGCGATGTACACTCCATAGCACATCTTCTGGTAATGCGGGTAGTTTTGCTTCGAGGTGGATAGTACTTCGCTCAAATAATATACTGGCCTCTGGACTAACTGAGCCTGGCCTTCTTCTGGGCGTTGGACCACGATGACTATACTAACCACCCGGTAGTCGCAGCAATGTAAAGGAGCATGGGCTCTTCTCAGTCGGCGCTGCCAGGACATGCGGCTCGGGGGCCGCCTTCTGCGTCGCGCTCAATGGTGACCCGAGTCTGACTGCGGCTAGCAGCCGGCTCCTTGTCTTTTCTTGCGCGGGCGCCGCTTGCAGTCGGCATCCGGGATGTCGCGGTGTGCTCTCGGCGTGCGGGAGGACTTTCAGCGCGGGTGCCGGCTTCATGCCGTTCTGCGGCCGCGTCGATCAGCTGCTGGATACGTCTAGTCATGTAGGGGAGCCCATCAGCTCCCAGCCCGTTCAGCTCGTCTACGGCCGCCTGAGCGGCACGCAGGTTCTCGAGTGTCGTGGCGTAGACTGGGCGGTCTGCTCCCAGCATGCTGGCGATGGCCGCGCCGCGCTTCTTGATGAGGCCGGCTCGGCTCGGCCCGCCAGGAGGCGGCGTACCAAAGGCGGCGCGGTCGACTTCGCGCTGGTGAGCCTCAGTGAGGCATCTCATGGATGCTATCTTCTGGCCCTCCGCGATGAGGGCGAGGCGGCGTACCTCCAGAGTCTCGGCGTCGGCGTCGGGCGGGATGGGGACGGACAAGTCGTGCAGCGCCGCTTGTAGGGCGTCGTGGGCGTTCTCGCCCGAGACGGCGCCGTGGCTGATGACCAGCACCTCAGTGACAGCGCTGCTGCCACTGTCGGCTCGAGGGAGAGGGTCGTCGATGATCACCACATTGGTGGGGAAGGCGTCAAGCGATGCCGTGTCGGAGTCGACAAGCATCGGGTCGGTGGAACCAATCGACTCCAAGTCCACAGCAAGCTCGCTGGAGACGTGAAGCTGGTCGAGGAGGCTGACGAGGCGGCTCTCGGGGCAGTCTGCGCCCGCGTCGGACGCAGGCTCGTCGGAGATGCGAGCCTCACCAAGAAGATCGGCGAGCCAACTCGCTGCGCAGGCGTCGTCGACGCCTTGCAACGCGTCAGGGCAAGCGCCATTGGGCGTAGCGGGCTGGCTACGCTCGCGGGGGAGGAAAAGGGTTCCCGTCCAGAACAGGTCTCCGGACGACGGTGCACCTGGCCCCATGGTGGGCGCCAAATGTCGGGTGGTAAGTGCGACATATGCCAATGGGTGGCTTATCATTGTGGGAGCCAGTAAGACATCGCCGGTGCCTGGAAACAGGATAAGGCGAAGACATGCACGCCGACGAATCTTACCCAGGTTCGGGGCTCTCCGTGGAGATAACACCCCTAGTCCTGCTCTGCGGGGTCTCCACATGATCACTAGATCACCACAAGTAGCTACAAGTGCTCCTTGAGCTGTTTGGCTAGAGGAGGAAGAAAGGCAAGGCTAGCTCTCATCTTCCCTCTGTGTGGTGGCTAGAACTATCTTAGAGATCAACCCTTTGCATGGGTGCCCTGGGGGGTTTATATAGGCCTACCCCCCAGGGATACAATGGTAATCCGACTGGGTGCGGGTCCCAGCCGTCAGTGTCTGTGCTCGCCGGCTTCTCCGCCGGCCGTTGGGGCCCGCCGCCTGGTGGGTCGCGCCGGCTGCCAGCCTCTTGGTCGACAGGCCGGCCGCACCGCCTGGGGCCCTTGTCGGCGACTGGTTATTGTTGCCTCACCCCTGATGACGATGGCTTTGTCGAGGTAAGCGTGGCTACAGTGCCGCCGCCTGGCGGGCTCTCACTGTAGCCTCACCTCGTGTTGTCTCCTTAATGATGCACATACTTCGAGGGAGGGAGGTAGCTGGCTATTGGGAGCCAGCTACGCCTCAGGCCGACTAGGGGAGGCCAGGCCGCTTTTGAGCGTCTCTCTCGCTGAAGGGTCCCGCCGCCCGTGGGCCGTACTGGCGCCTGTCGTGGGTGATGTCACGGTCAACATGGCAACAGTGCCGCGCCGGACGGGGGATGGCTGACCCGTACGGCGCACTGTGGCCATGCATGCTCTGGGATTCGGGGGTGGCAGGCTGTACTGTGGCCACGCCCCGTCTCATCACCGTTATGTGGGCGCAACCCTGGTGGGTGTAGTCTTGGCCGGCTTTCGGGAGTCGGTCTTCTTGTGGCCGGCTTCTGGGAGTCGGTCTACCTATGGCCAGCTTCGGGGAGTCGGTCTTCTTGTGGCCGGCTTCTGGGAGTCGGTATTCTTATGGCCGGCTTCTGGGAGTCGGCCATCTTATGGTTATCTTCGGGGAGGTTTTTGGAGGTCGGGTCGCCTTCCGGTAGTCGGCCTGTGAGATAGCCGACCAGGGGAAGGCGGCCCTGTGTTTTGGATACTTAAAGGCCCAATCGGTCTGATAATTTTTCAGAGAGCCAGGGGGAGTCGGTTAGGCTACCAGTGGCCATTTACTCCGACATTCTTGGTTCAGGCAGGCAGGCATGATTATGATGGTGTCATCCGCGTATTGTATAATCGGATAGTCTTCATTATTAGATGGTCTAATGGGGTAGGCCAAAAGATTCCTATGCAGAGCATCATTGATTGCAGTTTGAAGAAGATCTGCTGCAAGAACAAAGATAAGAGGTGACAGCGGATCACCTTGTCGGACACCACACATGCAGTGAAAGATTATTCCAGGGGTGCCATTAAGCAGTACCGAGGATTTTCCTGAAGAACAGATGCATTGAATACATTGGATCCATTTGTCATTGAAGCCCATGTTCTTCATAATTTGCAGCATGGTAGAATGTTGGATTGTGTCAAAGGCTTTGGAGAAGTCGAGTTCGAGAAGAACCACCTCTTTTTGTGACGTCTTGTCAGGACCCCGATTCCAAGTACATCGATCTAGCCGGTAACACCTCATATCACTTTGCGGCCTCACGCACGGTATTCCCACGGGTGTCGCCTTACCATGGCCCGGGACCGTTTGCGTCTTTTGGCTCACGTATATGATAGCGTCGCTAGCATCCATATGACAGAGAACCCGGGCCGACATGACTAGTCGTGAACCCAAAGTGGCACTAACTTACGGGGACAGGCATACATGAATCAACATCGAGCATGTCGGTCAGCAGCGTGCGAATCCGGGCTGTAGCACTGGGCTAACAGGACTACGGTGAACCGGGCTGTAGCAGGCTAGGCAGGACTCCGGATGTCACCGCGTGACATTTCCCCGAAGGGACAGACACAGGAACGAAGTGAATCACATGCCGGCCAGTCAAGTGTTCCGGAGCAGTAGTGCTGGGCTAGCAGGACTCCGGTGAACCGGGCTGTAGCGGACTACTATGGCTCATGGAAGCACAACACTACATTTCCCCATAAGAGAGGCTACCAAGGATAAACAACTAGGTTGTCGGATCCCACACATACCAAGCATTTCAATCATACGCACAATATGCTCGATATGTGCAAATACAACATGGCATCACAACAAAACTCTACGACTCATAGTATTTATTCATTAGGCTCCGAAGAGCTAGATATTACAAACATGGGTCTCATGACCCAACATTCAGAGCATACAAGTCAAAGCACATGCCGAAACTTAACATGTCTGAATACAGACATCTACAAATGAAAAAGGCTGAGAAGCCTGACTATCTACCAGATCCTGCCGAGGGCACAAGATCGTAGCTGAGGTATCAAGCTAAACGTCGAAGTCCACACAGCACTAGTAGCGAGACTGACGTCTCTCTGCAAAACATAAAATAGGCAAACGTGAGTACAAATGTACCCAGCAAGACTTACATCAGAACTAACGACATATGCATCGGTATCAACCAAGGGGGTGGTGGAGTTTAACTGCAGCAAGCCAGCTTTGACTCAGTGGCTAACCTGAACTACGATTGCAAGCAACTCTTTTGAGGTGGCGCACACGAGTCCACATATTCACCATATCAATACTCCACTATGGATCCGCTCCCGTCTCCCTACGAGAACGCCATCCATAGCACTCACGCTTATCTTGCGCATTTTAGAGTATCCACTTTCACTTGTCTATGAACTGTACAGGCAACCCAGAAGTCCTTTACCGCGGACACGGCTATTCGAATAGATCATATTAACCCTGTAGGGGTGTACTTCTGTAACGCCCCGGATCCGATGCGCCAGGTGTCTGCCAGTTATTCGTCGTCCTGCCTTGTCATCTGCTTGCGTGTTGCATTTTACCATGGCATCTTCTGCATTTCATATCATGTCATCATGTGCATTGCATTTGCTTACGTGTTCGTTTCTTGCATCCGAGCATTTTCCCCGTTGTCCGTTTTGCAATCCGGCACTCCGTTGTCACCCGGCGCCCCCTCTTGTCTTCTTTTCGTGAGCGGGTGTCCAACGTTCTCGGAATGGGTCGAGGCTTGTCAAGTGGCCTTGGTATACCACCGGGAGACCACCGGTCAAGTTTCGTTCCATTTGGAGGTCGTTTGGTACTCCAACGGTTCACCGGGTAACCGCAAAGTCCGTTTGTGTGTTGCAGCAAAACCCCCCTTCAAACAGCCCCAAAACCCCTCTAAGTCTCCGCCATGCTCTCGGTCGTTCGATCACGATCGCGTGGGCGAAAACCGCTCCTCGTTTGGACTCTCCTAGCTCCCTCTACCTATAAATAGGTGCCCTCCCCCGAAAATTCGCGGATGAATTCCACCCTAACCCTAGCCAAACTCCTCCCCGCCGCCGGACATGTCCGCCTCCGTCGCCGGACACACCGCGCCGCCGCTCCCGGCCAGTGGTGTCGCGCCACGTCAGCCCCGCCACCCTCTCTCTCCTCCCCGCCGCCCGTGGCCCGCCACGGCCCGCGCTCGGCCCTCCCAGGCCCGGCTCCGCCCGCGCGCCCGCCTCCCTGCCGCCTCCTCGCGCCGCCGCCTTCCTCCATCGCCGCCTCGCCGCCGCCACTGCCCGCCGGCGCCGACCCCGCTGAGCCTCCTCCGCCGCGGGCCTCGCCGGAGACCGCGCCCCGGCCGGTCCCCTCCTTCCCCGGCGGCCTCCCCGAGCTCCGGCCGCCCTTCTACTCCGGCGAGTCGGCCCCGCCTCGGCCTTCGCCGCCCCGGCCTTCTACGCCGGTGAGCTCCGTCGCCCGAGCTTCGGCAGCCGATCCCGATCCAGTTTCCCTCGTGCGTTGACTTTTCCCCTCCCCCTCGATTTCTCTGTCATTTTATATT
Source organism: Aegilops tauschii subsp. strangulata (assembly GCF_002575655.3). NCBI lineage: Eukaryota > Viridiplantae > Streptophyta > Magnoliopsida > Poales > Poaceae > Aegilops > Aegilops tauschii. The sequence goes on from NC_053035.3 coordinate 153,528,862, forward strand.
ACAGCAACTATCCCTGTTCATTATTGCATAACTCTCTGCATATAGCTCCGTTTCGCGCGTGTAATATGTCAAATTGTTCGCCTAGCGATGCTCTACATTTTGTTACATTGCACCATGTTCATTAGAGGACATCTTAATGCCGAAATCACCATTGCAAGAGTGCTAGTTGCTGTTATCTGCTGTCTGTTATCAGAACTTGGTGATTTGTTATTTTGTTGCATTTAATCCGTGCATCTTATGGGCATGAGCTCTACATGTGTTTTGTTGTATGCCAAGCCATCTTTCCAGAGGTGTATGCCTTGTATTTTTGTGATCTCTGTGGTGACTAGCACAACCATGCAAACTAGGCCCCGTAATGTTTCTGATTTCAGGGACTTGGTGATTTCTCTAAGTCCTTGTCTGCTGTTATTTTGTTGCCACGTAAACTTGATGCTACAGAGGGATCCATGCATATTTTGGAGATGTTCGGTAAGGATGTTTTCTAGATATTGTTGTAATTGATCCATTCCTGCCCTTTTTTGCAATTATGGAGTGCCATAGCATGACTCAATCTTGCTCTACTTTTGCTATAAAATGTTCCTGGCAGATTGTTTACGTGTTATTCAATTTTGCCAAGCTTATTGTAGTTGATCCATACATGCTCTGTATTTGCTCTTGCCATGGATAGCTTCATAAATATGCCATTTTGCTGTAGGTATGCTTGTTTTTTCATGCATTGCCTTGTGGTGAGTGCATCAAGCTCACCAAGATGCCTTCATATTATAGTTTCTGCCATGCTCTGTTTTCTGCTAAGTCTGAAACCTGATAACGAAACTTGCTATGTTTACATGGTTTACATGGTTTACATGTTTACATGGTTTTCATCATAACGAAACTTGCTATGTTTACATGGTCAGTAAGGGACATTTGTTATATGCTTTTAGTAGATTCATGTAATGCCTTGTTTTGCCATGTTAAGTTCCTGTAGCATGTTGATTTTGTGCTCTGAACATTGCAACCTGATGTTATTTCTGTCATGCCCAGTAATTTCTGCCAAGTCTGTGAACCTGTTATTAATTGCAATCTTGCCATGTTCTTTTGAGCATGTTCTAGTGATTTATGGAGATAGCTCAGTGTTCATGTTTTCTTGTGCTTTACCTGTACATCATGTCCATGCCTTTTGTTTTCATGTTGAGTTGCTGTAGCATATTGTTTTGATGCTTGCTTTATGCCTAGTTGCTGTTTTAGACAAATTGTTGTTATGTCTTGTTTGGAGTGTATGTGTTGCACCGTAGCTCCGTTTTGAGCATGCTCTATATGAAACTTGCTTAGTTTTGCATGTAGTCTCATATTATCTTGTTGCATCCTTGTTTTGAGGTGTTTGCTTGATGTTTGGATGCATTTTGCATCGATGCCATGTTTACCTTGTTTTGCTCATATCTTTTAGACCGTAGCTCCGAATCTAATGAACTTTATATGTAACTTGACTAGAATTTCGTGTAGATCATCATGGTGCTCTTTAACTTCATGTTTAATAACTTGAACATAAGATTTATTCAGTTCTGGACCAATTTCGAAATTTGCAGATGAGGACTTACCGGAATTGTTATGTGTTGTTTTCGGCCTCATTTAAACTTACCTTGATGTGTTGTTCTTGTATGCATCATCTCTCGTCATGAGTAGCTTCATATAGCCTTGTCATGCATCATACTTGGTTGAGCATCATGCCTTGTTCATGTGTGGTGTGTTTACCATGTTGTGTGCTTCTTCTCGATAGTTTCCGTGTCGTTGCGATCGTGAGGATTCGTTCGTCTTTGTGGCTTCATCTTCTTCATGGACTCGTTCTTCTTCCTAGCGGGATTTCAGGCAAGATGACCGTCACCTTGGATCTCATTACTATCATTGCTATGCTAGTTGCTTTGTTCTATCGCTTTGCTGCGCTACCTTTCACTTGCTCTGCAAGCCTCCCAAATTGCCATGAACCTCTAACCTTTGTCACCCTTCCTAGCGAACCTTTGTTTGGCTATGTTACCGTTTTGCTCAGCCCCCCCTTATAGCGTTACTAGTTGCAGGTGAAGATGAAGATTGCTCCATGTTGGATTATGTTTATGTTGGGATATCACAATATCTCTTATATTATTAATGCATCTATATACTTGGTAAAGGGTGGAAGGCTCGGCCTTATGCCTGGTGTTTTGTTCCACTCTTGCCGCCCTAGTTTCCGTGATACCGGTGTTATTTTCCTTGATTTTGCGTCCCTTACGCGGTTGGGTGATTTATGGGACCCCCTTGACAGTTCGCTTTGAATAAAACTCTTCCAGCAAGGCCCAACCTTGGTTTTACATTTGCCTCACCTAGCCTTTTTCCCTTGGGAGTCGCGCTCTCGTGGGTCATCTTCTTTTTACCCCCCCAGGCCAGTGCTTCTCCAAGTGCTGGTCCAAACCGAGCGATGTCCGGCGCCCCCTGGGCAACCAGGGTCTATGCCAACTCGACGTCTTGCTCATCCGGTGTGCCCTGAGAACGAGATATGTGCAGCTCCTATCGGGATTTGTCGACACATCAGGCGGCTTTGCTGGTTTTGTTTTACCATCGTCGAAATGTCTTGTAACCGGGATTCCGACACTGATCGGGTCTTCCCGGGAGAAGGAATATCCTTCGTTGACCGTGAGAGCTTATAATGGGCTAAGTTGGGACACCCCTGCAGGGTATTATCTTTCGAAAGCCGTCCCCGCGGTTATGTGGCAGATGGGAATTTGTTAATATCCGGTTGTAGAAAACTTGACACTTGACCTTAGTTAAAACACATCAACCGCGTGTGTAGCCGTGATGGTCTCTTCTCGGCGGAGTCCGGGAAGTGAACACGGTTTCTGGGTTATGTTTGACGTAAGTAGGAGTTCAAGATCACTTCTTGATCATTGTTAGTTTCACGACCGTTCCTTTGCTTCTGTTCTCGCTCTCAATTGCGTAAGTTAGCCACCATACTTGCTTAGTCGCAGCTGCAACCCCACCACTTATCCTTTCCACACCCCCTTTAAGCTTTGATAGTCTTGATACCCATGGTAATGGGATTGCTGAGTCCTCGTGGCTCACAGATTACTACAACACCAGTTGCAGGTACAGGTTTTGTGATGATCATGACGCGAGAGCGATGTTTACTTGTTTTGGAGTTTCCTTCTGCTTCTTCTCGATCAGGGGATAGGTTCCAGGTCGGCAGCCTGGGATAGCAGGGTGGATGTCGTTGGAGTTTCTGTTTGTGTTTCATCCGTAGTCGGATGTTGATCTCATGTATGATGTATTGATGTATGGATGTATTCTTGCGGCATTTGTATGCCTTGTATGTATCCCCAAATATTATGTAATGTTGATGTAATGATATCCACCTTGCAAAAGCGTCATCAAGATGCGCTTCTATCCTTGGTGGGACCTTCGTGTTCCTTTAGGATAGGGTCGCATCTTGGGCGTGACAACTTCGTCACACACGCTCACGCCACTTACCACCATGCACACGTCGTGTACCTCGGCAACCTTCAAGCGGAAGCCTGGCGAGGGAGTCGGCCATGACCTGACTAACCACACAAGTCTCTCGTCCAGGTTTATCGCCTATTCGGGTTCCATCCGCAAGGAGATCCGGCCGGGGTGTCGCTCACGGCCCCAAACGATGTGTGCAGGGTTCCCAAGCCCACCTCGACGGATGGATCTATGCTTGGTACACCGTGCCACGGTGCCTAGTCTGTCCCAAGCCCACCTGTACCGGGTACCACATGGTAGACTACTAACACTACCTACAAACACCAGAAACTAGTTGCAACTCCTGGACATAGATCAGGTTGATTAATAAGTCGAGAGGGGCACTTAAGCATTCCAATGCGTGGTAGTAGCTGTTTCATGGATCACAAACACAGAACTCAGTTCCTGAGGACGGCTGCAATGAGACAACCCACCATGTACTCCTACATGGCCTCTCACCGCTACCTTTACCAAATCGTGTTCACACACTTAGCTCACACACAGTAGGACATGTTCATCACCATTCCAACTCATCCCCGATGAATCAGACTCGACTTAACTCTAAGCAGTAGCAGGCATGAAAATCAAGCATGAATGAGTAGGCACATCAGGGCTCAAACAACTCCTACTCATGCTAGTGGGTTTCATCTATTTACTGTGGCAATGACAGGTCATGCAGAGGATAAGGGGTTCAACTACCGCAGCAAGTAACAGATGAATCGTTGTTGTCCTAATGCAGTAAAAGAGAGCAGGAGCGAGAGAGTGGGTTGTATCGGAATGGACAAGGGGGGTTTTGCTTGCCTGGCACTTCTGAAGATAGCATTGAGTCTTCATTAGTGTCAACGATCACAACGCCGAAACATCGTCTACCGAGAGGGGACAAATACTGGCAACAGAGAAGAAATACAATCAATGCAATGCACAATATGATGCATGATCATGACATGGCAATATGAATGTGTTTTGGGCTAATGCAAGCTAGAACAGATTGAGATGAGTCCATTTGAACCAAAGATTCAAATGCAACCCATTTTATAGAGTCATATAAGTGCATTATCTTGTTTCATCTAAACATCATGGTTAGGTTGCTCTAACATGCATGAAACTAGTACAGATGGATAGATTGGATTTTTCTGATCATTTTTCATATATAAATCTTTTCATTCTGAGCTATAGATTATTTTCTATGAATTTTAGAAGTTTTGGGCATTTTCTGGAATTTCCTGTATAAGAATAATTCCAGTAATTAAATTACTGCGTCAACACTACGTCAGGATGACGTCAGCAAGTCAACAGTGGCTGGTCCGGGTCAAACCTGACAAGTGGGACCTACTGGTCAGTGAGACAGACACTAATCCCGCGTTGACTCCGGCTTTGACCCGCTGCGGGGCCCGTTGTCAGTGACTCTAGGGGGGTTAGTTAGGCGCTAATGACGGTGGCACGTCACCAACCACCGGAGTTGGACGCCAGCGACCAAACCTGACGGCGGTGGATCGCCGGAGTTGCTCGGGACGACGCTACAGGCGGTGATTTGCGACGGGGTTTGGAGCTACGGCGAGCTGGCGTTCGCGCGCATCTGCTAGGGCAGACGGAAGGGGCTGGGACGGACCGAGCTCGTCGGAAGCGAGCTCGCGGTAGCGGCCGGAGCTCGGGCACCGACGGGTTAGGCGCTACAGCGCGTTTCGAGGCGAACTGGCGGGGTCTGCGGCTTCCTGAGGAAGCGCTGAGCACGCCTACGTGCTCTGGTGCGACGTGCGGGTGTTGCAACCGCGGCGGCGACATGGCCGGCGGCGGGGAGCGCTCGGCTGGTGGTTGATGCGGCTAGGGGGCGAATCAAGCAACGAGGTAAGGGGGAAACAGTGCAACGGCTCACCGCGGTTCTTCTGGTGCTGTTGGCAAGGCAGGTGAGGCACGGGGTCTGGCGAAACGACGGTGGGGATCACCGGCGCCCGAGGTCGAGATCAGCAGCGTTGGAGATGCAGCAGAGCTTCTGGCGCCGCGTGACTCGATGGAGAGGACGACGATGTCGTGGCGGAGCTCGTGGTTACATCGGAGAGGCGCGGGGAAGGCTGTGGGTGCGGCAACGGCGAGCGGTGGCGATGAGCTCCGCTCGGTTGTCGCGGGAGAGAGATAGGGGAGGGGATGAGCATGGGGGAGGAGTGAGAGGGGCCCGGGGTGGCGCGTGGCGTCGTCCAGAGGGGTCGGGGAGGCCAACCAAGCAGGAGGTGGCCAAGCGCGTGGGCGCGCGCGGCGGCCACACGCCCTCGTGCCCACTGGCACGAGGAGGAAGACGACAGGCGGGAAGTTGGGCTGGGCCAGCCAGCTGGGCCGCCTGAAAGGCCAGGTAACTCTCTCTCTCTTTCTTTACTTTATGTTTTCTGTTTTCTTTTTCTGTTATTTGTTTTGATTTAGTTTTAAGCACTAAACCATTTTGCTTTCTTCTAATAATTTTGCAGGGACTGAAAGGATTATCCCAAAGCCCCTCACAATTTCTCAGAATTATTGGACACATATTCAATATATAGCAAATATAAATCCAATGCAAATAGTTATTGCATTAGCTTCAAATGCCCAAAATAAATATTTATGAGCTCGTAAAAATATTGGTTTGAATTTTAATTCTGGCCAATATTTTCATAGAGAAACATGAACATTTTCTTGGACCTATTTGTAGCAATTTTTATCTTGGTCATTTTCAGAAATGATTTCTGAGGCTTTCACATGTCCCCATTTCAAATTCATTGAAATTTAAACATGATGCACACATGACTAGCTAGCCTAGAGCAAACCGGAACTAGGGATGTGACAACTCACCCCCACTAAACAAGAATCTCGTACCGAGATTCAAGCGTAGGGTAAGAGGAAGAGGGGACACAAAAGCTAACACAATCTTCACGATCCAATACCCTCATCGAAGATGTTGACTCATTGCTTCAAATTGATCTTGTCGTCTTTGCTTTCGGGATCTTCATCCAACATGATGACGGAAGAGAGGGAAACTCTACAGGATCGATCTTCTTGAAGATCGGGCACTCAGGATCAACTCACGGAATGCGATGTTGAAACATCTTGAGTTGAGACAAAAAACACATCGAGAGGGATGGAAGAACAAACGATGAGGTTTGATTTGGTGGCAGCAATCCCACGCTTAGATAATATGGTGCATGGGTTCCAAAGCAGCGAGGAGTTAATTGCCATGACTCCATAACGGGGCACCTTAGGAAAGGTGACTCATAGAATTATTCCCTGAAGTGGCAAAAAGAATTACTTTTGATACAAAGATCGTTGAAACTCTTTATACCAGCCTAAGGCAATCACAAACGATCGTGTGAACTTATTCGAAAGAATGGCATACTCATACTAGAAGTAATGATGTGGACTACCTTGTTGAGGACAACACCATGGATGATTTTGCTTAACATCGGGGATGGATGGGACCCATGGTAGGACCACTTTTGAAGATGGACCTGGACAGCAACTACTGAGAAGGGCAGCCCATGGAAAATTGGCACGATGGGGTGCAAGCTGGGAACAAAATGCAACCGTTGGGAATGTTCCAACCATCATATCTGCCTGAGATTCAGATCCGATTGGTGATAGGATACTTCAGACTCAGCATGTCTGAAAGGAAAGTTTGCAACACAATTCGACGAGATGGCGTTGCGAGATTCTCGAGGAATGAACTAAGATAGCAAGCTCCAAAACATGAGCTGGTTCTGCTAAACACATGTGAACACGCTGTCCCAGACAAGCATGACCACATAGTAGTCTTATGATAAAACACTACCGAGTTCAGGTGGGGAACCATCATCTAGGGTAACGAAGTCTTGTGCATGACCTAGGATTTGCACAACAACTCCTTTTCCTTGAACAAATCAATCAGTGGATTGGTGTGCTAGGAACACATATGGAGTGGAGGTAATTAATCTACCAAACCATGGTATACTTGCACATGCATGACTGACTTGGGATGATTCTGAAGGAAGCAAAAACAATCTTTCTCGAACTCATGGCGGCAACTTGCACCAAATGCACATGAATTCGAGGAAGTCACTACTTACATCTAAACATATTCTTCATGAGCCGGCACGAAGAAAATGCTTGCACAAGTTTCCAACACCAACTTAGATGTTCAACATGAATCATGTAGGAGACGAGATGCTGCTGATGGGCTCAATAGCAACTCATCGGAATTTCCATATCACTGGAATTCCACCATCATGTGAACACGGTGATAGCATTGGTCAGATCCAAAAGATATAATGGTGTATGCTCGAGGGATCAACCATGAGTAAGACAACATTACGAACACCATTGGTTCTGATTTGATTTGACGAGAGCCCATACTCAAATCAAAGATTGGTAAGATAATAGATCCAACAACTGAACACGAAGATCAATCGATGGAGATATCATCTTTCTTCAACACACACACACCAAAAATATATCCCCTAGGGATGAGCGTGGTCGGACAAGCTTTTATCTTCCAACTCTCCAAGTTGTTGTTAAGCTTAACCAACTAGCTCAGGGGTATCCAACATAGATTCTTGGAGAAAAGGGTGGCTACAAGAAACCAACTTGATCACGAACTCAACATAGCGATCAGGTGACAACTTGGTGATCCCTCCGAGAAGATATTCGGAAAATCACTAACCACCGATATGTTACTAAGCTCGAGAACAATCTTGCTTTTCAGGGCAAGACGATGTGATCCAGAGAGTGATGGATTGACACAATCCTATCTCATCGATCGAGGTGTGCACCAGGGAAAATGGACTAGGTTGCACGATAAATCTTAGGATGATGCTTCAGTAAGCAACACGCTAAGAATGAGATTGTTGTCCATTAACTACCAAGCAACGGGGTTGCTAGGAGTATTGATTTCACACATCACAGTTCACTTGTCAGCATTCCGGTTACAACCAACACAGAGACCGAGAGATGAATAATGATGGCGAGGAGTATCACTACATCAAGAATTCATGAGAGATCATGCAATTCTCACGTCATTCTTGATATGAAAGAGGGTGACATTCCAAGGTAGAACAGATCAAAGGCTGGATTGGCAATTTGATCTGCGGAATACAACTACTTTGACCCAATCCTCGAAATGGATGAGGTACTGGAGTTTGTTTCTCCTAGTCATTCCGGAATAGAATGGCTTGACAGACCACAACAATAATAGGCATCGATAACACGGATGCACAACTAGTCCTGACTATCAATTGATAGACGAGGGCCAGAAAATAACTAAAGAGGGACAACCCAAAGGAACATATGATTTTCTGAGTTATGGATGCTTGGTTTAGCATGTCGAACAAGTTCAACATATTTCTTCCGGATAACCCATGCAGAGGAGGAAGGACTGGCAGAGTCACTATATGAATGGAGTACTCCTCAAGAGCGCCCTGGTTGTGATCTTTTGGTTAAAAGAACTTCTGCCATGATGGTTCATGGTGTTGGAAGAATGAAATACCACGGACCTCGAGGACTAATGCAAAGGTTACTAATAACCTAAAGGAACGAGCAAACACTATCAACAGGAGGTAAGTGGAGTAAATCTTGGGCTCAAGAACCCAGAAATAGAATGCCTACTAACTAAATGGCATCACGGGATGCTTTCGAGAATAATGGCCAGAATCCGCACACTGGGAATGCAAAGCATTGCTAGATTACTAAGTGGTTCTCTAAGACGACTGGGGTCATAATAATAGCTCCAACATATATGACGAGGTAACGGAGTACCTCAACACACTCGTTAGTGTGATTAATCTGGCCCAAGGAACATCGGGAACGGAAAGAAGGGATTTGCAAATGCATCAGACTATTTAGAGACCCGGGATGACTCGGACAACATAACGGCTGTAAATGCTCAGAAAAGATTCGAGACATCCTGCCAAATGGTGGCATAACCACTTAACATCACAATATCAAGATTCCGAGACCAACTATGATCACACGGAAGTAGTAGAAACTGAACTGAGGCTTCAGACCAACAATCCGACGAGTCTACGGATTAGTAACACGTGATCCTGATAGAAAGATGAGAAGCCTAGTTCTTAATCCCCGTAGAAGAGAAGAGGATGACTCAGATCAGAAGGCTATAAGGTAAAGGAGTAAAAAGAGCCTTACGTTCCCATCCACAATCAATTCCCTTATATAACTAAAGCATTTCTAGACTCAACTTCGACCAGTTTGGCTTCGTAATCCTACAGGCAGTCAGGCTCTAATACCAAAGTTGTCAGGACCCCGATTCCAAGTCACATCGATCTAGCCGGTAACACCTCATATCACTTTGTGGCCTCACGCACGGTATTCCCACGGGTGTCGCCTTACCATGGCCCGGGACCGTTTGCGTCTTTTGGCTCACGTATATGATAGCGTCGCTAGCATCCATATGACAGAGAACCCGGGCCGACATGACTAGTCGTGAACCCAAAGTGGCACTAACTTACGGGGACAGGCATACATGAATAAACATCGAGCATGTCGGTCCGCAGCGTGCGAATCCGGGCTGTAGCACTGGGCTAACAGGACTACGGTGAACTGGGCTGTAGCAGGCTAGGCAGGACTCCGGATGTCACCGTGTGACATTTCCCCGAAGGGACAGACACAGGAATGAAGTGAATCACATGCCGGCCAGTCAAGTGTTCCGGAGCAGTAGTGCTGGGCTAGCAGGACTCCGGTGAACCGGGCTGTAGCGGACTACTATGGCTCATGGAAGCACAAGACTACATTTCCCCATAAGAGAGGCTACCAAGGATAAACAACTAGGTTGTCGGATCCCACACATACCAAGCATTTCAATCATACACACAATATGCTCGATATGTGCAAATACAACATGGCATCACAACAAGACTCTATGACTCATAGTATTTATTCATTAGGCTCCGAAGAGCCAGATATTACAAACATGGGTCTCATGACCCAACATTCAGAGCATACAAGTCAAAGCACATGCGGAAACTTAACATGTCTGAGTACAGACATCTACAAATGAAAAAGGCTGAGAAGCCTGACTATCTACCAGATCCTGCCGAGGGCACAAGATCGTAGCTGAGGTATCAAGCTAAACGTCGAAGTCCACACAACACTACTAGCGAGACTGACGTCTCTCTGCAAAACATAAAATAGGCAAACGTGAGTACAAATGTACCCAGCAAGACTTACATCAGAACTAATGACATATGCATCGGTATCAACCAAGGGGGTAGTGGAGTTTAACTGCAGCAAGCCAGCTTTGACTCAGTGGCTAACCTGCACTACGACTGCAAGCAACTCTTTTGAGGTGGCGCACACGAGTCCACATATTCACCATATCAATACTCCACTATGGATCCGCTCCCGTCTCCCTACGAGAACGCCATCCATAGCACTCACGCTTATCTTGCGCATTTTAGAGTATCCACTTTCACTTGTCTATGAACTGTACAGGCAACCCAGAAGTCCTTCCGCGGACACGGCTATTCGAATAGATCATATTAACCCTGCAGGGGTGTACTTCGTCACACACGCTCTCGCCACTTACCACCATGTACACGTCGTGTACCTCGGCAACCTTCAAGCGGAAGCCTGGCGAGGGAGTCGGCCACGACCTGACTAACCACACAAGTCTCTCGTCCAGGTTTATCGCCTATTCGGGTTCCATCCGCAAGGAGATCCAGCCGGGGTGTCGCTCACGGCCCCAAATGATGTGTGCAGGGTTCCCAAGCCCACCTCGACGGATGGATCTACGCTTGGTACACCGTGCCACGGTGCCTAGTCTGTCCCAAGCCCACCTGTACCGAGTACCACTTGGTAGACTACTAACACTACCTACAAACACGAGAAACTAGTTGCAACTCCCGGACAGAGATCAGGTTGATTAATAAGTCGAGAGGGGCACTTAAGCATTCCAATGCGTGGTAGTAGCTGTTTCATGGATCACAAACACAGAACTCAGTTCCTGAGGACGGCTGCAATGAGACAACCCACATGTACTCCTACATGGCCTCTCACCGCTACCTTTACCAAATCGTGTTCACACACTTAGCTCACACACAGTAGGACATGTTCATCACCATTCCAACTCATCCGCGATGAATCAGACTCGACTCAACTCTAAGCAGTAGCAGGCATGACAATCAAGCATGAATGAGTAGGCACATCAGGGCTCAAACAACTCCTACTCATGCTAGTGGGTTTCATCTATTTACTGTGGCAATGACAGGTCATGCAGAGGATAAGGGGTTCAACTACCGCAGCAAGTAACAGATGAATCGTTTTGTCCTAATGCAGTAAAAGAGAGCAGGAGCGAGAGAGTGGGTTGCATCGGAATGGACAAGGGGGGTTTTGCTTGCCTGGCACTTCTGAAGATAGCATTGAGTCTTCATTAGTGTCAACGATCACAACGCCGGAACATCGTCTACCGAGAGTGGACAAATACCGGCAACAGAGAAGAAATACAATCAATGTAATGCACAATATGATGCATGATCATGACATGGCAATATGAATGTGTTTTGGGCTAATGCAAGCTAGAACAGATTGAGATGAGTCCATTTGAACCAAAGATTCAAATGGAACCCATTTTATAGAGTCATATAAGTGCATTATCTTGTTTCATCTAAACAGCTTGGTTAGGTTGCTCTAACATACATGAAACCAGTACAGATGGATAGATTGGATTTTTCTGATCATTTTTCATATATAAATCTTTTTATTCTGAGCTATAGATTATTTTCTATGAATTTTAGAAGTTTTGGGCATTTTCTGGAATTTCCTGTATAAGAATAATTCCAGTAATTAAATTACTGTGTCGGCACTACGTCAGGATGACGGCAGCAAGTCAACAGTGGCTGGTCCGGGTCAAACCTGACCAGTGGGACCTACTGGTCAGTGAGACAGACACTAATCCCGCGTTGACTCCGGCTTTGACCCGCTGTGGGGCCCGCTGTCAGTGACTCTAGGGGGGTTAGTTAGGCGCTAATGACGGTGGCACGTCACCAACCACCGGAGTTGGACGCCGGCGACCAAACCTGACGGCGGAGGATCGCCGGAGTTGCTCGGGACGGCGCTACAGGCGGTGATTTGCGGCGGGGTTTGGAGCTACGGCGAGCTGGCGTTCGCGCGCATCTGCTAGGGCAGACGGAAGGGGCTGGGACGGACCGAGCTCGTCGGAAGCGAGCTCGCGGCGGCGGCCGGAGCTCGGGGCACCGACGAGTTAGGCGCTACAGTGTGTTTCGAGGCAAACTGGCGGGGTCTGCGGCTTCCTGAGGAAGCGCTGAGCACGCCTACGTGCTCTGGTGCGACATGCGGGTGTTGCAACCGCGGCGGCGACATGGCCGGCGGCGGGGAGCGCTCGGCTGGTGGTTGATGCGGCTAGGGGGAGAATCAAGCAATGAGGCAAGGGGGAAACGGTGCAACGGCTCACCGCGGTTCTTCTGGTGCTGTTGGCGAGGCAAGGGAGGCACGGGGTCCGGCGAAACGATGGTGGGGATCACCGGCGCCCGAGGTCGAGATCAGCGGCGTTGGGGATGCAGCAGAGCTTCTGGCGCCGCGTGACTCGATGGAGAGGACGACGACGTCGTGGCGGAGCTCGTGGTTACGTCGGAGAGGCGCGGGGAAGGCTGTGGGTGCGGCAACGGCGAGCGGTGGCGACGAGCTCTGCTCAGTTGTCGCGGGAGAGAGACAGGGGATGAGCATGGGGGGAGGAGTGAGAGGGGCCCGGGGTGGCGCGTGGCGTCGTCCAGAGGGGTCGGGGAGGCCAACCAAGCAGGAGGTGGCCAAGCGCGTGGGCGCGCGCGGCGGCCACACGCCCTCGTGCCCACTGGCATGAGGAGGAAGACGACAGGGGGGAATTTGGGCTGGGCCAGCCAGCTGGGCCGCCAGCTGGGCCGCCTGAAAGGCCAGGTAACTCTCTCTCTCTTTCTTTACCTTATGGTTTTTGTTTTCCTTTTCTGTTATTTGTTTTGATTTAGTTTTAAGCACTAAACCATTTTGCTTTCTTCTGATAATTTTGCAGGGACTGAAAGGATTATCACAATTTCTCAGAATTATTGGACACATATTCGATATATAGCAAATATAAATCCAATGCAAATATTTTTTGCATTAGCTTCAAATGCCCAAAATAAATATTTATGAGCTCCTAAAAATATTGGTTTGAATTTTAATTCTGGCCAATATTTTCATAGAGAAACATGAACATTTTCTTGGACCTATTTGAAGCAATTTTTATCTTGGTCATTTTCAGAAATGATTTCTGAGGCTTTCACATGTCCCCATTTCAAATTCATTGAAATTTAAACATGATGCACACATGACTAGCTAGCCTAGAGCAAACCAGAATTAGGGATGTGACACGTCTGGCATTGATGTATATACTCGAACGCCCACGCCAGACAATCGTCAATAGGTCTCCCTCGAAGGAACCCGTACTGGTTGCGGTGAACTATCTGCAAGATGATTTTCTGAAGATGATTTGCCAGAATCTTGGTGATCATTTAAAGGCAGCAATTGAGCAATGTGATCGGGCGTAAGTCATTGACCGTTTCTTGCAAATTATTCTTCGGTATTAGCATGATGTAGCCATAGTTCAGACTTTCCAAGTCAAGCTCTCCTTTATGGAATTCATCACATAATCTATAAAAATCAAATTTGATGATCGGCCAGCAGGCTTTCAGAGAGGCCCCATTAAAACCATCCGGGCCACGAGCCCTGTTAGGAGGCATTTCGTTTATCACCGCATCCACTTCAGCATGGGAAAAGGGAGTGGTCAGGCTGTCAAAATCCACGTTTTGTCTGAGAAGGGCCGACGGGTTAAATTTCATGTGTGGAGTGGAGCGAGTACCTAAATGTTGTTTAAAGGCCTCAAACAGAATGGCTTCTTTACCCGCATGATCGTCCACAAGCACTCCTTGATCAAATTCCAGAGTTGCAATACAATTACCCTTGAATCTCTCTGTTGCCACGATCTGAAAAAAATTGTGTTCTCGTCTCCAACTTTAATCTAGCGAATGGTGCATCTTTTCTTCTAGTACTCTTTTTGATAATGAAGTAATCTAAGGAGATGATGCTTGAGGATGTTTCTGAAGTTACCTTCAGGTAATGTGACATGTATGCATTCCACAATGGCGTCTAGTTTGAAGATAGCATTATTAGTGTTTTCTATAGCAACTTTGAGACGAGAAATTTTCTTGCTCCAATGACTGAGAGCATGTCTCACTACTTTGAGCTTTTGATAGAGAATGGCAGCAGAATTCTTGTTTTTCCCAAACTTGATTGGCTTATTCTAGGCACTTTCAACTACATTCATGAAGCCCGGATGTGTAATCCAATATGATTCAAATCTGAATATTTTGCTCTTAGGTATCTTGGTTTGTATAACAACTGTGCAGGGTATATGGACAGACCCTGGGCGTCCCAAAGGGTTTACCATAGTGTTGGGGAAGGAAACGGTCCAGTTCAGAGTGGTAAAAAACCAATCGAGTTGTTCGAGTAGAGGGTTTAGCTGCATGTTGGACCATGTGTAGGCTCGACCTTTAGTAGGAAGTTCAGTGAGCTCTTGGGCACGAACGAAATCATTGAAGGTAAACATGTCTTGTGTATTTCCACCAGGCATGTTGTGATTATCAGGAGCGTGAATGTAATTGAAATCGCCAAGAAGTAACCATTCCTCAGTGGAGGGAATGTGAGGATCAAATAGCCATATGTATCAAAGCGTTTAGGGCAGAGGGACTTGAGCGTTGTGGCATCAAAAGTCGTCATTTTTGTTTCCTGCAAGCATATGATCGCGCACCCACTACTTTGGATAGCATTCGAAAGCGCTAGCTGATGATTAGTTATCACCCTAGTCGTGAGCTGCAGAAGACCTGTCTGAGTTTCAGAGTGATGAGCCACCAGACCATTGAGAGATGATTCGGTTTCATTGTTAGTAGGAATAGTAAGAGTGTCATCTATCTCATGGTGAGGATCAGACATTGTAGCATCAGTAGTAGTCATCCTGTCATCCACCTCTTCAATTATCACTGAAGATTCCATCCCAGAAGTCTGAGTAAACTACAGTCCATCAGAATTTTATTTTGACTATGTACTGTGAAGCAAAAGCTCCACGGTCTTTTATTTAATATTAAAAGAATAGAGGTCCACCTATATACAAACTAGAAAGCCAGAAAAGAAACTTACCTACTTAACTATGCTACAAAATACAACAATCTAAGGAAGATTATCAACCCAAGCTAAGAAAGCAGGTTTAACACTCTCCCTCACTCTATATGGTACAACAAGTTGATAGCATGTACAAATTTACCCCTCCACACGCCAAACGAGGCCCTCTCTGATATGAAGATCTTCCCATTCCTAGAAGTCCAAATGCACCAGGCCGCAGTGAGCATAACCTCAAAGAAGAATGGTTGCTGAAAATTCTTCTTGGCGTGCAAAAGGCAGGAGGTCACATCATGTTCGCCCAACCAATCAATCTGGAGATAAGACCAGACCCGTTGACTGAAATTGCAGTTGAAGAAGAGATGGAACCTATCCTCATGCAAATGGGCAGGACAAAGTACACAAAGATTATCCTCTTGATCAGTCCTCCAATGTCTCCTGAGAAGGAGGTCTCGAGTGTTTAGGCGATCAAAAAAGAGCAACCAACCAAAAACCTTGATTTTCATCATGCATGAACTTCTCCAAAGCCAAACACAAGGCGTAATTGTCGGAAGGTGTGTGTGCATTATGGTGTAAAAGCTCTTAGCAGAGTAACCAGTCTTTGAAGGCCAAGACCACACATCAGGAGCAGTAGCATCTCTTTGCAACATAGTGACCCAAAGAAGGAGGTGATCAAGTTCTGAAGCTGCTGCGCTCGAGATTGGCAAATGAAACATTGATGTCACATCCTTAGAATCCAGGAAATCCATGGCAGAGATCTTGTCATCCATGACAAAGGAGAATAAGTGAGGCAGCCGGTCCCGAAGTGGTCTGTTTGAATTGTGTAGTATCCAACTGTCAGACCAGAACAAAATAGAATCTCCCTAATTCACAGTGGCTGTATAGATTGCTCTGTAAGAATCAGCCAGCTTGAAAACGTCCCTCCATCAGAAAGAGCCACACAACACCGTGGCCTGGGGTACAACACCATCATAATAAGAGTTCCAGATAAGAGAGACCCAAGGGATGTCTTCCTTAATGAAAAACTTATGAAGGTGCTTAATGAGTAAGCCTTGGTTCTGAAGGTGCAAGTTAATTATGCCAAGACCACCTTTATCCTTGGGCCTGCAAACCAACTCCCATGCTGCAAGTGACTGTTTGGGTGTGTCTGAATTGCCACGCCAGAGGCATTGTTGTTGAATTCATTCCAGTTGCTTAATAATGTCAATTGGAATGTCCAATGAACAAAGGAAATAAATGGGCATAGAAGACAACACAGAGGTCAGCAACTGAAGCCGGGAGCCTTGACTCAGCATGGCAGAGCTAGCAGTAAGCCTTCTTTCCATCCTATCAACCAAAGGCAAAAGATCAATAATCCTTGGCTTAGTAGTTCCCATGGGGAGACCTAGGTAAGTGAAAGGAAGCGTCCCCAAAGAGCATCCAAACACAGCCGCCAGCCTAATGGCCTCCTCATTGTCAATGTTAAGGGGCACCATTGTGGATTTCTGGAAATTCACTTTGAGGCCAGTTGAGGCATAGAAAACATCCAACATTTCCTTGAGAGCAATGAGTTGGGAGTCCACTGCAGGTACAATTAATATAGTATCATCAGCATATTGGATGATTGGAAAATGTGGATCATGGGAGGGAATTGGCAGGGTGAGGACTCCATCAACCAGCATTCTGTTGACAACTGATTGCAGAAGATCGGCAGCAATTACAAAGAGCAAAGGAGATAAGGGGTCCCCTTGCCTAACACCGCACTTGCACTGAAATTGTTTGCCTGGCACTCCATTTAACAAAACCGAAGAAGAACCAGAAGATAAGATTTCCTTAACCCAAGCTAGCCATTTGACATCAAAGCCCTTCTACTGCAGGATTAACAATATTGCTTCATGCTCAATCGTGTCAAAAGCCTTGGCAAAATCCAGCTTCAACATCAGTATAGGTCTTCGAGATTGCTTGCACTGATGAATGTACTCAAAGGCCCATGCCAGACAGTCTTGAATAGACCTTGATTTCAGAAACCCATACTGGTTTTTGTGGATACATTTAAGAACCACTAACTACAGCCTATTAGCAAGCAACTTAGTTAAGAACTGGAGACATGTGTTGGTCAAGGAGATAGGCCTGAAATCCCCTGGGCCCTGAGGAGCAATCATTTTAGGTATAAGAGTTATCAGGGAGCCATTAATGCCCTCCAGGCTCAGCGAGCCAGCAGCAAATTGCTCAATCAGATTAAAAAATCCTTCTGAATAACAGGCCAGCATTTCTTAACAAAAAGTCCATTGAACCCATCAGGCCCAGGGGCCCTGTCTGTAGGCATTTACTTCAGGACCTTATCAATTTCAGCTTGTGAAAAGGGCCTCGACAGATCATGCAGGCCATCTATGGGCTGGATAAGATCAGCCAAGCAAAAGCCCATCCGGATCCCCCTGGACTGGCCCATCCTTGATTTGAGAGAGTGCCAAAGAACTCCCGCCATTTGGTCATGATCATGAACAGTAACATCATCATCAGACACCAGACTAGCAATGCTGTTTTTCCTCAGCCTCTCAGATGCCATTGCATGGAAAATTTTTGAATTTTCCTCTCCAACTTTGATGTAATGAATAGTGCAACGCTGCTTCTAGTAAATATACTACAACCTAAGCAAATCCTCGTGATGGAGCTTAACTATCTTTCTGAAATTGAACTCTAGGGTTGTGAGAGGCATGCATTCCTCCAGAGTATCCACACAAAGAATCACTTTAGAGCAGTTAAGAATAACCTTCTTTATCGAGGCAAGATTAATATGCCATCTATTCAGATCACTCCTAAGACGCTTGAACTTCTTTGAAATAACAGCAGCTGCCCAGTCCATCAAAAATAGCCGAGACATGAACCTCATTGTGATAAACCTCTTGACGAAAGCCATAACTAGCAGCCCAAGGGCCCCTCGAAGCAATCCAGGGACAGAGAGCATGCAACAAGGTGATGTTGAGCTGTTGACGAGGAATAGGATCTGACAGCATAATGGCAAGCAGATCATTGCCATGGGAAGATAAGCCAAATCGCATACCTTGGCCATGAATATCCACAGAGACAATGAGCACATTTTCAGTGTCTTGAACTTGAGCTAACTGGTTGGGCTATGGTGCAGAAGTGTTTCCATCAACATATGTAGGGATAATGATCATGTCTGACTGCACAGAGGAGCTATCATCAGAAACAGTAGCTAAATCATGTCAGGCTTGCATTGGGTTGTCACAAATATTGTTCTCAGGAACCACTCCATGCATAACCGTGAGCCCCTGGGAGGTGAGCCAAGCTTGATAGTTCATGAGGTCAGGTGGCATAGGAGTGGCAGGGGGTTCAGGCCAGGCACCCCAGCCCCCATTGTGAGCCTGTCCAGCATGGGGAGCAACATTGTTGTGCGGAGCACCATTGGGGGGTGCCGCATTTTTGAACCAGCCAGTTATGAACTTGCTGTTGATACAATTGTTCCGCGGTAAGCTCCAGATCGAACTGAGGGTCTGGGTTGCCGTCAGGTGGGGGTGGTTCCTCACCGGTCGAAAGCACTTCAGGGAGCAATCCATTCCAGTCATTACTATGAGGGATAGTGATCTGAACAGTCCAACAGTCGCATGCACCTCCCAACTGCCAAACCACGAAGCTTTTGGGAATCAAATCCAGATGAATCACTCGTGCTTTGATAAGGATGAAGCACCTATCTTGACAAGGGTTATACCAAGAAACCAGAGAACCATATCCCCCCAAAGCCATGTTGATGTAATAATCGGGTGATAATCATCGGGAAAACTAAAAAACATGATCCAAATCTCTAGACCGAAGGAAGTGGTGCGCCTATTGAAGGCTTCATTGTGAGGCACAAAAGAGATTAATAGACCTTCATCTTCCAGTTCAAGGGGAGTGGCAACAGCAGTATCACTAATAAAGGAATCCACAAAGCCGAAAACCCCTATTCCGAATGGATGGTCGCTGGATTCAGTAGTAAAAAGTTGGGCTTCATGAAGCAAACCTTCGACCATCGTGCGAATGGTGGCCTGTCAGTGAAGAGGAACATAATGACTAGCCTCTGCAATGGCCAAGAAGTCATGGTTGAGTGGCGTGATTGGACCGACCACCATTCCCGGCCACACCAATCGGTCAGTAGGGCCAGGTTCCACCACGAAGCCCGGCGGCAGGAAGGGAACGGGGTTCAGAGGGTAGTTTGACATGACCGATGGGGATGTAGCTGGCGGTGTCAATGCTGGTGGTTGCAGAGTGGTGGCAGGGAGGGTTGGAGTGGAGCAGAGGGGTGACGTTTGGGCAATTGAGGTGGAAGATGGAGCGTGAGGGGTAGAATCGGCAGTAGGAGTTGATTTCGGGACCCATATCCATTTTTGGGCTCTGATTCTATGAAAGCACTACCGATCCTCATGCTTGCAAAAACCACACGATCTGCATCGCACGGTTGACCTCCTTTTTCTGGTTACAGCGAGGGGGAACCAAAGGTGCTTAAATGCCGTGGTGATTGAGATGATTCCCGGGGTTAACAGATACTTGACCAGAGGTGGGATGATGTTGTCTAATCAAGGGACAGTTAATAGCCTTGTGGTCAGGTGTAGAGCATTTAAGATAGATTATCGTAGCTTGGCAAGAGGTATTTTTATGGCCCCATTGGAGGCATCTTGAGCAGAGGAAGCCCTATTAGAGGGTATTTCCATAATGTCCTCCTCCGAGTATTGGGCTTGGGCCAGATCGGCCTTGTGGCGTTTTCCGAGCATGGGAGGCCAGCTCGCATGCGGAGGGGCATATTTGAACGCTGAGTTGAGAAAACATTATGGCGGTGATGGATATTGTGCCTTAAGAGAGCATTTAAAGCTGCCCAAATAAATGTATGCCGCTGATTGAGCATCCTCAAATTTCTCCTGCCTGAGAAACTACTGCATTAACAAAAGATGTGAATGACCCGCCTGGGAAGAATTTGAATTCAAATCTGAATGAACGAAAGGATGAACAATAGCATTGGAGCTATTCTTGATTGGGCAGGAGGATGAGGCTTTAGTAGAATGGTTATTCGAGAAAACCATGTGATCAATTGGAGCCAGCTTGAACTTGCTAAGCGGATGAGCTGAATTGGAGCCCAAACTAGCATTCTTCGTAGGTTAACATAGATGAGTTTTGATCGTAATGGGATTTCTCTTAGAGATGTCTAGCAATTCCTCATCAGCATGCCAGGAAAACTCAGAAGTGGGAGCTCCACTAAAACGGCCATTATAGAGACGAAAATGGCAAACAAAATCCAGCCAAATACGATCTTTCAAACCATAGATGAAATGCCCCACCTTGTTATTGGCAACAAAAAATTGGAATGATCGGGAATTGATCTAAACAACCTTAAAACCAGTGCATAAACCACCAAGGCAGCAATGTAAAGCAATTTCAACTGATTCCTCTGAGAGAAGGAAGGAGGCTGAAGAAAATGTGACCACCAGAAAGAACTCCTTGGGGTCCCGAGAGGGAGAAAAATGAACTGTTGATCCAAACCTATGTCTCACCTGATCTGCAAGGGCCAGGCCCGGAGCAAAATCCCAGTGTAGGAGACCTTCCATTAGGGGTAAAGCTAGAGATCTCCATTATCGGAGGTGGTGGGGGAGAGGTAGGGTGGGGTGGGGTGGGGAGGGAGCCATTTGGTCAATAGGACATGCTATAGTTGCGGCAATGTGAGTCACTTTGTGGTGGATTGTCCTTATGAGAAGAGGGAAGACAATGGTGGCAAACTCATTCGCAAAGACAAAGCCAAGTCCTTCCCAAACAAGAACAACTTCACCAAGAAGATGCCTCCAAAGGGTTTGGTGGCACATGAAGAACACCCCTCCGATGATGATGATGAAGATACAAGTGGTGAAGGAATGGCAACGGCAACCGTGGCCATTGCCACCTCTTCCCCCTCCAAGGTGTCTCCCTTCGGTGCCCCCAACGAGAACCTCGTTGCTAAGTGCCTAATGGCCAAAGGTATCAACAAGGTAACCCCAACATCAAAACCACCATCACTACTACTCGTTCATTGTTAGATTGTGTACACGATAGTGAGGTGGAGAAAGTTGATGAGAATGGGTTTGACAAATTCTTGAGTAAGCTCAAGGGTGAATCCAAGAAGCACTTTGTTGCTCTCTTGGAACAACTTGGTGAGGCCAATGATATCATTGAGTCTCATGAGGATACGATCTCCAAGTTGGAAGGGCATAGTCGTGATTATGCCGATGAGATTGCGGATCTTTCCATTGCTCTAGAGGAAGATCGTGGTCTTCGGTTGATCATGCTAAACTGCAAAAGGATCTTGATCATGCTATTGTTCTTACTCATGTGCTTAAATCCGAGAAAGTTGCACTTGGGGTTGGCTGTCGGTGTCAAAACCGGCGGATCTCGGGTAGGGGGTCCCAAACTGTGCGTCTGAGGATCGAAGGTAACAGGAGACAGGGACACGATGTTTACCCAGGTTCCAGCCCTCTTGATGGAGGTAATACCCTACTTCCTGCTTGATTATCTTGGATGAATATGGGTTTACAAGAGTTGATCTACCTCGAGATCGTAATGGCTAAACCCTAGATGTCTAGCCTGTATGATTATGATTGCCTCTATGGAGTAAACCCTCTGGTTTATATAGACACCGGAGGGACTTAGGGTTGTACAGAGTCGGTTTACAGAGAAAGGAATCTTCATATCTGAACGCCAAGCTTGCCTTCCACGCAAGGGAGAGTCCCATCCGGACACGGGAGGAAGTCTTCTGTCTTGTATGTTCACGGCCTATTAGTCCGGCCCACGTCCTATAGTCCGGACGCCCGAGGACCCCTTAATCCAGGACTCCCTCAGTAGCCCCTGAACCAGGCTTCAATGATGATGTGTCCGGCGCGCAGATTGTCTTCGGCATTGCAAGGCGGGTTTCTCCTCTGAACACTTCAAAGTAGTCCTCGAACACAGAAAACGTGTCCGGCTCTGCGAAACAGACACCACATACAACCATAACAGGATACAATTTTTAACAAGTCCCATCTACTGACAACTCTGGCGGTGAGACGTTACGTCCCTTGCTTTGTTATTATTTCGAGCCGTCTTTCAGCCTCTCGCTCCACATTACGAGACGCGGTTTTTATGTCACATCTTGTCAAAGCAGAGATCGTGCCCCCTTATCATGGGATTCCTATTAATATGGGCGTGGGTAATCCAACTGTGTTGTTTACACGATCCCTTGGGAATAGGCGAGCTTTAAGGCCCGTGAGGAGGCGTTCGATATTCCTCGTCTTTATAAAGGGGTACAAACCCGTCTTTCTCCCCCACGTCTTTCTCTTCCTCAGCCTTTCCAGCCCTAAGCTCCCGCGCCCAGGTCTCGATTTCTGTCATTGTTACCAAACCTTCTAGTTATGTCAGGATCCAGCTCCCAAGGCAGGTGGATGGCCTCCTCGGTCACCGAGGAAGATATCATGAAGCTCCGGGAGGCGTGGTACCTGACTGCGGAAATCCCCCACAGGCTCCCTGCCAAGGGGCAGGTTATCCCCGCACCAAAATCCGGCGAGAGGGTTGTAT
Organism: Aegilops tauschii subsp. strangulata; assembly: GCF_002575655.3. Lineage (NCBI taxonomy): Eukaryota > Viridiplantae > Streptophyta > Magnoliopsida > Poales > Poaceae > Aegilops > Aegilops tauschii. The sequence continues at coordinate 153,552,043 of NC_053035.3, forward strand.
TCATCTCTCACCTCCTCCGCGGGCTAGGGTTTGCTCTCCACCCCTTTGTTCATGGCCTTATGTTCTATTATGGGCTAGATTTTCACGATCTAGCTCCGGACTCCTTTCTTCACATCTCGGCGTTTATCGTCATGTGTGAGGCTTTTCTCCGCATCCCCCCACACTTCGGCCTATGGCTCAAGACCTTTAATGTGAAGTCGAAGATAGTCGGCGGGGAGCAGGCAGAGTGCGGCAGTGCTATGGTGAGCAAGCTCGCCAACACTATCTGGCCAATAGGCACCTTCACGGAAACCTCCAACTTATGGCAACGGGAGTGGTTCTATATCACCGAACCCCGCGGTACCAAATGGGCAGCCACACCGGCGTTCCGATCTGGCCCTCCATCGCAACTCGCATCGTGGATTAATAAAGGGCTAGATTGGGGATCAACTGATGACGTGCAGATGCTGTAAAGTCGTATCCAGAACATCCTCGACAAGGACACTAGCCTCATTAACGTGATCCAGGTGATGCTAGTTCGCCGGATTCTCCCGTGCCAGCGACGGCCTCTCCGCATGTGGGAGTTCAATCCGGAAGGACCGCAGACCCTTCAGTAATTCTTCGGCACAACGCATAGAGGGATGTGGAAACTATTCTTCAAGACTCGAAAGCAGTGGTCGGACACATCCGAGGACATCGGCCTCTACTGCAACCATCCGGATACCCCGGTAAGCACCCAACTTCTGAATGCAACTTGGTTGATTATCCCACAGCGATGTACTAAGAAACCTACCTTCGACCAGGGATGGGTAAAGAAGGCGGAACAAATTAGGTGTTCGGCTCCACTTCCCGAAGACTCAGCTGATCCTGTGTTAATGAGGATGCTGACTCCGGCGCCGTATCAAATGCCGACGAAGGAGGAAAGAAGAACAAAAGGGTTAAAGGTGGCCTCTGCTCAAAAGGTGTACTGGACGCTACGTCTGGGGAGACTGAAGCTCCCTCAGGGGAAGATGAAGACGAAGGGGAAGGAGAAGGTGATATCCCTTCTCACCACGGAAGAAAAGGACTGCCTCCGAAGACTTGGAGGTGGAGGCACCCAAGAGAGGGAAGATGTCCCTGTCAGATGGTTCGGGTTCGGAAGCCGACATTGACGCGGAGCTCCTCTCTAGGGACAAGCCCTTTGTCGAATCGTAAGTGAACAAGCATGGTCTAGACATGTACCTTTCTTCTTCGGTTTGCCATGGTAACATTTAAGCTATATGTTTGCAGCCCGGCCCACTATCTGCCTCAACTGTCCTCCTCATCAGGGGACTTGCCTCCGGAGATGATGGAAAGTGAGATGCCTCCACCAGCTTCCTCGCCCCTAAGGGCGGACGACTCCGAGGTGTCGTCCCGGAGGATCTCCCCTGACCATCCAGCGGTGCGAGGGACAATGAAGACAGCGTCTGAAGATGATACTTCGATCGTCAAGGGTCTAGGTGAGGCAGCCCCCACGGGGACCAACAATGAGGGCCCTGAACTATCCGGTTTACAACCAAATATGCCTCTAGGGTCGAGTAAGCGTGCCCCTTTGAAGGGAGTCCGTACTCCCGTAGCAGCCTCCAGGAATCCGGAGGTGCCGTATACACTGATGGACACATTGCAAAGTGCATCCATCTCAGAGGAACATCATACCTTAATGGGTATGGTAGTTGAGAGGATTCTGTCCGCGAGAAGCGGATTGAATGAAGCCTTTACGGGCCTGCTGAGAGGCTTCGAGGTATGCAATGTAATATCTTTAACCGCTCTTTACATGTGAGAATGTTCCTGTATATAGATAGTAGCCCCTGAGACTCTGGTCGGTTTCCACAGGGAGGCGATCAGAGGATCAAAAAGATATGCTTGGGAAGTACCATAATTTAATTTGAAAATAGGCTGTTATGTCAATGGCGACTGCCCAAGCTGCGGAAGTTGCAGATTTAAAGCAGAAACGCGAGTTAGCTGATGAGGACAATAGTCTTATTAACAGGCAGCTTGACGAGGCACAAGGTATGTTTTTGGGACATCCCGCTTATGCATGTGTAATAGTATGCGCACGAAGCTGAAATTATACATTGTGACAGGCAAAATTGCAGATGGTGCTACCGCGGTGGAGACCCTTCGGGCCAAGGAGCAGGCCAGAGTGACCGAGGCATCTGCCAAGAAGGCGGCTGCTGATTTAAAGGCCGAACAGGCCACTCGGCGCCAGTCCGAGGATAGAATATCTACCATGGAGCAAGAGATTAAGGATGCCACTGGCAAATGCAAATCACTCGAGGAGGATAACAAAGCCAAGGAAGCCAAACTCGACAAGGCCTTAATAGAGGTGAGAGAAGCACGGTCCGAGTCTAGAGCGGCTCGGGAGGAGATCCGGCAAGCTGGGGAGATAGCGGCTGGTAAGCCCTTTCTTTTACAGACTAAGTTCGGCGATCCGAAGTATGCTCTGCTTAATCAATTGTGGAGTTCTCCAAACGCGTTCTTGGACCTGCCGAAGAGTGTCTCCGACGCGACGCAGTTCTTCCAAGGACAGGAAGGACGTGATGCGGAGAAGCTTTTCTGGTCACAGTTCAGCGTGCCACGGCGTCCGGCGTTGCTGAATGAACGAATGGCCCAGTGGGCCGAGCTCCACAAGATGTCCGGAGCTGCCATGAAGGACGTCGTGGCCCGGCTATGGCCGGCTGAACCCATTCCAAACAACTATTTCGGTTTGGTGCAGAGACTTGTCGATGCAATGCCGCGTATCAACATCGTCAAGCGGTCGGCGTGCATAGAAGGTGCCCGGATGGCCTTCGCCCGCGTCAAGATGTAAAGGGCAAATATGAATGCCACCGATGTTGCTGTTAAGGGCCCGCCCGGAGGCAAGGACCATCGCACGCTGGAGCATTATTTGGAGGACGTCCTGGAGGGCGCCGCTTGATAGAGGGTCAATGCTCGAAGGACATTATGTTCGAATAATTGTATCAGAATTGTGAGCACAATATTATGATACATTAAGGATGTGTTATATTTATGCCTTTGTCTAAAAGTCATTTCCTCCTGTGCCGCCGTTTTTATAATCTGAAAGTTTGCCAGTCGTCAGCTTCGGCCCCCTCGCATATAATACGGGGTGTTCGGAATAGCACTTCATCACTCTTGACCCAACGTCTTGGTCCGTAACGGAGGTCACTGCGGTGAACTAGCCAATCGGACTATAGGGATTTACTTTCACTTAGCCATAGGAGTTTTACGGTGGGTCTACGATGTAGCCCCTGGTATGTACGCGGTTAACCGAATATGGTTGCGTTACATAGGTAACCGAAAAACGGTCCTTCGTGTTATATGGGAGAAATCACAAAAGATTCTAATAAGTTGTCGAGTGGCTGACCAGCTCTCGCCGCATCATGACAGTCAGTTTTCGGCTTTCTCTACTGAGGTGTTTAACCAGGTGTACCGGAAACACAATCGCAGTAGTTCTCCCTTAACTACCCTAGCCGATAAGACGGAACGTAAGGTAGTAAGCACAGGAGCCGGGCAACCCAACTATTGACCAAGGACATGATTCAGAGCTGATGCACATAATGACAAACTAGTGACGCCGAAGTGTGCTGTAGAGCTGTTCGTACTTTTCGGCAACCAATATGTTGCCGTATCGAGACCCTGGCGATTAGTGCCGAGGTGTGTGTGTGAAACAACCGAAGAAGCAAACTACAGTCCTATGAGGAAAAACAAGTACTGAAGACGGACTATGTTCACTAGAATCTGATTGATACGTCGAACGCAATCTTACAGATTATAACACCACCACCCAAACCATTTTACATGCCAGGGGTAGAAGGCTGTGGAAAAAAGGCTCTATACAGGTTTTAAATAGAGTGTATGGTCTACAAAAAATCTTTTGGACCTCCTGTCGCACGTCTGTGCTGCCTTTGCCTCCGCAAAAAGGATTCCTTAAAAGGAGACATCTTTGGTTTTTTATATTGGACGAAACCGGGCTCCGAAAGAGTCCTTGTAGGTCCGTAGGATGAACAAGTTTTGATTCACCTGTGGAAAAAGGTAAGAAATGGTTAGAAAAGAAAAGATAAAAAGGTTGTAGGAGGGCGAACCGTATTGTAGGCCTGTCCGTATTGTGCCTCCGCCGATGACCAAGGTATTTTAAGTGCATAATTATGCATGCGCGATACGAACTTCGCGGGTATCTGTGGTGAACGACAGAGGCAGAACTGCTAATCCAGCTCTAAGATTGACCGGTCCTACGTAATAGAGGCCGGCGGCTTAATAGCCAATGAGATATGCGGCTTGACGGGGCCGCTTTATATTTCGGCTGTGATGGCCGCGGTATGCTCCTCGGTAGGGAGGGAGAGTTTTGTGTTTCCGTTGATCATGATGATGCCGCGTGGACTGGGCATCTTAAGCTTTAGATAAGCGTAGTGTGGGACCGCATTGAAACGAGCAAAAGCAGTCGATCCAAGCAGTGCATGGTAACCACTGCGGAACGGGACAATATTAAAGACCAAGTTTTCGATTCGAAAGTTGTCCGGCGAACCAAAGACGACTTCCAATGTGATATAGCCCATGCAGTGAGCGTTGACACCGGGTATTACTCCCTTGAAGGTAGTAGTGGTGGGCTTGATCCTTGAGGGGTGAATGCCCATCTTGCGGACAGTGTCCTGGTAGAGTAAATTAAGACTACTGCCGCCGTCCATAAGGACTCGCATGAGATGGATTCCATTGATGATTGGATCGAGGACCAGAGCTGCCGAACTTCCGTGACGGATACTGGTTGGGTGGTCCCTGCGATCAAAAGTGATCAAGCAGGTCGCCCATGGGTTAAATTTTGGGACGACCGGCTTTATGGTGTAGGCATCTCGTAGTGCGTGCTTGTGCTCCCCAGTAGGGATATGCGTCACATATATCATGTCTACTGTTTTTACTTTGGGGGGAAATTGCTTCTGTCCCCCTGTGTTGGGTTGGTGAGTCTGTTCGTCTTTGCTGTCACTGGGCGGCCCCTTCCCTTTGTGTTCGGCATTGAGCTTGCCGGCTTGTTTAAAAACCCAGCAATTTCTGTTGGTATGGTTGGCGGGTTTGTCGGGGCTGCCATGAATCTGACAAGGCCGCGAGGGCTTTGGCGTCCGGACAGTCGACAATTTGGTTCTTTTTAATTAGAAACCTAGTACAGAGTTTCCTGGCTGACTCTCCGGGCTGCTGGATGACGTGACTTAGGTCATCAGCGTCCGGAGGCCGGACATATGTACCTTGGAAGTTGTCACGAAAGGCATCTTCCATGTCTTCCCAGTTGCCAAAGGAGTTCTCTGGGAGGCTGTTTAGCTAGTGCCGGGCTGGTCCCTTTAATTTTAGTGGGAGATATTTGATGGTATGGAGGTCATCACCGCGGGCCATGTGGATATTATCGGCGTCCTGGGAACAGGGGTCCCCAGACTTGCCTGCCTGCGGCCCACAGCGTGGCACCACCAGCGGCCCTGTACGGCCCATCTTCACCAGCAAACACTCAAGACCCTCGCGAGGGGCCAAGCCTCGCGAGGCGCACGACACAAGACCTCCTTGGGGACGGCCTCACCAGGCCGGCTCACGATGGGCGGAGAGATCAAGGCGAGGGACACCTCGCGAGATTCCTGTGACGCAAGCCATGACGACTGGAGCCAGGCGGGCGCCAGCACGCGCAGTGTCCTCTTTGGTGCTAAAGAGGCAAGCGCAGGTGTGGAGTCCCGAGGCATCAGGCAAAGGTTTCCATATCGGTGCAACGAGACCAAGACCAGAAGGACGGCAGGACGGAGGTCACCATGGAGCCCAAGACGGCGTCACCACCAGAGCCTTTGGCAGGCGAAGACCACCTTTAGCCTGGATAACTTGTACTAGTTGTCTTCCTTCGAATTTGGCCGTTGTTGGATCCCTTCCCGCTCAATATTTGGGGACAGGACCAGGGCCTCTATAAATAGGACTGGCCACCACCATAGATAAAGGGACGGATCATTCAGATCATCCTCAACCACACAAGTTCACCAAGCACAAGAACACCTCTCCTCAGGAGGCTATTCTTCCCTTGTAACTATTCATCCTCAGCCCAAGAGGCAATCCACCACACCACACTGGAGTAGGGTGTTACACCACATCGGTGGCCCGAACGAGTATAAACTCTTGTGTCTCTCGTTCTTTGGGTTCGTCGACCTAGGCCTTGTGATTGTTGTCAGAGCGATCTAGGGAGAGAGAGAGATCTTCGTGCGCACCCTAGTGTTCGAACCTCAAGGGTTTTGCCGGAACCCGAAATCCAACATTTGGCGCGCCAGGTAGGGGTGCGTCGAAGCTTTCCTCCCACCAATCTGCGACCCGTCACTTCGTCGCATCCATGGTGGACGCTCGTCGAGCCCACGTTGAGCGCCAGGCCGCCCTCGTCGCCCGCGTCGCTCAGACCGCCCCTGTCAGCGGGCCTCCCCGTCGTTCCCCGTCGCCCGCCGCCAACGCCACCACCGGCCCGGCGGGAAACGAGCAGCAAGCGTTCTCGCGGCACCCCTTGGTGCGGCGGGACGGTCGCACCGCCACTCCGTCACTAACCCCAGCCGGCTCGTCGTCACACGCTTGTCGCGCTCCCACGAATGCGCAGGCAGCGCTGCTCATGGCACGCGAGCTCCTGCGCTACCGCCCAGTCGACGACCTCTACGAGGACTTGCTGGACCGCATCGCTGAGCTCGTCAGTGCCGCGGGGGCTCCCCCGCGCCGTCCCTCTCGCTGCCTCGCCCTCCGCCAGCTACGGCCGACGTGGCTCACGGAGCGCCTCCACCACCTCTGAACCAAGACGGCGCTCTAGCGCCAAGGCGCGCGGCCCCCAGCGCAACCAACCGCGTCGGGCGCCCACGCGAGAATTAGGAAGCTGCCAAGAAGTTCCCCGGCCGCAAGAGAATGCGCCCGCGCTCCCAGCGCCACCGCGACAAGACCGCGTGCCACCTGCGGCGGCGGTGCGTGGGCATTAAGGGCAGGCTCCGCATCAGCAAAGGTCCCCGGTGGCCACCGCAGGCTGCCGCGCCTTCACTCCTGAGCTAGCTGCATAGCATCACCTGGCCGGGCAAGTTCAAGCTAGACCTGCCTCCTTGCTACGACGGCACCCCCGACCCAGGGGAGTTCTTGCAGCTCTACGAGCTGAGCATCGAGGCAGCCAACGGCGACGAAAAAGTCATGGCGAACTGGTTCCCCATGGCTCTCAAGGATGGCGCTCGCTCATGGCTCCTGAACCTGCCCCCGGGCTCGATCTCCTCCTGGGACGAGATGCGCGACCGCTTCGTCACCAACTTTCAGGGCACTCGCGACCGCCCTCCGGCCGCAGGTGACCTGCGCCGCATCAAGCAGCAGCCAGGAGAGACCCTGCAGAAGTACATCCAACGCTTCAACAGCGTTCGCCTCGAGATCCCCAAGGTGACAGACGAGGCCATAATTTCAGCGTCTTCCGATGGCGTCCATGACGTCAAGATGAAGGAGGAGCTCGCCATCCACGAGGAGCTATGCACGGCTTTGGAGCTGTTCAACCTGGCGACCAAGTGCGCAAGAGCTGAGGAGGGGCGCCTTTCCCTCCTCGAGCTCCGGGCTACCGACCTGGAGGAGAAGAAAGCCAAGGCCAAGGACGTAAAGTGCAAGGGAGTAGCCGTGCTCGCAGCGGAGCCAGATACGAAGGGCGGCCGGGACCATCCCGAGTCATCCAAGAGCAGCCGGCCGTTCTGCGCCTTCCACAACGTACACAGCCACAACACCAACAACTATCAAGAGCTCAGGGCCATTCAAGATGGACGCCTTGGTCGACGCCCAGAGCGCAACGACCGGGCTACGGCCGAGGAGGAGGACGAGGCGGAGGACGCTAGGATGATCGCGGCCCCCTCCTGGAGTGGCGCGACCGGCCTCGCGAGGACCGCTGGCAGGAACAGCCTCCTGAGGGTGCCTGGAGGGACCTGCCTCGCGAGGACCGCCCTCAGGGCAATGCTGGTCTTCCTCCGCTACCGCCACCGCCAAGAAGGAACGACGACTACCATCAGGACGAGGGGGCTAGGGCTTCCAGGAACGACGTGCTATCGCCTGCACCTTGGGCAGAGCTCAGTCCCCAGCCTCTCAGCGTATCTTCAAGCAGTTTGCTCGCGAGGTGAACACAGCCCTTCCCAGGCTTGAGGCCACGCGCCCGCTCAGGTGGTCCAACTGCGCCATCACTTTTAGCTCGGCGGACCACCTCAAGTGCGCGGCCACTGCTGGCGCCCTCCCGATGCTCATCTCACCCGTCATCAGCAATGTACAAGTCACCAAGACCCTCATCGACGGCGGCGCAGGGCTTAACGTCCTATCCGTCGAGACGTTCGACAGCTTCCAAGTGCCATATGATCAGCTTCAGCTTACCAAGCCCTTCTCAGGAGTGACCGACGGCTCCACCACCCCGATAGGGCAGGTCCGCCTACCTGTCACCTTCGGACAGCGCGACAACTACCGCACCGAGCTCATCGACTTTGACGTTGCTCACATCCGTCTGCCGTACAATGGCATCCTCGGGTATTCGTCCCTAGCTAAGTTCATGGCGGTGACCCACCACAGCTACAACGTCCTCAAGATGCAAGGAAGCGGCGGGATCATCACCGTCGCCTGCGAAGAAAGAGATGCAACGTGCTCCCTCGAGCGTGCCTTCCAAGCCACAACGATCGAAGACCCCGACAACAATGGAACGCAGTACCCTCCTGAGGTCGTCCCCAAGAAGAAGAAGCAGCTACTCCGCACAGGGCCTCAGGGGAGTGGCGTCTCTGGCGGTGCAACATCAGGATCGGCACCCGCGCCTGGGGCGCCACCCTCCCTCGCATAGGAAGGCGCGCCCTGCGCCCTCCTCGGGCAGTGCTCGGGGGCTCCCTTCTATAGGGCATCAGACCTAGCCAACAACACGAGGGAGGTGCTCGGGCACCACATGGAGGCATGCTTTGCGGCATTTTTCCCTCAGAAGGACACCGGGCAAGGAGCGCCCGGCGCTCAGGAGTTTATCACCAAGGCCACTCAGGAGCTGCAGGATGCAAGAGCCATGCGCAGCGACCGCCGCCCACCTGGTGCAGCTCCCCATCCAGGCGAGGATGGCGGGATGCGCGTCTGCGTCGACATCCCAGGGCTCAACAGGGCCGAATCTCAGGAGCTCTTCTGGCCTTCGCACGTGGGACGTTGCGAGGGGCCACCTCACAGCTATGTTCGCATGTCATTCGGCCTGCCGAGTGTGGCGTCCACCTTCCAGCGCAACCTGCGGAGCATCCTGGCGGTTCAGGAGGCCAGGCATCACGCTGTCCTGGCGGAGATGGAGACGGTCCTCGAGGAGCCCCCTGGACCCCCAGAGCCTCCCGAGGCTCAGGGCCCCGGTGGCTCATGAGGAGCAACCCCTTCGCTGCGCATCTTCAGCTACCCCAACATCCCTCCGACAACGGAACCAGGTGACATTTTCCAAGTTTATTTAGCTGGGAGCGCCCCCGGGCTGCGTCATTCCCAGGCCGCGTGGTCCTGTCCCTGCGGCATGTATACTTTACGTCTTTAGCTTACTCTATTGGGGGCGCCCCTCGGGCTGCATCATCCCCGGGCCGCTCGGGTCCGACCCAGCGGCATGTATCATTCTTGCATTTACCTAAGCTAGTTCGCTTTCCGTGCATGATCTATCTATGGTTATCACCTACTTGATTGTCACCCACCATGGGAGCTACACACGCTGGCATGGCGCTTGTGCTCGGGTCCATCCCTGCAACGTCGACAAATCTGAGCGGTCGAGCTCTAGCTCGTGGCACGCCCCGTGCATGGCACCTCACCAGGCTCTCAGTGCCTTCTTCTTGCAAAGCGACCTGCGGCAGACCAGCAATCATCGTGGCAATCTGTGTCCCTCCTGCTAACCTGCATGAGCCTCCTGAGGACGACAATAGGCGGTACCACGGGCTCCTTCTTCTCCCATGTGATTCGCTTGCGTGTTAAAAGGGGGCTCCTGAGCATCACGACTCAGGAGCTCTTACTAGCTCTCCAGCCCTCACCCCCTGGCCTTGACCACGGCATCGCGACCTGGCATACCAGCGGCGGCTGAGCTCGCTCAAGGGCCGGGACCGGAGAACGGAGAGCACACAGAAGAGCATGGAGAAGAGGGGGAGGCTCGCACGGGCCTAACCTAGCTACCCTACAGTAGTCAACGCACAAGTCTGGCGCAACACACGGAACCAGCTCTGAACTGCCAAGATAAGTTTCGCGCCCGGACCGACCTAGCACTACGGCATAGGATCCTCTCCTGTGGCAGCCTTGTTACGGCAACGTCACCGCCCTTTCTCGCCTCTTGGTGGTTTCTTGAGCGCTAAAGGGGACCTCTTGAGCATCGCGCCTCAGGAGCTCTTTCTGGACCTCGGGCCACTCACCACCTGGCCTTGACCACGGCATCGCGACCTGGCATACCAGCGACGGCTGCAACCTACCTGGGGACCGGGACCTGTCGGCCTAGAGCACCAAGCTGCCGCGGGGTTGGAAAGGGGAGACTGAGCCGAAACAAGACATGTGTTCGCAAGTTTTCATAATAAGGACGATATGAACAGAAGACATTATAGACCCTTTACACGCCCCCACGTTGTCCATTTCGATTCCTCGCAGGGAACAAAAGAAGGGTGTTCCTAGGAGCTCTACCTACACGCGCCAGCACAGCCGATGCCATCATCAACAGTGGGCCACGAGAGGCCGGCGCCAACCCCATCCAGATCAGCGATGGCGGTCGCCGGACGCTACGGCCTAGCTCCGGGACCGGTGAGAGCTCGGGGGCACGTAGCTATCGTCGCTCGTCTCCGGGGTCTCGTAGGGATCGGGAGAGTCGCTGGACGCCCAAGCGCCACCGCTGCTGCGCCGCCCCGATGACCCTCTCCAGGGTAGCACTCCAAGCGGCGGCCTTCCGCGTCAAAGTCCTTGAAGAGCATCATGGAGGCCCCGTCGTACTTGAAGTGGATGGTGAGGGCGCTTTCCGCGCGGCAAACCCGAGCAACCTCGCCCAAGCCACGGGTCATGAAGATCTTGCCCAGGGAAACGGCTTCCACCTCCGCTCCAGTCGTCGGGGCGTCGTAGTCGGCGTGCTGCAGCCAAAGCTCAAGGGGGCCCCTCGGCGGCATCTCGGTGGAGAATAACTACGGAAAGCAGATCCAAGTGCGCCGAGGCATCACCGCCCACATCACGAGTTCGCGCGAGGAGTCTGCGACATGGACTCCTGGGGAGACGGCGTGCGTCACCGCGGCGCGGCGACCACGGCCCCCGCGCGGGCGGCGGCGCTCGTCGTCTCTTCCTCCGGAGCCTTAGCTTGGGCGTACAAAGGCAGCGGGTACCCGAGAGGAGGCCGCTCACACCAAGGCCTCGACACCTCCGGCCTCACGACCATGTCGCGGCGGTGGCCCGGCCTCTTCTTCGGCGGAAGTGGCCCGGGCTCGTTGCGGGGGGTTTTTCCTTTCTCTGCGGCCGAGAACCTCTTCGTAGGCGCCTTGGGAGTCGTTACTAGCAATGAAACAAGGAAGAAGAAGCAAGCGGAGTAGGAAGAGATGAGCGACGGGGGCTCCGCCCCCTCCTCATTTATAGCAGGAGAAGGCCAACTGGCGATCCCCACGATCACAGGTAGTGATGATTTTTCTCTGCCTGCAGCAGGGACTCGTCGAGTCGGGCAGTTGCCGAGGCAGCAAGGGGAAGCGGAGACGCCCACGTCCAATCAATTGCCGAGCATCAAGTGGGGCCGCAGGCTGTTGGGGCCCGCGGCACTTCGCACTTGCCCTTTGGCTTCGCCTCAAAGCCAAGTCCGACCGCGCCTTGGGCCCGGGGGCTACTGTCGGCATCCTAGGAACGGGGGTCCCCAGACTTGCCTGCCTGCGGCCGACAGCGTGGCTCCACCAGCGACCCTATACGGCCCATCTTTTTTTTTTGACTATACACAGTAGGGAAAAACCCCACTGCAATTTTTTGTTTATATTAATCTAAAAAAAGTAAAGTCCCAGAAAGGAACCAAAGTACAAAAGGCTTGAGATAAGCCAAGTAGGAAGACAAAAGAAAGAGGAAAGAAAAAAACACTAACAACTAAGAAACTAGGATTACATGACAAGATTATCCGGCCAAAAACAGTAAGCTCCAGCATAGCTCTTTTTAATTCTGAATCTGAGAAGAGAGAGCTCCTCCATGAAGATGGCTTTCCACCTTTGAATGCTGGGTTGAATTGCTTGGAAAATCATGTTGTTCCTGGAGATCCAAATAGCCCAAGAGGCAAGGATGACTATCTCCATGAAGAAAGGTACATGAAGTTTCTGCTTGAGATCAAGAAAAGCTTCCATGATTGAAACATTTGCCTGTCTTGAAGGGCAGATCAGATCCCAACACTGTGCAGCAAAAGGGCAAGTCCAGAAAAGGAGCTGAAGAGTCGCTTCCTGTGGACAATTGTCAGCACAATTATAGCTGCCCAGCTGAAAAGATTTCCTTCTCAAAAGATTTCTAGTATTGAGCCTGTCATGAAGTAGTCTCCAAAAGAACACCTTATGTTTTGGCTGACAAGAACTGCTCCAGATCCAATTGAACTGCTGTGGTACAACTTTAGCTCCCATCAGCACTTTATATGCCTTAGCCACAGAGAATTGCTCAGTTCCCCATATGTAGCTCTAGGTATCTGTGCAATCCAAAGTATCAGAGGCCCTTAAAGCAATGCATATGTCCTCCATAGCCTCAAATTCCTGGAAAGCTTGCACAGTCAGTGGCAGATGAAATAGGTCCTCTAAGTATTCAGTTTGGAGAATGGTGTGAACAGTAGCATCCTTGTTTTTCACAAACGAGAATAGGTGGGGGAACATGTCTTGCAAGCAATGTGAGTGCCAAAGATCAGTCCAAAAATAAGCACTCTTTCCATCACCTATGTTGCATCTGGCCAAGGACTTATAGTTATCAATCAGCTTAAGGTTTGCCTTCCACCAAAAAGATCCCATCCAGCTATTACCAGGTAGAGAATCATTGATGTAGTAAGATTCCAAATCAGATTGACCCAGGGAATATTGTGTATGTTGTAGAACTTATGCAGGTTCTTGAGAAGCAATGCTTTATTCTGAACAAAAATATCAATCACTCCTAAGCCACCTTGATTTTTAGGTCTACACACAGTACTCCATGCCACCATGGCAGGTCTATGGTCCTCCAAATCAGGGCCTCTCCAAAGACAATGTCTCAAGTATTTTATGGCTTGGGTTTTGATGGTAACAGGCACATCAAGGCATCCCATGAGATATATCAATAATGAGTTGAGGACAGATTTCACTAGCAACAATCTCCCAGCCAAAGTCATAAATGTGGACAATCCCACAATCTTCTTCTGTAGTCCTGTGACAAGAGGAAAACATTGCTCAACAGTAGGCTTATGAAGGCCTAGGGGTACTCCCAAATACTTGATTGGAAAAGATTCCTTCTTGCAATGAAAAGTGTTTATTAAAATCTCCATCTTCTCTTCTGGCACATTTATTGGAATCATACTTGATTTATTGTAATTAACTTTAAGGCCTGTGGCATCAGCAAAAGTATTGAGAAGGGCTTTGAGGCAATGTAATTGCTTTGCATCTGCTTGCAGAATAACCAAGGTGCCATCAGCATACTGGACAATTGGAAAATCAGGGCATGACTCTACTTGCAAGGGAGAAGTTACCAAACCCAGGTGCATTGCCTTATTGAGAATTGTCTGAAGTAGATCAGCAGCCAGCACAAAGAGAAGAGGGGACAGAGGATCCCCCTGCCTTACACCTCTAAGGCAATAATTTTTTTCCAGGAACACCATTTAGTAATATAGCAGAGGATGCTGAAGTAAACAATAATTTGATCCATGTAAGCCATCTGTCCCCAAAGCCCTTTGCTTTTAAAATATCCAACATAGCCTGATGTTCAATGGTATCAAAAGCCTTTTCAAAATCCAATTTCAGAACAATGATTTCCTCCTTTGACTTATGACATTGGTGTAAATATTCATAAGCCCACCCCAAACAGTCATGAATAGATCTTTCTTTAAGGAATCCATATTGGTTGATGTGGACCAATTTCAGAATCACCTTTTGCAATCTATTTGCCAGCAGCTTAGTAACAATTTTCAGACAGCTGTTCAGTAAAGAGATAGGCCTAAAATCATTTGCAGTCAATGGAGAACTCCCCTTTGGAATGAGAGTTATGAATGAAGTGTTCAAGCTCTCAAGGGAGATGTGCCCTGCATGCAAATCATAAATGAATTTGAGCACATCTTCTTTAATAATATCCCAACAAGACTTGAGGAATTCATTGTTAAAACCATCAGGGCTAGGAGACTTGTCATTTGGGAGATCATGAACAACAGCTTCAATTTCTTCAGCAGTAAAAGGCAGTTCCAGATTAGCAAAAATATCTGAATGCTGTCTCTGCCCATACAAAGAAACCAGATCAAAGTGCATTGTTGTTTCTTGGGATGTGCCCATTCTTTTTTTGTAAGCATCCAAGAGAATAGCAGCTTTGCCAGCATGATCTGAGATCTCCATTTGGTCCTCATTGTGAAGTATAGCAATATGGTTATGCCTGTAATTGATGGAAGCTTTTGTGTGATTTTTTTTTTGTGTTTTCATCTCCAAACTTCACCCCCTTGATTTTTCCTCTCTGCTTCCAATAAATCTGTTGGTTCCTCAGTAATATAAGCAGTTGTTCTTTAAGAATAGCCCTGCAGTTCCATTCATGAGTATCCAGCTCTCTAAATTCCTCAAAGAAATCCCACATGAAGATGAGCTCATTTAACTTTGCAATTGTAGTTTTCAGACAGGACGGAGATTTAGCCCACAGCTTCAAAGCTCTTCTTAAAATCTTGAACTTAGCATTCAAAGACTTAACAGAATCAAGGTTTCCCACTGGGATGCTCCAAGCAGAGGCAACAACTTGTTTGAAATCAGAATGATGCAGCCAATAGTTCTCAAACCTGAATACTCTTGCCTTTGGGATAGAAGTACCAACTTTTATTACACAGGGCAAGTGATCAAATATAGGTTTTGCAAGTGGTAGTACAATTGTATTAGGGAAAGAAGTCATCCAGGAGGCAGAAGTGAAAAACCAGTCAAGTTTGACCAACAAAGGATCATGCTGCATGTTACTCCAACTGAACTTTCTACCATGTAAAGGTAATTCAACCAAACCTTGGTTACTAATTGCCTCATTGAACATAAGCATATCATTAAGATCTCCCCCAGGTCTGTTCCTATCTGATGGAGCCCTCATAAGGTTGAAATCTCCCATTAAGATCCAGTCAACATCATCAGGCATGTGAATATTTAGAAACCAGTTAATAAACTCCATTTTGTCTTGAGGGTCACATGGACCATAGATATTTGAAAGAATCCAAGACTGATTGGAAAGCAAACTGGTGAACTGCATGGAAAGTGAAAACCTGTTTTGTGCAATGATTTCTCCAGAGAATTGTGAGCCATTCCAGGACACTAGGAGCCCCCCAGAAGCTCCAACAGAGGGGAGGAAGGCAAAATTATTAATTCTAGAGGGGCAGAATTTTTTTACGTAGGCTGTGTCAAAGGTCTCTCTTTTGGTTTCTTGAAGGCACACAATATTACAATCACTCTCATCAATCTTCTGTCTTAAAGCCAGGCATTTGTCCTCAGAATTCATACCTCTAATGTTCCAATTTAGAATATTCCAGTTTCTGTTATTGTTATTCATGGAAACAAATTGAGATTTTGTACCAGAGTGCAAGCACCATCACTTGATCATCATCCAAAAAGGAAAGAAACTGGCATAATGCCCTGATCCACAACATAACATAATTCCAGCAGAGCATCCAAATATGACACATGAAAGGACTAGCAGGAAAGTACAGCCACAGGCATACAAGGTTCAGAAAGCACCAAGATCCAAGTCTTACAATTGGCAAAAGCAGCAACAAACTAAGTGGTGTGGAACTACAAACACAATCCCACCACACAACACTCCAAGAAAGGTCCCTAAACATTAAGAAGAGGTGATAGCATGTCCTTCTCCTTTGGCCAAGGGCACCTTGTCCAAAACCTCCTCTTGCATTCTCTTGGGCTTCTTGGCCAGCATGTCCTCCAGTTCCCCCTCAGAAACCTTACAGAAAGAGGTAGTGAGGTTTTTAACAACTGATTTTTTGATGGTGGGAGGAACAGCATTGCAAGGTAAACAATTATTATTAGGGCATGAATTTCTCTTGTAACCAGCATTGTCTTTCTTAATTCTGTCACTTCTTCTTACCTCTGTTTCCACAAGTGGAGTTTTTCCACTTCTCCTCTTCCTCAAATTTTCCTGGCCAAAAGGTTGCAGCAAGGCCTGTGACTCCACATCATGCAAATTTGCAGCCACCCTAATATTTTCTTTACCCTTGTCCTTCTCACCTTCCTCCATGACCTGACAGATCGGTGCATGAGAGGTAGGACATTTGTCAGGTATATGAAACAGAAAAGCTTGGTCCATATTTTCCACAGCAATGAACAGATCCCACATTCCAGATTTTAACATATTGACAGTCCAGGAAAACTTATCAGGGGACAGGAGCAAGTGGACAATAAAGTTAAACCAACTTACAGGAATGTTGGTAGAGAAAGAGCTCCTGTTGTCCAATGCTTTCTCTTTAAAGTGCTGCTTCCATAGTAACATGCCTTCTTCAGAAACAGAGAGTTCAATGTTAGCAGTGGCAGCCATCTGAATACTTTTCAGACCAAGGAGGGAAGGTGCCATGTTAAAGTGCTCATTGATTTGATTAACCCAGTTACCTTGGAGACCTGACTGGAGGTCCTCTAAATTCTCCACAGGCTGTAAACTTCCTCTGGCAGTAATAACATGTTCAGCAGTGTCATTCAAGACTTGAGTTGATGATCCAGTAGTTGACATAGGAAGATCAGAAAACATGACAGGCTCCAAAGCTGCTTCCAGAAGTGCAGGTTGGTGAGAAGCCACCTCCAAGGGAGGAGAAACATCAGGAGCAACCTGTGTTGCAAGAGGGTTTGAGGCAACATGTTGCAGTGGGTCTGCAGGAGGCTGATCATGCAAAGAAGCCACCTCCTGGGTTTGCTCCTGCAATACAGGAGGCTCCTCATCATCTGACTGGTATGCTTGAATTATGTTCTGCAGTCCAGTTGCCATCACAACAACAGTAGGTTGGGCAATTGCAGGAATTGCAGCCCTAGCATGAGTGGCTTCCACAGTAACTGAAGGCAAAACCATATGAGAATTGTCTCCTTCATAAAAGGACATGTCTGAAGAGAAACTGCTATTACTAGGTGCTCGAAGCAGCTCTTCACCATCTGCCCAGGCCATTTCCTCCTATTGTACAGCATCAAGAAGATCTTCCAACTCAGCATTATGGATGTGCTGATGGTTATCGTCCCAGTTATCCCAGTTTGCAGCAACCTGAACATCCACCTCATTATTGATGGCTGCAACAACATGAAAACCCTCAGCAGGCATAGCATTCTCAGGTAGAGGGTGCGGGTCCTCATTAGCAGGAGGAAAAGGGTCCTCATCTGCAGGTCCTCCACCAATGAGCTCACTGGCCAGCACATCGATGGAGGAAGACCAGCCGTCCCCCTCAAATTCATCCCCTTCAGACCAGCGCATACTTTTTGGGATGGTATCCAAGTTTAGAACTCTTGCCTTGACCACAATGCGACCCATGTGGTCATCCTCCTTGTCCCAGGAAATCATGCGGCCAAACTTACTAACAGCACAAGCAAGATCTTTAGTGGTGCGGAAATCAAAAGGGACTCCCGTCAGAAGCAACCACACCACTCTGTTAAGATGAACCCTCCTATGATTCCTTCCCTCATCATGCCTCGCAAAACTAATGAACACATCTCCAAACTCATGGGGGCTATCAAGGACCAACTTGTCCCTATCCGTAACCCGCGCGAGACGAACATATGCCTCACCGAACGGACAGCGCTGGATATCTCGCAGCCCCAACTGTCTTTGTTCAACAATAAAATCCTCGAGAACATCTCTTACATTGGGGAATGGAGCATCTGCAGGGAGAGGGTGAATAGTCGCAATCGCCCAGTCCTCATGTCGATGAGGGCGCTGCGGTAGCACCACCCGAGCCACACCATTGCACCCAGGAACCTGCTGAATGCTGAAGCCATGTGGCACAAAGGGGCGTGGGTTGATCGGGATGTTGGCCATCGGCGTCGCCGAAGAACGCGAGATCACCGGCGAAGTGAGGCGCAAAGCACTAGAAGCAGAGTTTGTGCACAGAGGTGAGACAGAGGAACAGAGCGGAGAAGTTGAGGAGGCAAGGGGACGACGAGGCTGGAAATTAGGAAAAGATCCCAAACAAAGCTCACTAAAAGAGGAAACGAGCGGAGGCTCGCGGGCTGGGCCAACTGACTGAAACCAGTCATGGACCGCGTCTAGGTCCCAGGCCTCAGGCGATGGGCTGAGGAAAGTGTCAAACCGGAGAAAAGGAAAAATCCCAGGCAGGCGATTGACATTGCACTCCTTAGCAAAATGGCCCAACTTGCCACACGCGTAGCACTGAAAAGAGAAATTAGAGTGATCCAGATTCCTGCCCGACGTACCCGCAGCGAGATCCTCGCCCGAGGAATTAATATTGGGCAATGAGTGCACATTATTGCCCGAGGCCACATTACTGCTGATGGTCGGAAAATTCGCTAACCTAGCAAAAACCGACTGCCGTGGTTGATCGCCGGAAAATCTACCGGCGGAGGAGCGTGGGCGTGATCCAGAACTGACCAAAGTCCAAGAAGCTTCTTCCTCTCGATAAAAAAGTTGTTCTTCACGCAACCAGTTCGGTCCTCCAAAACCCCAAAGATTGAACACTAACTCAAAATCCTTCTCAACCACCCGACCCTGATTATAAATTTCAAAACCCACTGCTTTGGAGGCAACCGAAAACTTGAATGATCTGTCCTTGAGATGTAGCACACGAAACCCTTGTGGATAACCGCCAAAACAAGATTGCAACGTGACACTGACTGTGTGACAATCCAACCGAAATCGAGCACGGCAAAAGGAAACCACCAAAGTGAATTCACGTTGACGAAAACCAGGGGAAAACACCGCCAGATGACCAAACTTTTGTCTCATTGAGAGCTGAAATTCTTTACCTCGAGCAAAGTTGAGAGAGGGAGGATCCATGGCCATGCAAGGGCCAAAAACTTCCCACAAAGGGCCCAAAGACAGCAAGGTGGACGGATGGATGGTGGCCGCCGGCGCCGGAGCGGCAGCCGGCGGGAAGAGGGGTGGCCGCCGGGGCCGGAGTGGCCACCGGCGGGGAGCACCTAGAGAGAGCCTAGAGAGCGCCTAGAGCTGAGGAGGTAACATTCTGTGTTGTCTACTATACGGCCCATCTTCACCAGCAAACACTCAAGACCCTCCCGAGGGGCCAAGCCTCGCGAGGCGGACGACACAAGACCTCCTTGGGGACGGCCTCACTAGGCCAGCTCGCGAGGGGCAGAGAGATCAAGGAGACGGACACCTCGCGAGATTCCTGTGACACAAGCCATGACGACTAGAGCCAGGCGGGCACCAGGCGGGCGCCAGCACGCGCAGTGTCCTCGTTTCCTCTTTGGTGCTAAAGAGGCAAGCGCAGGCGAGGAGTCCCGAGGCATCAGGCAAAGGTTTCCATATCGGTGCAACGAGACCAAGACCAGCATGACGGCAGGATGGAGGTCACCGTGGATCCCAAGACGGCGTCACCACCAGAGCCTTTGGCAGGCGAAGACCACCATTAGCCAGGATAACTTGTACTAGTTGTCTCCCTTCGAATTTGGGGAGAGGACCAGGGCCTCTATAAGTAGGACTAGCCACCACCATAGAGAAAGTGACGGATCATTCAAATATCCTCAACCACACAAGTTCACCAAGCACAAGAACACCTCTCCTCAGGAGGCTGTTCTTCCCTTGTAACTGTTCATCCTCAGCCCAAGAGGCAATCCACCACACCACACTGGAGTAGGG
The DNA here is from genome assembly GCF_002575655.3 of Aegilops tauschii subsp. strangulata. Lineage (NCBI taxonomy): Eukaryota > Viridiplantae > Streptophyta > Magnoliopsida > Poales > Poaceae > Aegilops > Aegilops tauschii. The sequence goes on from NC_053035.3 coordinate 153,571,999, forward strand.
TATTACACCACATCGGTGGCCCGAACCAGTATAAACTCTTGTGTCTCTCGTTCTTTGGGTTCATCGATCCAGGCCTTGTGATTGTTGCGAGAGCGATCTAGGGAGAGAGAGAGATCTTCATGCGCACCCCAGTATTCGAACCTCACGGGTTTTGCCGGAACCCGAAATCCAACAGATATGGAGAAGAAAATCCTCAATCCATACTACGTGGTCGGTTGTTCCATCATATGATTCGATATTTCATACGTTTAAACCCTTTTGGGAATTCATGCTCCATTACTTCCTCAGTGAAGCATAGGGGGTGTGCGGCGCCTCTATAGCGGGCGACATCGCGACGGAGTTCGGCGGACGTCGCTATGCGGTTTACGCCCCGAGTGAGGTTGTGTTGATCACGATGGGCCTGGTAGCCATCCTCTCGTGTTGGGGCACATCCCCTTAACCCATAGATTGATCTGGCTAAGCCTGCCCTGGTGTCCAGGTCCTGCCGTAGGTCGTAGGTGTAATCCCAGTCCGCTGTCTCCCTGCCTCTACAGCTGGGTAAAGTGGGCTGGTGTTCGGCTCGGGTAGCCGTTCTATCTCGGCCATACGGTAGCCGGTCTGGTTTATCGGCTGCGTTACGCGATGATGTTATGGGCTCCCACGCCTCAACGTCGAATTGGGGTAACAACTTGCACTTCGGGTAGCTTTTAGTTGGTCGTGCGAGGCCGTATTCCTCGGCTGCCGGGACAGTAGTCCATCTGTCGTTGAGTGTATCATGTTCGGCCTGAAGCCGTTGCTGCTTCTTTTTCAGGCTCCTCGCGGTTGCGATGAGTTGTTGTGTAAAGCGGTCTTGGTCGAGGGGTTCCTCTGGCATGATGAAATCTTCATCGCCGAGGCTTATTTCGTCTTCGGAGGGTGGCATATAGTTGCTATCCTCCGAGTCCTCGCTCCTAACTAGCTCGTCAGGGTTACCCTGCCCCTCCTCCCTATCATACTGTTTTGATGTTGGTTCGATGGGGGCGTCTGGGTCTTCGGCATTCTCCTGAGTGTTATCGTCTCCCTTGCCGGTGTTGCTTTCTTTGTCGCGGCGTGATTTTGAATGGCGCCCCTGATGCCGTCGTTTTGTTGGGTTATCAGTGTTATTGTCCTTTATTGGATTCTTACAGCCTTCGTCGCCATCCTCTTTTGGTGTATCCACCATGTATACGTCGTATGTGGAGGTGGCCGCCCAGCGTCCGGTATGTGGCGGGTTTTGGCTTTGTTCGTCTCCGGCATCGTCGTCCATACCGTCGATGTCTTCGGAGTCGTAGTCGAGCCTATCGGTTAAGTCCTCGACAGTGGCTATGAAGTGGGTGGTGGGTGGGACGTAAAATTCCCCGCTCTCAGCCCCTAGTCCGGGCTGGGCGTAGCTCGGATGTTGCTCCTCTATAATGATGAGGGATCGCATTAGGTCCAGAGCCTCGCTTAAAGGCGAGGTTTGGCTAGGGAGAAGAAAGACCGTTGAGTATGGCGGGAACGAAACTCTTCGGCCAAACTCACACGATGCTGACTCCAAGGGTTCGGAGCTAGTGTTCGGAGAAGGGTCCATCTTCATGATGATTGCTGGTGACGCTACTTCCTCCGGCTCTCCCGTACTAGGCTCAATAGCCACAGAGAGTCCGGCGGGCCTAAAAATCCTGTCTTCGGACCCGGTGATGCGCTCCGGCTCTAAGGCCAGAGCGGAGGTTGGGGTCGCAAACCCTTGGAAGATCAAGTCTCCTCGGATATCGGCGACATAATCCAGATTTCCAAAACTAATCTGGTGACCTGGGGCATAGCTGTTGTTTTGCTCTAGATGGCCAAGCGAGTTGGCCCGCAGTGCGAAGCCACCGAACACAAAGATCTGGCCGGGGAGAAAGATCTCCCTCGGGGCAGCATTGTTGTAGATGACAGACGGAGCCATCGAACCTTCTGGCGATGACACAACGGAACTCTCAATGAAAGCACCAATGTCAGTGTCAAAACCGGCGGATCTCGGGTAGGGGGTCCCGAACTGTGCGTCTGAGTATCAAAGGTAACAGGAGACAGGGACACGATGTTTACCCAGGTTCGGGCCCTCTTGATGGAGGTAATACCCTACTTCCTGCTTGATTATCTTGGATGAATATGGAGTTACAAGAGTTGATCTACCTCGAGATCATAATGGCTAAACCCTAGATGTATAGCCTGTATGGTTATGATTGCCTCTACGGACTAAACCCTCCGGTTTATATAGACACCGGAGGGACCTAGGGTTGTACAGAGTCGGTTTACAGAGAAAGGAATCTTCATATCTGAACGCCAAGCTTGCCTTCCACGCAAAAGGAGAGTCCCATCCGGACACATGAGGAAGTCTTCTGTCTTGTATCTTCACGGCCCATTAGTCCGGCCCACGTCCTATAGCCCGGACGCCCGAGGACCCCTTAATTCAGGACTCCCTCATTGGCCACGATGAGGGAGTCCTAGATTAGGGGGTCCTCGGGTGTCCGGATTATTTGATATGGGCCGGACTGATGGGCCGTGAAGATAAAAGTAGAAGACTTTCCCCCGTGTCCGGGTAGGACTCCTATGTGCGTGAATGGCAAGTTTGGTATCCGGATATGTTATTTCCTTCCCCCACAAGCCGACTATGTACTACCCTAGGCCTCTCCGGTGTGTATATAAATCGGGGAGGTTTAGTCCGTAGAGGCTATCAGAATTATCATAGGCTAGACAACTAGGGTTTAGCCATTACGATCTCGAGGTAGATCAACTCTTGTAACCCCTATACTCATTGAATACAATAAAGCAGGACGTAGGGTTTTACCTCCTTTAAGAGGGCCCGAACCTGGGTAAACATTGTGTCCCCATCGTCCCTTGTTACCATTGATCCTCAGACACACAGTTCGGGACCCCCTACCCGAGATCTGCCGGTTTTGACACCGACATTGATCCTTTCATTAAGAGTTCCGTTGTGTTGTCAACAGAAGGATCGATGGCTCGCCTTGTCATCAATAATGACGCTGTTTTGGGGAGACCTTTCTCCCTGGCTAACTCTTTGTGTTTGGCAGCTTCGTACTGCGTGTCAACTCGACCGGTCGCCTCGAGTAGGTTGACAGCTACGCTCCTAGTCATCAGATTAGGTTTGGAAGTTTGAACTACATAGCTGACATCCGAGGAGATCTGAACTTCAAGGGGTTCACGGCCTTGGCCACCGCTCCCCACCCATATGAAGAAGACCCTTCAGATCCATCATTAAATCCCGTTCTGGGATCGACTCTCATGCCTGCCCTGGCCTTAGATCCGGAACGGACCCGCTCTATCCGAAGACGGGAGGATAAACCCCGCCGGACTCTCTCCCATTACACAGCTTCCTGCCAAAGACCCATATGTGACCACATTGTCAGTGGGCCCGGAGTCAAAAATGACTCTCCCTGTCATTGGGAAGCCGGAGTCATCTCTGGACGTCAACTCCAGACTCTCGAGGTTTGCGTCCATCGAGCTCGGTCAAGTGGTTATTACCGGACCTAGCTCTGCAGGTCCTCAGACGCCCGTCTAGCTTTCGTTCTTAAACGGAACACTACACCTAATGTGATCTCTCACCATCGTGGAAGTATCACCTCCGAACTATGCCCAGATTGAGCTGGGGGCTAAGGGTAGGGAATTCTACGTCCCACCCACCACCCACATAATAGCGACTGTCGAAGACTTAATCGACATGCTAGACTGCGCCTCCGAAGAGATCGACGGCATGGACGACGAAGTCGAGGCTGAACCAGGCCAAAATCCGCCCGTCACTGGGCGTTGGATGACCACTTCTACTTATGATGTATACATGGTGGACTCACCAGATAAGAAGGACGACGATGGCACTCAAAACCCAGATGAGGATAAGCTCGTCAATGAACCACCAAAGCGTCGGTGTCAGCGGTGCCGCTCACAATCACATCGGGCAAGGGAAAGCAATACGGACACCGGAGATAATAACACTCCAGACAACGCCGAAGATCCCGATCACCCCGTCGAGCTTGTGTTCGACCAGGATGAAAGGGAAGAAGGTCAATACAGCCCCGAACACACCGATCACGAGGATTCGAAGGACAGTAACTACTTACCTACCTCCGAAGAGGATGTTAGCCTCGGCAACGAAGATTTCATCGTCCCAGAGGAACCCCTCGAACAAGAACGCTTCAAGCGACAGCTCATCGCCACCGCGCGAAGCCTGAAAAAAACAGCAACAACTTCAAGCCGAACAAGATACGCTCAATGACAGATGGACCAAGGTCCTGGCTGCCGAAGAATATGGCCTCGAGCACCCGACAAGGAGCTGCCCAAAACGCAGGCTACTACCACAATTCGATGACGAGGCCTTTGAGCCAGTATCACCAAAATACAATCACGCCAATCAACCAGACCGACCACCACGTAGACGGGACAAAATGGCTAATTACGCTGAATACCAGCCCGCGCCCCCTCGCCGTAGAGGCAAGGAGACAGCGGCTCTGGGCTAACGTACGACCTACCTCAGGACCTGAACAATAGAGTCGATTAGACCCGATCAATCCAGCACGAGATGATGGTCATCAGGCCTAGCACGACAAACATAACCTAGTCCGGGGTCAGCCCCGAACACAGATGTCATCCGAACTCCGTCGCGATGTCGCCTGGTATAGAGGTGCCGCACACCCCATGTTCTTTACCGATGAGGTAATGCGGCACCAGTTTCCAGAAGGGTTTAAACCCGTAAACATTGAGCCTTACGATGGCACGATAGACCCTGCTGTTTGGATTGAAGATTTTCTTCTCCACATTCTCATGGCTTGCGGAGATGATCTCCATGACATCAAATACCTCCACTAAAGCTAAATGGACCAGCACGTCACTGGTTGAATAGCCTCCCAGAGAACAGTTGAGAGGACTTAGAGGATGCTTTTCGGGACAACTTTCAGGGCACTTATGTCTGGCCACCGGATGCTGATGACCTGAGTCACATAGTCCAGCAGCTCGCAGAGTCAGCCCGCAAACTTTGGACTTGGTTCATAATTAAAAAGAACCAAATTGTCGACTGTCCGGACGCTGAAGCCTTAGCGGCATTTAAACACAGTGTCCGTGACGAATGGCTCGCCCGACACCTCGGTCAGAAAAAGCCGAAGACTATGGCAGCTCTTACTTCACTTATGACCCGCTTCTGTACGGGCAAAGATAGCTGGTTGGCTCGTAGAAGCAACAGTACCAATGACCCCGGCACCTCTAAGGCCAGGGATGGCAATGGAAGGCCACGACGCAGCAAAAATAAGCGTCGGAACAACAACGAAGAAACCAAGGATACAGGGGTAAACGCCGGATTTAGCGGCTCTAAACCTGGTCAGCGGAAGAAGCCGTTCAAAGGAAATACGAATGGTCCATCCAATCTGGATAAAAAACTGGATCGGCCTTGCCAGATTCTGTTGGAGATATGCCCTAGAGGCAATCATGTTTGATGATATTTCCTATGTGTTTATGAATAAAGATAGTCCTTTGACATTATCAATGATGTGTATTAGCAAGTACGTGACTTGTTTGTGGGACTATGCATTGTATGATGACTGTCCTAAAATGTCCCTAGTGGAAAGGGGTGTGTGGACGCGCAGCCAACTAGACTAGCATATGACACGGTTGATGGCTTGGTCTCACTAGCCATGGGGCATTGGATGCTAACTGGATAATATGGACTTGGAAGGATCTGGTTGGATTCGATGTAGTTGGATTCGAGTCGAGATAAGGTCCAAGTCAGACAGACCCAACTATGAGAGGCAGCAATATGTCATCTGTGAGTCTCTAGTACAACATACGTTCTATGTCCTAAGACCTGAGCTGGCACATGTACTCGGGATGGTGACAGACTTGCTTTGGGCTGACCAAACGCTACTCCGTGACTGGGTAGTTACAAAGGGTAGGTTTCAGGCTTGTCCAGACCCATGTTGCGAGACATGGTCGAGCAAGATGGGATTTGTTCCTCCGATCAGGAGAGATATACTCTGGGCCCCTCGTGTGATCCAACCAGGATAAGCATGGCCATGCGACAAGGATTATCAGATAATCCGGTTTGTGGTCGGTATCACTGGAACGAGACAGAGGTCGGGCTAGCACAAGGATGACAGATCGCCTTGAGCCCGACAACATATATCGTGTGGCAAAAGGAATGGAAGTGTGATCTACAGGTTCGCCTAACCAGCTTCATGGTCTGCTTGGTGGTCGGCATGCCTTGCTAGAGGCCGCTACCAACCGTGCAGTTCGGAGGTGATCCGAACTGCGACCAAGCCGGCTTGAACCTAAGGGGTCGCGCGCTTAAGGGAAGGAACCTACGAGGTCGGATCCGAGGACACTGGTCGGATGTGATCCGAGCTGTATTCGGATTGTGGCCGAGTAGACTTATGGGCATTAGGGTCCGTGCGAGGCACAAGTGTTGAGCCCGCGATGGACGCCTATATAAAGTGGAGGTGCCACACACTCATGCGGTTGATCACTTCGGCGTTGTCACTAGGGTTTGCATGTGTTGCGAATAGCCACCTCCACTCGATGCCGAATGTGCGATCGGACCTAGCAGTCCACCGCACGGTGTTCCTCCTACACGCGCGGATACCATTAGAGGCGGTGCATCTGCGCCGCTTCGGTGAACCTATACGTGGCAACCGATGACCGGCTGTTTGAGGGAGATCGGACGAGGAGGAGACGATCCACGCAGACGCGTTGCCCCAACTCTTCTTCCGCTGCATGGCACTGCGCGTCTAGTGGTAACGAACTGTGATCCATCTCCCGTAGCATGTTCTTGGTTGTTCTGTGCATAGGAAATTTTAATTTGCAGTCGACGCACCCTACCGTAGAATCCAACAGTGGTATCAGAGCCTCTGCTATCGGATTTGAATTCGGATCGTATGCATATTAGATATGTGGAGGTGGCAGATGAGATCTGTTGTCGTTGATGAGATCGGCGGTGTGCACGGTTGATGAGATCAATTGCACATGGGGATCGATGTGGCTATGTTTTCTGATAATCGGAGTCGATGAGGTCGTGACACAACCTATACCCCTACCGGTCAGTATCCGCCATCGGGGTTAACAGTGAAACGTAAACCCGAATCGAACTCGCGATGACCGATGAGATTGGTCAGATCGGAAAATTCGGCGTGATCGGTGTTCAGTTGTGATCTGTGATTTCCGAAAACGTCAGGCGCTGCCCGCACCCGCGAGGGGTGCTGCCTCTACGACCATGAATAACTTGCCCGATCACTCAAACCGGTAGAATGCGATTCTATGCGTAACTTTGTTTTGCAGGTTTGATGAGAATAGTATGGCTCATGTGTATGTGATGCATGTGTGTAAATTATACATTTCCTGCGTGTCATGTTTGTCAGCCGGCAGGAGCCAAAGTGCTGTCATTATAATGTATAAGGACCTGCGTGTCGACTTGTGACTCTATGTAAAATTCAGTACTAGTTGTAGTAGTTGGATAATAGATGGCTTGGCGTCCCGGCGCAACAAACAAGATGGAGTTCCTAGATGGTCATCGGAGTTGGAGCTGACCTGGAAGAACAACCATGAAGGAGCCATACTATTTCACAATATGTGTTTATTTGTGATTGTTATGCTTCTTTGTTTCTATGCATGTTAGAATGGTAGAGAGATCCCTCATGAATATCAAGCGAATTGCCATCCCCAATGTTGCACCTTCGGATGTCAAGTACGTCTAGTAGTGGGCTCATAAAATTGAGGTGCTGCTGGGTGTCCTTGAACTGAAGGGTTCGTGTCGGACACGGACATGCACTGCATCAGATTAACTTGACAAGGCTATCAAAACGGTTTTGGGCCTTGTGGCAAAGAAGGTTGGGAGCCGGGTTATAAGATACCTACACGACCGACAAGAGTCGTATAGGGTTACGATTAGCAAGGAGTTGCTTACCGGATAGGCATGTTGTCTAGTAGTGATGCTAAAGCCCACTACTCGCACGTGCTAGTCGGATCCTGAATCACTGAGAGTTTGCGGAGGGATGCTGACTTCAGTGGGAGTATTTCTGTTTAAGGCTAGAATTACTCTACATAAACACATTTCTTAGTGATTGCATATTTTTCTGTTGTAGATCAATGGCACCACCTGCTCAACCCAACTTTGCATTGAAATCAAATCTAGAAAAGGATAAACTGAACGGAACAAACTTTACCACCTGGTATAGAAATCTGAGAATTGTTCTCAAGCATGATAAAAAGGAACATGTTCTAGAGGATCCACTTCCAGAGGAACCTACTGATAATGCTAATACCACAACTAAGAATGCCTACCAGAAACTCGTTGATGAATCAACAGAGTTCAGCTGTCTGATGCTGGCTTGTATGGAGCCCGATTTGCAACAGCATTTCGAAAATGTTGAGGCTTACGATATGATCTGATCGAGAGTCTCAAGAGAATGTTTCAGACACAGGCTAGGACCGAAAGGTTCAACGTCTGGCGATCCGTGATGGATTGCAAGCTGAAGGCAGATGATCCACTGAGCCCACATGTGATCAAGATGATCGGATATGTGCAAGCTTTGGATCGGTTGGGCTTCCCGCTCTTGGATGAGCTGGCTACTGATGCAATTCTGGGTTCTCTTCCGCCCAGCTATGGGAAGTTCATCTCAAACTATCATATGCATGGCATGGATAAGAAGCTCACTGAATTGCATGGGATGCTTAAGGAGGCAGAGCAAGATATCAAGAAAGGCACGCATCAAGTGTTGATGGTGCAGAAATCGGCTAAGTTCAAGAAGAGTTGGTCCAAGCAAAAGGCTAAGGCAAAGGGCACAGAGACGGTAACCTCTACCGCTGCGCCGAAGTCTGGATCGGACTCGAAGACCATTTGCTATCATTGCAAGGAGACCGGTCACTGGAAGAGGAACTGTAGCAAGTGGCTTGCAGAGCATGGCAAGAAGGCCAGAAATGCTTCTCCAGGCAAAGGTACACTTGTTGCATATGTTATAGACATTTACCTTGCTGACATACCTAGTAGCTCTTGGTTATTTGATACCAGATCGTTTGTTCATATTTGCAACTCGATGCAGGGGCTGGTAAGAACTAGGTGTGCGGCACAAGGGGAGATTGACATCAGGGTCGGCAACAAAGCAAGAGTTGCTGCGTTGAAGGTCGACACGATGCAGCTCCAGCTTCCTTCTGGATTTATTTTAGAATTAAATAATTGTTATTACATTCCTGCACTTAGTCGGAACATTATTTCTGCCTCATGCTGGATGAGTCAGGGTTATGAATTCAATTTAAAGGACAATGGTTGTTCGTTTTTATGTGAACGGAATATTCCACGGCTATGCACCCATTGTTGATGTGCTATTTATATTAAATCTGGAACAAGAACCGGTCTATAACGTGAATGTCAAGAGGCATAAGCCTAATGAGATAAATCCGACATACTTCTGGCATTGCCGGCTTGGACACATTAGTCTGGAACGCATGAAGAAGCTCCATGATGATGGGCTCCTAACTTCGTCCGACTTTGGGTCGTTCAAGACATGTGAATCATGCTTGCTCGGCAAGATGAATAAGTCTCCTTTCGCAAAGAGTTGCGAGAGGGCGTCTAAGTTGTTGGAACTTGTACATAGTGATGTGTGTGGACCAATGAGCACAACTGCCAGAGGTGGCTATCAGTATTTCGTGACTTTTACTGACGACTTGAGTAGATATGGATATATCTATTTTATGAGGCACAAGTCGGTAACTTTTGAAAAGTTCAAAGAGTTCCATAATGAGGTTGAGAATCAGCTCGGCAATACTATAAAGCTTCTACGATCTGATCTTGGAGGTGAGTACATGAGCTAGGAGTTTGATGATCATCTAAAATGCTGAGTTATAGTACCACAGCTCACACCTCCGGTACGCCACAGAGAAACATCATATCAGAAGGGAGGAATCATACCTTGTTGGACATGGTTCGATCTATGATGAGCAAATCGGATTTACCCTTGTCATTCTAGGGATATGCTCTAGAAACTACAGCTTTCACACTTAACAGGGTACCATCAAAATCCGTAGACAAGACACCACATGAGATGTGGACCGGGAAGAGTCCCAGTTTGTCTTTTCTAAAGATTTGGGGTTGTGAAGCATTTTTCAAGCGACTTATGTCAGACAAGCTTACACCCAAGTCAGATAAATGCATATTCATGGGATATCCAAGGGAAACCTTGGGATATAGCTTCTACAACCGGGATGAGAACAAAGTGTTTGTTGCTCGGAACGGGGTTTTCCTTGAGAACGAGTTTCTCAGTCGGGAGGCCAGTGGGAGGACGGTTCAACTTGAAGAAATTCGAGTACCCCTCGGGGACGACTCGGCTGGTGATGAGATCATACCGGAGTCAGTCAGAGAACCCGTAGTGGAAGCAGCACCGGAACCACGGAGGTCAGAAAGATTGCGCAGAGTGCGCGATGTATTGTTGCTAGAAAGCGACGAACCGGCCACATATGCGGAAGCGATGGTGAGCCCACATTCCGAGGCATGGTTGGAGGCCATGAGATCTGAGTTAAAGTCCACGGATGAGAATCAAGTCTGGGACTCGGTAGATCCGCCGCCTGGCGTAACAGCCATTGGTTGCAAATGGGTCTTTATGAAGAAACCGATGTGGATGGAAATGTTCAGATCCACAAAGCTCGGCTTGTCGCTAAAGGTTATGGACATGTTCAAGGAATTGACTATGACGAGAATTACTCGCCGATAGCGATGCTAAATTCGGTGATTATCATACTAGCTATAGTTGCATATTTTGATTACGAGATATGGAAGTTGGATGTCAAAATGGCTTTCCTTCTCGGAAATTTAACCGAGGATGCGTACATGATATAGCCCGAGGGTTTTGTTGATCCGACTAGCACTAGTAAGGTATGCAAGCTCAAGAGATCCATTTATGGGTTGAGGCAAGCATCTCGGAGTTGGAACATTCATTTTGATGAGGTCGTCACTGGTCTCGGTTTCATCAAAAGCGAAGAGGACGCTTGTTTATACAAGAAGTTAAGTGGGAGCTCGATAGTGATTTTTATCTTGTATGTGTATGACATATTGTTGATCGGCAATGATGTTTCGATGCTGAACTCGGTCAAGGAGTCATTGAATGGCAAGTTTTCGATGAAGGACCTTGTTGAGGCAGTGTATATTTTAGGCATTAAGATCTATAGAGATAGATCGAGGAGGCTGCTCGGCTTAAGCCAGAGCACATACATAGATAAAGTGTTGAAGCAGTTCAACATGAGTGAGGCAAAGAAAGGGTTCTTGCCACTCTCACATGGTATAAGGCTAAGCGAGACTCAGAGTCCATCGACATCTGATGAGCAAAGCAGGATGAGTATGATTCCGTATGCCTCAGCAACCGGATCCATCATGTATGCCATGATATGTACAAGGCCCAATGTTGCTTTTGCAATAAGCCTAACAAGCAGATACCAGGCTAACCCCGGTGAGACTCACTGGGCAGCGGTAAAGACTATTTTGAAGTACTTGAAAAGGACTAAAGAGATGTTCCTAGTTTATGAAGGTGAGGAAGAGCTCGTCGTAAGGGGTTACGCCGATGCTAGTTTCCAAACCGACAGAGATGATTGTCGATCACAGTCTGGATTCGTGTTACGTCGATCACAGTCTGGAGCAGTGAGCTGGATGAGTTCCAAGCAAGATACGGTGGCCAATTCTACCATAGAAGCCGAATACATTGCGGCTTGTGAAGCTGCAAAGGAAGGTGTTTGGATCCGGAACTTTCTGGATGATCTTGGTATTTTCCCACCCTCGGTAAAATCGTTGGACCTTTATTGTGATAATTCTGGTGCTATCGCACAAGCCAAGGAGCCGAGGAATCACCACAAGGTCAGACACATAGATCGGAAATATCACCTCATACGCAATATCGTAAAGAAAGGTGATGTACAGTTATGCAAAATTCACACGGATGCAAATGTTGCAGATCCGTTGACTAAGCCGCTTCCACAACCCAAGCATGAGGGGCACGTTAGAGCTATGGGCATTCGATGTCTATTTGATTGACTCTAGTGCAAGTGGGAGACTGTTGGAGATATGCCCTAGAGACAATCATGTATGATGATATTTCCTATGTGTTTATGAATAAAGATAGTCCTTGGACATTATCAACGATGTGTATTAGAAAGTACGTGACTTGTTTGTGGGACTATACATTGTATGATGACTGTCCTAAAAGGTCCCTAGTCGAAAGGGGTGTGTGGGCGCGCAGCCAACTAGACTAGCATATGACACGGTTGATGGCTTGGTCTCACTAGCCATGGGGCATTGGATGCTAACCGGATAATATGGACTTGGAAGGATCTGGTCAGATTCAACATAGTCGTATTCGAGTCAAGATAAGGTCCAAGTCGGACAGACCCAACTATGAGACGCGGTGATATGTCATCTCTGAGTCACTAGTACAACATATGTTCTATGTCCTAAGGCCTGAGCTGGCACATGTACTCAAGATGGTGACAGACTTGCTTTGGGCCGACCAAACGCTACTCCGTGACTGGATAATTACAAAGGTAGGTTTCAGGCTTGTCCAGACCCATGCTGCGAGACATGGTCGAGCAAGATGGGATTTGCCCCTCCGATCAGGAGAGATATACTCTAGGCCCCTCGTGTGATCCGACCAGGATAAGCATGGCCATGCGACAAGGATTATGAGATAATCCGATTTGTGGTCGGCATCACTAGAACGAGAAAGAGGTCGGGCTAGCACAAGGATGACAGACTCGCCTTGAGCCCGACAACATATATCGTGTGGCAAAAGGAATGGAAGTGTGATGTTCAGGTTCGCCTAACCAGCTTCATAGTTTGCTTGGTGGTCGGCACACCTTGCTAGAGGCCGCTACCAACCATGCAGTTCAGAGGTGATCTGAACTGCGACCAAGCTGGCTTGAACCTAAGGGGTCGCACGCTTAAGGGAAGGAAACTACGAGGTCGGATCCGAGGACACTGGTCGGATGCGATCCGAGCTGTATTCGGATTGTGGTCGACTAGACTTATGGGCTTTAGTGTCCATGCGAGGCCCAAGTGTTGAGCATGCTACGGACGCCTATATGAAGTGGAGGTGCCGCACACTCATGTGGTTGATCGCTTCGGCGCTGTCACTAGGGTTTGCATGTGTTGCGAATAGCCACCTCCACTCGCGCCGACTATGTGATCGGACCTAGCAGTTCGCCGCACGGTGTTCCTCCTACACACGCGGATACCATTAGAACCTCTACGTGGAACCAACGACCGGCTGTTCGAGGGAGATTGGATGAGGAGGAGACGGTCCACGCGGACGCGCTTCCCCAACTCTTCTTCCGCTGCACGGCACTGCGCGTCTAGTGGTAACGAACTGTGATCCATCTCCCATAGCATGTTCTTGGTTGTTCTGCGCGTAGGAAATTTTATTTTGCAGTAGACTCAAACTACCGATGAATCCAACAGATTCATGGAACCCTAACAAGCCTGCCGACCACACCAACAGAAAATGTTGGGTTTTTAAACAGGCTGGTAAATTAAATACTGAACATAAAGGGAAAGGACCTCAAAGCGAGGACAATGATGAGCCCCGCCCTCCAAACACAGGGGGACAGAAGAAGTTTCCCCCTGAGGTGAAAACTGTAAACATGATATTTGTCACCCACATCCCCAAGAAGAAGCGCAAGCGCGCATTAAGGGACGTCTACGCCGTAGAGCTTGTCGCCCCAAAATTCAACCCATGGTCGGGTTGTTCGATCACCTTTGATCGCAGGGACCACACAGCCAGTATCCGTCACGGAGGTTCGGCGGCCCTGGTCCTCGATCCCATCATCGACTGATACCATCTCACCAGAGTCCTTATGGACGGCGGCAGCAGTCTCAACCTGATTTATCAAGACACTGTCCGTAAGATGGGTATCGACCCGTCAAGAATCAAGCCTAGTAACACTACCTTTAAAGGAGTGATACCCGGCGTGGAGACCCGCTGCACGGGCTCCTTAACACTGGAAGTAGTATTCGGCTCTCCATACAACTTTCAAAGCAAAGAATTGATCTTCAACATCGTCCCTTTCCGAAGTGGTTACCATGCACTACTTGGACGAACTGCTTTCGCCCACATTAATGCAGTCCCACATTATACCTATTTGAAGCTCGAAATGCCCGGACCGCGTGGCGTCATCACAGTTAATGGAAATATGGAGCGCTCCCTCCGTACTGAGGAGCAAACCGCTGCCCAAGCAGTCGAGGTACAGGGCGGCCTCATGAAGCCGAATAGCTCATCGGTCATCAAGACCCGTGACACTGCCAAGCGAGTCTGATCCGCATTATAGAGCGATAGCTCGGTGGATCCGGAACTTAAATAGCAGTTTAGCCTCCGCCGATCGCCCATAAGGTTGTGGCATACGTACCGCGCGTACATAATTACACACTTCAAATACCTTGGGCAGCATCGGAGGCACACCGCGGAAAAGGTCTATAGTACGGCTTTACCCTATTCGGACCTTAATATTTTTTCCACACCAGGTTCGTTAAAAACCTGCCTACTCTACGGTTGTACAATGGCTCTTTTCTAGGTCCTTCTTTCTTGCAGACGACCATCGACTTCTCCTCTCAAAGGATTTCTCACCAAGGGGAAATGAAGAAGACGTGGGGCAGGGCACCATTGGGATCATCAAACCACTACTTTTAGGCCATGTGTAAAACTTTCCCTTGTGTAAACTCTGGGGCAGGGCACCATTGGGATCATCAAACCACTACTTTTAGGCCATGTGTAAAACTTTCCCTTGTGTAAACTCTCGACACGTAAAATGGGCTCGGTATATATGGCATTATCTGTAAAAACACGGTTCGACGTATTAATCAGGGTATAAAGGAAACAGTTGATCTCCACTTTTGTTTGGACTTACTTCATTTTTATCATTTGTATTCCCTACCCGCTTCAGACTGCCACACGTTCTTTAGTCGAGCCACCTCATCGGGGGCCGTATTCGGCCCTGTACACTTCAAAGTCCAAACACCTATAGGGAGCTCTTCGGCGTCCCGGATATTGCATTATATGCATTGGCTCAGAATCATGTCTTTGGTCTATAGTTGTGTTGCCCGGCTCCTATGCTTACCACCTTACAGTTTGCTAGTTCGGCTAAGGTAGTAAAGGGAGAACTACTGCGGTTGTATTTCTGGCTCGTCCGGTCAAATACCTCAATAGAGAAAGCCAAAAACTGACTGTCATGATAAGCGGGAGCTTGTCGGCAATTCGACGACTTAGTATTATACTACAAATCATTAGCAATTCATCCCGTGTTATACAAGGGGATGGTCTTCGTCCAGCCGCGTGGAAAAGGCACCGTAGTTCAGATTGCCGCACACGCAACAGGGGCTAGTACTTAGCCCCACAGTCAAACTCCTACGGCTAAGTGAAAGTAATAAAGCCGCATAGTCTGATTGCCTGGTTCATCTCGCAGACACATCCTTTATGGACCAAGACGTTGGATAAAGTGTGGTCACGCATTACACCGAACACCCCTGCAAGCATTCACATGGGGGCTGAAGTCGACGACTGGCAACTTTTACAAATAAACGGCCGCACAGGAGGAAAAATCGCTTGACACAAAAGGCCCAAACATATATATATATATTACAAGAATGTGTTCATTACATAGTTTTTACAACCCGGACACATCTAATCAAATATCCCGTCCTTAGAACATTGGCCCTCTACTATTTGGGCCCTTTCCAGGACGTCGGCGAAGTACCTCTCCGGCTTGCGATGATCCTTGCCTTCGGGCGGGCCTGTGGTCGCCACGTCGGTGGCCTTCATCCTCTCCCATTGCATCTTGACACGGGCGAAGGCCATCTAAGCACCCTCTATATAGGCCGAATGCTTTATAGCATCAATTTGGGGTCGCGCATCGACAAGCTGCTTCACCAAACCGAAGTAGCTGCTGGGAATAGGTTCGGCCAGCCAGAGTTGGACTATTAAGTCCTTCATAGCCAAGCCTGCCACCCTATGTAGCTCCATTAGCTGCTTCAGCTGGTCGTTCAGAGGCGTCGGGTGCTCCGACGCGAGAAATTGCGACCAGAATAGCTTCTCGGTCGAGTTCCCCTCCTGGGCTCGAAAGAACTGTGCAGCATCAGCGGCACTCCTCGGAACATCTGCAAACGCGTCTAGAGAACTCCACACTCATGTGAGCAAAGCATACCTCTGACCTTCCAAAATACTCTGCAAAAGAAAGGCCTTACCAGCCGCTATCTGCTTCGCCTGATGGATCTCCTCGCGAGCACTTCGGGACTCTATCCGTGCCGCCTTAGCATCATGGAGAGCCTTGGCGAGTTCGGTCGACTGGGCCGAAGTCTTCTCCTCCAAAGCCTCGCATTTGCCATGGCATCCTTCAGCTCCTGCTCAACTTCGGCCACCCGAGCTTCGTGTTGGTGGCAGGCGGCCTGCTCGCTCTTCAGTTCTGCAGCCGCTTTGTCAGCGGCTGCCTTATTTGCCTCCGCCTCTTCTTGGCCTAGGCAACGGCGCCTTTGAGGGTCTCGACCTTAGCTGCGTCAACTATGCTCATAATCAAAGCATTAAATGAGTTAATATCTGAATATACACATCACTTGTGATATACAACTAAGCTCCTAACATTATACACATACCTTGCGTCTCATCGAACCGCTTGTTAATGCGGTCGATTTCTTCATCGGCCACCTTAAGCTTCCGATTGAGTTCGGAAACTTCTACGGCCTGGGCGGTTGCCGCCAACAAGGGAGCATGTTAGAATAATAGAGCAGTATGTTAACTCTCCCGAATACTATGTGTATCCTCTGTCTGGTTTCTTTTAAACTGGACAGAGCATCAGGGGCTGCTATCTGTACACAGGTATATTCCTCTATATGGAAAAGTGTTTAGAGCATTACGTCGCATACCTCAAAGCCTGTCAGTAGGCCGGTGAAGGCTCCCTTCAGTCCGCTCTTGGGAGGCTGAACCTTCTCTACCACCACATCCATCAGGGCGCGGTGCTCCTCCATGATGGAAGCACGTTGCAGTGCTTCCTCCAGAGCATTGGGCGCCTCCGGATTAGTGGAGGTCGTCGATGGAGCGGATGCTCCTCCCCCTCTTTCAAAGGGGGCTGCACACCCGATCTTGGAGTCACGTTGGTCTCCGGAACGGCGTCCAGCTGGGGCCCGGCTTGTTGGGGGCCCCACCGTCATTTGTCATAGGTGTCGCCTCCCCTAGATCTTCGGCGACCGAGGTATTAACCTCGAGCGCTTTCTCGACGGCCTCGTCCGCCCCCCCTCGGCCAGGAGAGGTCCTTCGGGACAACACCTCGGTGTCATCCATGGTGATAGGCGAGGGGGCTCGCGGCGGCGTGTCACTCTCTACCATCTCGGGTGGGAGAGAGTTCCCCTCTGACAATGGAGTTTGCGAGAGTTCGCGGGGAGGGCTGAAAGGCAAATAATAAAAAAATACATACTATGGAAACAGGTAGCCGAAGATACACAAATAAGTATTTGAGTACTTATGACTCGGCTAGGGGCTTAGCCCTGGGAGGTTTTTTTGGGACCAGTTCGGACTCTGAGTCTGAGCTGTCTGGGGGGGTCACCTTCCCCCTCTTGGGCGCCTCCCCCTTCGGGTCTTCGGAGGCCGCCCTCTCCTTTTTCTTCCCCTTATGGGGGGAGTCGCTCTCCACCTCCTCTTCCTCTTTCTCCTCGTCTCCCTCGTGGGAGGAGAGGGCTTCGGTCTCTCAAGACACTACGTCTGAAGGATCTTTGTGGCGGGGGCCGCTCTTGGCCTCCTTGCCCTTCTTCTTCTTGGCCTTCTTCTCTGGCGCCTGATAGGGCACAGGGACCAGCATCTCCGTTAGCTGGGGTGTGGCCGGATTCTCAGGCAGCAGTGTCGGACAGTTGATCCGCTCCGCCTTAGCCTTCCAACCCTGTATAGAAGACAGGCAATATGATCTTTATTACACTACAAAAAAATACACTTCTGTGATGATACGTGTTTGTCACAGTAGGTCGCGTTTTTTGTCATGCATGTACATCCATGACAGAATCAAAATAGTCATACCTATGCTGTCGTAGAAGTGTTCCATGACATTACCAAAATTATCATCATGGAAGTGTCCACTTCCATGATGATAAATCACGCGTCACAGAAGTGCTTTCGTCAAGGGTGACCGACACGTGGCATCCACCGTAATGGAACGCCGTTAAGCTATCGGGTCCGGTTTTGGATCCGATAACCCGTTAACAGCCCAGACCAATGGGGATTTTCCACGTGTAAAATCATCATTGGCCGGAGGGAACACGTGTTGCATCACCGTTGGGACAGATGTCATCCACTCATTGGACAGGAGGCGCCTAGGATAGGTCGACACGTGGCACGGCCCAATAGTGGCCCATTCCGGTGAAAAAGGCTGGCCCAGTAAAAAATCGCAGGCCGGCCCATATAAGGCCTACTTGTGTCAGGTCCATTTAAGCCCACGACCCATACGAGATGTGCCAATTCGGCCCGTCAATGGCCCGTTAAAGATTTGACACCATTGCAGCCCATTGTCAGTTCGAGCCCGTTAACAGCCCGCTATATATTTGGGCTCAATATCGGCCCGATGAGATTTCGACCTGTTAACGGCCCATTCAGTGGATGGGCCAATTTTCACGATGTACATCTTTCGGCCTTTTAGCGACCCATTTAAATGTTGGGCTAGTTTCCGGCCCGGTGTGTCTTTCAGCCTATTGACGACCCATAAATCAGTTGGGCCATTTGTAGTCGGACCTGAGTTTCGGCCTTTTAGCGACCCATTTAAGTGTTGGGCCAATTTTCGGCCCGGTGTGTCTTTCAGCCTGGTGACGGACCATATATCTGTTGGGCCATTTGTAGTCGGACCTGAGTTTTGGCCTTTTAGCGACCCATTTAAGTGTTGGGCCAATTCACGGCCATGTGTGCCTTTCAGCCTGTTAACGGACCATAAATGAGTTGGGCCATTTGTAGTCGGACCTGAGTTTTGGCCTTTTAACGGCCCATGCCCTTCATGGTCCAATACCAGCCCGGTTTCTCTTTCGGCCTACTAAAGGCCCACAACACAGTTGGGCCATTTACAATACGACCTGACTTTCGGCCTCTTAGCGGCCCATGCTCTTCATGGTCCAGTACAAGCCCGTTGTCTCTTTCGGCCTGCTAAAGGCCCACAGTATAGTTGGGCCATATGTAGCCCGAACTTAGTAACGGCCTGTTAACGGCCCGTGAAATCAATTGGGCCCACCTGTTGCCCGCTTCGATGTCGGCCTGTTAACGGCCCGGGAGTTAAGAGGGCCGACCATTAACTTTCGGCCTGGTAACGGCCCATTAACTTAATGGGCCCACTAAAGTTCGTACATGTCTTTAGGCCAAATTATGTAATTTGAGCCCATTACGATGAGCAATTATGCACAGGACCAAAACCGATCAAGCAAAGGTACGGCATACAGGGAAAAATGTTGCACATCCAGCATATATTACAGGAAATTACATCCACTGGGCAATCAAAGATTGATGCCAGTGCAAATAAATGAACAGAACCTAACGATCTACAACGTCACAATCTGCAACCTCAGCATGGATGACGCCCATAAGCATGTGGGCAAGTTCTTGCTACTTTGCTACACTGTCTCTGAAAACATTGATCAATTGTTGTGTCGCATGACTCTGCACCTCTGATTCCTCCACCATTTCCATCATTCCTTCAATCATTAATTGGTTCACAAACATACATTTTTTCCATTGCATTCGAGACAGAGGATACTGAACAGATTCAGATGGCGATTTTGGCAGGCTTGTATTATTCGTAGTGGAGAGTGTCTCGACCACTGCATCATAACATAAATTAGGAGGGGAACCAAACAGATTAATCATGAGTTATTGGCATATTACCTGGCCTAGATTTATTGGAAAGAAACAATGGGGTTGCCTTGCTGTTTTCAGAGTTTGTCTTCTTATCTTCAGCAGCCTGCACCAAATTAAGGCAGTAGCATTGCTATCATTGGCCAAGATAATAGGAAAGCAACATTGGCACAACAAACATTTGGGCAACTAGCCAACACCAAATTAACACAATATGGCATAGCTATCATCAGCCAGGTAAGGTAATACGAAAGCAACATTGACACAATGAATGAATGGGCAACCAGAGCAGCACTACAATTCAGTAATGTGCATGATATGAGATAGTACACTCATGCAGCTCAGTATGCAAAACTACCAGGTAGTTTTCTTTACAAAAAACAACATTGGCGCCTTTAACATTTTGCTACAACTAATTTTAGATCAGATAAAGGTTGGATTCACACCGATTAACAAAATACATGCTGATGTAAAAATATAGTGATATACAACAGGTACTTACATCAGCATTGGAGCACAGAGAATTCCAGCAAGATATTTTCCTCGAATACAATCCCAATGAAGGAAGTCTTCTATCATTTAACCTTATTTTCTAAAAGAGAGATGGGTAAGAAACATGTAGAAAATATGATCAGAATGCTATAAAATTTCATGATGCGAGGATACGCACATGCTTCTTAGAATGGAGTTGACATTCTTTTGCTGGACTGGAGCGGACTAGTTCTTTGGCCACTGGAATCTGCTTATTATCAGTGGGAGTTGGCTTTCTTTGTGCTGGAGTAGTATCTATGAAAAATGGAGTTGGTTTATTATCTCCTGGCGTTTGGATCTTTTGCAAAGACCTGGTTTGTAACCCTTCAGATTCTAACATAGCCGTCTTCCCCTTGCATGCCTTATATAGAAGAATGGTGCTTCAATCATAAAACATGCTACATCAAACATGGAATAGGTACTGAAGAATAGAAAGGCATGCCATATTGACATGTATTCCCTCCATCCGGAAATAAATGGATGGGTCTAAGCGTATTTCAGTTCAAGATACATCCAATTTTATCCATTTCCGCGACATGCAATCCGGACGGAGGGAGTATGATGTAAGAGCTAGGGATATGACAGGACAACACAGTAAAAAAACACTAAAAACCCACTGCAGAACCAAAGTAATCAAACCCACTGATATGAGATAGTACACTCATGCAGCTCAGGATGCAAAACTACCAGGCGGTTTTCCTTACAAAAATCAACATTGTGGCCTTTAATCATACATTTTGCTACAACTAAATTTAGATCAGATAAAGGTTGGATTCACGCCGATTAACAAAATACATGCTGATGTAAAAATATAGTGATATACAACAAGTACTTACATCTGCATTGGAGCACAGAGAAATCCTGCAAGAATCTTTCCTCACAGACGATACCAGTGCAGAAATTCTTCTATCTCTTAAGTTTATTTTCTAAAAGAGAGATGGGTAAGAAACGTGTAGAAAATATGATCAGCATGCTATAAAATTTCATGATGCAAGGATACGCACACGCTTCTTAGAATGGAGTCAACATATTTTTGCTGGACTGGAGCGGACTAGTTCTTTAGCCACTAGAATCTGCTTATTATCAGTAGGAGTTGGGTTTCTCTATGCTGGAGTAGTATCTATAAAAACTGGAGTTGGTTTATTATCTCCTGGCATTTGGATCTTTTGCAAAGACCTGGTTTGTAACCCTTCAGATTCTGACATAGTCGTCTTCCCCTTGCATGCCTTGTGTAGAAGAATGGTGCTTCAATTATAAAACATGCTACAGCAGAAAGATGGAATAGGTACTGAAGAATAGAAAGGCATGACATATTAACATGTATTCCCACCATCCGGAAAAAAGGATGGGTCTAGGCGTATTTCAGTTCTAGATACATCCTTTTTTATCCATTTCGGCAACATGTAATCCGGACGGAGGGAGTATGGTGTAACAGCTAGGGATACGACAGGACAACACAGTAAAAAAACACTAGTGGAATGTAAAACTGTATGCTAGCGGAATACTTACAGAAAAAACTAAGGCAACATACACGTGTATGATTGGGAAACTAAGATGGCATTGCAACAGAGCACTAGAACAACACTTCAATGTAAAAAAACATGGTATGGTAGACAGATGAAGTACATACTGATGAATAACAATGCATAAGATATTCAGAAGCATGATGTCCAAATTAAGCAGATCGCATTGCAATAGAGTACAATGACAGTACTTGAATTTGAAAACATGTTATCATGAATGAAATAGGTACTGAAAAACAGGAAGGCATGACATATTTACATGCATGATCAGCATGCTAAGCACATGGTATTGCAACAGAGTAGATACACTCTAGGACATTATATGCATGTTGTACCCATATCACGGGCCAAGTTAGAGCAAGGACCTTGTGGGGTGAAGAGGATTCAACATCTTTCTGCAAGTCTTCTGAAGAACTGCCTTTACACGTTCCATCATATTGGGTATCATTGACATCAAGTTTATTGGCCTTTACATTGCTCCATGAGGTTCTTGTGGATATATCAGTGTGTGCAATTATATCTGACATGCATGGAAGACAATTAGTAGTTAGATTTATGTAATGAGTGCATGTAGGAGACGACATAAATAAGGACTGGGGTTAACTAGCAGCAACAGGTCTCAAAAACTAAAGGGAGAACACAAATGAAAGCTACAGAATATGTATCGTTTGTACTCGAGATTAACTAGATGGCACACAAAAGTATTAAAGAACAACATAGGTAATACTAGAAGTGGTATAATACTATAATCACCAGCCTGTGGGATAGCATTGGCTGATGGATGATAACTATGGAACAGCGTTACCTAAAGAACAAGTATCTTAGCTAAACTATGGAACAGCGTTAACTCCTGAACAAGACCCGTAAGAGACCAGCATGAATATACAATGAAATGTGATAATCTATTTTCCATGCTTAGATGAATAACAAAGCCATAAATGCTGCACACAAGTAAGATGAGGGTACAACCTATCTGGCCGCCATCCATAGGAGTGAGCATCATGTGCTAACTTGTCGATGGCCCTGCAGTTGTTGTGGCTGTCCATGTCGGGCACGCGCATTCGATGCAGGGAACTGTTGAGTGGGGACTATAGCTCCCTTCTGGTGTATGCTTCCCTTGTTGGAGCAGCTGCGATGAGTCGGAAGACGGTGTGGCTGAAGATGCAGATAACACATAATGTTAAGAACGACACATCTCTTTGATCTGAAGAAATACACTAAGAGATCAACAGCAAGGTACGAGAGTGGTCACACGTCTGTTGACTGAAGACTAAATTAGGGTCACACGATTTTATTTTATTTTGGTACTGTCCGATCTACGCCGGATGGCTTGATGGCCGTCTTGTGCCTCTCGGATGACACTGTTAGGAATCTTCCCCGAAGAGCCAGTGACCAACGGTAGAGCAGCCTATCTCCGCTGTCCGTGGCCCCGGCCAAAACCCCGCTCCCCGCCCCACCGCACTGTTGTGGTTGCGCCGCCCCGGGGCCAATCCACAAAGACTCCCCGTCATCTAGATCCGGCGGCGGAAGTACCTTCAACCCACACAACTCTAAGATAGCCATCTAAGCGCTGCTTCCGCGGCGAACTTGCGGCCCCGCACCCTTACTTTAGACACCAGCCAACCGCCAGCCTAGGAGCTCCGCCGCCTCAAGGGGTGTTGCTTCCCATTGGGAATCGATTGGCCCAGAATAAAAATTCAGACAACTGACACCTAAATAAAGTGATTTGAGAGGAGGTGCGACCTATCTGGCGGCATGGTGAAGTAGGCAGGTCCAGTTGCCGAGTCGGTGAGGCCGGCATGGTTGCGGTGGCGACCGGCGGCAGGGAAACAGCGATGTCGCGACGGTCGACGGCTACGGGGAAGCAGCGCCGGGACTCTGGACGGATACGAAGTTGGAGCCGCTCCGGCGCCATGAACAACGGCGGGGGTGAATTGGCTCCGGTATGGTTCACGCGGCCGTCGTCGAGGCAGCTCCAGCAGCACGGAGTAAGAGGCACACGACCCAGTGCATGACGGCAAATGGACAGCGTCTCCGGCACTAGGGAGGAGGGCGGCTGTGAAATTGGTGCGGTGGGGGCGCCATGGAGGAGGGGCTAAGGTTTCATGGCTCGGGAGAAGGGAGCTTCTGGGGAGAAGGTGATTTGGCTCCCACGAGGTATGAGTGGGGGGGGAATTGGGAGGGGAGTGGAACCATGTTTTACGGACGCATTTGTCTGAAATGTGAGGGGGAGTTACAGTTCTACCCCTGCCTTTAGGCTTCTCGGCTTGGGTCTGCGTACTGAAGGTCGGGGATAGTAGAATAACTTTGCTTCTCCCCAAATAGTGGGCGGGAGCGATTTCGGGCGAGGAGGGCGTGTTTTGAAATATAGTGGGCGCGAGCGATTTTGGGCGAGGAGAGCGTGTTATGAA
Organism: Aegilops tauschii subsp. strangulata; assembly: GCF_002575655.3. NCBI lineage: Eukaryota > Viridiplantae > Streptophyta > Magnoliopsida > Poales > Poaceae > Aegilops > Aegilops tauschii. The sequence goes on from NC_053035.3 coordinate 153,596,311, forward strand.
ATAGTGGGCGCGAGCTATTTCGGGTGAGGAGAGCGTGTTTTGCCGACCATGGTATATGAATTATTCGGCACATGTCATTTCGGCCCAAGGAGAAGGCGCGCTTGGATGAAGTTACGAACCTACCCTCGATGTACAACGGGCCAATTAATGTGTGTCCCATATAGGACGGTAATTTCGCGTCTCCCATTTATTTGCTCGGGCGAATTCCACCGAGCAGAGGATGTTTAATGGTTCGTTCAAAATTTGGGAGAACGACAATCCACGTCTACCTTACCAAGTCGATTCGAATCAAATTTTGAAATATTAGCTTGCCAATTCTTTTTTAGATGGAGAGATGATGCTCGGGAGTAATGTGTTTTTACATGCTCGTTGCTAGCGATTTACTATATGACAAATAGTTGACCCACTCAAAACGGGAATCAAACCCAAAATGAAATATCTCGATTCAATGAAATAGCTCGTTCACCAGGTCAAAATAGTGAACTAAATCCAAAATTGAACACCTCAATCGAGTAGCATGTTGTACAGTATTATAGTACTCCATGAACATGTTGAAAGTCAAATTAATGAACTTGTTTGATATACGCATATATCCGTTCATGTGTGGATTGCAGACAACATGTTCTCCAATTTAAATATTTGAATGCAAGTTTAGATTGAAACATGGTTTATATCAGTCTTTGATGCATAAAACGCGACCTCCCCCTCTCCAGGACTCCTGCTCTCTCTCTCTATCTCTCTCTCTTTCTCTCTCTCTCTCTCTCTCTCTCGCCGACAATCTTCAATTCTGTCGCACGCATCCAACACACAAACCTTGTTGGTCCCTCTTGCTTTCTCTCCATCTCTCTCTCTCTTTGTGTGTGTGTGGGGGGGGGGGGGTCTTTCTAGTTCGCATGCATATATACTCCATCTATAGGTCTCTCTCTCACACTATGTATGATTCACTAGTCCAAGCTAGATATCTTGGGTGCACTCATCGTACGCACACAAATTCCTTGGCTCGTTGCCCGTAACTCTCTGACGCACCACACTGTCGTCTCGGAGCTCTTCCTCCTCTCTCTCAAACTCTCCATCTACCTGGGTCACACATACACATGCATATCTCACTCGCACTCGATAGGCCCATCTAAAACTCTATCTCTCTCCCTCGTTCTCTCTCCATCTCACACGCACACACACACAAACAATCTCATGCCTAGCTAGCCAAGTATGATGGTCTCTCACTCAATTGTAGGCACACGCAGTCCCCCCTATATGTATATGACTAGCTAACCTTAGTCTCCATCACAAATATGTGCATGGTCTATCTCGATTTCTCTCGGGGCATCTTTCTATCGCGCACGCACCTCCCTCGATCTCCCACCCATATAGTCCCCTCACGATCTCGAGGGGATCTCTCTATCACAAACACACCCTCTCGCCCTCCCCTTGCGTCCATGTTCTCCATGTGTCCCTCTCGACCTTTGTTCCTTGTTGGCCAGACCTCAATTGGACATGTGCTATAGGGGTGTCTCTCTCCGTTGCAAACAATCACACACTAGCTATCTTCGTGTATCTCCTCGCCTCGCTTTTCTATCTCGGAGATGCATGCGTGATATGTTTGCCTAAGAAACAAAAAAACACACTCTCTCTCTCATTTATCGTTTGTTGTCACTTTCTCTTTCACACACATACTCTTTTTGCACACTTACTCATTCTCCTTCACACGCACTTGATCTCTCTCGACTTAGGCACTCTCCTTGGTCCATAGCATAGTGATTTATTGAAAAGTCAAACATCAAAAAGTTTGACCATGTACATGGAGAAAAACAATTACATCTAGAACGGCATACATATACCATTAGATTCACCATGAGATGTAATTTTGTATGATGTATCTTTGGTATTGAAGATATAAATAACATTTGTGTAAACCTTATCAAAGTTTCCAAAGTTTGACTTCAAAAAATTACATGCACGGCATTATCGAGCGGATGGAATATCTCTTTCCCCCTCTCAGCTATCTGACGCACCACTCAACCTTGTCGGGGCTCCTCAATCTCTCTCAAACTTTATACCCCTGGTACACACATACACCTGTCTCGTTCACGCTATACATATAGACCCATCCAACACTCTCCGCCCTTGTTCTCTCTCTATGTGACACGCACCCCCCTAATAAGTACCATAATCCCTCACTCCATCATAGGCGCAAGCACTCCCCCCTAAGTATGATTATCTCTCACTAGCCATCAGGAACACATGTATTGTCTCCTTCCATCCATACGTCTATCTCGATATCTCTCGGGGTATCTTCTATCGCGCACACACCTTGTCACTCGATCCCCCACACATGTAGTCCCATCACGATCTCCAGGGGATATCTCTATGACAAGCATACACTCTCTCCTCCCCATGTCTGCATTTTCTCCGTACGTCTCTCTCGACCTCTCTCCCTTGTTTGTCAGACCCCTCTTGGCCACGTGCTAGGGGTCTTGCTCTCTCGGTTGCAAACAACTACACACTATCTCGTCACCTTGCTTCCGTTGTCGAGGATGCATGTGTGATTGTTTGCATAAGACACACACATTTTTTTCTCGACTTTTATCGAGTGTTGTCCATGTCTCTTTCACACACGCACACACACTTTTTTCACTCACTCTTTCTATTTCACTCTCTCTCTCTCTCTAGTTAGGGACTCTCTCACGTCCATAAGCATATGGATGTTTTGAAAAGTCAAACCTCAGAAAAGTTTGACCAGGTATATGTGGAGAAAAACATTTACATCTGGAGCGATCATTAGATTCATCACAACATGTACTTACTTCATAATATCATTTATCTTTGGTATTGTAGATATAAGTAATTACTTTATAAACTTGGTCAAAGTTTCAAAAGTTTGACTTCTAGAAAATGTTGGAACTACATTATAGAACGGAGGGAGTAGCTCTCTCTCTCTCTCTCTGCTATCTCTCACGGGCCTCCCCTCTCACAAGAACACTCTATACCGACAGATTGTATGCTCACTGTGTCAGCGTATAGCTTTGTATATTGTTTAGTTGACCGGTCAACCAGTCCACATGCTGCCTTGTCAGCTCGTGTTCTGTATCTTCGTGTGCTGGCCCATGTGGCAGTGGGTGAAAATAAGTAAACTAGAGGCCCATCTGACATGCGGTGAAGTAAACAAAGTTGAAACCACTCGGGGTAGCACCCCGCACGCTAGTAAATTGAGGGCGCATTGAGGACACACTTCTTCCGCGTGCAGGACGCACTCACGCACAATTCACCACTGCGCGGCGGATGCATAGAAGGACGCACTCGCGCACACCCAGCACACAACACACACCAGCACACGTGTACACCGGCGTCGCCGCCGGTTGAGATGGACGGCGAGGCAGCCAACAAGTGGAGGCGGCTCGAGCCAAAACCGCATCTGGCAAGCCTGGACTTCATCAGCAGCCTCCCCGACGACATGCTGCTCATCATCATCGGCCTCCTCCCCACCAAATCTGCCATGCGGACCGCCCTGCTCTCCCGGCGATGGCGCCCCCTCTGGCGCCGTGTCCCCCTCAACCTCACTGTCGACAGCTGCCTCTGCGACGGGGATTGCAAACGCATGGCCGCAGTCTCCAAGATCCTTTCATCGCACCCTGGGACAGCCAGACGCCTTGACATCCGCATGTTCAGTACCAACTGCAAGGTCCAACCCAAGTTCGACGAGTGGTTCTTATCCCCCACCCTAGATCAGCTCGAGGAGCTCAGCTTTGAAGCTGGACGATGTCGCTCTCTGCCGCCGTCCGCGTTCCCGCCTCGTGCCAATGCTGCGCCGCGCCAGCTTCAACTCCTGCTATTTTCCCCATATTAATGTTGCGCCCGCCCTTCTTCTCCCTCAACTCAAGCAGCTCGACCTCTTCGACGTTGTCATCTAGAAGAAGGCTATGGAGCACCTACTCCGCAGTTGTACTGCGCTCGAGTACCTTCGTCTTGAGCAGATCCACAGGTTCATTAGCCTCCACATCGCCTCGACGAATCTCCGATGGATTTATTTGTCTTGTTGGCCCCGCAACAAGACATCACTTGGGAAGAGATCACTCCAGCTGTTCCACGTTATGGTCATTGAGAATGCACCTTTCCTTGAGAGATTGCTTGTATCAGATCTAGAAGGTCCAACAAAAATCAGGGTCATTGACGCGCCGAAATTGACAGTGTTGGTGCACTCGTCTGCCAAATTCTGCGAACTCTTTATTGGATCCGTAATTGTTCAGGTACAGCACTCATCTTCTTCTCCGTCTTCTTGAAATTCACATTTTTAAATTTCTTCTTGATGTATTTACGACCGTCTTCCAGAAAATGATTCCCACAAGCTTGACCCAGTCTATGCGCACAGTGAAGATCTTGGCAATAAAATCTATCGGCCCCAATCTGGATCAAGTTGTTGGATTCCTTACGTGCTTTCCGTGCACGGAGAAGCTACTCATCGAGGTGAAACTTCTTTCCTATTAGTAAACGGTAATCACAACGTAGCTCAATTTTTCATAATTTTCCCAAGTTACGATGACAAGTGTAGTGTTCAAAACTGCATCTACGCACTGCACCGAAAGAAATGTTTTTAGTATTTTTTTCTCACGTGATCACCTACATCGTTTTTTTGTTGTACTACTATAGTAGCCTAGGCTAGTCATAGTGGAAAGTAACTTAGACTACTCCAGTAACTCTATGGTTACCCTAAGTGCAAGTACTACCTCCGTCCTGGTTTACTCTTCCTATTTTGTAGTATCAAAATTTGACCATAGATTTAACTCACAAAATGTTAATGCATGTCACTAAGAACTATATCGTTGGATTTGTATTTGAACATAATTTCAAATGGTGTAATTTTTAGTGACATGCATTGGCATTTTCTTACATAAATCTATGGTCAAAATTTTATACTAAATAAGAGGTAGTACAAAAGTGGGCTATAAGGGCCCTCCACTATGTAGGCTAAAACACGTGCCAAATTCACTTGTGATGCATTTGGCATCGATGCCCCTCCATTGCGCACCTGGTGCCCCAATCTGGATCACCTACTTTGCTCCGGTGCCAAATTAACTCACGCAATGAAAAAACACTTGCGTGGGAGAGAGAGAGGAATGAGGCAATAAAAAACACTTGTTTGGGAGAGTGAGAGGCTGGTGTAGTTGGTTTGATTGATTTGTTTATACATGTGGGTCTGTGTGCACAGTGGTGCCAACTCTCTCACATCGCGAGAGCGGTGCCAAAATCTTTTGATTTGACATCGATGCGTATTATGTGGCATACTTTTGCGAAATATGGCATCAGCCACATAGTGGAAGGCAACAAATGCCCAAGCTCTTCACGTACTCCTAGGTAAATGAGAGGAAAGAGAGAGAGAGAGAGAGAGAGAGAGAGAGAGAGAGAGAGAGAGAGAGTGAAAAATATCACTAGCCAGCCAACCCTATCGTATGAGCGAAAGATATTGGTACCTCTTGATGACACGACAATCTTATACAGCCAGCTGCTCTAATATGTTCTCTTCTTTTGCAGATAAAAAAAGACCCAAAACTGAAAAATGTGTTGTACTATAACAATCTCATCGAATGCCTTGATCTCCATCTTACTGAAATTGATTTGATCGACTACCGAGGCAGCACATCTGAGATTAAACTGGCCATGTTCTTTGTTCTGGAGGCAAGTGTGCTCAAGGTAATGAGGTTTGGCGTTCTCTGGCGCAACAATGAATGGCGTGCTGATCACCGCAAGCGTCTAAGCCTAAATGACAAAGTCTCCGCAGAAACTAAATTTGTTTTTGAAACATCAAGTGGCCAGAGACTCGAAAACTTATTTTCCCATTAGTGACTTGTCAGGGTGGTGGATTTTAGTTTGTACGATAATGCTGCATCCACCTAAAGTAACGAAAGTTCTTACGTAAACTTCCTAGTAATTCCCTCTTTGTAGGTCCAGCATTACTCCTAACATTTGTAATATCAGTTTGAAACGTGTAATATTGTCATGTCCTATTTCTGCGTTTTCAAAATCCTGTGAATCAAATAGGTCCTGAGTTGGTGATGATATTGTGCCTGCCATCTTTCACCAATAGCCGTCGGGTCTAGAGCTGACGCATACAAACCAAACTTCTCCAGTTTTGCAAAAAGATGCCCGCACTTGTTCCCTATTTACAAACAACTCCTTGTCTCTCACAATCAGCCTTATCTCCTCCCCACCACATTTAGAAGGCCATGGAAAAATCTGGCGCGATGGCCGCTGCCGGTGCCGTCCACCCCCCAATCTTGGTGTTCCGTGCAATGCACGGGCATCTACGCATGGAAATATGCCCTAGAGGCAATAATAAATGGTTATTATTATATTTCTTTGTTCATGGTAATTGTCTATTATTCATGCTATAATTGTATTATCCAGAAATCGTAATACATGTGTGAATACATAGACCACAAAGTGTCCCTAGTAAGCCTCTAGTTGACTAGCTCGTTGATCAACAGATAGTCATGGTTTCCTGACTATGGACATTGGATGTCATTGATAACGGGATCACATCATTAGGAGAATGATGTGATGGACAAGACCCAATCCTAAGCATAGCATAAAAGATCGTGTAGTTTCGTTTGCTAGAGCTTTTCCAATGTCAAGTGTCTTTTCCTTAGACCATGAGATCATGCAACTCCCGGATACCGTAGGAGTGCTTTGGGTGTGCCAAACGTCACAACGTAACTAGGTGACTATAAAGGTGCACTACGGGTATCTCCGAAAGTGTCTGTTGGGTTGGCACGGATCGAGACTGGGATTTGTCACTCCGTGTGACGGAGAGGTATCTCTGGGCCCACTCGGTAATGCATCATCATAATGAGCTCAATGTGACTAAGGCGTTAGTCACGGGATCATGCATTGCGGTACGAGTAAAGAGACTTGCCGGTAATGAGATTGAACAAGGTATTGGGATACCGACGATCGAATCTCGGGCAAGTAACATACCGATTGACAAAGGGAATTGCATACGGATTGATTGAATCCTCGACACTGTGGTTCATCCGATGAGATCATCGTGGAACATGTGGGAGCCAACATGGGTATCCAGATCCCGCTGTTGGTTATTGACCGGAGAGGCGTCTCGGTCATGTCTGCATGTCTCCCGAACCCGTAGGGTCTACACACTTAAGGTTCGGTGACGCTAGGGTTGTAGAGATATATGTATGCGGAAACCCGAAAGTTGTTCGGAGTCCCGGATGAGATCCCGGACGTCACGAGAAGTTCCGGAATGGTCCGGAGGTGAAGAATTATATATAGGAAGTCCAGTTTCGGCCAGCGGGAAAGTTTCGGGGGTTACCGGTATTGTACCGGGACCACCGGAAGGGTCCCGGGGGTCCACCGGGTGGGGCCACCTATCCCGGAGGGCCCCGTGGGCTGAAAGTGGAAGGCAACCAGCCCTTAGTGGGCTGGGGCGCCCCCCTTGGGCCTCCCCCCATGCGCCTAGGGTTGGGAACCCTAGGGGGGAGTTCCCCCTTGCCTTGGGGGGCAAGGCAACCCCTTCCCCCCCTTGTGGCCGCCGCCCCCCCTTGAGTTCCCATCTCTTGGGGCCGGCGCCCCCCCAGGGGGCCTATATAAAGGGGGGAGGGAGGGCAGAAGAAAACAGCCTTGGGCGCCTCCCTCCTCCCCTGCAACACCTCTCTCTCTTTCTCTCGCAGAAGCTCGGCGAAGCCCTGCCGGAGACCCGCTACATCCACCACCACGCCGTCGTGCTGTTGGATCTCCATCAACCTCTCCTTCCCCCTTGCTGGATCAAGAAGGAGGAGACGTCGCTGCACCGTACGTGTGTTGAACGCGGAGGTGCCGTCCGTTCGGCACTCGGTCATCGGTGATTTGGATCACGGCGAGTACGACTCCGTCATCCACGTTCATTGGAACGCTTCCGCTCGCGATCTACAAGGGTATGTAGATGCACTCCCTTCCCCTCGTTGCTAGTACACTCCATAGATGCATCTTGGTGAGCGTAGGAGAATTTTAAATTATGCTACGATTACCAACAGTGGCATCATGAGCCAGACCTATGCGTAGTTACTATGCACGAGTAGAACACAAAGCAGTTGTGGGCGTTGAGTTTGCCAATTCTTCTTGCCGCTACTAGTCGTTTCTTGTTTCGGAGGCATTGTAGGATGAAGCGGCCCGGACCGACCTTACACGTACGCTTACGTGAGACAGGTTCCACCGACTGACATGCAGTAGTTGCATAAGGTGGCTAGCGGGTGTCTGTCTCTCCTACTTTAGTCGGAACGGATTCGATGAAAAGGGTCCTTATGAAGGGTAAATAGAAATTGTAAAATCACGTTGTGGTCATACGTAGGTAAGAAATCGTTCTTGCTAGAAACCTACAAACCACGTAAAAACTTGCAACAACAATTAGAGGACGTCTAACTTGTTTTTGCAGCAAGTGCTATGTGATGTGATATGGCCAGAAGATGTGATGAATGATATATGTGATGTATGAGATTGATCATATTCTTGTAATAGGAATCATGACTTGCATGTCGATGAGTATGACAACCGGCAGGTGCCATAGGAGTTGTCTTTATTATTTTGCATGACCTGCGTGTCATTGAATAATGCCATGTAAATTACTTTACTTTGTTGCTAAATGGGTTAGCCATAGAAGTAGAAGTAATCGTTGGCGTGACGACTTCATGAAGACACAATGATGGAGATCATGATGATGGAGATCATGGTGTCATGCCGGTGACAAAGATGATCATGGTGCCCCGAAGATGGAGATCAAAGGAGCATGATGATATTGGCCATATCATGTCACTATTTGATTGCATGTGATGTTTATCATGTTTTTGCATCTTATTTGCTTAGAACGACGGTAGCAAGTAGGATGATCCCTTATAATAATTTCAAGAAAGTGTTCACCCTAACTGTGCACCGTTGCGAAGGTTCGTTGTTTCGAAGCACCACGTGATGATCGGGTGTGATAGATTCTAACGTTCGAATACAACGGGTGTTGACGAGCCTAGCATGTACAGACATGGCCTCGGAACACACGCAATACACTTAGGTTGACTTGACGAGCCTAGCATGTACAGACATGGCCTCGGAACACGGAGGACCGAAAGGTCGAGCATGAGTCGTATAGAAGATACGATCAACATGGAGATGTTCACCGATCTTAACTAGTCCGTCTCACGTGATGATCGGACACGGCCTAGTTAAACTCGGATCATGTTTCACTTAGATGACTAGAGGGATGTCTATCTGAGTGGGAGTTCATTAAATAATTTGATTAGATGAACTCAATTATCATGAACTTAGTCTAAAATCTTTACACTATGTCTTGTAGATCAAATGGCCAACGTTGTCCTCAATTTCAACGCGTTCCTAGAGAAAACCAAGCTGAAAGATGATGGCAGCAACTATACGGACTGGGTCCGGAACCTGAGGATCATCCTCATAGTAGCCAAGAAAGATTATGTCTTAGAAGCACCGCTAGGTGAAGCACCAATCCCTGAGAACCAAGACGTTATGAACGCTTGGCAGCAGCGTGCTGATGATTACTCCCTCGTTCAGTGCGGCATGCTTTACAGCTTAGAGCCAGGTCTCCAAAAGCGTTTTGAGGAACATGGAGCATATGAGATGTTCGAGGAGCTGAAACTGGTTTTTCAAGCTCATGCCCGGTCAAGAGATATGATGTCTCCGGCAAGTTCTTCAGCTGTAAAATGGAGGAGAATAGTTCTGTTAGTGAGCACATACTCAGAATGTCTGGGTTGCATAACCGCTTGTCTCAGCTGGGAGTCAATCTCCCGGATGACGCGGCCATTGACAGAATCCTCCAGTCGCTTCCACCAAGCTACAAGAGCTTTGTGATGAACTTCAATATGCAGGGGATGGAAAATACCATTCCTGAGGTATATTCAATGCTGAAATCAGCTGAGTTAGAGATCAGAAAAGAACATCAAGTGTTGATGGTGAATAAAACCACTAAGTTCAAGAAGGGCAAGGGTAAGAAGAACTTCAAGAAGGACGGCAAGGGAGTTGCCGCGCCCGGTAAACCAGTTACTGGGAAGAAGTCAAGGAATGGACCCAAGCCCGAGACTGAGTGCTTTTATTGCAAGGGAAGTGGTCACTGGAAGCGGAACTGCCCCAAATACTTAGCGGACAAGAAGAAGGCCGGCAACACCAAAGGTATATGTGATATACATGTAATTGATGTGTACCTTACCAGTACTCGTAGTAGCTCCTGGGTATTTGATACCGGTGCGGTTGCTCATATTTGTAACTCAAAACAGGAACTACGGAATAAACGAGACTGGCGAAGGACGAGGTGACGATGCGCGTCGGGAATGGTTCCAAGGTCGATGTGATCGCCGTCGGCACACTACCTCTGCATCTACCCTCGGGATTAGTTTTAAACCTCAATAATTGTTATTTAGTGCCAGCTTTGAGCATGAACATTGTATCTGGATCTCGTTTAATTCGAGATGGCTACTCATTTAAATCCGAGAATAATGGTTGTTCTATTTATTTGAGAGATATGTTTTATGGTCATGCCCCGCTGGTCAATGGTTTATTTTTGATGAATCTCGAACGTGATGTTACACATGTTCATAGTGTGAATACCAAAAGATGTAAAGTTGATAACGATAGTCCCACATACTTGTGGCACTGCCGCCTTGGTCACATTGGTGTCAAGCGCATGAAGAAGCTCCATGCAGATGGACTTTTGGAGTCTCTTGATTACGAATCATTTGACACGTGCGAACCATGCCTCATGGGTAAGATGACCAAGACTCCGTTCTCCGGAACAATGGAGCGAGCAACCAACTTATTGGAAATCATACATACCGATGTGTGCGGTCCAATGAGTGTTGAGGCTCGCGGAGGATATGGTTATGTTCTCACTCTCACTGATGATTTAAGTAGATATGGGTATGTCTACCTAATGAAACACAAGTCTGAAACCTTTGAAAAGTTCAAGGAATTTCAGAGTGAAGTTGAGAATCAACGTGACAGGAAAATAAAATTCTTACGATCAGATCGTGGTGGAGAATATTTAAGTCACGAATTTGGTACACACTTAAGGAAATGTGGAATAGTTTCACAACTCACGCCGCCTGGAACACCTCAGAGAAACGGTGTGTCCTAACGTCGTAATCGCACTCTATTGGATATGGTGCGATCTATGATGTCTCTTACTGATTTACCGCTCTCATTTTGGGGCTATGCTTTAGAGACTGCCGCATTCACTTTAAATAGGGCCCCGTCGAAATCCGTTGAGACGACACCGTATGAATTATGGTTTGGGAAGAAACCTAAGTTGTCGTTTCTAAAAGTTTGGGGATGCGATGCTTATGTCAAGAAACTTCAACCTGAAAAGCTCGAACCCAAATCGGAAAAATGCATCTTCATAGGATACCCTAAGGAAACTATTGGGTATACCTTCTACCTCAGATCCGAAGGCAAGATCTTCGTTGCCAAGAACGGGTCCTTTCTGGAGAAGGAGTTTCTCTCGAAAGAATTGAGTGGGAGGAAAGTGGAACTTGATGAGGTGATAGTCACCCCTTCCGAACCGGAAAGAAGCGCAGCGCGGGAAAATGTTCCTGTGGTGCCTACACCTACTGGGGAGGAAGTTAATGATGATGATCATGAAGCTTCGGATCAAGTTACTGAACTTCGTAGGTCCACAAGGACACGTTCCGCACCAGAGTGGTACGGCAACCCTGTCCTGGAAATCATGTTGTTAGACAACGGTGAACCTTCGAACTATGAAGAAGCGATGGCGGGCCCGGATTCCAACAAATGGCTAGAAGCCATGAAATCCGAGATAGAATCCATGTATGAAAACAAAGTATGGACTTTGACTGACTTGCCCGATGAGCGGCGAGCCATAGAAAACAAATGGATCTTTAAGAAGAAAACGGACGCAGATGGTAATGTGACCATCTACAAAGCTCGACTTGTCGCTAAGGGTTATCGACAAGTTCAAGGGGTTGACTACGATGAGACTTTCTCACCCGTAACGAAGCTGAAGTCCGTCCGAATCATGTTAGCAATTGCCACATACTATGATTATGAGATATGGCAGATGAACGTCAAAACGGCATTCCTTAACGGCTTTCTTAAGGAAGAGTTGTATATGATGCAGCCGGAAGGTTTTGTCGATCCTAAGAATGCTAACAAAGTATGCAAGCTCCAGTGCTCAATTTATGGGCTGGTGCAAGCATCTCGGAGTTGGAACATTCGCTTTGATGAGATGATCAAAGCGTTTGGGTTTACACAGACTTATGGAGAAGCCTGTGTTTACAAGAAAGTGAGTGGGAGCTCTGTAGCATTTCTCATATTATATGTGGATGACATATTATTGATGGGAAATGATATAGAATTCTTGGAAAGTATAAAGGCCTATTTGAATAAGTGTTTTTCAATGAAGGACCTTGGAGAAGCTGCTTATATATTAGGCATCAAGATCTATAGAGATAGATCAAGACGCCTCATTGGTCTTTCACAGAGTACATACATTGAGAAGATATTGAAGAAGTTCAGTATGGATCAGTCCAAGAAGGGGTTCTTGCCTGTATTGCAAGGTGTGCAATTGAGCATGGCTCAATGCTCGACCACGGCAGAAGATATAGAAGAGATGAGTGTCATCCCCTATGCCTCGGCCATAGGGTCTATTATGTATGCCATGCTGTGTACCAGACCTGATGTAAACCTTGCCGTAAGTTTGGTAGGAAGGTACCAAAGTAATCCTGGCTAGGAACACTGGACAGCGGTCAAGAATATCCTGAAGTACCTGAAGAGGACTAAGGATATGTTTCTCGTTTATGGAGGTGACGAAGAGCTCGTCGTAAAGGGTTACGTCGACGCTAGCTTCGACACAGATCTGGATGACTCGAAGTCACAAACCGGATACGTGTATATTTTGAATGGAGGAGCAGTAAGCTGGTGCAGTTGCAAGCAAAGCGTCGTGGCGGGATCTACATGTGAAGCGGAGTACATGGCAGCCTCGGAGGCAGCACAGGAAGCAGTCTGGATGAAGGAGTTCATTACCGACCTAGGGGTGATTCCCAATGCGTCGGGCCCAATGACTCCCTTCTGTGACAACACTGGAGCTATTGCCCTTGCGAAGGAGCCCAGGTTTCACAGGAAGACCAGGCATATCAAGCGTCGCTTCAACTCCATTCGTGAAAGTGTTCAAAATGGAGACATAGATATTTGTAAAGTACACACGGACCTGAATGTAGCAGATCCGTTGACTAAACCTCTCCCTAGGGCAAAACATGATCAACACCAGGACGCAATGGGTGTTCGATTCATCACAATGTAACTAGATTATTGACTCTAGTGCAAGTGGGAGACTGTTGGAAATATGCCCTAGAGGCAATAATAAATGGTTATTATTATATTTCTTTGTTCATGGTAATTGTCTATTATTCATGCTATAATTGTATTATCTGGAAATCGTAATACATGTGTGAATACATAGACCACAAAGTGTCCCTAGTAAGCCTCTAGTTGACTAGCTCGTTGATCAACAGATAGTCATGGTTTCCTGACTATGGACATTGGATGTCATTGATAACGGGATCACATCATTAGGAGAATGATGTGATGGACAAGACCCAATCCTAAGCATAGCATAAAAGATCGTGTAGTTTCGTTTGCTAGAGCTTTTCCAATGTCAAGTGTCTTTTCCTTAGACCATGAGATCATGCAACTCCCGGATACCGTAGGAGTGCTTTGGGTGTGCCAAACGTCACAACGTAACTGGGTGACTATAAAGGTGCACTACGGGTATCTCCGAAAGTGTCTGTTGGGTTGGCACGGATCGAGACTGGGATTTGTCACTCCGTGTGACGGAGAGGTATCTCTGGGCCCACTCGGTAATGCATCATCATAATGAGCTCAATGTGACTAAGGCGTTAGTCACGGGATCATGCATTGCGGTACGAGTAAAGAGACTTGCCGGTAACGAGATTGAACAAGGTATTGGGATACCGACGATCGAATCTCGGGCAAGTAACATACCGATTGACAAAGGGAATTGCGTACGGATTGATTGAATCCTCCACACCGTGGTTCATCCGATGAGATCATCGTGGAACATGTGGGAGCCAACATGGGTATCCAGATCCCGCTGTTGGTTATTGACCGGAGAGGCGTCTCGGTCATGTCTGCATGTCTCCCGAACCCGTAGGGTCTACACACTTAAGGTTCGGTGACGCTAGGGTTGTAGAGATATATGTATGCGGAAACCCGAAAGTTGTTCGGAGTCCCGGATGAGATCCCGGACGTCACAAGAGGTTCCGGAATGGTCCGGAGGTGAAGAATTATATATAGGAAGTCCAGTTTCGGCCACCGGGAAAGTTTCGGGGGGTTACCGATATTGTACCGGGACCACCGGAAGGGTCCCGGGGGTCCACCGGGTGGGGCCACCTATCCCGGAGGGCCCCGTGGGCTGAAAGTGGAAGGGAACCAGCCCTTAGTGGGCTGGGGCGCCCCCTTGGGCCTTCCCCCCATGCGCCTAGGGTTGGGAACCCTAGGGGGGAGTTCCCCTTGCCTTGGGGGGCAAGGCAACCCCTTCCCCCCCCTTGTGGCCGCCGCCCCCCCTTGAGTTCCCATCTCTTGGGGCCGGCGCCCCCCAAGGGGGGAGGGAGGGCAGAAGAAAATAGCCTTGGGCGCCTCCGTCCTCCCCTGCAACACCTCTCTCTCTCTCTCGCAGAAGCTCGGCGAAGCCCTGCCGGAGACCCGCTACATCCACCACCACGCAGTCGTGCTGTTGGATCTCCATCAACCTCTCCTTCCCCCTTGCTGGATCAAGAAGGAGGAGACGTCACTGCACCGTACGTGTGTTGAACGCGGAGGTGCCGTCCGTTCGGCACTCGGTCATCGGTGATTTGGATCACGGCGAGTACGACTCCGTCATCCACGTTCATTGGAACGCTTCCGCTTGCGATCTACAAGGGTACGTAGATGCACTCCCTTCCCCTCGTTGCTAGTACACTCCATAGATGCATCTTGGTGAGCGTAGGAAAATTTTAAATTATGCTACGATTACCAACAGAAATTATGTCGAACATGGCTAGTTGTAAGCAGGCTAGGTCTACAGCCATGATGATATTGACTGCAGACGGTGAGGCTGACTATGGTATGCCGAACACGGCGCCTATACTCAGGTGTCATCTCTGGCGTAGGATCTTGTCACTTCACTATGAGGAGCGGCACGTAATAATTTGACCAACGGGTAGTACAGTGCTACTACATTGGTAGTACTACTACTACTACTAGCACCACCGTCTGGATTTAGTAGTACTACTACATCCATCTGGATTTAGTATTTGACTAGCAATATCTAGTAACGCATGTCACAAAAAATGTACTACTCCCTCTGTAAATAAATACAGGGTGTATTGTTTTATTCCTATCGGCGAGATAACTTAATGTCTTTTTGCTACTGAATAGGATTACATGCAATGAACTAACCACTGCATGTGATGTTTGGTAGTCTCAAGTCATTGAAAGTATGCACGGCCCACATCTCTCATTGGTTGATATGTCACGAAATAAGAAACGAGGAGGGAGTTAATATACCGTGCCTAAGTGTTTTGGGATTATTTGGTTTTCGTAAGGTGACTTACACAACATTTTTTGTTACATGCATTAACATTTTATTAGTTAAATCAAAGGTCAAAACTAGGCGCAAAATGCAAAGGGGACCAATAAACCAGTAAACATCAAAGTTCTCTCGTTTGGCCCCAACTAGAGGTCCGGTGAGATGACTATACTGCACCGGCACGGAGGGGGACACAGCTTCATTGACTTACTGCGCCTGCCTTTGGGCCCAACGGGTGGCTGGCCAACCTGTCATACAGCCAAAGGCAGGTGCAGTAGAGGGGCGAGGAGTAGATGGCCAACATGCACGTGAATTCAATGCAGTCTGCACTTCTCATATAAAGGCTCGCGCCAGTCCAATCTACGAAATCCTACGCACCTACGCACCCAAGGGCAAGAGTGATCACTCCAATCGCAAGATCAGTTGACTAGAAGCTAGACCCATGGAGGCGATGAGCGCGAGAATCAGCCGGCTATGCCAGATGGTCCACGACGCCGGCCTGCGGCCCGACACCGAGGAACGTCTCCAGGTAGTGCTTGAGGCCACCAGGGCGAGGGGCCGCTTGGACGACAGCTTCGTCTCCTTGTTTGACAAGGTCCTCGTCGGCTTCCTCGACAAGTTCACCGTCGTCAAGAAGCTCACGGATGACCTTGACGTACGCCTCCAGCCCACGCGCCCAGGCCTCTATGGTGACAACCTCTTCGACGCACTGGTGGCCCTACAACTGCCCGCCGTCGTGCCGGAGAATGTCCACCTCGAGGTCGCGTTCACCACGCAGCACCTGGCGCAGCAAGACACCATCGACATAATCGCAAATCGTCCACAAGGACTACAACATGCGAGAGGAGGACGATAGGACGATGGCCTTCTTGGACTGCAGGGCAACCTTGGACGGCATTGTTCAGAAGCACGTTGAGCTTGCCGCCAACGCCGCTGCTCCTCACACGTCGGTTGGTGACCCGGTGCACTAGGGCATGAGGATCTCGTTGATGGATCTGTATTTATCTTTATCTTTCTGTCAAATCCATGTAGTAGTATATGGTACTACTAGTAATTATCTTACCTTTTGCATCAACTTCATAATTTTTGTACATACTCCATGCATGAACCGTGCCAGAACCAAACTTCTCATTACTCAAGGGAAAATCGTTATTTCTATCTATCGGTCGCGCCATGGAGCAGAACCAAATTTTACAAGTTACTAGTTCAAAAGGAAAAGCCTGCCATGTTCGCGTCGCACCTCCACACGGTTGGTCTGGCACGCCGCTCAAGGGGGAATGCGTGCTGTGTTGCACTTTTCACTTACAAGTGGGACCGTAGTTGAGCGAACCGACTATCAGCAAACCCCCACCCCGCCCACGGCGCGATGGCTGAGAAAACAGGAGGAAGAAGTGATGGTTGTAGCACGGACTCCAAGAAAATTTGTGTCGGATGGGACTCATGTGGGTGGCGTGTGTCGTACTGCTAGACATGAATGCTAGTTATGGCCCATGCCACCCCACTATATGGAGGTGCTGGTTACGTAGAACAAATTTCCTAGAGTCTGTGCTCAGCCCTCCTCTATCTTTCTTCTCAGCCAGCCAGCAGACGCGCAGAGCCCATCCTCTGTTTGCTCATATGCGGTCCCACATGTCAGTGAAAACGCAAGAGGACCCACTGAACCTGCACATCTTTCACCTTGACGTGTTGGTGATGAAAAACAAATCCAATAAAGATCTTCGGTGGGCGCTTTTGGAGTTACTCAAGAGTAGTAAGATTCTATTTACAGTTTAACCCAATATGCACATCACGTGGCTTCAACTACCACTCTATTTTCTTGCATGACATGACCTGGATGCTGGATGTCCCACGTGTCGGCAAAAGGAAGAAGAACTGGACCAAATCTTCGGTTGTGCTCTCAGATTAGACTAGTTGTGCTAACTTAAAATTTTATTTGTAGAATGGATGCAAGTTTTGGTATTGGGAAGAAGAGTACAATGATATATTGATAGAGCGCAATTTAGTAGATGTTCTAGCACTTTTAGCTAGCATAGAGGCTAGAGATGAGACTAGTGCACTTGTTGATAGAATAGAGGTTAGACACGTCTACTTCTTTACACTCGAAGAAGAAAGAAGCACGCAAGATCGAGCCTCCGCAGATCAACAATGAATGCATGGAGAAGGCACTAATCCAACTTACAGGAGCAGTTATGGAAGTTGGATATCTTCTAAAATGTATTCTTGTGGTTCTTGTTTTCTTTGGTCTTGCTTTTCTAGTCAAAATTTTGGTGATGTATTTCCATGTACCAAAAAATCAATGATGAAAAAAAGATATGTGTTTGCAAAGAAAAATGTACGCAGCCGGGATGCGTCCGCGCGTTCGGCGCACGGCCACCGCATCCGAGAAATGGCCCGGACACGACCCCATTGCCCTACCCACACGGACAGAATCCGGGCAAGACAGATGTCCGTTTGGGGTCGTGCGTTGGAGTTAGCCTTACAAGTGGGACCACAGTTGAGGAAACCGACTATCAGCAAACCCCCACCTCGCCCGCCGCACGATGGCTGAGTTGGAGAAACGACGAGGTTGAAGAGATTGCTGTAGCACGGACTCCAAGAAATATGGTGTCAGATGGAAGTCGTGTTGGTGGCGTGTACCATACTCCTAGACGTGAATGCTTGTTCTGGCCCGTGCCACCCTACTACTCATACTACTTATAGTAGTAGTATCAAGGATTCGAGGTGCTGGTTACGTACAGCGAACACATTAACATATGGCCCACCTCACACTGTGGCCAAATTTCCTGGAGTCTGTGCTAGGTTAAAAAGTGTTCTTTGTGAGGATGGGTGGCTGGTCTCAAGTTTAAAACATGTTGTATTACGTATGTAGACATAGAGATAGTGCAGCATGTGAAGCTAGTACAAATAGTGTACTATTGTTGATTGGCCTCGTCCGATAACATGTTGCAATGCACGTGCAATTATGTATTCAGAAAATATATTTTTTGCCTCGTCGCAGCACCCACTCAGAGAAGCGACTCGAAAGCCATTCATAAATTTAGTAAGTTTATCACAGGCATATCATTTTATTACATACAACAGGTCATCAACCCACAACGACAACGAGGATACATTATAAATACTAAAGTTTTCATCACACAACAAATAACAAGCAATGAAATGAACTTCAACTCAACCAATCCTCAGCATTGGAAACGCTTGCTTTGAACCACAAGCGATTCTCTGGGAAGAGCTAGCTACTGTCAATCTCGAGACCAACGCAGGACTGATCATCCTGGCTGAAGCGGCCTACTATATCACGACCAGGGTAGGGAACCACCACAATGTCCGACGTATAGATACAGTTGCTTCTCATAAATGGTAGTAACGTTGTGTCAACAGCAGTTGGATCGCCTTTCACCATAATTGGATAGTTTTGTCCGAGGAAGAGCGAGTTTTCTCCAAGACTATCAATACTGTACCAGGGAGAAGGTGTTGGCGCTAACACACTAGTATCCATCCCGAATACCATGCAACGGGTGTTGGAATAGGTCCGGAGAGTGCGACCATGGGAGACAACACCTGCTCCCTCAGTAGTAACATCAGCAGTGGGCTGTATACAGACAAGAAGGGGTGATCCATCCGAATTAGTTGCCAGCCGCCAGTGAGCATATGGGCCCTGCTCGTCCTCATGCTCGTGATCATCACCATCGTCATCTCCCCCTTGGTTATAAAATTTTTCAAGTATAGGTGGTGAAATGTTCATAGGACCTTGGAAACACAAGAAGAAGGTTAATTAGTAGAGAAGGGAAACTTGCTAACTCGCATGCATGTGGATGAAACAATTATAATTACGGTGGAAGACAAACATACCGAAACTACGAGGATCCCATGCAAAAACAGTGCCACGAGTGGTGGCAGCACGCACAAGACCCTCGTATTGAATTGCATCACAGTACACATCCGTGTATAGAAACTGGTTTTTGAGCAATATCCATCCAGTCGAACCACGAAGGACGGCAACAAGCTTGTCGAAGATAGCAACAACTTGATAGTTCTTGTAATTCCAAGAGCGGTTGGGAACTCGACAAATTGCTATCTTCCGTAGACGATAGTCACCATGATCGTATTTGAACGTCCGTAGATCATCTGTGTGCTCAACCTCAGGGCACTCGGAGATTTTTGGAAGTGGAATCCGCTGACGAGTGTACACATTCATAAGTTCCCACTCACAATTGTACCCAATATAAACAACCCAATCTCCATTTGCGCCAGCCTAGGCCTTACCCTGAAGCGATGGCATCTTGACATCACACGTATCGTTATCAAGAGGCATCAACTTGCACAAGGCGAGGCCTCCGTCGTCCGCGCCCATGCGAACAAGATTATAGCGAAGAAATTAAGGGAGATCAAACCGCTCCTAGAGCCTTGGGTTCCTTGTAATGATGTTATTAGTTGAGTCGAGAATGGTCTTGAACGAACCTGCCATGCTAGCCGAGGTGATGACGTCGCACCGATCAATGAGTTCCCCCACCACGTCATCTTTTAGATTGGGGCAAGAATAACGGGGTCGTTCCTGGCTTGTTACCTCCATGGAGAAGACGATCGAACAATGGCAGAAGGAAGGGTGAAGGCAAATGGAGGAGGGAGGAAGAACGTGCGACGGCAGTTCCAAACCGAGAGGGAAAGGCGAAGAGTCGGTGGACGGTTGCCAGTTTGCCACGGTACACGAAGAGGCGCCCCGGCCTACACGTCCTTTCGGAAATTGTACAAAAGGACTCGGCGTTGTCTCACTGACATGTTGGAACGGGACCACATGTCAACGAAACATGGTGTGTAATTTCTCGTGCAAAATGCGATCTGGCCGCGTTGGCCCGAGGTGCCGTATTAGTTATCCACCATTATTTTTTTAACATACAATCTGAGTGGATAGCTCCTGTGGTCATCACACGTGAGCGGATATATAGGTGGGCTAGGTGGGTAGGCGGCAAAAATCTAAGTGCTAAAAGAGTTGATCTCGGAAAAAGAGTTGATCTAATGCTTGGTTTTGTTTGGATTTTCCAACAATGACCATTGGATAGAGTGAATCAATGGCTTACGTTCAAAGTTATTCTCATACTATAGAATGGTATAGGAATGTGGAGAGATTTGGTTGATTTTATATCGCTGAATAATATAAAATATTATGAGTGCAGACGCTCCAACCCGAGGTTTGTAGCTCCTTCTCGGTCGTCGGGAATCTATGTTTTTTCACTCTTTCTTTTAAGACATGAGCTTTGTTCATCCTGTTGCCGACACGCGGGACATCTATATGCCTCCATTTTACAAAATCATACTATATGCCTCCATGACACGCGGGACATCTAGCATCAAGGTGGCTTGTCATGCAAGAAAATGGAGATATGCAGTGCGTAAGTGAGTCGTGCACTTTGATGGCACCTAGTACTACACAATATTTTTTCTCCTCGATGGCACGTGAATAGTGCACGTACTCAATGACAGAGCACAGGATGGTAGCCATGGACATGGTCGGCCCTTTTTGAAGAGAGTACTAATAAATACGTAACTTTGATGTGTCCCGTCAACTCGCAGAACGACGAGAAGCTTGCTTACTATGCCTTCTCCCTCGCCAACGCGTGCGCGGTGGCTCACAGCACGAGGAGAAACTTTTGCTTACAAGCGGTGGACATGCAGCAGTTCATTTGGTGTCAGATTGCCAGAAGTAGTACGATCATTATTGTTCGACTTCTGGAAGAGGAGAAGAGCCAAGCGCAAGGTCACCTACTAACCTAGTACAGTACTACTATAGCCAAAGCTAGTCCACCTTTTTATAGCATGGTTAATTAATATAGGCGGCTCTTGCAGCAGCACATCATTTAGAGCAAGTACTCTCTTCGTAGGATCAAAGGAAGTGAAACAAAAGTTGGAGTGGATGCTAGATTGCCAATTAAAACATGATTACATAGGAAAAAAATCCTATATCATTCTATCCTATGAATCAAACGACCAATGTAGGAAAATTATGAGTGGGGTCTCTCCAATAGTGTTCCTCGGCTTGCACCTAGCATCACGGTGGTCGAACTTGGAGTCATTCATCTGGTACACGTGGCATCTCAGATCTGGTACTCCAATATTAGGTTGGCTCTATGTGATGTAGCAACTTCATATACTAACCGGATGTTGGCTATACTACTATGGTACTCACACTCCAAGAAGTGACTCGAAAACCATTCATGAATTGAGTATATGACACGCATTTGCAAATGTACCATTCATTACATACAACAAGCAGTCATCAACACACAACGACAACGATGATACATGTTGGATTATAGATTATTTCCAACAAAACATTCTAGTAAATACTGAAGTTTTCATCACACAACAAATAACAAGCAATTAAATGAACTTCAACTCAACCAATCCTTGGCGTTGGAAACGCTTGCTTTGAACCATAGGTGCTCTGGGAAGGGCCAGCTATTGTCAATATCGAGAGCAAAGCATGACTGATCATCCAGGCTGAAGCGACATATATCAGGAGCAGGGTAGCTCACACGTTTGGTTTTCTTGTGCTGCCACCATTGCTAATCTGGTTGCAAAAGCTCATAAAACAGAACCTTGCCTTCTCGCGGTCTCTCCTTGCCCCGATCACTCAAGATAGCAAACACCGCCAGCCTGGTACAACATATCTGTCTAAACTTAGACTTTGTTCCCATTGTGTTGTGGCATCAAAAATTCAGATAATCTACATCTTTCTTAACCCTGCAGTTGTGATCATTTAATTGTAGTTACATGTGTTTCTGTAGAGGCGTCCTTCCATTGATGTATAATTGGAATAGTTATTGTGTTCATAGTTCTTTTGGCCGATGGCAGCTATGTTTATAGATTTTCTCAAAAGAAATATGCTAAGAGCTGTATCTCAACTGGCTATTCTTGCACGTACATCTGACATAGCATTTTTGGCCGGTGGCGGCCATGTACAGAGCCGGATCAAACCAACCAATGAAGTTGACATAGTATTTTTGGTCGGTGGCAGCCATGTACAGAGTCGGCTCAAACCAACCAATGAAACTAATCGATCTGGACACACATGTGTAGCAAGCAGGTGGATTGATCTTTTAACATTGGTTGCAAACGCACGTACCTAGGAATTGAATTGACAGAACCAATCTGTAGCTAACCATGGCGACGGCTCCGCTGAAGCGCTTGTGAGAGAAATCATTAAACATGTATCTATGGGGTGGCCGGCGGCTGCCGTGGCTGCTTTCGATCCAAACAGGAGCTTTTAGATTGGACATAGCATGGACGTGTAGGGGATATGAGGTTGCGGGCTATATTTTGTGGCATTGGTGGGTAATTTCTTTAGCTTTAAAATTAATCCAATGGTTTTAATTTTCTAATCTAATAAAATAACGACCGGATGTTCCTAACTATTGTGGGATTTTAGGCAAATTTTCTTTTTTTTGGTGACCCCATCAAGTACTTTTTAATATAAATAGATGGGTTGTATTTGTCCTCCACGGGTTTAGAGGTTGACTTGTGGGCCTACCAAGTTAACGCGTACACAATCAGGAGATGATTGTACGTGGAGAGGATGACAGCAGGGACCCGCCAAGGTCATGGCAGTATGCAAGCAAATGCCTCCTTATTTCAAGCCAATAATAAAATGGCTCCTCCTAATGGATTTCTGACATCTGGGTCCCATGCCATTGTCAACGTAGTCAATGAACGAGAGAATTGCACAACGAGCAGCTGACACCAGGGACCCAGCAGCTCGCCCAGTTATTTTTGTTTTGGGTTAATTTGATAAATGCCACTCCAAATCTGGCGATTCATAAAAATGCCACTGAAATTTCCAAACTTTGAAAGATGCCATTTCATGCCATTTCCAGTGGCATTTTTTGAAGTATGGAGTGGCGTTTTTCAAAGTTTGCAAATTGCAGTGGCGTTTTCCAAAGTTTGCAAAAATTGCAGTGGCATTTTTCAAAGTTTGCAAATTGCAGTGGCATTTTTATGAATTGCCATAATTGGAGTGGCATTTATCTAATTTGTTTTTGAGATGGAAGCAGGGTGTCAATTGGGCTGTGCGGGGCACTCTGGCCTGTCTAGACAGCCTTCTCTTTTATGTTTACCACAAACCAGCCCAGTAGTTTTTTTTCTTTCTGAAAATGGCTAGCCCAGTTTTTTTGTGATTTGCCAAGTAAGTCGCTTTGTCAGGTCTATTGGGCTGCAAATCTTTCAAGATGAGGAGAGCTTCATTCGGCTGGCCGAGAAAATGGCCTATGAGTAATGAGAAATGGGATGTACATTTTTAAAACACATCAAACCGGCAATTAGTTTCAAATTTCTTTTTTTCATTTGGAGATTTTAAATTGCATTAATTTTTGTGCGTGGAGAATTTGTTGGATTTTATATTGATATACATTTATTTTTAAAATCAGTTTGAATATGGCTCGAAATTTTGGGATTAAAAACAGTTCGGACCGCACCGAAATATGCAAAATTTCGTATAATTTTTTAACCGTGGCCACAATATGGGCTGTAATGCTAACAAAAAGAATATGGGGTCCAAAAAAACCTTAAGAATTAGCAAATGGGATGTAAATTATTAGAAATAATGGCAGATGGGATGTATGCTGTTTTCCATAGATTTGAGGCTTTCCTAAAAAAAGGTTGACACACAAGCAGTGACTGTTGGATGTCCATCCAACGGCCGTCGTGCTTCTTCAATCTCTGGTCTTCCTGCTCCAGCCTCTCAAACAAGCGTCGGCGGGATTGCCTGCTCCCTCCTCCCCGTGGACGGCTGTGCTGCCGCGTAGGCCTCACCGCCCCACCGTACTCCCATCGCTGGCCTAGCCATCCCTCTACTCACCCACACCCGTTGTTATTCTCCGGCGACGGCAGACGAATCAGTAAACCCTCGTACAGTCGTACTCCCCTCCGCGTGGGAAACAACTGTTGAGTCTTCCCTGGCTCCATGTCGTTTCCTTCCTAGGCCTCGCCGTCGTCCACCGCCCTAGTGCTCTCGGCACGGCCTGGTCAACGTGATCAACGACCGACATGCATCTAAAGTGTACTGTACGTGGAGAGGCTAACAGCTGGGTCCACGGGCGCACGCAAGGAAATGCCTCCTTATTACACGAAAAATAATGATTCCTGCACCTGACATCTGGGACCCACCGAAAGGGCCTCTGTATTTCGGGAAAAAAACATTACCGCCGCTGACAGCTCGGACCCACCAGCTATATCTTCGCACGCAAGGAAGTGCCTCCTTATTACGCACAAAAAAAATGAACCCCGGCTAGTTGGTACCCAGTATAGTGGGAGGATGACTTGTGGGCCTACGAAGTTGATGGCGACAGAGGGCTTTGTCAACTTAGTCAATATGCACGATTCTAGCTCCAGTGACCGTACGATGTCCACCAACAGCCGTAGTGCTTCTTCAACCTCTGGTCTTCTTGCTCCAGCCGCCCAAACCAGCGTCGGTCGTGCCTCGTGCTCCTGCCTCCCGTGGCCGGCTGCGATGCCGCAGAGGCCTCACTGCCCCCTACTACTCCCACCGCTGGCCAGGCCATCCCTCTACTCACCCACACCCCTGTTATTCTGCGGCGACGGCAGCCTCACACTGCAGCGAACTAGTGAACCCTAATACTCCTCTACGCATGGGCATCCACTGCCGCGTCTTCCCCGGCTCCGCGTCGTCCCCTTCCTAGGCCTCGCCATCGTCCATCGCCCTGGTGCTCTCGGTGCGGCATGGTCAACGTGGTCAAGGAACGGCTTCCATCGAACATGGACTGTACGTCGAGAGGCTGACAGCAGGGTCCGCGGCCACAGCAAGGAAGTGCCTCCTTATTACGCGCAAAATAATTATTCCTCCACCTGACAGCGGGAACCCATCGGACGGGCCGCCGTATTTCGCGAAAAAAATGTTTCCCCCTGACTGCTGGGACCCACCAGCTACATCTTCGCACGCAAGGAAGTGCGTCCGGGCAAAAAAAACGATTCGCCCCCTGACTGCTAGGACCCACCAGCTACATGTTCGCACGCAAGGAAGTGCCTGACAGTCGGGACCCACCTGGTCAAAGCATACGTAGCATTGTCATTCTGGTCGCGAACATGTACCTACATACTGGTCGATGTAGAGGCGCGCACGTAGCATGTACATGTATGTACAGCGGCCAGTGTGGAAGAAAGAAAATACGGCCACGTACGTACATACGGGCGGGGTCTCGAATGCCTACTTGCGCATACGTACGGCCAGGGCTCATGTACATGGCTGGGTTGGAACGGAGAAACTGCATCGTCGTCGTGTTCATGGGGAGGTAACGGAATGCGTCGTGTTCATCGGGAGGCAACGGAACGCGTGGGAGCCAACCGGCTTGGACGGAACAGCCGATGGAAACGAGGCCTGTCGTACCAGAACGGAGGAAACGGCCTTGTGTTCGACCGGCCACGTTCGAAATGGGATCCTGTTCATCGGGAGGGGACTGGCGTACCGCAAAACGGAGGAAACAGATCTCCTACGGTTGAAACGGGGTCCTGTTGATTGGGAGGGGTGTGGCATACCGCAAAACGGACGAAACGGACTTGTGTTGGAGCGCTACGGTCGAAACGGGGGTCCTGTTCATCGGGAGGGGTGTGGCGTACCGCAAAACGGGACTCCACACGATACTGTTCATCTCCACCGTCGACCCCCTCCAGCCTCCACGGGATACTGTTCATCCACCGTCAACCTCCTCCAGCCTTCACCAGCGACTGTTCATCCACGGGCTCCTGTTCATCCAACCTCCACCGCGCGCTACTCCACCGGCTACTATTCAACCAGCCCTCTCCACGGGCTCCAGTTCAACCACCCCTCCACGTGCTACTGTTCATCCAGCCCTCCACCATCTACTATTCATCCAGCCCTCCACCGGGTGGTCCTGTTTATCCAGCCCTCCACGGGGTGCTGTTCATCCAGCCCCAACCAGCTCGATCGATCGGGGTCCTGTTCATCCAGAGGCAACACCACGGGGTCCTGTTCATCCACCCCCACCAGGAACTATTCATCCAAACCCCCTTAGCAACGCTCACTGTTCATCCAGAGGTGGCATCGATCGGCTTCAGTTAGCAGCAGTAGCGAAGGAATCGCTTGATCGGGTTCAGTTAACAGCCATCGATCGATCGCTCGGGTTGAGTAACGCATAGCCTGCAGTGCAATCGCTCGGGGTCAGTTAGAGCCCAACGCCTCGCACACACGCGCGTACGTGTACAAGAGAAATGCGCATCGCTCGGCCCCCGACCACCCGCCGTAACCGGGAACTCCCCGAAATTTTCCTCGCCCTCGCTTCTACCACGGTTTTTTTCGTCATGGACGACCCAAAGAATGTCATGCAGCTGCGTCTCCGGCCCGCCCAGGACTAAAAGCCCATTTTCTGTCATGATTTTTTGTCATAGAAGTAGGAGCCCACCACATCTATGATGATACCGGGTTTTGTCACAGTTATCGTCATAGAAGTGTCATAAGTATGACAGAAAAAAATTTCGTTCGGCCCAAAATGTCACGGATGTGTCTTTTTTTTAGTGTTATGTTCAACATACTAACCGAACAAGTCTTCGGAAGGATTATGCTTACCGCTGAGGCCGGGTTCTCGATATCGAGTCCGATGTCCTCGGTCTTCTTCGGCCAATTTTTTTGGGCCTTGAATAGCTGCTTCCATATGTCTTCATGCGTGGTGCCGAAGAAGCGCTTCAAGGTCCGCAGCTCCTCCGGATTGAACTGCCACATGGGGGCCTGGAGCTGGCAGGGAAGAATGCGGCGGAAGAGCATCACTTGAATCACGTCGGTGAGACCGGCGTTTTTGCCAAACATATTGGAGATGCTTTTTTGTAGCATCTGCAGCTCCAGTTGGGACCCCAGTCAAGGCCCTTGGCGTTCCATTAGGTGAGTCTCGTGGGGGATCCGGATCATAAGTCCGGTGTGGCCGCCTAGTTGGCGTCGCGGGGTTCGGTGATGTAGAACCACTCCTGCTGCCACACCTTGACCGTCTCCAGAAATGCCCCTTTGCGCCAGACGGCGTTGGGAAGCTTGCTCACCATGGCTCCGCCACAGTCCGCATGCTGGCCGTTGACTACCTTCGGCTTTAGATTGAAAATCTTGAGCCAGAAGCTAAAGTGTGGTAGGATGCGAAGAAGAGCCTCACATACGATGATGAACGCCGATATGTGGAGAAAGGAATTTGGGGCTAGATCATGGAAATCTAGCCCGTAGTAGAACATGAGACCTCGGATGAACGGGTGAAGGGTAAACCCTAGACCTCAGAGGAAATGGGGGATAAACACAACCTTCTCGCAAGGCTCCGAAGTGGGGATAACCTGATCTTTGTCAGTAAGCCTGTGTGCGATGTCCGCGGATAGATAGCCCGCGCTCTGGAGCTCCTTGATGTCCTTCTGGTGACGGAGGAGGCCTCCCACTTGCCCTTGGAACCGGATCCGGCCATGGCTGGGGAGGGTAGTGGCGGTGGGAAAGGTTGATGTTTCGGGCACTGGAGCTCAGAGGTGGGAAGGCAGGAGCAAGAAGAAGGCGTGGGGAAGAAAGGAGGAATCTTTATCCTCTTATAGGCGGTGAAATACCAAACGCCCCCCCCCCCTCTCAAGCCTTAAAACTTGCCTGTTCCCAAAGAGATCGTGCGAAAGGCGCAGTTGGATTACCCAAAACTGTATTGATGAGAATCCCGCAATGGGAGGGCATGATCTCTATTTTGACAAGACGTGCCAATGGAGGCTAAGCCTCGAAACACGAAACGGGAGGCGTGAAAACGGTTCGAAATGTTAAAGAGCCAAGTGTAACGCTTCGCCGAAAAAGTTGCCAGTAAAAGACACTGTTTTATTTTCACATCTTGCCTTCGTGGCTAAGGGTTGTATTGATTATACATAGCCGGATACAGCTCCTTTGTGCAGGGAGTTATCCTAAAGTATTCAGGAGAAGGAACCCGCCTTGTAATGCCGAAGACAATCCACGTGCCAAACACATCGTCATCGAAGACTGGTTCAGGGGCTACTAAGGGAGTCCTGGATTAGGGGGTCCTCGGTTGTCCGGACTGTTTGATATGGGCCGGACTGATGGGCCGTGAAGATAAAAGCAGAAGACTTTCCCCCGTGTCCGTGAATGGCAAGTTTGGTCTCCGGATGTGTTATTTCCTTCCCCCACAAACCGACTCTGTACAACCCTAGGCCTCTCCGGTGTGTATATAAAACGGGGAGGTTTAGTCCGTAGAGGCTATCTGAATTCTCGTAGGCTAGGTAGCTAGGGTTTAGCCATTACGATCTCGAGGTAGATCAACTCTTGTAACCCCTATACTCATTGAATACAATCAAGCAGGATGTAGGGTTTTACCTCCTTTAAGAGGGCCCGAACCTGGGTAAACATTGTGTCCCGGTCGTCCCTTGTTACCATTGATCCTCAGACACACAGTTCGGGACCCCCTATCGGAGATCTACCGGTTTTGAGACCGACACACGATAGACTCAAGTAAGAGTTTGACACACTTGACAAGGCTCACAAGGTCTCGAAGGGTGCTCATGCCTCTCTCAAGGAGTCTCATGATCAACTCCAAGTGAAGCTAACCAAGGAGATTTTCATGTGTCCTCCTTTCATTCTAGTTGATAATGCCCATGCTACTAACCCTTGTTTTGAGCATGTGCATCTTGTGGAGGAAAATGCCAAGTTGAAAGGGAAACTTGAGAAGGGCCTTGTCACATGCATAAAAGGCGAAAAGAACCTAAACGACCTTTTGAGTAATCAAAAGGAAGTTGTGGGAAAAGAAGGACTTGTGTTTGTACCCAAGCCTAAGAAGAAGAAGAACAAGACCAAGCAACCTATGCCGCTTAAGGAAGCCTTTGTCAAGGCAGGTAAGGGTACTCATGAGAATAAGATGAACAAGGAAGTGGGTGGTAATGCCAAGAAGGAAAAAATCGCCCCTAAAAACAAAGCCAACGACTTTAACCCCTCATATGTGTTGTGTCGTGTTAGTGATGGGCATGTTTATGCCAAATTTGTCGGTTCTCCTTAGAGTAC
The DNA here is from genome assembly GCF_002575655.3 of Aegilops tauschii subsp. strangulata. Lineage (NCBI taxonomy): Eukaryota > Viridiplantae > Streptophyta > Magnoliopsida > Poales > Poaceae > Aegilops > Aegilops tauschii. Next base: position 153,625,944 of record NC_053035.3, read on the forward strand.
ATTGAATGGTCTATTTGGGTCCCTAATATCCTTGTTGCTAACCTCAAAGTTCCTATTAAGAAATGGGTACCTAAATCCAAGCATTGATTTCTTGTAGGAGTTTTCTTCCGGTGGGGTGTCATGGTTGCTTGATAGTGGAGCAACAAATCATATGACCGGGAGAAAGGACTTGGTGGTGGGCGTTCATCCTATTCCATCCATGCCCACTCATGTCCAATTTGGTGATGCTTCAACATCTAAGGTATTTGGTCTTGGCAAGGTGGTCATCTCTCCAGATTTATGAGAAGGTCCTCCTTGTCGAGTCCCTTGCATACAATTTACTTTCCATTCTTCAACTTGCACTCATGGGCTTTGCAACATTCTTTGATCTTGATACCGTGGCCCTTTTGTGGAGCAAGACTCTTAAAGTAGCCTTTGTTGGGAATGTCAAGAATGATCTCTATGTGGTTAAAATTTTGGAGCGACGCACTAAGATCGCGACGTGCCTAATGGCTAATGTTGATGTGGGATGGCTTTAGCATCACCGACTAGCCCATGTCCATATGGGATCTTTGCAAAGTATCCTCAAAGGGGGTCACGTCCGTCGACTAAGAAATGTGAGTTTTGCCAAAATCGTGCTTGCAGTGCTTGTATTCAAGGAAAGTTACATGAGACGGCTCACCGACCAGCGGCTATCATCTACTCGAAGATGCCCTTGGAGCTCCTTCACATGGATCTCTTTGGTCCTCCATCCTTTGATAGTCTTGGTGGAAGAAAGTATTGCTTGGTGATTGTGGATGCCTACTCAAGATATACATGGGTATACTTCTTCAAGAGGAAGAGTGAGACCCAACAAACCGTCATCAACTTTGCTAATGAAGCTCAACGTCAACATGAAGCAAAGATATTGATGATTAGAAGTGACAACCGCATGGAGTTCAAGAACTACACCTTGGATGAGTTTCTTAGTGACGAGGGGATCAAGCACCAATATGCCGCACCCTATAACCCTCAACAAAATGGTGTGGTGGAGAGGAAGAACCGGATGTTGATGGACGCGGCAAGGACCATGATGGTGGAATTCAAATCTCCGTACAACTTTTGGGCCGAAGCCATCAACACCGCATGTCATGCATCCAATCGGCTCTACCTCTGCAAAGGCTTGGATAAGACTCCATATGATATACTTACCGATAACAAGCCCAACCTCAAGTACTTTCGGGTGTTCGGTTGTAAGTGTTTCATTCTCAAGAAAGGTGTTCATTTGTCTAAATTTGAACCTAGATCTCAAGAGGGCATATTTGTTGGTTATGCTACAAACTCTCATGCTTACCGTGTCCTCAACAATTCCACCGGACTCATTGAGGAGACGTGTAACCTGGAGTTTGATGAAAATAATGTCTCCCTAGTGGAGCAAACTGGTCTTTGTGATGTAGGTGATGAAATTCCTCCTCAAGCCATAAGAAGAATGGGGATTGGTCAAATACTCCCCATTGAGGAACCCCCTGTGGCCGAAGGAGAAGGACAAAGCTCTACTCTAGTGGAGCCATCACCAACACTAGACCCACACGCTTCCGAAGAACATAGTGAAGGCCCTCAGCCAAATGAACAAGATCAAGGGCAAGATCAACCTCATGGAGATGATTATTCTCCAAATGATGCCCAAGATCAAGTTCATGACTCCGAGCAAGTTCAAGATCAAGTGCAAGCTCATTATCAAGAACAAGCTCAAGACGGTGCTCAAGATGACCAAGATGATGATCCTCAAATGCCAATTGAGGGAATTTTGGAGCGTCGTGCCGCCAAGGTGGCTTCCAAGCTCGAGCGTCAACAACATGTCATGGAAAACATGCTTGGAAGCTTGGGAAAAGGGGTAACTACTCGTAATTAATTGTCAAACTTTTGTGAGCATCACGCGTTTGTGTCATGTGTTGAACCCCAAAAGGTACATGAGGCGCTCGATGATGAGGATTGGCTTGAAGCCATGCATGATGAACTCAACAACTTCGAGCGCAACCAAGTTTGGGAATTAGTGCCAAGGGCAACAAAGGACCATAATGTCATTGGGACCAAATGGATTTTCAAGAACAAGCAAGATGCGAACGGTGTGGTTGTTCGAAACAAGGCAAGATTGGTGGCACAAGGCTACTCCCAAGTATAGGGTATCGACTACGGTGAAACCTTTGCCCCTGTTGCACGTCCTCAATCTACTTGCATGTTGCTTGCATATGCATCTCATCATAATTTTAAGTTGCAACAAATGGATGTGAAGAGTGCATTTCTTAAGTGTCCTTTGAATGAGTTAGTATATGTCAGACAACCTTCGGGATTCGAGGATCCCAAGCTCCCCAATCATGTATACAAACTCAAAAGGGCACTTTATGACCTTAAACAAGCCCCACGTGCATGGTATGAGCACCTTACCGAGTTGTTGCAAGATCGTGGGTTTGAAATTGGGAAAATTGATCCCACTCTTTTTACTAAGAGGGTGAAAGGGGATTTGTTCATATGCCAACTATATGTTGATGATATTATATTTGGTTCTCCTAGCAAATCTTTCAATGATGAGTTTGCCGCACTAATGACCGAGAAGTTTGAGATTTCTATGATGGGAGAGTTGAAGTTCTTTCTTGGGTTCGAAGTCAAGCAAAGGAGAGATGGAACGTTCATCAACCAAGATAAGTATACCCAAGACATGCTCAAGAGATTCAAGCTAGATGATGTTAAGCCGGTCAAGTTTCCCATGCCCTCCAAATGCAAGCTTGATAGTGATGCCAATGGTAAATCGGTGGATCAAAAGATATATCGCTCCATGATTGGGTCCTTGCTTTACCTTTGTGGCTCTAGAACGGATATCATGTTGAGTGTGGGAATTTGTGCACGGTTTCAAGCTGCACCTAAGGAAAGCCACTTTGTGGCGGTCAAGCAAATCTTTTGACATTTGGCTCATACCCCAAACTTTGGCCTATGGTACCCTAAAGGAGCAAGCTTCAATCTCATGGATTATTCGAACTCAGATTGGGCGGGAGACTGTGTGGAGAGGAGTCAACTTCCGGAGGGTGCCAATTCCTTGGTTGCTCTTTGGTGAGTTGGTCTTTGAAGAAGCAAAATTGTGTGTCTCAGTCGTCCACGGAGGTCGAGTATGTAGCCACCGCAAGTTTTTGTGCACAATTGTTATGGGTGAGGCAAACTTTAAAGGATTACGGTGTGACTTGTGACAAAGTGCCTCTTCTATGTCACAATGAAAGTGCTAACAAGATTTCATACAATCCGGTGCAAGATAGCAAGATGGAGCACATTGATATTCGTCATCATTTCATTCGGGACCATATCAAGCATGGATCATCTACATCAACACTCAAGAGCAACTAGCGGATATTTTCACCAAGCCTCTAGATGAGGCAAGATTTCACGAGTTAAGGCATGAGCTAAATATCATTGATCGAGTAATGTGGCTTGAATCTAGGCACACCCCGCCGCACTCATCATTCTATCTTGTTCTAGATGTAGGCATGGACATAGGGGGAGCATTGTTCTCCCAACGAACTCTCTCTCCCCCTATTATGCATAAATTGATCAAGTCTTTCACATTAGCCATTTTTTATGGTACTTGTGCTTCAAAGATGAGTTTTGGTCATGGGCCCAAGGTTAAAATCTTCGCGGTGCCATACCAATTGACTCAAACATAGATGACTTCAATCACCGCCCTCTCCATGAGAGGTGTTTGGCTTTCTTTGATCTTATCTAGTCGTGTAGGACTTTTTTTGTGCTTTGAGTCACTCCAACTTTGCTTCTCGTGTTTGTTTGTCTTTTGCACTTGGAGTAGCTCCCTTCGTATGCCAGTGTTTCATGTCTCCAACCCAAGTCATCCCTTCCCTTTGCTCTCCATAAATTTCTTAAGCCCTTTCTTTCATTGTTCTTGTTTATTGTCGCCTGCGTGGCACTATCGCCGACTCCCGCGGTACTGCCGCTTGAAGCGGTACTTCCAGGCCTCCTGCTGCTGTGTATACTGTCGTGGTTCTAAGTCTGATAGTAGAATGGGGGGTAGGGATGTAGAGGCAAGATCCTAGCTATGGAGAAGTTGTACGCACAAGTTTTACGAGTTCAGGCCCTTCTCAGAGGAAGTAACAGCCCTACGTCTCGGAGCCCGGAGGCGGTAGACTGGATTATATGCGTGTGTGTTACAGGGGGTGCGAACCCTTGTCCCAGAGGAGGGGGGTGGCTTATATAGAGTGGGCAAAGACCACAGCTCCCCTCCGTTACAGAGGGTTCAATGTTCGTAAAGAAGGAGCGTTACAGGTAACGTCCGTAGTAAAGTGCTATAAATGACTATTAAGTCTAAGGGTATATGCCCGACCATTGCTGCGCGGAGTGGATTTAGGTCTTCTGCATATCGAGTGGTTTAGTGGTCGAGTGACCTAAATAAGGGGGGTCTCCGAGTGAATGATAGGTCGAGTGGATTGCACTCGACACCTTTTTTGGGTCCCCTCTATTTACTCTTGAACCTCTTTGCTTCTAGGACAAGGACCTTAGGTAGGACGTATAGGTCAGGCCTATTACCCTACCCCAGGTCTATGTCCTCATCATTAGCCCCCAAATGGATTGAGGCCCGAGTGAAAAGAAGGTTGAAATTGACCTTGCTTTGACTCTAGCTGTCATCTCCAAATGGATGCCAGTTGTTGGAACTTCGGCTTCGTTTCAGTCGCCTTGATCGATTCAGAAATGGCCGACTGGTTTTTATAACGTCATCCGCCGAGTGTTATCCTTCACATGGAATCTTTGGCGTGATCGGTTGTAGAGGATCCCGGATTTCGCGGGATTCAAAATTTTGGTGGAAGCACGCCAGGCGGAGCGCGCCGTGGTAAGCGAAGTAGATAAAATAGGACGTTTCGATTTCCGCGCCACCTTTTTCGCCACATATCCCGTGTGCAACTGTTAAGGGATTTGACAGGATCGTCCGGGCCCACGCGTCAGCCACTTGGAAGTAGGCCTTTAAAAGCGGCGAGGCCGAGGCGTCCGCACTGTGCGTGCCCATTCTCCTTCTTCTTCCTCTTGCTCCTTTACCTTGTTCAGCTTCTCCACTCTCGACGCCGCCGCTCCGCCGCCATGGGGAAGGAGAAAACGGTGGCGCTGGAACGCGCGAAGAAGGCGACGGGGCGGCGAAAAGCAAGAAGACGAATGAGGGATCTTCATCGCGCTCAGGGATGCCGTCGGGTCGGATCCACGGAGATTGGATCCGATCCTCACTTCGGCAAGAAGACTTGGACGATATGGCCGAGTTAGGGTTGATCATCCATGAGTCCGCGCGGCTGCCGGAGGGGGAAACGGAGCCACAGCCGCGACCGGGTGAGTGTGTTCTGCTCGCCACTCATGTCGACCGCGGCTTCTCGCTTCCTCCACACCCCTTCTTTCGAGGTTTCTTGAATTTCTTCGGGGCTCAACTCCATCATTTCACTCCCAACACCATCACATACCTTGCCGCATTCGTGTCCATGTGCGAGAATTTCCTGGGGTGTCGACCGCACTGGGGTCTTTTCAAGCACATTTTCACCATCCGCTTCCAAACACTAAAGAAAGCGAACTCGAACGATGAGAAAACCCATGTTATCCAGATGTGTGGGGGTCTGGGTATTCAGAAGAGGAAGAGGAGTTCCTTCCCTTCGATGACCCTTCCTGAGTCGGTCAGGGGCTGGCAGTCGAACTGGTTATATTGCCAGCATATAGTGACCCCAGGCCAGTCAACTAGACTTCCCCCTTTCTCTTTTGATCGTGTTGAAACTCCATCTTCGTTGAAAGTGACCGCCGCGGAGAAGGCGGAGACGGGCATGCTGGTCGAGAGATTAGTTCAACTGATCAACCAAGGTGTCACCGGCATGGATCTGCTGGAGGTGTTCCTTAGTCGGCACATTCAACCACTCCAAGCTCGTGACCACTCCATGTGGATGTACTCCGGGGCTGGTGATACCGCTCGGGTTCATCCGGAGGAGGTGGCGGCCAAAACAGTGGCCCAGTGGCTGAGGGGCATCACCGGGAACAAGGACAACCCCAGGGGCGCCAGGAGAGTCAACTCTTTCAGCGACAGCAACCAGCCAGACAAGGTTTGGCCACTACAACTGATTGAATTTGGATGTGTTTTCTGACTGTTTGTTGATCCGACTGATTTCCACTCGGCTCCTTGTTTTGTAGATTTATACAGAGATGTACTCAATGCCCAATGGCGAACAAGCTCTGGAGCAGGACCATGAAGGCGAGGACAGTGCGGAGGAGAGCGGCGAGTGGGAGTCACCAGCCGACGATGATGAAGATGAGAGCAATGAGTCGAACGACGAGGAGGTAGCCGACTCACCACCTCGTTCCGAACGTCGATCCAAGCAGCACCATAATCCCGCAGGTAGGCATGGCAAGGCTGTGGCCTCGAGCGCTCCATCTCAAAAGCGCGCTCGGTCTTCGACTCCAGAATTGGCTGAGAAGGTCACCAAGCAGCCCAAGATCAATCCTTCGAAGGCTCGGAAGACCTTGGCTAGAATCAAGATGGACGTTCCTGTTGCTTCTGGGTAAATGTTCTCCCCGTATTTTCTTGTTCTGACCGATTCTCTTGTACTGACCGAGTGGATGATGAACGTTTATAGCCCGGCCTTGGCTGCGACTGATATGGATATCGACAAGACCCCAGACAACGAGGAAACCGACAACGCAGCTACCTCCAAAGCCAGTAAGTCTGCCCGACTCGAATTTATTTGGACGACTGGATTGTTTGTCAGCTATCTCTTTGACTTTCTCTGTTTGTTGTAGAACCACAGGACGTTGTTGTGCTCCTGGACGATGAAGAAGAAGTACCGCTGAGGGGAAGGAGGAGGAGGTTCAAGGAACTGAGCGGGAAAGCGCCTGAGGCCCAGGTTCCTTAGTCGACTGAGATGCCTGGGACGGCAGTCGAGTGATCGACAGATCCGGCACATACCAACGTCACTTTCGCTATCCCGTTGTCGGCTGATTGCCCATCAGGATCAGCTGCTCAGACTTCTGCTGCACCAATACAACTCCACACATCAGACCCAGCGGTTGCTCCGACTGCTCTGCCATCATCGCTTTTCACTGCGTATCAAACCCCGGACAACCCACCGACTGCCGCCAAGGAAGCTCTTCTTCAGTTGAACCTTGTGATGGGGCAAATGAAAGTGGTGCATGAGGCTAGTCAGGTGGCCTTCAATGCCGGAGCTGCTCTACAGACCAATGTCCAGGTTAGTTAATTTCTGATTGATCATATTTCTCATCCGATCACCCACTTGGGTGTGACTGTTTTGAAGTTGCACGAGTCAATTTGAGTCGTCTTGAATTGAATCTTTGAACTAGTGGGGGCACTCTTAGTGCACCCACTGGGTGTAGTCCCCGAGACCATAGTTGACTGCGGGCAGTCGACTGTGGTCTGAGAATCTGAATTTTATCACTCGGTCTGGACTGGCCAGGTCGAATGACACCAGAACTAGTGGGGGAACGCTAAGTGCACCCACTGGGTGTAGTCCCCGAGACCGTGGTTGACTGCGGGCAGTCGACTATGGTCTGAGAACTGCTTTTTTTTACTCTCGCACTGGGCAGACCATGTCGAGTGTTTATTCAAACCAGTGGGGGCACGCTAAGTGCACCCACTGGGTGTAGTCCCCGAGACTGCCGTTGAATGTTTGATTCGGCGGTAGTCTTAGAGTAGCTATCACTATGATGTCTTTTTATCTCGGTCAACTGATATGGCTTATACTGCAGAAATCTTGTGATCTTGGGGCTCAGCTTTCCATAATGAACAAGCAGCAAATCAGCCTGTACCTTGATCTGGAATTGGCCAAGAAGAATCTCAAGACTGCTCGTGATGAAGTAGCTGCCATGGGAGGTAACCAATCGTCAACTGTCTATCTCACTGCTGGCACTTTTCCTTTCCATTTTTTGAACCGAGTGACTCCACTCGAGCAGATGTATGTAGTGAAAACCGTCAACTCCAAACCCATCTGAAGAATGTTATTTCTTTAGAGAAAATGAAGCAGGCTTTGGAGAAGAAGGATCTGGATCATGCTGCTGCACAGAAGGAAGCGCGAGAGAAAACGGCGCTTGCTGACAAGAAGCTTGCTTCAGTCGGCAAGTTAGAAGAGGAGAACTCCAAACTGAAGACTGCTGTCTCTAACGCCAATCGGGAGGTCGAGCGACTGAAGAAAGACAAGGACAAGCTGACTGACGAGCTTGGGAGCCTCAAGGCCAAGATGGGCGAGTTGGAGTCTTATCTGGGCCAGCTTGCTGCAAAGCTGGTCCTAAAACTTGAAGGTACTGATGATTGACAGACTTATTACGGTCGACTGTCAAGCTTGATTATATCATCGACTCACCATTTACTCAACTGTGTAGAGCTTTGCCAAGACATTGAAGCGGAAACTGGGCGGGTCGAGACGGGTCTCGATCCCATAAATTCTCCAGTCAAGGATGATGTTGCGATGAATGTGCTGCGGTTCGAATCTCGCATGGACAGCGCGGTTGCTTATCTTGCCCGCCTGAAGGCAGTGATGACTCGGGTTGATACTGAACTCTGGCCTCAGGCGGAACTATCTCAAGACCTCGAGTCTCTGATGGCTCGACTGAATCAAATAGCTGACCGAGTGCAAGAGTGGAAGTAGTCATCTGCTCGCTGTGGCGCTGATGTTGCGTTGTCCTTGGTCCGAGTGCACTGCAAAGACGTCAAAGAAGACAAGCTGGCGGAGCTGATTGCTAACACAAAGAGGCACACCTTCCAATCCTTCATCGACACTTCCCTTGACGCCGCCACTCGCATTGCAGACAGCATAGACCTTGACAGTTTCTGCGACCCAGCCAGTCCTTCTCCTGACGCGTGACCGAGAAACATTATGCTCCACCTTTATTTGCCTCGGAATGCCGGGTGATTGTGTAATCGTTAAACTTCTTCGGGCTTGATGCTCGAATACTTTTGATCCGTCGTCCGGAACTTTAGGATTTATCTGAACTTGGTTTACCTCTGAATATGCTTGTGTTTGCCTTCGCATGGAATTCACTTTTCAATTGGAATAATGTTTGTACTTGAGATGCAGCTATTGTACTTATGGCACAGCTCCGAGGAGAAGGTTGTAGTCGACCTGCACCTCGCCGTCCTTGCAGATGAGGATGGAGCGCACGTTGTACTTGTGGCGCAGCTCCGAAGGAGAAGGTTGCAGTCGACCTGCACCTCATCGTCCTTGTGGATAGGGAGGGAGCACACGTTGTACTTGTGGCGCAGCTCTGAAGGAGAAGGTCGCAGTCGACCTGCACCTCGTCGTCCTTGCGGATAGGGAGGGAGCACACGTTGTACTTGTGACGCAGCTCCGAAGGAGAAGGTTTCGGTCGACCTGCACCTCGTCGTCCTTGCGGATAGGGATGGAGCACACGTTGTACTTGTGGCGCAGCTCCGAAGGAGAAGGTTGCAGTCGACCTGCACCTCGCTGTCCTTGCGGATAGAGATGGAGCGCATGTTGTACTTGTGGCGCAGCTCCGAAGGAGAAGGTTTCAATCGACCTGTACCTCGTCGTCCTTGCGGATAGGGATGGATTTCAAACTTGGGCGAGTACTGGACTGCAGCTAAGCCCCCGAGCTGTAGGGTTTCTCACCACTCGCTGGACTGCAGCTAAGCCCCCGAGTCGGAGGGTTGCTCACCACTCGGTAGGATTTTTCAAACTTAGGCGAGTACTGGACTGCAGCTAAGCCCCCGAGTGGGAGGGTTTCTCATCACTCGGTAGGATATTTTCAAACTTAGGCGAGTACTGGACTGCAGCTAAGCCCCGGAGTGGGAGGGTTGCTCACCACTCGGTAGGATTTTTCAAACAAAGGCGAGTACAGGACAGCAGCTAAGCCCCCGAGTGGGAGGGTTGCTTACCACTCGATAGGATTTTTCAAACTTAGGCAAGTACTGGACTGCAGCTAATCCCCCGAGTGGGAGGGTTGCTCACCACTCGGTAGGATTTTTCAAACTTAGGCGAGTACTGGACTGCAGCTAAGCCCCCGAGTGGGAGGGTTGCTCACCACTCGGTACAATTTTTCAAACATAGACGAGTACTGGACTGCTGCTAAGCCCCCGAGTGGGAGGGTTGCTCAGCACTCGGTAGGATTTTTCAAACTTAGGCGAGTACTGTACTGCAGCTAAGCCCCCGAGTGGGAGGGTTGCTCACCACTCGGTATGATTTTTGAAACTTAGGCGAGTACTGGACTGCAGCTAAGCCCCCGAGTGGGAGGGTTCCTCACCACTCGGTAGGATTTTTCAAACTAAGGCGAGTACTGGACAGCAGCTAAGCCCCCGAGTGGGAGGGTTGCTCACCACTCGCTAGGATTTTTCAAACTTAGGCGAGTACTGGACTGCAGCTAAAACCCCGAGTGGGAGGGTTGCTCACCACTCGGTAGGATTTTTCAAACTTAGGCGGGTACTGGACTGCAGCTAAGCCCCCGAGTGGGAGGGTTGCCCACCACTCGGTAGGATTTTTCAAACTTAGGTGAGTACTGGACTGTAGCTAAGCCCTCGAGTGGGAGGGTTGCTCACCACTCGGTAGGATTTTTCAAACTAAGGCGAGTACTGGACTGCAGCTAAGCGCCCGAGTGGGAGGGTTGCTCACCACTCGGTAGGATTTTTCAAACTTAGGCGAGTAGTGAACTGCAGCTAAGCCCCCGAGTTGGAGGGTTGCCCACCACTCGGTAGGATTTTTCAAACTTAGGCGAGTACTGGACTGCAGCTAAGCCCCCGAGTGGGAGGGTTGCCCACCACACGGTAGGATTTTTCAAACTTAGGCGAGTACTGGACTGCAGCTAAGCCCCCGAGTGGGAGGGTTGCTCACCACTCGGTAGGATTTTTCAAACTTAGGCGAGTACTGGACAGCAGCTAAGCCCCCGAGTCGGAGGGTTGCCCACCACTCGGTAGGATTTTTCAAACTTAGGCGAGTACTGGACTGCAGCTAAGCCCCCGAGTGGGAGGGTTGCCCACCACTCGGTAGGATTTTTCAAACTTAGGCGAGTACTGGACTGCAGCTAAGCCCTTGAGTGGGAGGGATGCTCCCCACTCGGTAGGATTTTTCAAACTAAGGCGAGTACTGGACTGCAGCTAAGCGCCCGAGTGGGAGGGTTGCTCACCACTCGGTAGGATTTTTCAAACTTAGGCGAGTACTGGACTGCAGCTAAGCCCCCGAGTGGGAGGGTTGCTCACCACTCGGTAGGATTTTTGAAACTTAGGCGAGTACTGGACTGCAGCTAAGCCCTCGAGTGGGAGGGTTCCTCACCACTCGGTAGGATTTTTCAAACTTAGGCGAGTACTAGACTGCAGCTAAGCCCCCGAGTGGGAGGGTTGCTCACCACTCGGTAGGATTTTTCAAACTTAGGCGAGTACTGGACTGCAGCTAAGCCCCCGAGTGGGACGGTTCCTCACCACTCGGTAGGATTTTTCAAACTTAGGCGAGTACTGGACTGCAGCTAAGCCCCCGAGTGGGAGGGTTCCTCACCACTCGGTAGGATTTTTTAAACTTAGGCGAGTGGGAGGGTTGCCCACCACTCGGTAGGATTTTTCAAACTTAGGCGAGTACTGGACTGCAGCTAAGCCCCCGAGTGGGAGGGTTCCTCACCACTCGGTAGGATTTTTCAAACTTAGGCGAGTGGGAGGGTTGCCCACCACTCGGTAGGATTTCTCAAACTTAGGCGAGTACTGGACTGTAGCTAAGCCCTCGTGTGGGAGGGTTGCTCACCACTTGGTAGGATTTTTCAAACTAAGGCGAGTACTGGACTGCAGCTAAGCGCCCGAGTGGGAGGGTTGCTCACCACTCGGTAGGATTTTTCAATTTGAGGCGAGTACTGGACTCCAGCTCAGCCCCCGAGTGGGAGGGTTGCTCACCACTAGGTAGGATTTTTCAAACTTAGGCGAGTACTGGACTGCAGCTAAGCCCCCGAGTGGGAGGGTTGCTCACCACTCGGTAGGATCTTTCAAACTTTAGGCGAGTACTGGACTGCAGCTAAGCCCCCGAGTGGGAGGGTTGCTCACCACTCGGTAGGATTTTTCAAACTTAGGCGAGTACTGGACTGCAGCTAAGCCCCCGAGTGGGAGGGTTGCTCACCACTCGGTAGGATTTTTCAAACTTAGGCGAGTACTGGACTGCAGCTAAGCCCCCGAGTGGGAGGGTTGCTCACCACTCGGTACGATTTTTCAAACTTAGACGAGTACTGGACTGCAGCTAAGCCCCCGAGTGGGAGGGTTGCTCACCACTCGGTAGGATTTTTCAAACTTAGGGGAGTACTGGACTGCAGCTAAGCCCCCGAATGGGAGGGTTGCTCACCACTCGGTAGGATTTTTGAAACTTAGGCGAGTACTGGACTGCAGCTAAGCCCCCGAGTGGGAGGGTTGCTCACCACTCGGGAGGATTTTTCAAACTTAGGCGATTACTGGACTGCAGCTAAGCCCCCGAGTGGGTGGGTTGCTCACCACCTGGTAGGATTTTTCAAACTTAGGCGAAACGGATTCGCAGCTAAGCCCCCTAGTCAGAGGCTTGCTCACCACTCGGTAGGATTTTTCAAACTTTAGGCGAAACGGATTCGCGGCAAAGTCACCCACTGGGGGATTTCAAACGCAAACAAAAGCAACAGCAACCATTTTGGAAGACTGTAAAGCTCTTGTCTTTGATGAACAAACTACAAAGGTATTTCTTATTACATCTCATCCGAATGAGTACTTAAGTATAAAAGGAGCGGAGCAGCTCTGCGTTCCAAGCCCGTGGCTCGTCTTTCTGATGCTCGACATTGTAAAGATGGTATGCTCCATTGTGGAGAACTCTGATGACAATGAAGGGACCTTCCCAAGCAGGGGCGAGCTTGTGTGGTTTCTGCTGATCCACTCGAAGAACCAAGTCTCCCTCTTGAAAGGCTCGGCCCCTCATGTTTCTGGCATGGAATCGACGCAAGTCTTGCTGATAAATGGTCGAAAGGATTAAGGCCATCTCTCTTTCCTCCCCTAGGAGATCGACTGCGTCCTGCCGGGCCTATTCTGCTTCATCTTTAGAGAAGAGCTCGACTCGGGGTGCATTGTGAAGCAAGTCACTCGGCAGAACAGCTTCAGCTCCATAAACCAAGAAGAATGGAGTTCGGCCAGTCGACAGATTGGGAGTTGTCCTCAATCCCCAAAGAACTGATGGAAGTTCATCGACCCAGGCGCCTGCTGCGTGCTTGAGATCACGCATCAGTCGGGGTTTCAGTCCCTTGAGAATCAAGCCATTTGCTCTTTCTGTTTGTCTATTCGACTGGGGGTTGGCGACTGAAGCATAGTCGACTCGTGTGCCTTGGGAAGCACAGAAGGCTCTCAACTCATCAGAATCGAAGTTCGACCTGTTGTCAGTGATGATGTTGTGCGGAACTCCGTATCTGAATGTCAATTCTCTGATGAAGCTGACGGCAATACTGGCTTCAAGATTCTTGATAGGCTTGGCTTCAATCCATTTGGTAAACTTGTCGACTGCTACAAGCACATGAGTGAAGCTGCTCCTACCAGTCCGCAGGTGTCCAACCATATCCAAACCCCAAATAGCAAAGGGCCAGACGAGTGGAATAGTCTTCAGGGCTGACTCGGGCTTGTGGAACATATTGGAGTAAAACTTGCAGCCTTCACATTTGTCGACTATATCTGTCGCCATTTCATTTGCTCGTGGCCAATAAAATCCAGCTCGGTATGCTTTGGCCACAATGGTCCGAGAGGACACATGGTGACCACAGGTCCCCAAGTGGATGTCTTTGAGGATCACTCGACATTCTTCTGGTGTTATGCATTTCTGGCTGACTCCGGTTACGCTTTCCCTGAACAGTTGTCCTCTTATCACAGTAAAGGCTTTGGATCGACGGACGATCTGTCGAGCCTCTTTTTCATCCTCTGGGAGTTCCTTCCTAAGGATATACGCAATGTATGGCACTGTCCAGTCAGGAGTGATGACCAAAACCTCCATGATCAGGTCGACCACGGCTGGGACTTCGACTTCAGTCGGATCTGTGGCACTCTTAGGCTGCGGGGGCTCTTCAGTGAAAGGATCTTCTTGAACTGAAGGTGTATGAATGTGTTCCAAAAACACGTTGCTGGGAATGGCTTCCCTCTTGGAACCTATCTTTGCCAAATCATCGGCTACTTGATTTTTCAGTCGGGGTATATGATGGACCTCTAACCCCTCAAACTTCTTTACCAACTTCCTCACCGCATTGCAGTAACCATTCATAGCTGGGCTTCTGACGTCCCACTCCTTCATCACTTGATTGACTACCAAATCTGAGTCGCCGTAGACCATGAGGTGACGGACGCCGAGTGAGATGGCCATACGTAACCCATATAAGAGTTCTTCATATTCCGCTTCGTTATTGGAGGAATCAAAGTGAATCTGGAGAACATATCTGAGCTTGTCTCCTCGGGGGGATACCAGTACCACCCCAGCACCGGAACCATTCAGCATCTTGGAACCATCAAAGAACATGGTCCAGTGCTCCGAGTGGACTTGAGTCGGCAGTTGCTGTTCGATCCACTCGGCGAAGAAATCTGCTATTGCTTGGGACTTGATAGCTTTCTTTGCCTCAAACTTAATATCCAAGGGAAGGAGTTCAATCGCCCACTTTGCCACTCGACCAGTTGCATCTCTGTTGTTCAGAATCTCTGATAATGGAGCGTCGCTGACGACTGTAATGGAGTGGTCAGAGAAATAATGTGCAACCTTCTTCGTGGTCATATAAATCCCATAAACAAGCTTCTGATAATGTGGATATCTTTGCTTTGATGGAGTCAAAACTTCGGAAACATAATATACTGGGCACTGAACTTTACAGGCTTTTCCTTCTTCTTCCCGCTCGACCGTAAGTATTGTACTGACGACTTGTCCAGTGGCTGCAATGTAAAGCAGTAAAGGCTCTTTGCTGATTGGGGCAGCAAGCACCGGCTGGGTGGAAAGCAGGGCTTTGAGCTCTGCAAATGCTGCATCAGCTTCAGGAGTCCACTCGAACTTATCAGACTTCTTCATCAGTCAGTAAAGAGGCAATGCCTTTTTACCGAGGCGAGAAATGAATCGACTTAAGGCGGCCAAACAACCTGTAAGCTTCTGGACATTGTGCACACGCACAGGGCATTTCATTCAGAAACTCGTTGGCACCAACTTTCTCTGGGTTAGCGTCGATCCCTCGTTCGGAAACGAGAAAACCGAGTAATTTTCCGCTCGGAACTCCGAATGTGCACTTTGATGGATTAAGCTTGATATCATACCTTCTTAGGTTGGCAAAAGTTTCAGCAAGGTCAGCCAGCAGGTCGGAACCTTTACGTGACATGTCCATAATGTCATCCATGTATGCTTCCACATTCCGACTGATTTGAGTGAGTAAACACTTCTAAATCATCCTCATGAATGTGGCTCCAGCGTTCTTCAAGCCGAATGGCATGGTGACATAAATGAAGCATCCGAATGGAGTGATGAAAGCCGTTTTTATCTCATCGGGTCCATCAGTCGGATCTGATGATACCCGGAATAGGCGTCCAGAAAAGACAATCGCTCACACCCCGCAGTCGAGTCGACAATTTGGTCGATGCGGGGAGAGGGAAATGATCTTTTAGGAAGGCCCGATTGATATGCTTGAAGTCAATGCACATGCAAAGTGAATCGTCCTTTTTAGGGACCATGACAACATTGGCGAGCCACTCGGAGTGGTAAATCTCTCAGATGAACTCAGCTGCCAGGAGCCGAGCCACTTCCTCACCAATTGCTTTTCTCTTCTGTATGGCGGACTGTCGAAGATGTTCCTTGACCGGTTTTACCTTCGGGTCGACTCGCAAACAATGTTCAGCCAGTCCCCTGGGTACACCTGGCATGTCAGAAGGTTTCCATGCAAAGATGTCCCAGTTCTCACGGAGGAACTGGATGAGCGCTTCTTCCTATTTGGAGTCAAGTGAAGTTGAAATATGAGTAGGAGCAGCATTGGGATCGGTCGGGTGAATATGAATCGGTTTGGTTTCACCGGATGACTGAAATGCAGAATTAGTGGCAGGCTTCTTGGAGCGCAACAAATCACTCGGATCTGCATTTTTTTATACTCCTGCAATTCCACTACTACCATTTGCGCATCGGCGATCTTTAGGCCCTTCTGGAAGCACTCTTCTGCCTTCTTCCGATTGCTAGTGATAGTGATCACTCCTTTAGGACCAGGCATCTTCAATTTGAGGTAAACGTAACATGGTCGAGCCATGAAACATGCATAAGCCGGCCTGCCCAGAATAGCATGATAAGCACTCTGGAAATCCACAACTTCAAACATCAACTTTTCTTTGCGGTAATTCTTGGAATCACCGAAAACCACATCGAGGGCGATCTGGCCGAGTGACTCAGCCTTCTTGCCAGGAATAACTCCATGGAAACTCATATTGCTTTCACTGAGGCTGGACATCGGAATGCTCATTCCTTTCAAGGTCTCCGCATACAGTATATTAAGGCTACTGCCACCATCCATCAGAACCTTAGCCAACCGAGTGCCTTCGACGACTGGGTCGACCACCAACGCTTGCCTCCCAGGGGTGGCTATGTGTGTCGGGTGATCAGACTGGTCGAATGTAATGGCAGTCTGAGACCACTTCAAATAACTGGGCGTTGCCGGAGCGACCATGTTCACTTCTCTGTTGATGACTTTCAGTCGACTCTTGCTCTCAACATCAGCAAAAATCATCAGAGTGGAATTGACGTGGGGGTAACCATCATCATCCTCTTCCTTATCCTCAACTTTGTCCGATTCTTTTTCCTTTTCTTTGGGTTGTTTCTCTCGGAACTGCTGGATTAGGAGCCGACATTGTCGAGTGGTATCTTTCGGGTAAATGAGATTACCCTCCTCATCTTTTTTGATGTGAATGTGGCATGGTAAATCCAACACATCATTTCCATCTTGATCTTTTACTTTCTTGGGGTTCCATGGCCCTTTGGGCTTCCCCTTGAACTTTCCTTGGGTCACCGCTAAGGTTTCTCTGGGAGCAGCTGGCTCGGCTTTGCGCTTCTGCTTCCGACTGGAGTTCCCTCCCCCGGTTTCGTGGGCGACTGTTTTGTGCTTGCCACTCCGGAGCCGATCCTCCTCTTCACCATTGTCATACTTGCTGGCAATTTCCATCATTCGACTCAGAGACATATCTCCGGTCCAACCGAACTTCAGATTCAATTCTCAATATTTGACGCCTTCCTTGAAGGCACAAACTGCTTGGTGATCAGACACATTCTCCACCGTGTGGTGCAACGTGATCCATCTCTGGATATAATCTCTCAAAGTTTCATTCGACTTCTGCACACAAGGCTGTAGCTCTGTTAGCCCTGCTGGCCGTTTGCATGTACCTTCAAATGTTCTGACAAACAGTCGGGCAAGCTCTTCCTAGCTATAAACACTGCCAGGTGCTAACTGATTCAACCACGCTCTGGCCGAGCCCTCTAACATCAGAGGAAGGTGCATCATGGCCACTTCATCATTGCCACCACCAATCTGCACAGCCACTCGGTAGTCCTCAAGCCAAGTGTCAGGCTTGGACTCACCAGTGAACTTGCTGACTCCAGTCGCCAACCTGAAGTTGGGAGGAATCACTGCTGCTCTGATGGCTCTGCTTAAACACTCG
Organism: Aegilops tauschii subsp. strangulata; assembly: GCF_002575655.3. Taxonomy (NCBI): domain Eukaryota; kingdom Viridiplantae; phylum Streptophyta; class Magnoliopsida; order Poales; family Poaceae; genus Aegilops; species Aegilops tauschii. Next base: position 153,643,570 of record NC_053035.3, read on the forward strand.
GGACCTGAAACATGCACCCTACTGCCGGTCGAGTAATCTCTATCGTGGCCATCTCTGTGTGCTCTGTTCCTGTCAACCAGACCTTGAACGAGAATGGATCTCGCGGCAAAGCCCGGCTCCCGGGGGTCGACTGGAATCCTTCGCCCACCACTGTGAGGGCGTCTGTCATCGTGTTGCCGAGGCGCGTATGACCCACTCCTTGGGGGATGCGTGGGTACTCGACGACGATCATACTGCTCACGGTTTCTGTACTTATCCTGTCGATCTCCACGTCCCTCACGCCTTGGAGGTGATCTTGGGCTGTGAGCCGACTGAACTGTGTCTGCCATTACAGATCTACTATGAATCCTATTCCGAGACTGTGACACTGCTGTGTTCTGCTCCCCCGCCGCCCGGAGCAAAGCCCGGATTTGCATCAAACCACTACCAGCCTCCGACTGGGAAGGTTTAATAGACTCTGCTATTCGGGCAGCAGCTGTGAGATTCTGGATCGGAGTTCGATATACCTAGGTGGGAGGCGGAAAAAGTTCCCGTCGACTGGACTCAGGAACTCGCTGCCGAGCACGCTCGTCGAGTGCGTGCTGGAGGTTCTCCAGTCGAGTGCGCTCAGCCAAGTTGGCTAGGCGCACCTCCTCCAAGGCCCGGGCCTCGGGGGTTTCTCCAACAATAGGAGTGTGAAGTGCATCCATGTTACGGCGGCGAAGCTCTTCCCTCTACCGCGAAGAGAGGGGCTCGGGGCGGTACTCCTCGTGGACACGCGATGGATCGCCTCCGCCATCGCCACCGTCGTCACGGGGGAAGCCAGGAGGACTATGCGGTCCGTTGACCATTAGGACTTCCACCGCGGGGTCACTGCTGTCGCAATCGGATGCAGTCTCAACGGAGCTAGTCGACATGTCGAACAGGCCGTAGAGAGTTTCGTCGGGCTTGATTGCCGCGACTTGCGGGGTGGCCGACTAGCGAGCCACCGTGTGCCTCACCCACCGCTGGAGCCTCGACCGACCGGAACGCTTGTGCCGGCGGGCAGCACGGAGTGAAGACGCAACATGAGCCGACCGATACTGGGTCGACGGCTGCCGCAAGAGGACGCCGCGGACGCACATGCGAAAGTGCGTTTCCCCATAGACGGGGAGCGCCTCGACGTCGAGTGGAGCCTCTTGGAGCCAAGCGGAGTCGTCGGCGACGAATACGAGCGCGCCGAGACGGATCTCGCGCCCCTCGGCCAATCCTCCGCCTGAAACCATGCTGATGGGGATCGTGAAAATTGCAACTTCTTCAACAAGTCGCTAAGACACCTGCCCCATGGTGGGCGCCAACTGTCGTGGTTCTAAGTTTGACAGTAGAATGGGGGGTAGGGATGTAGAGGCAAGATCCTAGCTGTGGAGAAGTTGTACGCACAAGTTTTACGAGTTTAGGCCCTTCTCGGAGGAAGTAACAGCCCTACGTCTCGGAGCCCGGAGGCGGTCGACTGGATTATATGCGTGTGTGTTACAGGGGGTGCGAACCCTTGTCCCAGAGGAGGGGGTGGCTTATATAGAGTGCGCCAAGACCCCAGCTCCCCTCCGTTACACAGGGTTCAATGTTCATAAAGAAGGAGCGTTACAGGTAACGTCCGTAGTAAAGTGTTATAAATGACTATTAAGTCTAAGGGTAAATGCCCGACCGTTGCTGCGCGGAGTGGCTTTAGGTCTTCTGCACGTCGAGTGGTTTAGTGGTCGAGTGACCTAAATAAGGTGGGTCTCCGAGTGAATGGTAGGTCGAGTGGATTGCACTCGACACCTTTGTTGGGTCCCCTCTATTTACTCTTGAACCTCTTTGCTTCTAGGACAAGGACCTTAGGTAGGACATATAGGTCAGGCCTATTACCCTACCCCAGGACTATGTCCTTATCATATACTGCTACTTCTTGAGCTTGCATTGGTTTTTCCCTTGAAGAGGAAAGGGTGATGCATTACAGTAGACTATTTCCCTCAGTTTTGAGAACCAAGGTATCAATCCAATAGGAGACAACGCTCAAGTCAGCAAATACCTGCACAAACAAACACCAACTTGCACCCAACGCGATAAGGGGTTGTTAATCCATTCACGGTTATTTGCAAAGTGAGATCTGATAGAGATGGATAAACAGTAACGTAATATACGTAATATTTTTGGTTTATGGAACGGAAAGTAAAGTAAAAGATTGCAAAAAAACTAAAATAGAAACTAAAATTGTAGATCGGAAACTTATATGATGGAAAATAGACCCGTGGGCCATAGGTTTCACTAGAGGCTCCTCTCTAGATAGAAAATAATACGGTGCGTGAACAAATTACTGCCGAGCAATTGATAGAAAAGTGCATAATTATGATGATATCTAAGCCAATGATCATGAATATAGGCATCACGTCCTTATCAAGTAGACCGACTCATGCCTGCATCTACTACTATTACTCCACACATCGACCGATTCCTACCTGCATCTAGAGTATTAAGTTCATAAGAACAGAGTAACGCATTAAGTAAGATGACATGATGTAGCGGGATAAACTCAATCAATATGATGAAAACTCCATCTTGTTATCCTCGATGGCAACAATACAATACGTGTCGGTGCCCCTTCTGTCACTGTGATCGAGCACCGCAAGATTGAACCCAAAGCTAAGCACTTCTCCCATTGCAAGAAAAATCAATCTAGTTGGCCAAACCAAATCAATAGTTCGAAGAGGATTGCAAATATATCAAATCATGCATAAAAGAATTCAGAGAAGATTCAAATAATATTCATAGATAAGTTGATCAAAAATCCACAATTCATCGGATCTCGGCAAACACACCGCAAAAGAGTACTACATCGGATAGATCTCCAAGAACATCAAGGAGAACATGGTATTGAGAATCTAAGACAGAGAAGAAGCCATCTAGATACTTGCTATGGACCCGTAGGTCTGAGGTAAACTACTCACGCTTCATCGGAGAGGCAATGGTGTTGATGTAGAAGCCCTCTGTGATCGAATCCCCCTATGGCAGGACGCCGAAAAAGGCCCCTAGATGGGATCTCACGGGTACAGAAGGTTGCGACGGTGGAAACGTGTTTTCATAGCTCTCCTGGTAGGTTTTGGAATATTTGAGAATATATAGGCGGAAGAAGTAGGTTGGTGGAGTCACGAGGGGCCCACAAGGGTGGGGGCGCGCACTACCCCCTGGGCACGCCTCCCGACCTTGTGGCCGCCTCGTGGCTTTCCTGACGTGCACTATAGGTCCTCTAGATGTCTTCTGGTCCAAGAAAAATCATCGTGAAAGTTTCATTCCGTTTGGACTCCGTTTGGTATTCCTTTTCTACGAAACTCTAAAACAAGGAAAAAAATAAACTGGCAATGGGCTCCGGGTTAATAGGTTAGTCCCAAAAATCATATAAAATAGCATATTAAAGAATATAAAACATCCAAAACAGATAATATAATAGCATGGAACAATCAAAAATTATAGATACGTTGGTGACGTATCAAGCATCCCCAAGCTTAATTCCTGCTCGTCCTCGAGTAGGTAAATGGTAAACACAGAATTTTTGATGTGGAATGCTACCTAACATATTTATCCATGTAATTTCTTTACTGTGTCATGAATGTTAAGATCCGTATGATTCATAATAAAAGTTTAATATTGACATAAAAACAATAATACTTCAAGCATACTAACAAGGCAATTATGTCTTCTCAAAGTAACATGGCCAAAGAAAGCTTATCCCTGCAAAATCATATAGTCTGGCTATGCTCCATCTTCATCACACAAAATATTCAAATCATGCACAACCCCGATGACAAGCCAAGCAATTTTTTCATACTTTTTGATGTTCTAAAACTTTTTCAACTTTCACGCAATACAAGAGCGTGAGCCATGGACATAGCACTATAGGCGGAATAGACGGTGGTTGTGGAGAAGACAAAAAGAAGGACATAGTCACACATCAACTAGGCGTATCAACGGGCTATGGAGATGCCCATTAATAGATATTAATGTGACTAAGTAGGGACTGCCATGCAACGGATGCACTAGAGCTATATGTTTATGAAAGCTCAAAAAGAAACTAAGTGGGTGTGCATCCAACTTGCTTGCTCACGAAGACCTAGGGCAATTTGAGGAAGCCCATCATTGGAATATACAAGCCAAGTTCTGTAACAAAACAATTCCACTAGTATATGAAAGTGACAACATAGGAGACTCTCTTTCATGAAGATCATGGTGCTACTTTGAAGCACAAGTGTGGTAAAAGGATAGTAGCATTGCCCTTCTCTCTTTTCTCTCTCTTTTTATTTGGGCATTCTCTCATTTTTTTGGCCTCTTTTTTTAGTCCGGAGTCTCATCCCGACTTGTGGGGGAATCATAGTCTCCATCATCCTTTCCTCACATGGGACAATGCTCTAATAATGAAGATCATCACACTTTTATTTACTTACAACTCAAGAATTACAACTCGATACTTAGAACAAAATATGACTCTATTTGGATGCCTCCGGCAGTGTACCAGGATGTGCAATGAATCAAGAGTGACATGTATGAAAGAAATATGAGTGGTGGCTTTGTCACAAATACGATGTCAACTACATGATCATGGATAGCAATATGACAATGATGGAGCCTGTCATAATAAACGGAACGGTGGAAAGTTGCATGGCAATATATCTTGGAATGGCTATGGAAATACCATAATAGGTAGGTATGGTGGCAGTTTTGAGGAAGGTATATGGTTGGTGTATGGTACTGGCGAAAGTTGCGCGGTACAAGAGAGGCTATCAATGGTGGAAGGGTGAGAGTGCGTATAATCCATGGACTCAACATTAGTCATAAAGAACTCGTATACTTATTGCAAAAATCTATTAGTTATCGAAACGAAGTACTACGCGCATGCTCCTAGGGGGATAGATTGGTAGGAAAAGACCATCGCTCGTCCCCGACCGCCACTCATAAGGAAGACAATCAATAAATAAATCATGCTCCGACTTCATCACATAACGGTTCACCATACGTGCATGCTACGGGGATCACAACTTTAGCACTAGTATTTCTCAAATTCACAACTACTCACTAGCATGACTCTAATATCACCATCATTATATCTCAAAACAATCATAAGGAATCAAACTTCTCATAGTATTCAATGCACTTTATATGAAAGTTTTTATTATATCCCTCTTGGATGCCTATCATATTAGGACTAAATTTATAACCAAAGCAAATTACCATGCTGTTTAGAGACTCTCAAAATAATATAAGTGAAGCATGAGAGTTCATCAATTTCTATAAAATAAAACCACCGTCGTGCTCTAAAAGATATAAGTGAAGCACTAGAGCAATGTTGCCTAGCTCAAAATATATAAGTGAAGCCAAAGAGTATTCTAATTAATCACGATTCAAGCTTGTCTCTCCCAAAAGGGGTGTACAGAAATGATGATTGTGGCAAACTAAAAATCAAAGACTCAAATTATACAAGACGCTCCAAGCAAAACACATATCATGTGGTGAATAAAAATATAGCCTCAAGTTACCGATAGACAAAGACGAAAGAGGGGATGCCTTCCGGGGCATCCCCAAGCTTAGGCTCTTGGTATCCTTGAATATTACCTTGGGGTTCCTTGGGCATCCCCAAGCTTAGGCTCTTGCCACTCCTTATTCCATGGTCCATCAAATCTTACCCAAAACTTGAAAACTTCACAACACAAAACTCAACAGAAAATCTCTTAAGCTCCGTTAGTATATGAAAATAAATCACCACTTTTGGTACTGTTGTGAACTCATTCTTTATTTATATTGGTGTAACATCTACTTCATTACAACTTTTCCATGGTTCATACCCCCGGATACTAGCCAAAGATTCATCAAAATAAGCAAACAACACAAACAAAACAGAATCTGTAAAAAACAGAACAGTCTATAGCAATCTGAATATTTCGAATACTTCTATAACACCAAAAATTCTGAAAAATTAGGAAGACCTAAGAAATTTGGTTATTAATCTTCTGAAAAAAGAATCAACTAAAACACACTCTCCTGCTAAAAATGAGAATTCTTTTCCCGAGAGCAAAAGTTTCTGTTTTTCAGCAAGATCAAATCAACTATCACCGTAAGCTATCCCAAAGGTCTTACTTGGAACAAACACTAATTAAAACACAAAACCACATCTAAACAGAGGCTAGATGAATTATTTAATGCAAAACAGCACCTAAAAAGCAAAAACAAAAAATAAAGTTGGGTTGCCTCCCAACAAGCGCTATTGTTTAACGCCCTTAGCTGGGCATAAAACACGAATAGATCTAAGTATTACCATCTTTGGTATGCAATCCATAAGTGGCTCTCATAATAGATTCATAAGGCAATTTAATCTTATTTTTTGGAAAGTGTTCCATGCCTTTCCTTAATGGAAATTGAAATCTATTGTTTCCTTCTTTCATATCAATAATTTCACCAATCGTTCTAAGGAAAGGTCTACCAAGAATAATAGGACATGTAGGATTGCAATCTATATCAAGAACAATGAAATCTACGGGCACATAATTCCTATTTGCAACAATAATAAAATCATTAATTCTTCCCATAGGTTTCTTAATAGTGGAATCCGCAAGATGCAAATTTAAAGAACAATCATCAAATTCACGGAAACCTAACACATCACCTAAAATTTTTGGAATCGTGGAAACACTAGCACCCAAATCACACAAAGCATGGCATTCATAATCTTTAATCTTAATCTTAATAGTAGGGCCCCTCTCATCATGAAGTTATCTAGGTATAGAAACTTCGAATTCAAGCTTTTCTTAAAAAGATTGCATCATAGCATCAATGATATGTTTAGTAAAAGCTTTGTTTTGATTATAAGCATGAGGGGAATTCAACATGGATTGCTACAAGGAAATACAATCTATTAAAGAAGAATTATCATAATTAAATTCCTTGAAATCCAAAAGAGTGGGTTCATTGCTACTTAAAGTTTTGACCTCTCCAATCCCACTTTTATCAATTTTTTCATCTAGATCTAAAAACTCCGAATCATTATTCAAAGCCTCTGGTTTAGCGGCCATTTTGTTTACTAAGGTAGCTTGTTTATCGGCAATTTGGCCTACTAAATTTTCAAGATGCGCAAACTGAGATTTCAAACCATAAAATTCCTTAGACATATCATCAAGCTCCTTATTCATGTATTCCATAAAAAAATTCTGCTCCTTGAGCTTGTTTCTAAAGAAATTGTTATGCTCAAATTGCAAAGACATGAAGCTTCTAACATTATTTCAATTTCGTCCAACCTCCTAAGGAGAGGCAACGTTTTTTGGTGGGGTCACTTGGACAAAGCAAGCAATCCGACACACAAGCACACAAAAATCAAGTGGAGAAAGCGAACAGAAGAGGGGCGAAGAAAAGGCAAATCTTTTCGAAAATCGTTTTACAAGTGGGGGAGAGGAAAACGAGAGGCGAATGGAAAATAATGTAATGCAAGAGATGACAGTTTATGATTGGTACTTGGTATGTCTTGGCTTGCCGTAGATCTCCCCAGCAACGGCGCCAGAAATTCGTCCTGCTACTTCTTGGGCTTGCGTTGTTTTTCCCTTGAAGAGGAAAGGGTGATGCAGCACAGCAGAGTAAGTATTTCCCTCAGTTTTGAGAACCAAGGTATCAATCCAGTAGGAGACAACGCTCAAGTCACCGAATACCTACACAAACAAATACCAACTTGTACCCAACAAGATAAGGGGTTGTCAATCCCTTCACGTTTATTTGCGAAGTGAGATCTGGTAGAGATGGATAAACGGTAAAGTAATATTTTTGGTATTTTCAGTTTATGGAACGGACAGTAAAAGATTGCAAAGAAAGTAAAACGGAAACTAAAATTGTAGATCGACTTATATGATGGAAAATAGACCCGGGACCATAGGTTTCACTAGAGGCTTCTCTCAAGATAGAAAATAATACGGTGGGTGAACAAAACACTGTCGAGCAATTGATAGAAAAGCGCATAATTATGATGATATCTAAGGCAATGATCATGAATATAGGCATCACGTCCGTATCAAGTAGACCGACTCCTGCCTGCATCTAGAGTATTAAGTTCATAAGAACAGAGTAACACATTAAGTAAGATGGCATGATGTAGCGGGATAAACTCAAGCAATATGATTAAAACCCCATCTTGTTATCCTCGATGGCAACAATACAATATGTGTCGGTTCCCCTTCTATCACTGGGATCGAGCACCGCAAGATTGAACCTAAAGCTAAGCACTTCTCCCATTGCAAGAAAAACCAATCTAGTTAGCCAAACCAAATCGATAGATCGAAGAGACTTGCAAAGATATAAAAACATGCATAAAATAATTCAAAGAAAATTCAAATAATATTCATAGATAAGCTGGTCAAAAATCCACAATTCATCGGATCTCGGCAAACACACCGCAAAAGAGTACTACATCGGATAGATCTCCAAGAACATCAAGGAGAACATGGTATTGAGAATCTAAGACAGAGAAGAAGCCATCTAGATACTTGCTATGGACCCGTAGGTCTGAGGTAAACTACTCACGCTTCATCGGAGAGGCAATGGTGTTGATGTAGAAGCCATCCGTGATCGAATCCCCCTCCCGCGGGACACTGAAAAAGGCCCCTAGATGGGATCTCACGGGTACAGAAGGTTGCGGCGATGGAAAAGTGTTTTCATGGCTCTTCTGGTAGGTTTTGGAATATTTGAGAATATATAGGCGGAAGAAGTAGGTCCGTGGAGTCATGAGGGGCCCACTATTGGGGAACGAAGCATGCAATTTCAAAAAAAGTTCCTACGATCACGCAAGATCTATCTAGGAGATGCATAGCAACGAGAGGGGAGAGTGTGTTCACGTACCCTCGTAGACCGAAAGCGGAAGCGTTAGCTTAACACGGTTGATGTAGTCGAACGTCTTCGTGATCCAACCGATCAAGCACCGAACGTACGGCACCTCCAAGTTCTGCACAATTTCAGCTCGATGACGTCCCTCGAACTCTTGATCTAGCAAAGTGTCGAGGGAGAGTTTCGTCAGCACGACGGCATGGTGATGGTGATGGTGATTTGATACGCATAGGGCTTCGCCTAAGCACGACGGCGTGGAGACGGTTATGATGAAGTTACCGGCGCAGGGCTTCACCTAAGCACTACGACAATATGACCGGAGGAGTAAACTGTGGAGGGGGGCACCGCACACGGCTAAGAAAAAATTGATGCGCTTTGGGGTGCCCCCCCTGCCCCATATATAAAGGAGGAAGGGGAGGAGGCCAACCCTAGGGGGTGCGCCAAGTTGGGGGAAACCCACTAGGACTCCTAGTCCTAGTCGCCCCCCCCCCCCCCCACTTCCTTCTTTCAGAGGGGGAAAGGGGGGAGGAGAGGGAGAGGGAGAAGGAAAGGGGGCCGCGCCCCTCCCCTTGTCCAATTCGGACTCCCCATGGGGGGCGCAAGACAACCCTTGTGGGCTGCCCTCTCTCTCCCCCTATGGCCCATAGTGGCCCATTACTTTCCTCGGGGGGTTCCGGTAACCCCTCAGTACTCCAATAAATACCCGAAACACTCCGAAACCATTCCGTTGTCCGAATACTATCGTCCAATATATCAATCTTTACATCTCGACCATTTCAAGACTCCTCGTCATGTCCATGATCTCATCCGGGACTCCGAATAATCTTTGGTCACCAAAACACATAACTCATAATACAAATCGTCATCGAACGTTAAGCGTGCGGACCCTAAGGGTTCGAGAACTATGTAGACATGATCGAGACACATCTCTGATCAATATCCAGCAGCGGAACCTGGATGCTCATATTGGTTCTGACATATTCTTGGAAGATCTTTATCGGTCAAACCGCAACGACAACATACGTCATTCCCTTTGTCATCGTTATGTTACTTGCCCGAGATTCGATCATCGGTATATTCATACCTAGTTCAATCTCGTTACCGGCAAGTCTCTTTACTCGTTCCATAATGCATCATCCTGCAACTAACTCAGTAGTCACATTGCTTTCAAGGCTTATCATGATGTGCATTTCCGAGAGGGCCCAGAGATACCTCTCCGATACTTGGAGTGACAAATCCTAATCTCGATCTATGCTAACCCAACAAACACCTTCGGAGACACCTGTAGAGCATATTTATAATCACCCAGTTACGTTGTGAGGTTTGATAGCACACAAGGTGTTCCTCCGGTATTCGGGAGTTGCATAATCTCATAGTCAAAGGAATATGTATAAGTCATGAATAAAGCAATAGCAATAAAACTTAATGATCATTACGCTAAGCTAACGGATGGGTCTTGTCCATAACATCATTCTCCTAATGATGTGATCCCGTTCATCAAATGACAACACATGTCTATGGTCAGGAAAGTTAACCATCTTCGATTAACGAGCTAGTTAAGTAGAGGCATACTAGGGACACTTTGTTTTGTCTATGTATTCACACATGTATCAAGTTTTTGGTTAATACAATTCTAGCATGAATAATAAACATTTATCATGATATAAGGAAATAAATAATAACTTTATTATTGCCTCTAGGGCATATTTCCTTCAGTCTCCCACTTGAAGTAGAGTCACTAATCTAGATTACATTGTAATGATTCTAACACCCATGGAGTCTTGGTGTTGATCATGTTTTGCTCATGGAAGAGGATTACTCAACGGGTCTGCAACATTCAGATCTGTATGTATTTTGCAAATCTCTATGTCTCCCTCCTTGACTTGATCCGGATGGAGTTGAAGCGTCTCTTGATGTGTTTGGTTCTCTTGTGAAATCTGGATTCCTTCGCTAAGGCAATTTCTCTAGTATTGTCACAAAAGATTTTCATTGGACCCTTCATTCGCTGCTTCCGAAATAGCTATGTACTCCGCTTCACACGTAGATCCCGCCACGACGGTTTGCTTGGAACTGCACCAACTGACAGCTCCACATTCAATATAACTACGTATTCGGTTTCAGACTTAGAGTCATCCGGATCAGTGTCAAAGCTAGCATCAACGTAACCATTTATGACGAGCACTTTGTCACCTCCATAAACAAGAAACATATCCTTAGTCCTTTTCAGGTACTTCAGGATGTTCTGGACCGCTGTCAAGTGATCCACTCCTAGATTACTTTGGTACCTCCCTACTAGACTTATAGCAAGGCACACATCAGGTCTGGTACACAACATAGCATACATGATAGAACCTATGGCTGAGGCATATGGAATGATTTTCATTTTCTCTCTATCTTCTGTAGTGGTTGGGCATTGAGTCTTACTCAACTTCACACCTTGTAACACAGGCAAGAACCCTTTCTTTGATTGATCCATTTTGAACTTCTACAAAACTTTATCAAGGTATGTGCTTTGTGAAAGTCCAATTAAGTGTCTTGATCTATCTCTATAGATCTTGATACCCAATATATAAGCAGCTTCACCGAGGTCTTTCATTGAAAAATTCTTATTCAAGTATCCTTTTATGCTATCTATAAATTCTATATCATTTCCAATCAACAATATGGAATCCACATATAATATTAGAAATGCTACAGAGCTCCCACTCACTTTCTTGTAAATACAGGCTTCTCCGAAAGTCTGTATAAAACCATATGCTTTGATCACACTATCAAAGCGTATATTCCAACTCCGAGATGCTTGCACCAGTCCATAAATGGATCGCTGGACCTTGCACACTTTGTTAGTACCTTTAGGATCGACAAAACCTTCTGGTTGCATCATATACAACTCTTCTTTAAGAAATCCATTAAGGAATGCAGTTTTGACATCCATTTGCCAAATTTCATAATCATAAAATGCGGCAATTGCTAACATGATCCGGACAGACTTAAGCATCGCTACGGGTGAGAAAGTCTCATCGTAGTCAACTCCTTGAACTTGTCGAAAACCTTTCGCAACAAGTCAAGCTTTGTAGACAGTAACATTACCGTCAACGTCAGTCTTCTTCTTGAAGATCCATCTATTCTCAATGGCTTGCCGATCATCGGGCAAGTCAACCAAAGTCCACACTTTGTTCTCATACATGGATCCCATCTCAGATTTCATGGCCTCAAGCCATTTTGTGGAATCTGGGCTCATCATCGCTTCTTCATAATTCGTAGGTTCGTCATTCTCTAGTAACATGACTTCCAGAACAGGATTACCGTACCACTCTGGTGCGGAACGTACTCTGGTTGACCTACAAGGTTCGGTAGTAACTTGATCTGAAGTTTCATGATCATTTTCATTAGCTTCCTCATTAATTGGTGTAGGCATCACGGGAACCGTTTTCTGTGATGAACTACTTTCGAATTCAAGAGAAGGTACAATTACCTCATCAAGTTTTACTTTCCTCCCACTCACTTCTTTCGAAAGAAACTCCTCTCTAGAAAGGATCCATTCTTAGCAACAAATATCTTGCCTTAGGATTTGTGATAGAAGGTGTACCCAACAGTTTCTTTTGGGTATCCTATGAATACGCATTTCTCCAATTTTGGTTCGAGCTTATCAGGCTGAAGCTTTTTCACATAAGCATCACAACCCCAAAATTTAAGAAACGACGGCTTAGGTTTCTTTCCAAACCACAGTTCATATGGTGTCATCTGAATGTATTTAGATGGTGCCCTATTTAAAGTGAATGCATAACCCCAAAATGATAGCGGTAAATCGGTATGAGACGTCATAATCGCACCAAATCTAATAAAGTACGATTACGACATTCGGACACACCATTACACTATGGTGTTCCACGTGGCGTGAGTTGCGAAACTATTCCACATTATTTTAAATGAAGACCAAACTCGTAACTCAAATATTCGCCTCCACGATCAGATCGTAGAAACTTTATTTTATTGTTACAATGATTTTCCACTTCACTCTGAAATTATTTGAACTTTTCAAATGTTTCAGACTTATGTTTCATTAAGTAGATATGCCCATATCTACTCAAATCATCTGTGAAGGTTAGAAAATAACGATACCCACCGTGATCCTCAACACTCATCGGACCGCATACATTAGTATGTATTATTTCCAATAAGTCAGTGGCTCGCTCCATTGTTCTGGAGAACGGAGTCTGAGTCATCTTGCCCATGAGGCATGGTTCGCAAGCATCAAGTGATTCATAATCAAGTAATTCCAAAATCCCATCAGCATGGAGTTTCTTCATGCGCTTTACACCAATATGACCTAAACGGCAGTGCCACAAATATGTTGCACTATCAATATTAACTTTGCATCTTTTGGCATCAACATTATGAATATGTGTATCGCCACGATCGAGATTCCACAAAAATAGACCACTCATCAAGGGTGCGTGACCATAAAAGATATTACTCATATAAATAGAACAATCATTATTCTCTGATTTAAATGAATAACCGTCTCGCATCAAACAAGATCCAGATATAATGTTCATGCTCAACACTGGCACCAAATAACAATTATGGTCTAAAAATAATCCCGAAGTAGATGTAGAGGCAGTGTGCCGACGGCGATCACATCGACCTTGGAACCATTTCCGACGCACATCATCACCTCGTCCTTAGCCAACCTTCACTTAATCCGTAGCCCCTTGTAGAGACCCGATCCCAATGGACCGTAGTCTCTGTGCTTAAGTGTCATCCCTAGATCGGTATTGCTGACACACACGGTACTCGAGGATTTATTGTAGAGTTCAATCAAACACTTATTAAAACTACTATCTCAAATAAAGTACTTATTACAATAATATGGCTGAAGGCCATCTAAATAAGATAACTGCGGAAGGTTCGAAGATAAATGAGTCCATCCAACTCCACGGCAATACTGAGTGCACGACAACGACCTAGCGCACCTTACTCTTCGTCTGAAAACTCTGCAACATGATACGTTGCAGCCGTGTAGGTCAGCACATGGAATATGTTGGCAAGATAACACCATAGAGCAATGAACAAATAACAGCTATCACTACATGCATATTTGGCTGGTGGAGGCTCTACGGTTATCGTTTGCATAAAGCTAATTTTTCCCTACAATAAAGGAATGTATTTTATTTAACTACGAAGTTTTTTGAAAGGTACCCCCAACTCAATCCCAATTTAACATTAAATAACCCCACAAATTCATTAAGTAAAGTGATGAGATCATCATAATAATTCAAGTACCAGATACTCAAGATGTCCATAACCGGGGACACGACTAACCATGATTAGTTTGTACACTCTACAAAGGTTTACGCAGTTTTCCCAACAAGACTTGATCTCCTCCATTGTATTTCTCGCACTACATGATGTTTGAGAAACCGATGACCGAGACAGAGTCTTTCCGAAGAGATCCCCTTAACCGATAGATAGGTCGGTACACCCACAATCCCCTACTTCTGCTAGCCCATCATGGAAAGGATTCCCACAACTTACTCAACTACGCCAGAGCCCATAATCACTTGTGGCTGCACACGGAAGTTTCTAGCATGAATAATCTTATGATCCCTTTGAACCTGGGTGGCATTCCATAGGATGATCACACGGGTACCCTGGGATCTCCTTGGACAACACTGGATTCCCCCAGGTGCCCACAACCAATCCACCCAGATGTGTATTAAAGTAGCCACCTTAAGTTTCCCTTAGTTATACATAACTCTCACATCTTTCATGAATCTCACAAACCAATCCACGTCTAAGAGCATAGCAAAGTAGTGCAAGCATAACGCAATAATACTCGGGGTTTGATAAAAGACAATAGGTTCCTACCTCATCAACTACTTCCCATACCCACATGTTATCAATGTCCTACTCATGCAATGTTTGAGGGTTGAAACTAATGCATAAAAACTGGGTAATAAAGGGATATGATCAAAGTGTTACTAGCCTTGCTGATGATCGAAAAACCCTGGAGATTCGTAGTAGCAAGCCTCGCACTCCGAAAACTCTATCGTGAACAAACAATAACATACATAAGCACTCAAGCATAAGATGCAAAGGTAAACCCCAAAATAAAATATCTAAACAGAATGTTCAAGTGAAGAGCTTTGATTTGCAAAAAGAATCAATCGAATCGGAGTTACGAAACACAAACTACGATCAACAGAAGTTCAAATTTAAATATGCTTGAACCCAAATTTTAAATTTCCAAAATCATGTTCAAGTTGTTTATCTGGACAGAGGGGAACAAGATGAAGAATTTGGCGTTGGTTTCACTGGATTTGGATAAACGATCAGAAAGTAGTGAGGGTTTGAAGATCAAGGACTAATCTATGATAAAAATAATTACGGATGGGTCCCTGGGCGAAAAATTAAACTAAAAAGAAAAATCTAACGAACGAACGTTCGCTAACAGAAACTAACGAACGTATTCGTTTGTTAACCAAACAAATCGGGTGAACGTACACTAAATAGCATAACCTAATTAATAAACTGATCTAATACGTGAAACTGAAAAAAAAACAAGGGCGGGTTTGTGCGGTTTTACCGGTTCGAGGAAAAAACCGGCGGCGGCGTACTCCGGCGAGGTGGGCAAGCGGCGCGGCAGCGGCGCGGCAGCGGGGCGGCAGGGAGCGGCGCTGTGGCATGGCGCGCAAGCGGTGGCGGCGACACAAGCGGCGGCGACTTGGGCGGCCGGGTGGCTTGAGGAGGAGAGGGCGTGGCGGCGGCGCTATTTAAAGGGGGGCGAGGCCGGCTTGGGGGAGGGGGCCCGAGGCGGATGCGGAATCCAGCCGAACTCCGGCGGCGTGCGGGAGCCGGTCTCCCACGGCTCGGGAAGGCGGTGGCGATGGCTTGGGTCGGCTGGGCTTCGGCCCAGTCGGTCCGAAGAGTTTTTTTTAAATAACAATAATTTCGCCGCAGAGGAAAATAATCCAAAATAAAAATAAATAAAAATGCTAAAATTCCAAAAATAATTTTCACGGTCCTCTCCTAATATTTAGGACAACGTGAACATTTTTTGGGCTGAAATGCAATTTTTTAAAAATGAAATTTTCCCTAATTTAACCAAATAAAAAGCTCAAATAAAATTCAAATAAACATATATTTTATCCAAATTAAATCTCCATTATTTGCTCTATTTTGAGGAAGTCATATTATCTTCTCTCATTATTTTATTTATTTTGAAATAATTGGAAAAAAATTCAAATAAAAATCACCTTGATCCAATTTACTAATTTTGAAAAATTCAAAAATGGAATTTTATGAAAAGCTCCAACTCTCTCACATGGTCCTTGAGTTGCTTAAGGTCTCTAGGATCAAAGTGTCCAAACAAACAAAAATCAAAATGCAACAGAACCAGTATCAAATACCCAGGTGCTACTACGAGCATTAGTAAGGTACACATCAATAACATGTATATCAGATATACCTTTCACTTTGCCATCCTTCTTATCCGCCAAATACTTGGGGCAGTTCCGCTTTCAGTGACCAGTCCCTCTGCAGTAGAAGCACTCAGTTTCAGGCTTAGGTCCAGACTTGGGCTTCTTCCCGGGGGCACCAACTTTCTTGCTATTCTTCTTGAAGTTCCCCTTCTTTCCTTTGCCCTTTTTCTTGAAACTAGTGGTCTTGTTAACCATCAACACTTGATGCTCCTTCTTGATTTCTACCTCCGCAGCCTTGAGCATTGCGAAGAGATCGGGAATCGTCTTGTTCATCCCTTGCATATTACAGTTCATCACGAAGCCTTTATAGCTTGGTGGTAGTGATTGAAGAACTCTGTCAATGACACTATCATCCGGAAGATTAACTCCCACCTGAGTCAAGTGATTATGGTACCTAGACATTCTGAGTATGTGTTCACTGACAGAACTATTCTCCTCCATCTTTCAGCTATAGAACTTGTTGGAGCTTCATATCTCTCAACTCGGGCATTCGCTTGAAATATTAACTTCAAATCTTGGAACATCTCATATGCTCCATGACATTCAAAACGTCTTTGAAGTACCGATTCTAAATCGTAAAGCATGGCACACTGAACTATCTAGTAGTCATCAGATTTAGCTTGCCAGACGTTCACAATGTCAGCAGCTCCTCCTCCAGCAGGCCTTGCACCTAGTGGTGCATCAAGGACATAATTCTTCTGTGGAGCAATGAGGATAATCCTCAAGTTATGGACCCAGTCCATGTAGTTGCTAACATCATCTTTCAACTTAGCTTTCTCTGGGAATGTATTAAAATTCAAGAGAATGGTAGCACGGGCCATTCATCTATGGCATAGATATGCAAGAACTATCAGGACTAAGTTCATGATAAATTTAAGTTCAATAGATCATATTGCTTAAGAACTCCCACTTAGATAGACATGTTGGGGAATGCAGTAATTTCAAAAAAATTCCTACGCACACGCAAGATCATGGTGATGCATAGAAAAGAGAGGGGAGAGTGTAGTCCACGTACCCTCGTAGACCGTAAGCGGAAGCGCTATGACAACGCGGTTGATGTAGTCGTACATCTTCACGATCCGACCAATCCTAGTACCAAAAGTACGGCACCTCCGCGATCTGCACACGTTCGGCTTGGTGACGTCCCACGAACTCTCGATCCAGCTGAGTGTCGAAGGAGAGCTTCGTCAGCACGACGGCGTGATGACGGTGATGATGAAGCTACCGGTGCAGGGGTTCGCCTAAGCACTGCAATGATATGACCGAGGTGGATTATGGTGGAGGGGGGCACCACACACGGCTAAGACAATGTCTGTTGTTGCGTTAAGGGTGCCCCCTGCCCCCGTATATAAAGGAGCAAGGGGGAGGCCGGCCGGACCTTGGGGCGCGACAAGGAGGGGAGGAGTCCTCCTCCTAGTAGGAGTAGGACTCCCCCTTTTCCTAGTCCAACTAGGAGGAGGAAGGGGAAGGAAGGAGAGGGAGAGAGGGAGGGAAAGAGGGGGCGCCGGCCCCTCCTTGTCCAATTCGGACTCCTCAAGGGGGGCGCACGGCCAGCACTATGGCCCCCTCCTCTCTCTCTCTCACAAGGCCCATGTTGGCCCATTAGTCCCCCCGGGGGTTCCGATAACCCCCCGGCACTCCGATAATTATCCGGTGACCCCTGGAACTCATCCGGTGTCCGAAAATAGTCATCCAATATATCAATATTTATGTCTCGACCATTTCGAGACTCCTCGTCATGTCCGTGATCACATCCGGGACTCCGAACTACTTCGGTACATCAAAACATATAAACTCATAATACCGATTGTCACCGAACGTTACGCGTGCGGACCCTACGGGTTCGAGAACTATGTAGACATGACCGAGACACGTCTCCGGTCAATAACCAATAGCGGAACCTGGATGTTCATATTGGCTCCCACATATTCTAGGAAGATCTTTATTGGTCAAACCGCATAACGATATACGTTTTTCCCTTTGTCATCGGTATGTTACTTGCCCGAGATTCGATCGTCGGTATCTCAATACCTAGTTCAATATCGTTACCGGCAAGTCTCTTTACTCGTTCCGTAATGCATCATCCCGCAACTAACTCATTAGTCACATTGCTTGCAAGGCTTATAGTGATGTGCATTACCGAGAGGGCCCAGAGATACCTCTCCGACAATCGGAGTGACAAATCCTAATCTCGATCTATGCCAACTCAACAAGTACCATCGGAGACACCTGTAGAGCACCTTTATAGTCACCCAGTTACATTGTGACGTTTGGTAGCACACTAAGTGTTCCTCCGGTATTCGGGAGTTGCATAATCTTATAGTCATAGGAACATGTATAAGTCATGAAGAAAGCAATAGCAATATACTAAATAATCAAGTGATAAGCTAACGGAATGGGTCAAGTCAATCACATCATTCTCTAATGATGTGATCCCGTTAATCAAATGACAACTCATGTCTATGCCTAGGAAACTTAACCGTCTTTGATTCAACGAGCTAGTCAAGTAGAGGCATACTAGTGACACTTTGTCTATCTATGTATTCACACATGTACTAAGTTTCCGGTTAATACAATTCTAGCATGAATAATAAACATCTATCATGATATAAATAAATATAAATAACAACTTTATTATTGCTTCTAGGGCATATTTCCTTCAGTCTCCCACTTGCACTAGAGTCAATAATCTAGATTACACAATAATGATTCTAACACCCATGGAGTCTTAGTGTTGATCATGTTTTGCTCGTGAGAGAGGCTTAGTCAACATGTCTGCAACATTCAGATTCGTATGTATCTTGCAAATCTCTATGTCTCCCTCCTTGACTTGATCGCGGATGGAATTGAAGCGTCTCTTGATGTGCTTGGTTCTCTTGTGAAATCTGGATTACTTTGCCAAGGCAATTGCACGAGTATTGTCACAAAAGATTTTCATTGGACCCGATGCACTAGGTATGACACCTAGATCGGATATGAACTCCTTCATCCAGACTCCTTCATTTGCTGCTTCCGAAGCAGCTATGTACTCCGCTTCACACGTAGATCCCGCCACGACACTTTGCTTAGAACTACACCAACTGACAGCTCCACTGTTCAATATAAATACATATCCAGTTTGTGACTTAGAGTCATCCAGATCAGTGTCAAAGCTTGCATCGATGTAACCATTTATGACGAGCTCTTTGTCACCTCCATAAACAAGAAACATATCCTTAGTCCTTTTTAGGTATTTCAGGATGTTCTTGACCGCTGTCCAGTGATCCACTCCTGGATTACTTTGGTACCTCCCTGCTAAACTAATAGCAAGGCACACATCAGGTCTGGTACACAACATTGCATACATGATAGAACCTATGGACGAAGCATAGGGAATGACTTTCATTTTCTCTCTATCTTCTGCAGTGGTCGGGCATTGAGTCTGACTCAACTTCACACCTTGTAACACAGGCAAGAACCCTCTCTTTGCTTGATCCATTTTGAACTTCTTCAAAACTTTGTCAAGGTTTGTGCTCTGTGAAAGTCCAATTAAGCGTCTTGATCTATCTCTATAGGTCTTAATGCCTAATATATAAGCAGCTTCACCGAGGTCTTTCATTGAAAAACTCTTATTCAAATTTCCTTTTATGCTATCGAGAAATTCTATATCATTTCCAGTCAACAATATGTCATCCACATATAATATTAGAAAAGCTACAGAGGTCCCACTCACTTTCTTGTAAATACAGGCTTCTCCAAAAGTGGTGATAAAACCATATACTTTGATCACACTATCAAAACGTTTATTCCAACTCTGAGATGCTTGCACCAGTCCATAAATGGATCGCTGGAGCTTGCACACTTTGTTAGCATCCTTTGGATTGATAAAACCTTTAGGTTGCATCATATACAACTCTTCTTCCAGAAATCCATTCAGGAATGCAGTCTTTACATCCATTTGCCAAATTTCAAAATCATAAAATGCAGCAATTGCTAACATGATTCGGACGGACTTAAGCATCGCTACGGGTGAGAATGTCTCATCGTATTCAGCTCCTTGAACTTGTCAAAAACCTTTCGCGACAAGTCGAGCTTTGTAGACAGTAACATTACCGTCAGCGTCAGTCTTCTTCTTGAAGATCCATTTATTCTTGATGGCTTGCCAATCATCGAGCAAGTCAACCAAAGTCCACACTTTGTTCTCATACATGGATCCCATCTCAGATTTCATGGCCTCAAGCCATTTCACGGAATCTGGGCTCATCATTGTTTCCTCATAGTTCGTAGGTTCGTCATGGTCAAGTAACATGACCTCCAGAATAGGATTACCATACCACTCTGGTGCGGATCTTACTTTGGTTGACCTACGAGGTTCGGTAGTAACTTGATCTGAAGTTACATGATCATCATCATTAGCTTCCTCAATAATTGGTGTAGGAGTCAGAGGAACAGATTTCTGTGATGAACTACTTTCCAATAAGGGAGCAGGTACAGTTACCTCATCAAGTTCTACTTTCCTCCCACTCACTTCTTTCGAGAGAAACTCCTTCTCTAGAAAGGATCCATTCTTAGCAACGGATGTCTTGCCTTCGGATCTGTGATAGAAGGTGTACCCAACAGTCTCCTTTGGGTAACCTATGAAGACACATTTCTCCGATTTGGGTTCGAGCTTATCAGGTTGAAGCTTTTTCACATAAGCATCGCAGCCCCAACCTTCAAGAAACGACAACTTGGGTTTCTTGCCAAACCAGAGTTCATAAGGTGTCGTCTCAACAGATTTAGATGGTGCCCTATTTAACGTGAATGCAGCCGTCTCTAAAGCATAACCCCAAAATGATAGCGGTAAATCAGTAAGAGACATCATAGATCGCACCATCTCCAGTAAAGTACGATTACGACGTTCGGACACACCATTACGCTGTGGTGTTCCGGGTGGCGTGAGTTGTGAAACTATTACGCATTGTTTCAAATGAAGACCAAACTCGTAACTCAAATATTCTCCTCCACGATCAGATCATAGAAACTTTATTTTCTTGTTACGATGATTTTCCACTTCACTCTGAAATTCTTTGAACTTTTCAAATGTTTCAGACTTACGTTTCATCAGGTAGATATACCCATATCTGCTCAAATCATCTGTGAAGGTGAGAAAATAACGATACCCGCTGTGAGCCTCAATATTCATCGGACCACATACATCAGTATGTATGATTTCCAACAAATCTGTTGCTCGCACCATTGTTCCGAAGAACGGAGTTTTAGTCATCTTGCCCATGAGGCATGGTTCGCAAGTACCAAGTGATTCATAATCAAGTGATTCCAAAAGTACATCAGAATGGAGTTTCTTCATGCGCTTTACACCAATATGATCCAAACGGCAGTGCCACAAATAAGTTGCACTATCATTATCAACTCTACATCTTTTGGCTTCAATAGTATGAATATGTGTATCACTACTATCGAGATTCAACAAAAATAGACCACTCTTCAAGGGTGCATGATCATTAAAGATATTACTCATATAAATAGAACAGCCATTATTCTCTGGTTTAAATGAATAACCATCTCGCATCAAACAAGATCCAGATATAATGTTCATGCTTAACGTTGTCACCAAATAACAATTATTCAGGTCTAAAACTAATCTCGAAGGTAGATGTAGAGGTAGCGTGTCGACTGCGATCACATCGACTTTGGAACCATTTCCCACACGCATCTTCACCTCATCCTTAGCCAATCTTCGCTTAATCCGTAGTCCCTATTTCGAGTGGCAAATATTAGCAACAGAACCAATATCAAATACCCAGGAACTACTGCGAGCATTAGTAAGGTACACATCAATAACATGTATATCACATATACCTGTGTTCACCTTGCCATCCTTCTTATCCGCCAAATACTTGGGGCAGTTTTGCTTCCAGTGACCAGTCCCTTTGCAGTAGAAGCACTTAGTCTCAGGCTTAGGTCCAGACTTGGGCTTCTTCACTTGAGCAGCAACTTGCTTGCCGTTCTTCTTGAAGTTCCCCTTCTTCCCTTTACCCTTTTTCTTGAAACTGGTGGTCTTGTTGACCATCAACACTTGATGCTCTTTCTTGATTTCTACCTCCGTAGCCTTTAGCATCTCGAAGAGCTCAGGAATTGTCTTATCCATCCCTTGCATGTTATAGTTCATCACGAAGCTCTTGTAGCTTGGTGGCAGTGATCGAAGAATCATGTCAATGACACTATCATCTGGAAGATTAACTCCCAGTTGAATCAAGTGATTATTATACCCAGACATTTTGAGTATATGCTCACTGACAAAACTATTCTCCTCCATTTTGCAGCTGTAGAACTTATTGGAGACTTCATATCTCTCAATCCGGGCATTTGCTTGAAATATTAACTTCAACTCCTGGAACATCTCATATGCTCCATGACGTTCAAAACGTCGTTGAAGTCCCGGTTCTAAGCTGTAAAGCATGGCACACTGAACTATCGAGTAGTCATCAGCTTTGCTCTGCCAGACGTTCATAACATCTGGCGTTGCTCCTGCAGCGGGTTTGGCACCTAGCGGTGCTTCCAGGACGTAATTCTTCTGTGCAACAATGAGGATAATCCTCAAGTTACGGACCCAGTCCGTGTAGTTGCTACCATCATCTTTCAACTTAGCTTTCTCTGGGAACGCATTAAAATTCAACTGAACAACAGCACGGGCCATCTATCTACAACAACATAGACATGCAAAATACTATCAGGTACTAAGTTCATGATAAATTAAAGTTCAATTAATCAAATTACTTAAGAACTCCCACTTAGATAGACATCCCTCTAATCATCTAAGTGATCACGTGATCCAAATCAACGAAACCATGTCCGATCATCACGTGAGATGCAGTAGTTTTCAATGGTGAACATCACTATGTTGATCATATCTACTATATGATTCACGCTTGACCTTTCGGTCTCAGTGTTCTGAGGCTATATCTGCATATGCTAGGCTCGTCAAGTTTAACCCGAGTATTCTGCGTGTGCAAAACTGGCTTGCACCCGTTGTATGTGAACGTAGAGCTTATCACACTCGATCAACACGTGGTGTCTCGGAACGATGAACTTTCGGAATGGTGCATACTCAGGGAGAACACTTGTACCTTGAAAATTAGTGAGAGATCATCTTATAATGCTACCGTTGAACTAAGAAAAATAAGATGCATAAAGGATAAACATGACATGCAATCAATATAAGTGATATGATATGGCCATCATCATCTTGTGCCTTTGATCTCCACCTCCAAAGCACCGTCATGATCACCATCGTCACCGGCTTGACACGTTGATCTCCATCGAAGCATCGTTGTCGTCTCGCCAACTATTGCTTCTATGACTATCGCTACCGCTTAGTGATAAAGTAAAGCAATTACATGGCGATTGCATTTCATACAATAAAGCGACAACCATATGGCTCCTGCCAGTTGCCGATAACTCCATTACAAAACATGATCATCTCATATAATAAAATTTAGCATCATGTCTTGACCATATCACATCACAACATGCCCTGCAAAAACAAGTTAGACGTCCTCTACTTTGTTGTTGCATGTTTTACGTGGCTGCTACGGGCTGAGCAAGAACTGTTCTTACCTACGCATCAAAACCACAATGAGTTTTCATCAAGTATGTGCTCTTTTAACCTTCAACAAGGACCGGGCGTAGCCACACTCGATTCAACTAAAGTTGGAGAAACTGACACCCGCCAGCCACCTGTGTGCAAAGCACGTTGGTAGAACCAGTCCCGCGTAAGCGTACGCGTAATGTCGGTCCGGGCCGCCTCATCCAACAATACCGCCGAATCAAAATATGACATGCTGGTAAGCAGTATGACTATTATCGCCCACAACTCACTTGTGTTCTACACGTGCATATAACATCTACGCATAGACCTCGCTCGGATGCCACTATTGGGGAACGCAGTAATTTCAAAAAAAATCCTACGTGCACGCAAGATCATGGTGATGCATAGCAACGAGTGGGGAGAGTGTAGTCCACGTACCCTCGTAGACTGTAAGCGGAAGTGTTATGACAACGCGGTTGATGTAGTCGTACGCCTTCATGATCCGACCGATCCTAGTACCGAAAGTATGGCACCTCCGCGATCTGCAAACGTTCGGCTCGTTGCCGTCCCACTGTCACAGCCCTAGCTTTAGCCTTGTTGTGGACTAGTCTTGGTTGTTGCATCATGTTTAAATTTTGCCTAAACTTGAAATGGGGATGTTCAAACCCTAGCACCAAATGAAATCCAACTAGGATCAAAATGAAATATTTTAAATGAACCCAAAATGCCCTTTGGAAATGTTCATCATCTCTGATAAAGGTAAAAACCTCTACCAAAAATGATGAACATATTTCTAGGTAATTTCTGGATTTTTGAATTAACTCATATTGTATTTGAATTGGGGCATTTAAATCCTATAAATATTTTGAATGTTCTAATAATTCTGAACTAGTTGAGGGCTGTTGGGAATAATTTCAACATTGCACACAAATATTTCCAGGAGTTTTAAAAATTGTTTAGTTTTTAAACTAAATAAAAAGAGAGGAAAATAAATAGAAAACAGAAATAGAATTAGAAAAGAGAGAGAGAAGGACTCACCTGGGCCACTTACCTGGCCTGGCACTGTGCCGGCCCAGTCCACTGGCCAGCGTCGGTCGTCCTCAACCTCGTGCCAGTGGGCACGAGGGCGTGTGCCCGTGGAGCGGTAGCACGCGCGCGGCC
The DNA here is from genome assembly GCF_002575655.3 of Aegilops tauschii subsp. strangulata. Classification (NCBI taxonomy): domain Eukaryota; kingdom Viridiplantae; phylum Streptophyta; class Magnoliopsida; order Poales; family Poaceae; genus Aegilops; species Aegilops tauschii. The sequence continues at coordinate 153,668,632 of NC_053035.3, forward strand.
ACCGACGGCCACCTCCTGGTTCTGCCGATGCTCGGGATGACTCCAGACGATGCCACGCACCCCCCTGGCCTCTCTCTCCCTCACCCGTGGCCTCTCCCCTCCTCTGCTCTCTCTCCCTCTCACCGGCCGAGCGCCACCCTCGCTTCCCCCATATCCACCAGCCACCGTAGACCTCTATGTCTTGTCCAAAGGCTCCGCCTCGTCCCTCTCTTCATCCTCACCGAGCTACGCTTTGTTGGAAGCCCCCGAACGACCTCACCGAGCTCGTCTTTAACCTCCCGATGACGAGATCGCCTCCGCTGCCCCGCTCGCTTCGGACCTCCCCCGAGCTCGCCTACGCCTCCAAACGACATGGGGTGAGCCCCTCTTCATTTCTCCCCAAGCCCCGTCGCCCCGCACGTCCTCTAGCGCTAGCGCCGCCGTACCCGAAGCTCGCCGCCGCACAGCCATGTCACCTCCGTCGATTCAGACGTTGTAGCTCGCGGGCGAGCACATCAACGTGCTCAGCGTCCCTCCATGAACCCGTAACCACCAACCGTTTCCCTTCCCGAGCGCCGTGGCGCCGAACCCGCCGTTCTCGTAGCTTCGGCCGCCGCGTAAGTCACTGCCGCAGTCGACTTAGGCCACCGGAGCTGCTGCTGCGTGCACCACCCGACGCGGACGAGCCTCCTCGTCACGTAGAAGCCCTACGCCGTCCATTTGGTTGCCGAAGACGCAATCCCGCAGCTCGCCGCCGCATCTATCCTCGCTGGCGTTGAGTCGCCGGAGGGTTTGACCCGAGTTGACCAGGGTTGACCCCCCAAGGGTCATTAACATGTGGGCCCCAACCCTGCTAACTTTGGGATAAGTTTATATTTCAACTTAATTAACCAACTGTCTCACTGACTAGCGGGCCCAGGACCCACTGATAGTTTACTTAGTACTAAATTAACGCTAATTAACCATGTTAATTAGTTGTGTCACTGACCGATGCGTCCCACTGGTCAGGTTTGACCTGGGCCATGCCTGTTGACCTGCTAACATCACACCGACGTCGTGCTGACACAATAAAGCTTTTCTGGGAGTTTAAATAAATCAGAAATGATTTATTTATTTCAGAAAATACCCAAAACTTCTAAAAATCATAGAAATTTAACTGTAACTCCAAATGAAATACTTTATACATGAAATATTATCAGAAAAATCCAGTCTATCCATCTGTATCATTTTCATGCAGGTTAGAACAACTTTTGGCTATTGTTTAGGACAAATCAAATGAATCGCATTTAAATAACCACATGTGGAGTTTGAATTTGAACCTTGGGTTCAAACCAACTTCATTTAATTGTGTTGCTAGTTGCATTAGCTCAATGAACATCATATTGCCATGCCACATTCATGCATCATATTGTTGCATTGCATTCATTGTGTTCTTTCTCTATTTGCCGGTATTTGTCCCCTCTCAGTGGACGTAGTTCCGACGATGAGTTCGATGACACCGATGAAGAGCTATACTATCTTCAGAAGTGCCAGGCAAGCAAAAACCCCTTGTTCATTCTGATACAATCCCACTCTCTCGCTTCTGCTCTCTTTTACTGCATTAGGAGAACAACGATTCAACTGTTACATGCTGCGGTAGTTGAACCCCTTTCCTTTGCATGACCTGTCATTGCCACAGTAAATAGATGAAACCCACTAGCATGAGTAGGAGTTGTTTGAGCCCTGATGTGCCTACTCATTCATGCTTGTTTGTCATGCTTGCTACTGCTTAGAGTTGAGTCAGGTCTGATTCATCGGGGATGAATTGGAAAGTGGTGAACATGTCCTACTATGTATGAGCTAAGTGTGTGAACACGATTTGGTAAAGGTAGCGGTGAGAGGCCATGTAGGAGTACATGGTGGGTTGTCTCATTGAAGCTGTCCTCAGGAACTGAGATCTGTGTTTGTGATCCATGAACAGCTACTACCACATGTTGGGCCCTGAAATATGACCACGCTCGACTTATTAACCGCCCCTGTCCTCTGTCCATGAGTTGCAAGTAGTTTCTGGTGTTTGTAGTATGCTGGAGGCCGTGCGCAGCGCTGACCCGAGGGGTGGGCTGTGATGCGGTAGGCACGTGGCCGGGTATGCCGGGCTCCCGTTTGGTGTCGCAGAACCCTGTACACATCGTTCGGGGCCGTATGTGGAAACCTCGGCCGGACTCCCTGCGGATGGAACCTGAATACGCGATAAACCTGGACTAGAGACTTGTGTGGTTAGTCAGGTCGTGGTCTACACTCACGTCGGCTTTCGCTTGAAGTCTGCCGAGCACATGTCGTGTGCAGATGCTAAGTCGTGGAAACATGTGTGAAGAAGTACACCCCTGCAGGGTTATAAATGATCTATTCGAATAGCCGCGTCCGCGGTAAAGGACCTCTGGGTTGCCTATACAGTTCATAGACAAGTGAAAGTGGATACTCTAAAATGCGCAAGATAAGCGTGAGTGCTATGGATGGCGTTCTCATAGGGAGACGGGGGCGGATCCATAGTGGTGTATTGATTGGTGAATATGTGGACTCGTGTGCGCCACCTCAAAAGAGTTACTTGCAGTCGTAGTTCAGGGTAGCCACCGAGTCAAAGCTGGCTTGTTGCAGTCAAACTCCACCCCCCTTTATTGATACTGATGCATATGTAGCTAGTTCTGATGTAAGTCCTGCTGGGTACATTTGTACTCACGTTTTCTTAATTTATGTTTTTGTAGAGAGACTTCAGTCTCGCTAGTAGTTCCGCGTGGACTTCGATGTTTAGCTTATTACCTTAGCTACGATCTTGTGCCCTCGGCAGGGTCTTGTAGATAGTCAGGCTTCTCAACCTTTTTCTTTTGTAGTTGTCTGTACTCAGACAAGTTAAGCTTCAGCTTGTGCTTGTGCTTGTTCCTTGTATGACTTTTATGCTGGGTCATCACACCCATGTTTGTAATATCTGGCTCTTCGGAGCCTAATGAATAAATACTTTGAGTTGTAGGGTTTTGTTGTGATGCCATGTTGTATTTGCTCATATCGAGCATATTGTGTGTATGATTTGAAATGATTGGTATGTGTGGGATCCGACAAACTAGTTGTTTATCCTTGGTAGCCTCTCTTACCGGGAAATGTCTCCTAGTGCTTCCACTGAGCCATGGTAGCTTGATACTGCTCTGGAACACTTAGGCTAGCTGGCATGTGTCCTTCTTCGTTCTTGTGTCTATTCCTTCGGGGAAATGTCACGCGGTGTCTACCGGAGTCCTGTTAGCCCAGCTGCTACAGCCCGGATTCACTCGCTGATGACCGACACGTTCGTTGCTAGGTCATGTATGCCTGTCCCTGTAAGTTAGTGCCACTTTGGGTTTACGACTAGTCATGTCGGCCCGGGTTCTCTTTCATATGGATGCTAGCGACACTATCATATACGTGAGCCAAAAGGCGCAAACGGTCCCGGGCCAGGTAAGGTGGCACCCGTGGGAATACCGTGCGTGAGGCCGCAAAGTGATATGATGTGTTACATGCTAGATTGGTGTGACTTAGGATCGGGGTCCTGACAGCTTTGGTATCAGAGCCTGACTGCCTGTAGGATTACCAAGCCAAACTGGTCGAAGTTGAGTCTAGAAATGCTTTAGTTATATAAGGGAATTGATTGTGGAAGGGAACGTAAGGCTCTTTTTACTCCTTTACCTTATGCTCTTCTGATCTTAGTCAACCTCTTCTTTTCTACGGGGATTAAGAACTAGGCCTTCTCTTCTATCTATCAGGATGACGTGTTACTAATCCATAGACTTATAGGATTGATGGATTCAAGTCTCAGTTTAGTTTCTAGTACTTCCGTGTGTTAACAGTTATCTCAGAACCTTGATATTGTGATGTTGAGTGGTTATACTATCATTTTGCAGGATGTCTCAAATATTTTTGAGCATTTACAGTCGTTATGCTGTCCGAGTCATCCCAGGTTTCTAAAATAGTCTGATGCATTTGCAAATCCCTTCTTTCCGTTCTCGATGTTCCTCTGGGCCAGATTAACCACACTAATCGTCGAGTTGAGGTACTCTCTTGCCTCGACGTATATGTTGAAGCCATTATTACGACCCTAGGCGTCTTAGAGAACCACTAAGTAATTTAGCAATGCTTTGTATCCCCAGTGTGATGGTTCTGGCCATTATTCTCGAAAGCATCCCGTGATGCCATTTAGTCAGTAGGTATTCCATCTTTGGGTTCTTGAACCCGAGATTCACTCTACTCATTCATGTGATAGTGTTTGCTAGTTCCTTTAGGATATTAGTAACCTTTGCGATAGTCCTCGAGGTCCGTGGTACTTTTCTCTTCCAAATACCATGAACCACTTATGGCATAAGTTCCTCGCTGAACCGAAAGATCACAACCAGAGTGCTCTTGATGAGTTATCGGTTCTATGTTGTGACTCTGACAGTTCTACCTTTCTGCATGGGTTATCCGAAAGAAATGTTGAGCTTTGCTCGACATACTAATCTATGCATCCACAACTCAGAAAGATATATGTTCCTTTGAGTTGTCCCTCTCTTTAGTTGTATCCTGATACCCGTCTATCATTTGATAGTCAAGAGCATGTCATGCATTCATGCTCATCGATACCTCATATTCTTGTGGTCTGTCAAGCCATTCTACTCTGGAATGACTAGGAGAAACAAACTCCGGTACCTTATCCATTTCCAGGATTGGGTCAAAGTAGTTGTATTCTGCAGATCAAATTGCCAATCCAGCCTTTGATCTATTCTACCTTGGGGTGTCACCCTCTTTCATATCAAGAATGACGTGATAATTGCACAATCTCTCATGAATTCTTGATGCAGTGATACTTCTCGCCATCATTATGCATTCCTCGATCCCGTGTTGTCGCAACCGAAATGCCAACAAGTGAACTATGATGTGTGAAACAATACTCCGAGCAACTCGTTGCTTGGTAGTAAATGGACAATATTCTCATTCTTAGCGTGTTGGTTATTGAATCATCATTCTAAGATAGATTGTGCTACCTAGTCCTTATTTCTGGCGCACTCTTCGATCAATGAGTTAGGATTATTCACCCTTGATTATTTGATCATATCGTGTTGCTCTGAAAAGCAAGATTGTTCCCGAGCTTAGTAACATATCGGTGGTTCGTGATGTTCGGAATATCTTCTTAGAAGTATTACCAGGTTGTCACCTCACCGCTATGTTGAGTTCGCGATCATGTTGGTTTTCCTCCAAACCACCCATTCTCCAAGATTCTGTGTTGGATACCCTGAACTAGTCGGTTGAGCTAAACAACAACTTGGAGAGCTGGAAGATAAAGCTTTATATGACTTAGTTCATTCCAAAGGTATACCTTGTGTGTGTGTGTGTGTGTTGAAGAAAGATGATATCTCCATCAATTGGTCGTCGTGATCAGTGGTTGGATCTATTGCCTTGTCAAAACTTTGACTTGAGTATGGGCTATCATCAAGTCAAATCAGAACCAATGATGTCCGTAATGTTGTCTTACTCATGGTTGATCCCTCGAGCATACACCATTACATCTTTTGGTCTGACCAATGCTATCACCGTGTTCACATAATGGTGGAAGTCCAGTGATATGGAAATTCCGATGAGTTGCTATTGAGCCCATCAGCAGCATTTTGTCTCCTCCATGATTCATGTTGAACATCAAGCTAGTGTTGGAAACTTTTGTAAGCATTATCTTCGTGTTCCGTTCATGAAGCCTATGTTTGGATGAAAGAAGTGACTTCCTTTGGTTCACGTGCATTTGATGTAAGTTGCCGCCATGAATTCGAGAAAGTTTGTTTTTGCCTCCACCAGAATCATCCCAAGTCAGTCATGCATGTGTGAAGTATTCTATGGTCTGATAGACTGATCATCTTCATTCCATATGTATTCCCTAGCACACCAAGCCACTGATTGATTTGTTCAAGGAAGGGAAGTTCCTTCTTAAGAGCATGCCTTATGCAAGGACTTCAATATCCTCGATTATGGTTCCCCACCTGAACTCGGTAGTGTTTTATTATAAGACTACTGCGTGGTCATGCTTGTCTGGGACAGCGTGTTCACATGTGTGTAGCAGAACCGGCTCATGTTTTGGAGCTTTCTATCGTAGTTCATCTCCCGAGAATCTCACAACGTTATCTCGTCGATTTGTGTTGCAACTCTTGTTTTCAGACATGTGAGTCTGAAGCATCCTGTTTCTAACCAGATCTGAATCTCAGGCAGATATGATGGTTGGAACATTCCCAACATTTGCATATTGTTCCTAGCTTGCACCCCATTGGGCCAATTTTCCATGGGCTGCCCTTCTCAGCAGTTGTTGTCCAAGAAAATCTTCAAAAGTGGACTTACCATGAGTCCCATCCATTTCCGGTGATAAGCAAAAATCATCCATGGCGTTGTCTTCAACAAGGTAGTCCACATCATCCATTCTAGCCCGAGTGTGCCGTTCTCCCGAACTCCGTCAAACAATCGTTTGTAAATTGCCTTAGGCTGGTATGAACAGCTCCAATGATCTCTATATCAAAAGTAATTCTTTTTGCCACTTAAGGGAATAACTCTATGAGTCACCTTCCCTTAGGTGCCCCGTTATGGAATTATGGCAATTATCTCCTCGCTACTTTGAAACCATGCACCATCTTACTAAAGCGTGGAACTGTTGCCTACCAAATTGAGCCCTTGTCATCTGCTTCTTCCCATTGCTCATGATGTGTGTGTCTCAGCTCAAGAGATGTTCCTACGTCTCACTCCATGAGTTGATCTTGAGTGCTTGATCTTCGAGGAGATTGATTCATGTAGAGTTTCTGGCTGTCATCATCGTGCTGGATGAAGATCTCGAAAGCAAAGACGCCAAGATCAATTTGAAGCAATGGATCATGAAGATCGTGTTAGCTTTGTATCCCCTCTGTCTTCTTACCTCATGTCTTGAATCTCGGGACGAGAATCTTGTTTAATGGGGGTGAGTTGTCACAGCCCTAGCTTTGGCCTGTTGTGGACAAGTCTTGGTTGTTGCATCATGTTTAAATTTTGCCTAAACTTGAAATGGGGATGTTCAAACCCTAGCACCAAATGAAATCCAACTAGGATCAAAATGAAATATTTTCAATGAACCCAAAATGCTCTTTGGAAATGTTCATGGTAAAAACCTCTGCCAAAAATGATGAACATATTTCTAGTTCATTTCTGGATTTTTGAATCAACTCGTATTGTATTTGAATTGGGGCATTTAAATCCTACAAATATTTTAAATGCTCTAATAATTCTGAAACTAGTTGAGGGCTGTTGGGAATAATTTCAATAGTGCCCACAAATATTTCCAGGAGTTTTAAAAATGGTTTAGTTTTTAAACTAAATCAAAACAGAGGAAAATAAATAGAAAACAGAAACAGAATTAGAAAAGAGAGAGAAGGACTCACCTGGGCCACATACCTGGCCTGGCACTGTGCCGGCCTAGTCCACTGGCTAGCGCCAGTCGTCCTCAACCTCGTGCCAGTGGGCACGAGGGCGTGTGCCCGCAGTGCGCTAGCACGCGCGCGGCCACCGACGGCCACTCCTGATTCTGCCAATGCTCTGGATGACTCCAGACGATGCCACGCACTCCCCTGGCCTCTCTCTCCCTCACCTGTGGCCTCTCCCCTCCTCTGTTCTCTCTCCCTCTCACCGGCCGAGCGCCACCCTTGCTGCCCCCGTATCCACCGGCCACCGTAGACCTCTCTGTCTTGTCCAAAGGCTCCGCATCGTCCCTCTCTTCATCCTCACCGAGCTACGCTTCGCTGGAAGCCCCCGAACGACCTCACCGAGCTCGTCTTCAACCTCCCCACGATGAGATCGCCTCCGCCGCCCCGCTCACTTTGGACCTCCTCCGAGCTCGCCGACACCTCCAAACGACACGGGGTGAGCCCCTCTTCGTTTCTCCCCTATCCCCGTCGCCCCGCACGTCCTCTAGCGCTAGCGCCGCCGTGCCCGAAACTCGCCGCCGCACAGCCATGTCACCTCCGTTGTTTCAGACGTTGTAGCTCGCGGGCGAGCACATCAACGTGCTCAGCGTCCCTCCACGAACCCGTAGCCACCAACCGTTTCCCTTCCCGAGCTCCGTGGCGCTGAACCCGCCGTTCCCGTAGCTCCAGCCGCCGTCGACTTAGGCCACCGGAGCTGCTGCTGCGTGCACCACCCAACGCGGACGAGCCTCCTCGTCGCGTAGAAGCCGTCCGCCGTCCATTTGGTCGCCGGAGACGCAATCCCGCAGCCCGCCGCCAGGTCTGTCCTCGCCGGCGTCGAGTCACCGGAGGGTTTGACCCGAGTTGACCAGGGTTGACCCCAAGGGTCATTAACATGTGGGCCCCAGCCCTGCTAACTTTGGGTTAAGTTTATATTTAAACTTAATTAACCAACTTTCTCACTGACTAGCGGGCCTAGTACCCACTGATAGTTTAGTTAGTACTAAATTAACGCTAATTAACCATGTTAATTAGTTGTGTCACTGACCGATGGGTCCCACTGGTCAGGTTTGACCTGGACCGCGCCTGTTGACCTGCTGACGTCACACCGACGTCGTGCTGACGCAGTAAAGCTTTTCTGGGATTTTAAATAAATCAGAAATGATTTATTTATTTCGGAAAATACCCAAAACTTCTAAAAATCATAGAAATTTAACCGTAACTCCAAATGAAATACTTTATATATGAACAATTATCAAAAAAATCCAATCTGTCCATCTGTAACATTTTAATGCATGTTAGAATAACTTTTGGCTACTATTTAGGACAAATCAAATGAATGGCATTTAAATAACCACATGTGGAGTTTGAATTTGAACCTTGGGTTCAAACCAACTTCATTTAATTGTGTTGCTAGTTGCATTAGCTCAATGAACATCATATTGCCATGCCACATTCATGCATCATATTGTTGCATTGCATTGATTGTGTTCTTTCTCTGTTTGCCGGTATTTGTCCCCTCTTAGTGGACGTAGTTCCGACGATGAGTTCGGTGACACCGATGAAGAGCTATACTATCTTCAGAAGTGCCAGGCAAGCAAAACCCCCTTGTTCATTCCGATACAATCCCACTCTCTCGCTCCTGCTCTCTTTTACTGCATTAGGAGAATAATGATTCAACTGTTACATGCTGCGGTAGTTGAACCCCTTTCCTTTGCATGACCTGTCATTGCCACAGTAAATAGATGAAACCCACTAGCATGAGTAGGAGTTGTTTGAGCCCTGATGTGCCTACTCATTCATGCTTGTTTGTCATGCCTGCTACTGCTTAGAGTTGAGTCAGGTCTGGTTCATCGGGGATGAATTGGAAAGTGGTGAACATGTCCTACTGTGTATGAGCTAAGTGTGTGAACACGATTTGGTAAAGGTAGCGGTGAGAGGCCATGTAGGAGTACATGGTGGGTTGTCTCATTGAAGTCGTCCTCAGGAACTGAGATCTGTGTTTGTGATCCATGAACAGCTACTACCACACGTTGGGCCCTGAAATATGACCACGCTCGACTTATTAACCGCCCATGTCCTCTGTCTAGGAGTTGCAAGTAGTTTCCGGTGTTTGTAGTATGCTGGAGGCCGTGCGCAGCGCTGACCCGAGGGGTGGGCTGTGATGTGGTAGGCACGTGGCCGGGTATGCCGGGAGCCCGTTTGGTATCGCGGAACCCTGTACACATTGTTCGGGGCTGTATGTGGAAACCTCGGCCGGACTCCCTGCGGATGGAACCTGAATACGCGATAAACCTGGACTAGAGACTTGTGTGGTTAGTCAGGTCATGGTCTATACCCACGTCGGCTTTCGCTTGAAGTCTGCCGAGCACATGTCGTGTGCAGACGCTAAGTGGTGGAAACATGTGTGAAGAAGTACACCCATGCAGTGTTATAAATGATCTATTTGAATAGCCGCGTCCACGGTAAAGGACCTCTGGGTTGCCTATACAGTTCATAGACAAGTGAAAGTGGATACTCTAAAATGCACAAGATAAGCGTGAGTGCTATGGATGGCGTTCTCGTAGGGAGACGGGAGCGGATCCATAGTGGTGTATTGATTGGTGAATATGTGGACTCATGTGCGCCATCTCAAAAGAGTTACTTGCAGTCATAGTACAGGATAGCCACCGAGTCAAAGTTGGCTTGCTGCAGTCAAACTCCACCACCCCTTTAATGATACTGATGCATATGTAGCTAGTTCTGATGTATGTCTTGCTGGGTACATTTGTACTCACGCTTGCTTAATTTATGTTTTTGTAGAGAGACTTCGGTCTCGCTAGTAGTTCCGCGTGGACTTCGACGTTTAGCTTGTTACTTAGCTACGATCTTGTGCCCTCGTCAAGGTCTTGTAGATAGTCAGGCTTCTCAGCCTTTTTATTTTGTAGTGGTCTGTACTCAGACAAGTTAAGCTTTCGCTTGTGCTTGTTGCTTGTATGACTTGAATGCTGGGTCATCAGACCCATGTTTGTAATATCTGGCCCTTCGGAGCCTAATGAATAAATACTTTGAGTTGTAGAGTTTTGTTGTGATGCCATGTTGTATTTGCACATATCGAGCATATTGTGTGTATGATTTGAAATGCTTGGTATGTGTGGGATCCGACAACCTAGTTGTTTATCCTTGGTAGCCTCTCTTACCGGGAAATGTCTCCTAGTGCTTCCACTGAGGCATGGTAGCTTGCTACTGCTCCGGAACACTTCGGCTGGCCGACATGTGTCCTTCTTCGTTCCTGTGTCTGTTCCTTCGGGGAAATGTCACGCGGTGTCTACCGGAGTCTAGTTAGCCCAGCTGCTACAGCCCGGATTCACTCGCTGATGACCGACACGTTCGTTCCTGGGTCATGTATGCCTGTCCCTGTAAGTTAGTGCCACTTTGGGTTTACGACTAGTCATGTCGGCCCGGGTTCTCTACCATATGGATGCTAGCGACACTATCATATACGTGAGCCGAAAGGCGCAAATGGTCCCGGGCCAGGTAAGGTGGCACCCGTCGGAATACCGTGCGTGAGGCCACAAAGTGATATGATGTGTTACATGCTAGATCGGTGTGACTTAGGATCGGGGTCCTGACACCCTCGAACTCTCGATCCAGCCGAGTGTCGAGGGAGAGCTTTGTCAGCACGACGGTGTGATGACGGTGATGACGAAGCTACCGGCGCAAGGCTTCGCCTAAGCACTGCAACAATATGACTGAGGTGGATTATGGTGGAGGGGGGCACCGCACATGGCTAAGACAATGTCTGTTGTTGTGTTCTAGGGTGCCCCTGCCCTCGTATATAAAGGAGCAAGGGGGAGGCCGGCCGGCCCTTGGGGCGCGCCAAGGAGGGGAGGAGTCCTCCTCCTAGTAGGAGTAGGACTCCCCCTTTCCTAGTCCAACTAGGAGGAGGAAGGGGGAAGGAAGGAGAGGGAGAGAGGGAGGGAAAGAGGGGGCACCGCCCCCACCCCTCCTTGTCCAATTCGGACTCCAAAAGGGGGGGTGCGGCCAGCCCTATGGCCCCTCCTCTCTCTCTCACACAAGGCCCATGTTGGCCCATTAGTCCCCCCGGGGGTTCTGATAACCCCCGGCACTCCGATAATTATCCGGTGACCCCCGGAACTCATCGGTGTTCGAATATAGTCATCCAATATATCTACATTTATGTCTCAGCCATTTCAAGACTCCTTGTCATGTCCGTGATCACATCCGGGACTCCGAACTATCTTCGGTACATCAAAACACATAAACTCATAATACCAATCGTCACCGAACGTTAAGCGTGCGGATCCTATGGTTCGAGACCTATGTAGACATGACCAAGACACGTCTCCGGTCAATAATCAATATCAGAACCTGGATGTTCTTATTGGCTCCCACATATTCTACGAAGATCTTTATCGGTCAAACTGCATAACGTTATACATTGTTCCCTTTGTCATCGGTATGTTACTTGCCCGAGATTCGATCGTCGGTATCTCAATACCTAGTTCAATATTGGTATGGTACTTGTCTCTTTACTCATTAGTCACATTGCTTGCAAGGCTTATAGTGATGTGCATTAGCGAGAGGGCCCAGAGATACCTCTCCGACAATCGGAGTGACAAATCCTAATCTCGATCTATGCCAACTCAACAAGTACCATCGGAGACACCTGTAGAGCACCTTTATAATCACCCAGTTACGTTGTGACATTTGGTAGCACACTAAGTGTTCCGCTGGTATTCGGGAGTTGCATAATCTCGTAGTCATAGGAACATGTATAAGTCATGAATAAAGCAATAGCAATATACTAAATGATCAAGTGCTAAGCTAACGGAATGGGTCAAGTCAATCACATCATTCTCTAATTATGTGATCCCGTTAATCAAATGAAAACTCATGTCTATGGCTAGGAAACTTAACCATCTTTGATTCAACGAGCTAGTCAAGTAGAGGCATACTAGTGACACTCTGTTTGTCTATGTATTCACACATGTACTAAGTTTCCGTTTAATACAATTCTAGCATGAATAATAAACATTTATCATGATATAAGGAAATATAAATAACAACTTTATTGTTGCCTCTAGGGCATATTTCCTTCAAGACATCCCTCAAGTCATCTAAATGATCACGTGATCCATATCAACTAAACCATGCCCAATCATCATGTGAGATGGAGTAGTTTTCAATAGTGAACATCTCTATGTTGATCATATCTACTATATGATTCACGTTCGACCTTTCGGTCTTAGTGTTCCGAGGTCATGTTTGTACATGCTAGGCTCGTCAAGTTTAACCCGAGTATTTCGCATGTGCAAAGTTGTCTTGCACCCTTTGTATGTGAACATAGAGCTTATCACACCCGATCATCACGTGGTGTCTCGGCACGACGAACTATCGCAACGGTGCATACTCAGGGAGAAGACTTATACCTTAAAATTTAGTGAGGGATCATCTTATAATTCTACCGCTGTACTAAGCAAAATAAGGTGCATAAAATACAAACATCACATGCAATCAAAATATGTGACATGATATGGCCATCATCATCTTGTGCCTTTGATCTCCATCTCCAAAGCACCGTCATGATCTCCATTGTCACCGGCTTGACACCTTGATCTCCATCGTAGCGTCATTGTCTTCTTGCCAACTATTGCTTCTACGACTATCGCTAACGCATAGTGATAAAGTAAATCAATTAGATGGCGATTGCATTTCATACAATAAAGCGACAACCATAAGGCTCCTACCAGTTGCCGATATCTTTTACAAAACATGATCATCTCATACAATAACGTACATCACATCATGTCTTGACCATATCACATCATAGCATGCCCTTCAAAAACAAGTTAGACGTCCTATACTTTGTTGTTGCAAGTTTTACGTGGCTGCTATGGGCTTCTAGTAAGAATCGTTCTTACCTACGCATCCAAACCACAAGGATGTTTCATCAAGTTTGTTGTTTTAACCTTCAACAAGGACCATCCGTAGTCAAATTTGATTCAACTAAAGTTGGAGAAACAGACACCCGCCAGCCACCGTTATGTAAAACAAGTTGCATGTCTGTCGGTGGAACCGGTCTCATGAGCGTGGTCATGTAAGGTTGGTCTAGGCCGCTTCATCCAACAAGACCGCCGAATCAAAATAAGACGTTGGTGGTAAGCAGTATGACTATGATCGCCCACAACTCTTTGTGTTCTACTCGTGCATATCATCTACGCATAGACCTGGCAGGGATGCCACTGTTGGGGAACGTAGCATGAAGTTTCAAAAAAATATCCTACTATCACGCAAGATATATCTAGGAGATGCATAGCAACAAGAGGGGGAGAGTGTGTCCACGTACCCTCGTAGACCAAAAGCGGAAGCGTTAGCTTAACGCGGTTGATGTAGTCGAACGTCTTCGTGATCCAACCGATCAAGCACCGAATGTACGGCACCTCCGAGTTCTGCACACATTCAGCTCGATGATGTCCCTCGAACTCTTGATCCAGCAAAGTGTCGAGGGAGAGTTTCATCAGCACGACGGCGTGGTGACGATGATGGTGATTTGATCCGCGCAGGGCTTCACCTAAGCACTATGACAATATGACCGGAGGAGTAAACTGTGGAGGGGGGCACTGCACACGGCTAAGAAACAATTGATGTGCTTTGGGGTGCCCCCCTACCATTGTATATAAAGGAGGAGAGGGGAGGAGGCCGACCCTAGGGCAATATGTGCGGCATTCATCAATTTTTGGTCAAATTGAGGCTTGAGTAGGGCGTAGAAGACTCCTAGACTAGGTGGATTGAAGTTTGGTAGGAGGAAATTTAAATTTGGCACCCCTGGTAGTACTGGATCTAACAGAAGCAGTGGTTGGACCGTTGACCTCCACCTCGGGCAGTACTACCACTCCTCTGGGGCGATACTACCGCTCCCTTGAGGCAGTACTACGGCTCGGGATGCCAACTTCCTCTTCCCTCGTGTCTATCTTTGATCCATTTTGCTTCTTTTGTTTGGCTTATGCAATGTTTTACACCTGCTTTCCCTCGCTCTCTTTTGAGGGTTCCAGGTGATGGCAATTCTAAGCATCAAGTCTGTTGCATGTACCCCGAGCATCCTGGAGGGTCTAAGCGCTATCGCACTTCTGAGGGGGCTGGTGCATCTTCTAGTGCTCAAGTAATGCAGCCCAAGCAGACTACCAAGCAAGTTGCTAACAAGCCAAAGCCGAAGGTCAAGTCTGTGTCAAAGATGTCTGCTAAGGAGTTTTGTGTGGCTCGTCGCCGCAATCCGTATACCCAACCTCAAGATCCTGCTCTTATCAACCGCACCTTTTGGAGCAAGAAGCAGCGCTCTATCTATTTTGATGTGCTCAAAGCAAAGAAGAACCTGTTTGTGAGTGTCAGGTCCATTGACATTCCTTATTTGGAGAAGGATCGTGCCTACTTTGGAGAGGCTCTTGAGATGTGTGCTCAGCTGAATATCCTCAAGGTCATGGAGTTCAACAAGGATTTTGATGCTGACATTGTGGCTCAATTTTATGCCACTGTTCACCTAGTCACTGATGAGGAAAGGACTATGACGTGGATGACTAATGGCAAACTTCTCTCAGTCAAATGGAATGCTTTCATGGAACTTTTGGGATATGAGGACCAAGGGCTTGACAACCCGGTTGGCTTTCGCCCCCACAAGGAGACCACTTCGACTCACAAGTTTGCTCTTTGGCCCTATAGCACGGTGAAGATTTTTCCCGTCACGAAGAAGAAGACATATGAGTTGTTTCCTTTTCGGGACATTCTTCATTGCATCTTCAGGCACACTCTTTTCCCTCGGATTGGGAACTTGGATCAGGTACATTCCTACCTAGTGGATATGTTGCTCTTTTGTCAACATGAGAAGGGTGTAAACACAGGAGAATCTTTGGATGTTTCTCATGTCATGTGGTCGGAGCTCCTCTCTGCCATCACTGAGCAAAGTGTCCCATCTATGGCCCCTTCCTCATGTTACTTATTCAGAAGACATGGGCACACACCTATCCTGATGTCACGTTTGAGACCGCTGACTTCATCTCTCATGAGATCGTTCGACTGAGACAGAAGAAGAACTGGGGTACTTCTGTTTCGGATACAGAGACTCCTTTGGGAGATGTTGAGGCTGAGGATGATGAGGATGACGAGTCGTATTATGAGCCCACTGGAGTGGAGCCATCTTGGGCTAAGAAGCTCAAGTTGAAGGTGAAGAAGTTGTTCTGTATGGAGGCTCACGGGCAGTATATGGCACATGTGTCAGAAAAGAAATCACGCAGTCGTCACAAGGTCCTTATTTGTTAGCTCGGAATAGAGGTTTTCAGTGGGTTAGAGGACAAGATCACTGACGAGGAGGAGTGGATCTCTCAGCACTGCCCCTGGACGGATTCAGAGACTAGTCAGCCTGCTGCTGCTGCCGATGACGGAGGCGAGAGCGACCACGCGGAGTTGTGAGGATGGGGATATCCGACGTTGCTATCACTTGTGATCGTTGTAGCACTCTTTGCCCTTTTGGTGTCTCGATGCCAAAGGGGGAGAGAGTTTAGGGGATTTTCTGAGTTGCGAGTGCGCCTTATTTGCGGTGTCTTTCTCTCTCGTGAACTCTTTTATCATCTGTTTGCTTTGGTTTGGTTTGTGGTTGTGAGACGTGGGTATCTTGTCATATGGTGTGAGGCATATGCTATGTTATCATTATACTTATGTTGTCTAGTACCTTGTTAGTATGTGAGTTTTATGCTTAACTTGTCTTATCCTTATGCTCACATGCTACTCCTTGCATCTTAGTTTACTTCTCCCATATCTCATAGATGCAAGTGTTTCCGGTCTATAAAATATAGGGGGAGTGTTGATCCTAGTGTGTGTGCTTTGCATTCCAAAACCATTCTTAATTAAGTGCACACATCTAGGGGGGGCTGCATTATCTTGTAGATTCTGGGCTTTGCTTATTCTCTTGTTATATCTCTATGCAAATCCCGTATTGTCATCAATCCACCAAAAAGGGGGAGATTGTTAGGGCATATTTCTCTCTCAGTGGTTTTGGTGATTGATGACAATGCTTTTGCGGAGTAATCATGTGCATTGAGCATAGATATTCTTTCATATGGCATGAGATGATTTCTACCCCTCGGTGTTTAAACGAGAAGATGGTGTTTTCTCCTCCGTTTCATTTTCGGTGGACTTGAGTCGTAGGATATAAAGTACTATCAAGAGGTGGTCCGTATCAAAAAGGTTTGGGTGGAATCAACACATACACATCTCCTTTGCACCCCAAGTTCTTTCTCGCTTCCTTGGAGTGTTCTCCGTTGTGTTGGCAGTGGCTCGGGATGGAGCCAGCAGTAGTACCGCCTGTTGCAGCAGGCGGTAGTACCGCTCCAGTACTGCTCATACTACCGCCTCGATTCGGGACTCGAGTTTCTCGTGTCGGGTTCAGTGGTAGTCCAGCGGTGGTCCCACTGGCATACTACCAATGACCCCAACTGGTCCCATTTGAGCAGCGGCAGTAGGAGCAGTAGTACCGCTTATAAGCGGTAGTATTGCGCCTACCACCGCTCTTACTACCACTCGTGGCGTGTTCCTTCTGCCTCTCCCATGTGCTCTCATAGGACTCTGTGCTTCGTCCCCAACGTAGTACCGCTGGGGCAAGTGGCAGTGCCACTGCGGCAAGCGGTAGTACTGCTCCCTCTAGCGGTAGTACCGCACGGTGCAGGCTGAGCACGGGAATAATGGTTGGATCTTTTTCCCCACTATATAAAGGGGTTCTTCTTCCTCAAGAAGACCATCTCTTCCTCCCCCAAACTTCATTGTTGCTCCAAAGCTCATTTTTGCCCGATCTCTCTCCCTAGCCAATCAAACTTGTTGATTTTCTACGGATTGGCTGAGAAGACCCCGATCTACACTTTCACCAAGAGAAATTTGATTCCCCCCACTAATCCCTTGCGGATCTTGCTACTCTTGGGTGTTTGAGCACCCTAGATGGGTGGGGTCACCTCAGAGCCACATTCCATTGTGGTGAAGCTTTGTGGTGTTGTTGGGAGCCTCCAATTAAGTTGTGGAGATTGCCAAAACCTTGTTTGTAAAGGTTCGGTCGCCGCCTTGAATGGCACCACTAGTGGAATCATGGCATCTTGCATTGTGTGAGGGCCTGAGGAGAATACGGTGGCCCTAGTGGCTTCTTGGGGAGCATTGTGCTTCCACACCGCTCCAACGGAGACGTACTTTCTCTCAAAGGGAAGGAACTTCGGTAACACATCCTCGTCTCCACCGGCTCCACTTCTGATTATTTCTTACCTTTACTTTGTGCAAGCTTTACTTGTGTATTATCTCTAGCTTGCTTGTGTTGCTTGTGTTGCTTGCATCATATCGGTTGCTCACCTAGTCGCATATCTAGACAACCTATATGTTGCAAACCCTAATTTGTTAAGAAAAGCTTAAAATTGCTAGTTGCCTATTCACCCTCACCCCTCTAGTTAACCATATCGATACTTTCAGATTGCCATTGCTTCTTTCTTCTTCCTTGCGTATGCTTGGTTTTGCTTGCCTTGATAATTCGTTTGCTTATAAAATGCCTATGCATAGGAGGTATGTTAGACTTAAATGTGTTTGTCACGTGTTTTATGATGCTCTCTTTGTGCTTCAATTTTTGTCTTTCATGTGAGCACCAATGAAATTTCAAAGCCTATCTTAATGGTTATAAAGAAAGAGCTTGTTGGGAGATAACCCAATTTGTTTTCTTTTTTGTTTTGTTGTGTTCACACAATTATGCTACTTTTATGATTCTATTTTTATGTTTTAATTAGTGTTTGTGCCAAGTGAAGCCTTTGGGACGATTTGGTTGATAATTGACTTGATTCTGTGAAAAAACAAAAACTTTGCGCCCAGTACTGGAATTCTTTAAATTCACTGGAACATGATAAACTTTTGATCTTTTTACACATTATTGATATACAAGTTGCCCACGTTTTTCTCAATTTTTGAAAATGTTTGGAGTTACAGAAGTATTGCATTTGTTCAGATTGTTACAAATTATTCTTTTTTTTATAGATTCTGTTTTCGTTGCATAGTTTGCTTATTTTAATGGTGTTATGGATTATATCGGGGGATATAAGTCATGGAGAAGTTGGAATACAGTAGGTATTATGCAATAATAAAATATGAAAGGTTGACAACTGTACCTAGAGTTTATGATTTTCTTGTTGTACTAATGGATCTCACGAGGTTTCTGCTAAGTTTTGTGTGCTGAAGTTTTCATGTTTTGGGTGAGATCACGATGGATGAAGGAATAAGGAGCGGCAAGACCCAAAGCTTGGGTATTCCCAAGGCACCCAAGGTAATATTGTAGGACCACCAAGAATCTAAGCTTGGGGATGCCTCGAAAGGCATCCGCTCTTTCATCTACAATCCATCGGTACATTACTTGGAGCTATATTCATCACATCATATGAGTTTTGCTTGGAGTGTTGTGTATTATAAGAGTCTTTGCTTTGTTTCCTTTTTAGTTTGCCACAATCATTGTTTGCTGCACACACCTTTTGAGAGGGACACACATCTATTCGCGATTTGTTAGAATACTCTATGTGCTTCACCTATATCTTTTGAGCTAGGTAGTTGCTCTAGTGCTTCACTTATACCTTTTAAAATATTTTCACTCTCATGCTTCATTTATATCTTTTTGAGAGTATAATAAATAGTAATGGCAACATGCACAGGTTATGAAATTGTTCCTAATATGACAGGTATTCCAGAGGGATATAATAAAAAGTTTCATGTAGATCACCGAATATGATAAGTTTGATTCGTTGCAATAGTTTTGCGATATAGAGATGGTAATATGTGGGTTGTAGTAGTGAATAATTGTGGTTTACTAAGAATATTGGTGTTAAGGTTTGTGATTCCCAAAGCATGCACGTATAGTCTTTGTTAGGACCGAGAGTATATCGACCAGAGGGGGGTGAATGGGAGATTCAAAATTTCTTTCGAAAGTTTTCAAACTTATCCCAATCACAGCAGCTGAATAGAGTATCGAAGGAAATGAACTAAATCAATCTTCTTCGTCAGAGGCATATTCATTGACGAAAGCATTGATAACAGTACGAGCTTGGGAAATCACAGGTTTAACTACAATGAGAGTAATACAACATGCAAACATATGTAGGAGAATGAGACACAACATGGTACACACTGAAACAAAAGACTATGGAGTGATTTCAGAAGTGGATCCGAGGAATATGATGATAACGAATGAACACAGGCAATGAGAGTGAAACAGGATGAACACAGGTACACAAGACGATGACAACAGAATGAAATGATCACATAAACTGTCGACACAAAGCACGAACAAAAACTTCTAAATGAAATGCAGTAGAGTAGATTGAACCAGTGGTGCTCGATGGCGACAAAGAGATTTGGTAGACCAGTTCACCCGTCTGCCAAAGGGCTACGTTTGGTTGGAGGGGTTGTGACTTAACAAGGATGATAAACTCTCTTCACCCTATTCTCCTTCAAGCAGAGCTGGTCAGACTCAGGTTGATTTCACTCGTGGTAGATCCTTGTTGGCGATCTCCAAACCTTCGGTCGACCTTTGCGAACCACAATCACTCTTGGTTGCTGAAGATCAGGCTCGGTGAAGATAACAACTCTTCAACACTCGAGCCGAAACCTATCCATCTAGAGAGTGCTCAGCTCTCAAGAGCAATAGGTACAAGAACTCTCACTCATAACTACTGTGATGCTAAACCATTGTCTAAGTTTCGGCTCTTGGGTTTTCTCTTAGTGGATCTTAATCTCAAATCACTCGGAGAGGGGTTGCTCAAATCAATCTTCTCATAAATCTCAAGCAGAGCAGGCGCCGGACAAAGCCGGCGTGGGGTGGCTACTTATAGCCGCAGCCTTCCCAGATGGGAAATGATCAAATTAGACATCGGGTTCAGCCAATGACGGAATGACACGAGTCCAACGGTCGGATTTGAGCACAACGGTAACATTTGTTGCGGAGCAAGTAATGCTAACTCCTCGGTCAAAGGCAAATCTCTCCCAGTGAAGAAGATTATAGTCTCTTGCTGGCAAGTATTTGCTCAGAACCCAAAGATATTTCTCTCACAACTTTCATAGGTTTTGGCTAAACATCACAGCGGATCTAAGCATCAAGAACCTATACCCCTCTTAATAGTATGGAGGTCCTATGACTCAAGAGAAAGAAAGAAGAACAACGAAATGAACAATACGTCTTCACCTCGTCTTCGACTTCCATCGTTGCAGTCAATTTCTTCGGACGACAGTACCGAGTCAAAAGCTTTGCTTCAGAAGTAATCTTTCGAGGGGTCGATTTCTTCACATCAATCTTCTTGAATAAAAACCAATCATGTCTTTTCAAAATATAATGTCTAAAGGAAGTTATCCCTACAAAATCATATAGTCTTTTCATGCTCCATCTTCTTAACACAAATTATTTATCATGCACAACCCCGATGACAAGCCAAGCAATTGGTTCAAACTTTTTAACACGCTTCAGCTTTTTCAACTCTCACGCAATATATGAGTGTAATCCATGGATATAGCACTATGGGTGGAATAGAATATGATGTTACAGGTTGTGTGGAGAAAAGAAAATGGAGAAAGTCTCACATTGACGAGGCTAATCAACGGGCTATGGAGATGCCCATCAATTGATGTCAATACAAGGAGTAGGGATTACCATGCAACGGATGTACTAGAGCTATAAGTGTATGAAAGCTCAAAACAAAACTAAGTGGGTATGCATCCAACTTGCTTGCTCATGAAGACCTCGGGTATTTGAGGAAGCCCATCATTGGAATATACAAGCCAAGTTCTATAATGAAAAATTCCCACTAGTAATATGTGAAAGAGACAAAATACGAGACTCGCTGTCATGAAGAACATGGTGCTACTTTGAAGCACAAGTGTGGAAAAGGATAGTACCATTTTCCCTTATCTCTTTTTCTCTCATTTTTTAATTATTTTTTCCGGATTTTTTTGGATCTTTGGCCTCTCTTTTTTTATTTTCGTCCGGAGTCTCATCCCGAATTGTGGGGGAATCATAGTCTCCATCATCCTTTCCTCACATGGGACAATGCTCTAATAATGATGATCATCACACTTTTATTTACTTACAACTCAAGAATTACAACTTGATACTAGAACAAAGATATGACTCTATATGAATGCCTCCGGCGGTGTATCGGGATGTCCAATGATCTAGCGTGACATGTATAAAAAATATGAACGCTGGCCAAGCCACAAATAATATGTCAACTATATGATCATATAAAGCAATATGACAATGATGATATGTGTCATAATAAAATGGAACCTTGGAAGTTGCATGGCAATATATCTCGGAATGGCTATTGAAATGCGATAATAGGTTTGTATGGTGGTTTTTTTAGGAAGATATAAGGTGGCTTATGTGTGAAAGAGCGTATCATATCACGGGGTTTGGATGCTCCAGCAAAGTTTGCACCACAACTCAAGATGATAAAGGGCAATGCACAGTACCGAAGAGGCTACCAAAATGCAGAAAGGTGAGAGTGCGTATAATCCAAGGACTCCCATTAGTCATAAAGAACTCAGATACTTATTGCAAAAGTTTATTAGCCCTCGAAGCAAAGTACTACTATGCATGCTCCTAAGGAGATAGATTGGTAGGGAAAGACCATCGCTCATCCCCAACCGCCACTCATAAGGAAGACAATCAATAATAAATCATCCTCCAATTTCATAGCATAACGAGAGACCATAAGTGCATGCTTCGAGAATCACAAACCTTAACACAAATATTCTTACGAAACCACAATTACTCACTAGCATGACTCTAATATCACCATCTTTATAACTCAAAACAAATGCAATGAATCAAACTTCTCATATATTCAATGATCTTTCTGAAAGTTTTGTTATATCCCTCTTGAATACCTATCATATTAGGACTAAATTCATGACCCAAGAAAATTGCCATACTATTCATAAGACTCTCAAATAATATAAGTGAAGCACGAGAGTTCATCAATTTCTTTAAAATATAACCACCGCCATTCACTAAAAAGATATAAGAGAAGCACTAGAGAAACTACCTAGCTCAAAAGATATAAGTGAAGCACATAGAGTATTCTAACAAATTCACGATTAATGTGTGTCCCTCTCAAAAGGTGTGTCCAGCAAGGATGATTGTGGCAAACTATAAAGCAAAGACTCATATCATACAAGACGCTCCAAGCAAAACACATATCATGTGGTGAATAAAAATATAGCCTCAAGTAATTTACCGATGGATTGTAGACAAAAGAGGGGATGCCATCCGGGGCATCCCTAAGCTTAGATACTTGGTTATCCTTGAATATTACCTTGGGGTGCCTTGGGCATCCCCAAGCTTAGGATCTTGACACTCCTTATTGCTAGTCCATCAAAACTTCACCCAAAACTTGAAAAACTTCACAACACAAAGCTCAACAGAAAACTCGTGAGATCCGTTAGTGAAACAAAGCAAATCACCACTTTTAGGTACTATTGTAAAGTCATTCTGATTTTATATTTATATTATGTCTACTGTATTCTAACTTCTCCATGGTCCATACCCCCCGATACAACCCATAGATTCATCAAAATAAGAAAACCACACAATGAAAAGAGAATTTGTCTAAAACAGAACAGTCTGTAGTAATGTGTATCAATAAAGTGTAAAATGTTCAGAGTTTTTCGTCACTCCAGTGATTTTTAACAATTCTGCTACTCGACATAGAAGTTTCTCTTTTTTCACAGAATCAAATCAACAATCTTCCAAACCATCCCAAAGGTCTTACTTGGCACAAACACTGACTAAAACACTAAAACACAATCATAACAGAAGTATAATTGCATATTTATTGAAAAACAGAAGAAAGAGCAAAAACATAAAAAATAAAATTGGGTTGCCTCCCAACAAGTGCTATTGTTTTACGCCCCTAGCTAGGCATATTGCATAGATCTAGGTATTGTAGTAAATGTGAGGGAGATCATCCATGCTCATCTCATATTCCCTCCTTTCAGGAGCAAGGTTCCTTTGTGGCAAGCAAAAATAATCAAAAGGGGTAAATTTAATAGCATACCGATCTATAAGATCAAGTTTAGGAGGAGGAGGTTCCTCCTTTGGCCCTTTATATGTGATTACTATCTCTTCATTATAAATGTTCCTTTGATTATGATCTCTAAGCTTTTCTTTAAGAACACTCCCTAGCCCATTATTTTATATAGAAAAATTACCATTGAGTTCAGAAATTTTATCAATTAAAATAGATGGGGGAACTTTTTTCCTTAGATTTTCAATTTAAGCAGCATAATCTGGAGATTGTAATCTCTAGATCTCTTCTTGATTAAAAAGGATCTTCTCTATAGGAGGGCAACCACAATTTATATTGTAATGAGAAAATATTTCACGTGCTTCTTTCATAATATGTCCAAATTCATAAGCTAGAAATATAGTGGTAACACGCTTAACGGAAGGATCATGAATATTAGAGAAATCTAGAAGGATCCTTTTTAGGGATGGATGCATGTGAACAAATTGCCTTTCAACTTCAACTATTAAGCAAAGATATTGCATCTGCAAGACTAGAAGTTTTGTTAAGAATTGACCCTCCTAGAAGTCTGGTTGGAGGGGTTGTAACTTAACACGGAAGATAAACTCTCTTCACCCAATTCTCCTTTAACACAGAGCTGATCAGACTCGGGTTGATTTCACTCGTGGTAGATCCTTGTCGGCGATCTCCAAACCTTCGGTCGACCTTCGCGAACCACAGTCACTCTTGGTTGTTGAAGATCACACTCGGTGAAGACAACAACTCTTCAACACTCGAGCCGAAACCTATCCGTCTAGAGAGTGCGCAGCTCTCAAGAGTAATAAGTACAAGAACTCTCACTCAGAACTACCATGATGCTAAACCACTGTCTAAGTTTGGGCTCTTGGGTTTTCTCTCGGTGGATCTTAAACTCACATCACTCGGAGAGGTGTTGCTCAAATCAATCTTCTCAGAAATCTCAAGCAGAGTAGCCGCCAGACAAAGCCGGCACGGGGTGGCTATTTATAGCTTTAGCCTTCCCAGGTGGGAAATGACCAAATTAGACATATGGGTTCAGCCAATGATAGAATGACGCGAGTCCAATAGTCGGATTTGAGCAGAACAGTAACATTTCTTATGGAGCAAGTAATGCTAACTCCAGGGTCCAAGGCAAATCTCTTGCAGCAAAGAAGATTACAGTCTCTTGCTGGCAAGTATTTGCTTGGAACCCAAAGAAATTCCTCTCACAACTTTCATAGGTTTTGGCTAAGCATCACAGCGGATCTAAGCATTGAGAACCTATACCCCTCTTAATAGTACAGAGGTCCTATGACTCAAGAGAAAGAAAGAAGAACAATGAAATGAATACTACGTCTTCACCTTGTCTTCGACTTCCATCTCTGCAGTCAATTTCTTCGGACGACGGTACCGAATCAAAAGCTTTCCTTCAGCAGTAATCTTTCGAGGGGTCGATTTCTTCACATCAATCTTCTCGACTATTGTAATGCACCGAGACCGACGCTCCAGACGGCTTCCATATTTTTCGTTATCGTTGTGTGTATTTATTTGTTTGTTGCATTTCATCATGGCATCATCCGCATTGCATCGGCACCTCGTTGCCGTCATTGTTTTTAAAACTTGCATCCGCTCGTAGTTGCCGTGTCGCCCCTTGCTTTCGTTGACCGTTCCGAGTCAAACCTTGTTATTCGTTTGCCCTCTTGCCTAAACCGGAGTCTCTCTGTACAGTGCACAAACCCCCTTGTGTGCGCGTCCGAAGCTGTCCCGAACCCGAACCGGACTTTCGTTACCGTTGGGTCCGTATCATCCCCAAACATCTATAAAATATCTCTATTTTCTTAATTGGACTTCCTAACCTATATTTTCTCAGTCGTCCGATTTTAATCGGATGATCCAAATACCCCCTTCTTTCCCTATATAAAGACCTCTAATCTAAATATGGACAAACCCTAACTTCTAGGAAGATGTCCCATCCATCCTCCTGCCCGCCGCCACTCTCTACCAAATTCCCCTCGGGATCCATCCCCAACCTACCAGCCTCCTCCTTCCCGATCGAGACAGCCAAGCCTCCAGCTTCTCCTCGATTTCCCTCAGCCGTGCCATGCCGCCTTCCACCACCACCAGGCGACCCCGCGACCTCTCCTCCCCCTCCTGTGTTTTCCCCCCTCTCTCTCTCACGGTGGCCATCTCTCTCTCCTTCACAGGAATGAGCAGGAGCTCGCCAAGCTCCATGGCGCCGCCTCCATTGTCCTGCTTCGTCCGGCGACCCCCGAGAAGCAAGCCGGAGCCTGAGCTCTTTCTTCCACGCCCGCTCTGCCAAGTCCCTCGTCTGGTTCGAGCCAGAGCTCGCCTTCCGCTCGCAAGCACCCGAGGCCCTGCCTCGTCCTCGTCGTCCGCGTCTTCCGCGCCAAGCCCCGTCTCCGTCTGGCCGGCAACGAGCAGTAGCTCGCCGAAGCACGAGCTCCATTGGCTCCCGCCGCTGGCCTACTATGTTCAACACTGGAGACTGCCAGATCCGGCCGCGCTGGGTCGGATCCTCATGTCCCCGCCATCCACGTGCCGCCGGGGGCCACCTCCCCGCCAAGTTCGCCACCGCCGCTCCCCTGCTACCTCCGCTGCCGTTCCTGAGCTCCCCTGCTTCGTCCCCTGCCTCTCTGCTTCGGGCGAGCAAGGAGAGCGCTTGCGTGACCCAGGCCGCTGGCGCACGTGCCCGCGTGGGCCACAAGCACGCCCGAGGCCCAGATCTGCGCCGCTTGGGCCTCCTCCTCTCCAGCTGGGCTTGGCCCATGGGTGAGCAGCCCCAGCCCTCCCCTGTGCACTTTGGGCCAGCCAGTTTCGGCCCCTATAGTGTTTTTTCCTTTGGACGGATTTAATCAATTATCCCAGGATTTATTGTTTTGCAGAAAAACCCTCTTTGTCATGCATATAATAACTTAATAACCATGCATCATTTGTAAAAACATTATATATGAAAAATGCTCAGAATTTCATCTAGTTTCATAATATGCTGCTTTCATCCATGTTAAAATGTTTAAACTTGTTGTTTGCTTTAATTTTGCTAAATGCCAAGTTAAAATGATTTATTCCATAACTAAATAACCGTAGCTCCAAATTTAATAAACTTTATATGTAAATGGAGTGGAAAAATGCCTAGTTTAATGTGGTGCACCTATTTTGCATGTTTAACAACTCTAAAATATGGTTTAGGGAAGAACAGTACCATAACCAAAATATGCAAATGGGGATTCTCCGGAATTGTTGTTTGTTGTTCCGGCCTCATTTAAACTTGCCTAGATAGATAGTATTACTATGCTTCACCTCTTGCCATGTTTAATAACATTTAATATTGTTGGGTACATAAACGAGATAGAACTAAATAATTGATGTGGTGTTTCGTCAATATGCAACTTGTTACATATTGAGCTCCACTTAATTTGTAGTATTGTTTGTGCACTTTGCCATGCCATGCCTCATTAAATCGGACATGCATCATACTTGTTTGTGCATCATGCCATGTGTATGTGGTGGTTGTTTACTATGTTGTTTGTTTCTTTCCGGGTTGCTTCTCTCGTTAGCTTCGGTTTCGTTCCGGAGTTGTGAGGATTCGTTCGACTACGTCCGTTTGTCTTCTTCATGGACTCGTTCTTCTTCCTAGCGGGATCTCAGGCAAGATGACCATACCCTCGAAATCACTTCTATCTTTGCTTGCTAGTTGTTCGCTCTTTTGCTATGCCGCGCTACCTACCACTTGCTATATCATGCCTCCCATATTGCCATGTCAAGCCTCTAACCATCCTTCCTAGCAAACCATTGTTTGGCTATGTTACCGCTTTTGCTCAGCCCCTCTTACAGTGTTGCTAGTTGCAGGTGAAGTTGAAGCTGGTTCCATGTTGAAACATGGATATGTTGGGATATCACAATATCTCTTATTTAAATTAATGCATCTATATACTTGGTAAAGGGTGGAAGGCTCGGCCTTATGCCTGGTGTTTTGTTCCACTCTTGCCACCCTAGTTTCCATCATACCGGTGTTATGTTCCTTGATTTTGTGTTCCTTACGCGGTTGGGTGATTTATGGGACCCCCTTGACAGTTCGCTTTCAATAAAACTCCTCCAGCAAGGCCCAACCTTGGTTTTAACATTTGCCACCTAAGCCTTTTTCCCTTGGGTTCTGCAGACTCAAGGGTCATCTTTATTTTAAACCCCCGAGCCAGTGCTCCTCTGAGTGTTGGTCCAACCTGTCAGCCGCCGGTGGCCACCAAGGGCAACTCTGGGCTCGCCTACCGGAAGTTTGGACAATCCGGTGTGCCCTGAGAACGAGATATGTGCAGCTCCTATCAGGATTTGTTGGCACATTCGGGCGGCTTTGCTGGTCTTGTTTTACCATTGTCGAAATGTCTTGTAACCGGGATTCCGAGACTGATCGGGTCTTCCCGGGAGAAGGAATATCCTTCGTTGACCGTGAGAGCTTATAATGGGCTAAGTTGGGACACCCCTACAGGGTATAAACTTTCGAGAGCCGTGCCCGCGGTTATGTGGCAGATGGGAATTTGTTAATGTCCGGTTGTAGAGAACTTGACACTTCACTTAAATAAAATGCATCAACCGCGTGCGTAGCCGTGATGGTCTCTTTTCGGCGGAGTACGGGAAGTGAACACGGTTTGGGTTATGTATGGACGTAAGTAGTTTCAGGATCACTTCTTGATCACTTATAGCTTCACGACCGTTGCATTGCTTCTCTTCTCGCTCTTATTTGCGTATGTTAGCCACCATATTTGCTTAGTGATTGCTGCAGCTCCACCTCATTACCCCTTTCCTACCCATAAGCTTAAATAGTCTTGATCTCGCTGGTGTGCGATTGCTGAGTCCTCGTAACTCACAGATTCTACCAAAATAGTTGCAGGTGCCGATGATACCAGTGCAGGTGATGCTTCTGAGCTCTAATGGGAGTTCGGCGAAGACCTTGGCCATTACTATGTTTCGTTTTCCTGTTGATCAGTGGTGGCACCCAGTTGGGGACGATCAGGGATCTAGCATTTGGGGTTATCTTCTTTTCGTTTGGATTTGACTGTAGTCGGTCTATGTGTGTATTTTCAATTATGTATGAATTTATTTATGTATTGTATGAAGTGGCGATTGTAAGCCAACTCTCTTTATCCCATTCTTGTTCATTACATGGGATTGTGTGAAGATGACCCTTCTTGCGACAAAACCTACAATGCGGTTATGCCTCTAAGTCGTGCCTCGACACGTGAGAGATATAGCCGCATCGTGGGCGTTACAACTATATGACTTCAACAAATATGGCTCGTTCTTCTCTGCAACGCAGATCTACTTCGGTGAAGTTCCACGAACTCAGCACCGGAGACATCATTTTCTTCAGTTGTGTATGGATTTTTTCTCTCCGTATGCACTAGCAAACAAATCAGTCCATACCTGTTTCTGTCAACAATATCCAACACACAAGGTAGGCAGATATTGCACCAACAATCTCCCCCTTTTTGGATGATTGTTGACAAAATAGATCACATCGAAGGATAGATGATGAATGAAATGTAATGCAAAGAATAATGAAAGTCGAGAGATAAGTACGAAGATAAATTAATCTCCCCCTTAAGATATGCTTCAGATCACGAAGAACCGGAGAAGATGAGATTTTTCTTCGTGAAAGTGTCATTGTCAAATGATCTTATACTTGACTTCTTTCAATGCACTCGACGGTGTGTGAGGTGATTCCTGTCACAAAATCTTCGAAGACAACTAGATTTGAAAGAAGCTTCGAAAGATTTGTGACGAAGGATATAGCATGAGGGTTTTCTCAGAACACAAATTTGATCCACACGAGATGTAGTTTTCATGCATGTTAGATATTCAATATAATCAGAGCAAGAAAATAAATAAAAGTAAATGCTCGGAATGGATATGCTTCAGATGTGGTTTCCGTACAAATCAGAATATAACGCGAGAGATAATTGCGAAGGAAAGACACTTTGTCAGTGAATCATATGGCCTTTACGTAAGGCATAAAAGTTTAGACTGGCATTCTCTTCCTGCAAGGTTAAATAATAAAAGATAATAATCAGCGCATATCCAACCACAACAGTTAAGTCTTTTAGTACTAGAAGTACTTCTCCAACTTAGTATCATCACATGATGATTTCCTGTTCTTCTTCGAGGAGAAAATATATTCCCCTTAAGATAGATAATTATCGAAGATAATCATTCACAGGAAAGACACATTCGATGGTACCTGCAGACATATAGTGTGAAACAAATTATATTGTAGGCGGGGGTTATTAACATTACATGACGTCTGATGTTTCAACACCACATGCAGTGTGATAAGTTCATGAAGCAAATTGTTTGAGGGAAAACCAAAATGCAAAGAAAAACACCCTGCAAACCCCAATAAAATATCACTAGATGTAACTCTCCCCCCTTTTGTCAACAAGTGTCAAAAAGGAAAGAGAAGACATACGAGGAACTACTCTGTGGGAGTATCTTCCAAATCAGAATTAAAACCACTCGACGAATCAATGTCTGAAGAATGAGGAATGGTCGAGGCAGAAGCAGGGATGGCAGCCTTGGCTCTGGAAGACTTGGAGCGATGAACATCTGGCTTGAAGATAAGAGTGTCGGTTGTATCTACAACTTCATCATGGCCGACAAACAACAGATCCATTGAAGTAGAATGCTGTGGGAGCACTGGAGTTTGTCTCCGGATGCGCAGAACAGCAAGCAAGTCTAGGTAGTCATACTCCTTCATGATGCCCTTTTTAGCTAAATCCTTGCAAGAGTAAGGCTTCCTCAATAAGGTCCATGAGTGTTTCCTTGCATCCTTCTCATGCAAAATAATTTGGCGAGTGTGATTATGAATCAGATTCAACTTGGTCATTAACTCCACCTTTTCTTTTCTATCCAGCTTAATGTGGCTTTCCAGTGTCCGCTGTATGCGAATACAAATCTCATAAAGAGATGAATTTTCCTTTCAAGGGATTACAACCTTGGCTTCCTTGAACTTCAGGGCATTTTCCGACATAGAAGCATTTGCAGTAGTATCAACAGGTTCCTTCCCTTTTCCACTATCCTTCACAATGCGCAGAGTGTCACGAACTGGTGGCATGAATACTTTCAGAATGTAAGCCCAGAAGAATTTCTCATTGGTGAGCTGCTCGACAGCGAACATGATCCATGGAGCATAAGGCTTCAATGACTGAGGGACTATCTGCTGCACATGCGAGGTTTCGAATGAAAAGGTCAGGAATGTCGACCTTAATTCCCTGAGACATGGCCAAAAGTGCATTTCCCACAATGCCTTTGATGGAATTCGGTATGTTCATTAGCGTGATAGTATTGCACAGAATGTGAAATACTACTTTGTTGTCATAAGCCAACTTCTTCGGATCAACATCAATGCATTCGTCACCAACCATGGTGGGATCCATCGGGGTGTGGAGTTGTGATTCGAACACTTCCCACAAATGCAGTATGTGCTCTCTGTCCTTCTCAAACTCACATCGAGGAAGATTTATCAAGGCCAAAAAATGATCTACCGAACATTTGATCCTTTCTTTGCCAGTCATCCATTCAAGCGTCCACGATGAGGTGTTTCCAAGTTCTCCTGAGATATATAGTGTGGCATAGAATTGACAAATAACTTCCTTGTTCCAGCCATGATTAAGGTGCATGAATCCCTTCAGAAAAGCATGTTCAATATGATCAATTGCATTATGGAAGAAGGGCATTTCTTTGAGCTCGGTGAAGTTTAATATCTTATGATTGAAAATTATGTTCTTGCCAAACAGGATCCGAGCATAATAGACAGCTTGTTCTTCAGTCCAGAACCTTGGTGACAATGACGTCCTTTCTCCATCGTAAGGGCTGATCCCAAAGAATGCAAGCTTTGAGAGATGAAGTTGTTCGTTGAATGCAGTGCCATTGGGGCCATACCCAGCTGGGAATAGCGGAAATGATTCCTGGGGATTTTTCCGATTTTCTTCATCGCTAACTTCCATCGGCTGAACATCATCAGAGGCTGGCACATTCTCATCGATAGGCTTTAATGGAGAAAGTGGGTTTTTAGCTTTCACGGGCTGATGGCATGGGAGCACTAGTCTGACCTTCAATTTCCTTCGTTGGAACTCCTTTAGCGGCTTTCTCATTCTCAGGCACTAGGGACTTTTCTTTTGGTGAACTCACAATGGGAGGAGGCATAACCACTCCTTCGGTCACTTGAGTCCGTACATTTTCTCCTTCGGTCTGCTGGGGCAAAACTGGTGGTTGATACGTCTCCAACGTATCTATAATTTTTTATTGTTCCATGCTGTTATATTATCAATCTTGGATGTTTTATAATCATTTTATAGTCATTTTATATCATTTTTTGGTACTAACCTATTGACATAGTGCCAAGTGCCAGTTGTTGTTTTTTCCATGTTTTTACATCACAGAAAATCAATACCAGACAGAGTCCAAATGCCACGAAACTCCACGGAGATTTTTTATGGGCCAGAAGGAACACAACGGGCCCTGGCTGTGCCTGGAGGTGCCCCTAGGGGGGCACAACCCACCAAGGCGTGCCAGGAAGTCCAGGTGCGCCCTGGTGGGTTGTGCCCACCTCGGGTGTCCCCCGGACCGCCTCTTTGCTCTATAAATACCCCAATATTCCAGAAACCCTAAAGGCATCGACAAAATATTCATCCAGCCACTGCAGAGTCCAAAACCACCAGATCCAATCTAGGCACCATCTCGGATGGGGTTCACCACCTCCATTGGTGCCTCTCCGACGATGTGTGAGTAGTTCTTTGTAGACCTTCAGGTCCGTACTTAGTAGCTAGATGGCTTTCTCTCTCTCGCTGGATTCTCAATACAATGATCTCTTATCCGTATGATGTGACTCTTTTGCAGTGTGTTTGTTGGGATCGATGAACTTTGAGTTGATGGTCAGATCTATCTTTTTATATCCATGAAAGTTATTTGAGTTTCTTTGCTCTCTTATATGCATAATTGCTTATAGCCTCGTATTTCCTCTCTGATATTTGGGTTTTGTTCGGCCAACTTGATATATTTATCTTGCAATGGAAAAGGTGCTTTGTAGTGGGTTCGATCTTACGGTGCTTGATTCCAGTGACAGAAAGGGAACCGACACGTATGTATCGTTGCTACTAAGGATAAAACGATGGGGTTTATCTCTACATAGATAGATCTTGTCTACATCATGTCATCGTTCTTATTGCATTACTCCGTTTTTTCATGAACTTAATACACTAGATGCATGCTGGATAGCGGTCGATGTGCGGAGTAATAGTAGTAGAAGCAGGCCGGAGTCGGTCTACTAATCTTGGACGTGATGCCTATATAATGATCATTGGCTGGATATTCTCATGATTATTTGAAGTTCTATCAATTGCCCAACAGTAATTTTTTTACCCACCGTTTGCTATTTTTCTCGAGAGAAGCCACTAGTGAAACCTACGGCCCCCGGGTCTTCCTTCTCATATATTTGCCTTTGGGAACTACTCTTTTTCCTTGCATTTATTTTCAGATCTATTAAACCAAAAATACAAAATACCTTGCTGTGTTTTATTTCTATTTATTTTATTTGCGATCTATCTTTCAATCTACTACAAATTTATCTCACGTCCGTTTGCCTATCTTGAGGCGCCGTACCCCGGAAGGGATTGACAACCCCTTTAACACGTCGGGTTGCGAGGATTTGTTATCTGTGCACAGGGGCTGTTTATGTTGTATTGCTTGGTTCTCCTACTGGTTCGATAACCTTAGTTTCATCAGTGAGGGAAATACCTACCGTCGCTATGCTGCATCATCCCTTCCTCTTTGGGGAAATACCGACGTAGTTCTAGCAGACAAGAACTTCCTCGCGCCACTGCTAGGGCGTCATCAAAAGGAATTTCTGGCGCCGTTGCCGGGGAGGATCTTCAACATATACCAGGTTCCTAATCACAAATCTCATCTCCTTGCAATTTACATTATTTGCCATTTGCCTCTCATTTTCCTCTCCCCCACTTCACAAAAATTTTCCGTTTTATTCGCCTCTCTTTTCCGTTCGCCATTTTCTTGTCAGATCTTTTTTTGAGTGCAATCTTGTTGTGTGGTCATCATGACTCAAGAGAACACCAAGTTATGTGATTTCTCAAATACCAATAACAATGATTTTATCGGCACTCTGATTGCTCCTCCCGCCACTAGTGCGAAGTCTTATGATATTAATACTGCTTTGCTGAATCTTGTTATGAAAGATCAATTTTCCGATACTCCTAATGAGGATGTCGCGTCCCATCTTAATACCTTCGTGGACTTATGCGATATGCAAAATAAAAAAGATGTGGACAATGATGTGGTGAAGATGAAATTATTTCCATTTTCTTTGCGTGATTCTGCAAAAATTTGGTTCTCTTCTTTGCCTCGCAAAAGTATCAATTCTTGGAATAAGTGCAAAGATGCTTTTATCACTAAGTATTTTCCTCCTGAAAAAATTATTTCCCTTAGAACCCAGATCATGAATTTCAAGCAACTTGAACATGAGCATGTTGCACAATCTTGGGAACGGATGAAAATGATGTCGAGGAATTGCCCAACTCATGGGTTAAATCTTTGGATGATCATACAAATTTTTTATGTGGGATTGAATTTTGTTTCTCGTAATCTTTTAGATTCCGCCGCAGGTGGTACTTTTATGGAAATTTCTTTGGGTGAAGCCACCAAATTGCTTGATAATATCATGGCAAATTACTCACAATGGCATACCGAAAGAGCTCCTACTAGTAAAAAAGTTAATCCGGTTGAAGAAATTTCTTCTTTGAGTGATAAAGTTGATGCTCTTATGAAATTGGTTGCTAGTAAAAGTGCTCCTATTGATTTCAATGATATGCCTTTGTCTACTTTGATTGAGGAAAATAATTATGCCATAGATGTGAATTTTATCTCTCAAAATAATTTCAATAACAATGCTTATAGAGGTAATTTTAATCCTAGAGCTTTTCCTAGTAATTCCTCTAATAATTATGGTAATTCCTATGGAAATCAATCTTATAATAATAATAGGAACACCTCTGATCTTGAGAACAATATTAAAGAATTTATCAACACACAAAAAGTTTTCAACACTTCCATAGAAGAAAAGTTGGGTAAGATTGATGATTTGTCTAGAAGTGTTGATAGAATTGCTCATGATGTGGAAAATCTCAAGATGAAAATTTTTGTGCCTAAGGTAGATGAATCAATTAAAGCTCTTTATTTTCTATGGATGAAAGTAAGAAAATAACCGCTATGCTTAGAGCTAAAAGAGAATTTTTAGAAAAAGCGTTTTCTAGTGATTTCTTTCGTAAAAGTGATGAAGATCTTAAAATGATTGGTGTTTCTTCTATTGATTCCTTGTTTAGTAAAGTTAATATTTATGAAAAAGGGACTAGAGAAGAGTCAACGTTAGGTAGAAGGCTTCCTATATTTCGGAGGGTCAAAATCTTGTTGAGAAAATTGATGAAAGTGGGTTTGGAGAGGTCAAAACATTAACTAGTGATGTGCCCACTCTTTTGGATTAAAAACACTTTAATTATGATAGTTGCTCTTTGATTGATTTTATTTCTTTGTTGCAATCCATGATAAATTCACCCCATGCTTATGAATAAAATAAAGCTTTTACTAAACATATTATGGATGCTATGATGAAAGCTTTCGAAGAAAAACTGGAATTAGAAGTTTCAATTCCTAGAAAATTGCATGATGAATGGGAACCTACTATCAAAGTCAAGATTAAAAATTATGAGTGTTTTGCTTTGTGTGACTTGGGTACTAGTGTTTATACAATTCCGAAATCTTTATGTGATGTGCTTGGTCTTACTAATCTTGAAGAATGTTCTTTGAATTTGCACTTGGCGGATTCTACTATTAAAAAGCCTATGGAAAGAATTAATGATGTTCTTATTCTTGCAAATAGGAATTATGTGCCCATAGATTTTATTGTTCTTGATATCGATTGCAATCCGTCTTGTCCAATTATTCTTGGTAGACCGTTTTTACGCATTATCGGTGCCGTGATTGATATGAAAGAAGGCAATGTTAAGTTCCAACTTCCTTTGAGGAAGGGTATGGAACACTTTACTAGAACAAGAATTAAGCCACCTTATGAATCAATCATGAGGTCATCTTATGGATCTCGAACCAAAGATGACAAAACTTAGATCATTGCTTTATGCCTAACTAAGGGCGTAAAACTATAGCGCTTGTTGGGAGGCAACCCAATGAATAAATTTTATTTTTTTCTTTTTTCTTTCTGTTCTTGAGTGTTAGAACAATTATGATACTGGTATGATTGTGTTTTTTGTGTTTTAATTAGTGTTTGTGCCAAGTAGAACTGATAGGATCTTCTTGGGTGATAGTTGCTTGATCTTGCTGAAAAAGACAAAAAGTTTGCACTCACGAAAACAATTCTCATTTTTTGTCAGAAAGAGCTTTTTCCCTGATTCTTTTTAAGAAGATTAATATACAAATTACCTAGGTTTTCCTATTTGTTTCGGAATTTTTTGAGTTCCAGAAGTTTTCGAAAAATTCAGATTGCTACAGACTGTTCTGTTTTGACAGATTCTGTTTTCTTTGTGTTGTGTGCTTATTTTGATGGCTATATGGTTTTCTTTGATGAGTTTTTGCCATAGAAAAGTTGGAATACAGTAAATATAATACAAAAACAAAATATGAATTGGCTTGATATAGTACTTATAGTAGTGGTTTGCTTTCTTATACTAACGGATCTCACGAAGGTTTTGTTGAGTTTTGTGTGATTGAAGTTTTCAAGTTTTGGGTTATCTTACGATGGATGAAGGAAGGATAGAAGAGCCTAAGCTTGGGGATGCCCCGGCATCCCGAGCTATTATCCAAAAATGAGCAACCAACTAAACTTGGGGATGCCCCCGGGTGGCATCCCCGCTTTCTTCCAACGACCATCGGTATTTTACTCGAAACTATATTTTTATTCGTCACATAATATGTGTTTTGCTTGAAGCGTCTTGTATTATATGAGTCTTTGCTTGTTTTATTTTTTGTTTTAAGTCTTGATCCCTTGCTGGACACACCTATTTGGGAGAGCCAAAATTATGTCATGACTTGTTAGAATTGCTCTCTATGCTTCACTTCAATTTTTATGAGCGATGGACTTGCTCTAGTGCTTCACTTATATCTTTTTAAGCACGGTGTGCTTAGTATTTTTGAAGAAATGCTCTCTTGCTTCACTTAGATTTATTTGAGAGTTCGTAAAATTTTCAAGAAATTCTCTTTTGCTTCACTTAAACTATTTTGAGAGAAAGAAAAAAAATTATGCTCATGATCTTCACTTATATTTGTTTGAGCTTATGAAAAGCAACACATGAAAATTAGTCCCAAAGTGATAGATATCCAAGAAGGATATGATAAAAACTTTCATGAAGATCTGGATAAAATAAACTTGATTCTTAGTAATAGTTTTGAGATATGATGATGTGATATGTGAGTTATGTTGATGAGTAATTATGCTTTAGTAAGAATATTGGTGTTAAGGTTTGTGATTCCCTATGCAAGTACGAAATTCAATAGTCATGCAATGAAATTATATCCTACTTGTGGTGCATTATTCGGTGTTATTTATGCTTAATGCTTGCTTATGAGATTATCCGTTTCTTGGTTGATCGCTTCTCAATCTTTTGCTAGCCTTCATTTTGCACCAAGTATGATCTCTACTTGTGCATCCAAAATCCTTTAAACCAGTTTTGCCACATGAGTCCACTATATCTACCTATATGTGGTATTCTTTTGCCGTTCTAAGCAAATTTGCATGTGCCATCTCTAATTTTCAAAATAAACTTCTCTTTTGTGTGTTTGTTTCGCTCGCGGAGCGGTGATGGGTGGCTAATATTTTCCATGCTAGATGTGTTATTCTCACGATGAGTGTTTATTCACTTGTCATTGCACAAGAGTAAGGCAAAGGTTTTAGGGATGCCCACTCCCGAAATGCAAAAATGAACTTACTTTATGTTGTCAAATAATAAATTCCGTGGAAAGTGTTGGTATGGAGGGCACCCGTGGATACAGTTAGCCATGGAAGGTGAAAGTATGGTGGAAAAAGGAATAAACTTTATTTTCTGTTTGGGAACCGCCTACGATATATCTAGCATGGAAAGTGTTGGGAACTCTAAGTCGTTTTCGTTGGTGGGATGGATACACCTCCCAAAATGTTTTTATCTCTAATTTTTTCGCTTTGATCTCTGGCACCTCTACAAATCCCTACTTCCCTCTGCGAAGGGCCTTTCTTTTACTTTATGTAATTTTTATTTGTGAGTATCCATCTTCTCTTATAAAAGCACCAACTAGGAGGCAATATGATCGTACTTAATGTAACATCCCAAATTTTCAATTTGGATTGTTATACATAGATCATCATTGCATATCATAATTTTTTTGCATTTCTGACAAATCCTCGATAAATCCTAAGCAACTCAAGGACCCTCGGAGAGAGTTGGGGATTTTCCCGAATTTTTCATATTTGATTTTCATCAAATAATAAAACGAGGATTTTGGTTTTAATTATTTTTCTCTCCGGAAAAATATTTCATTTAAAATTTAATGAGAGGAGAAAATATGACTTCTCCAAAACAATTGAAATATTGGAGGAAAAATATTAAAATCATTTATTGGAATTTAATTCGGATTTTATTTGCAATTTTAATTGCATTAAAAAAATTCACGTTTTCAAAACTGCATTTTTCTGTCAAAAAAAGTTCACCCTGTTCTAATTATTTTAACTAGACGGGGAAAATTTGTTTTATCTTTTTTTGGATTTTTATTTATTTTTCTACGAATTTTTCTCGGCGGAATGTTTTAAAAAATATATATATATTTCGCGCCGCGCCCGACCAGGCCGAGGCCCAGCCGAGCTGCCAGCCCATCTCCGCGTCTCCTCCGCGCGCACGCCGCCCGCCGCCGCCGTGTCCGGCTCGGACGCCGCCGCCGCCGCCTTTCCCCTCCTCCAAGCAGGCCCCCCCTCTCCTTATATACCGCCGCCCCCCCCCCCCCCTTCACCCCGTACCCGCACTCGCCCCGAGCCGAGCCCGCCGGAGCCGGAGCCCCGACGCCCGAAGGCCGCCGCCGTTCGCCGCCGCACGCCGCCGTTCGCCGCCCCCTCGCCACCCAAGCCCCGCCGCCCCTTCGCCGGAGCCCGCCAACCTCGCCGGAGCCCGTCCCGACGAGGTATCGTCCCGATGCCGTTTGCCGGTTTTCTGGAAAAAAAACCGTTCGTTTAAAAAAACCTAGATCGGTTTATTTTCTTCGGTTTTATTATTTTGTGAACGTTCACCGACCCGTTCGTTTTAACAAACGTGTTCGTCGGATTTTCTCTGTTAACGAACGTCCGTTCTTTAACCGTTCGTCAGTTTTTCTTTTTCGTCGGATTTTTCCCGATTATTTCAGAGATCGATTTCTGATCGGATCTTCGTTTTTGTTTAACTTTTCGCTCGTTTATCGGAATCAGGTGATTCAAGCGCCTAGAGTTTCGTCTCGAAATTTTCTTTCCGTTTAACCTACTCAAACAAGTTTTTGCTACTGTTAAATTTGACCTAGATCCAGATTAGTAAACGAAGCTTGTTTCTTTCGCCGTTTGACTTTCGTTGCTTCGTTCGAGTTGATTCTTTTTGCAAAC
Source organism: Aegilops tauschii subsp. strangulata (assembly GCF_002575655.3). NCBI lineage: Eukaryota > Viridiplantae > Streptophyta > Magnoliopsida > Poales > Poaceae > Aegilops > Aegilops tauschii. The sequence goes on from NC_053035.3 coordinate 153,707,811, forward strand.
CGGAGTTCTTAAGTTGAACTTTCTGGTTGGAACTTTCATTCGAGTTTTACCTGTGCATTAGATGAGCACTTATTGTTTGCTTGTTTGTTTGCGATAGAGTACCCGGAGTGCGTCGCTTGTTACTTCGAATCGCTAGGTTTCGCGGATCATCAGCAAGGCAAGTAACACTTTGATCATACCTTTCCATACCCAGTTTTATTGCATTAGATCAATTCCTCAAACATTGCATGACTAGGATCTAATTAAACTATGGGTATTGGGAAGTAGTTGAGGTAGTACCTATTACCTGTTTTATTATCAAACCCTTGGGAGTTACTTCTACGTTGCTGTTATATTGCCATGCTATGCTCGTAGACGTGGATTGGGTTTTGAGAGATTTCCATGACAGATGTGAGATTGTTAATTAATGGTTTACTTAAGGTGGCAACTAAAACTCACATCTGGGTGGATTGAGGTACCTGGGTATTCCAGGATTGCCTGTTTTTCTTCTGGACCGCCACCCAGGTTCAAAGGGATCATGAGATTTTTCATGCTAGAAACTTCCGTGTGCAGCCGCAAGCTATTATGGGCTCTAGCATAGTTGATTAAGTTGTGTGAACTCTTACAGTGGTAGACTAGCAGATGTAGGGGAAAGTAGGTGTAACTGTCTACCCATATGTAAGGTGCAAACACTTCTGAAAGACTGTGTCTCGGTCATCCGTTTCTCAAACAACATGTAGTGCGAGAATCAAGCGGAGGCGATCGAGTCTTGTGGGGAAAAGTGCACAAACCTCTGCAGAGTGTACAAACTAATCATGGTTAGCCGTGTCCCCGGTTATGGACAACTTGAGTATCTAGTACTTGGATTATCATGTGAATCTCATCATGTTACTTTAATTAATTTTGTTGGGTTTAATGATGATTCTTAATTGGGATTGAGATGCTGTCAACCATCTCAATATTCAACAACCACCATGATAGTTAAATAAAATTTATTCCTTTGCAGTAGGGAAAAATTGGCTTTTCGCAAAACTGTAACCATAGAGCTTTCCACCAGCCATACATGCATGTAGTATAGCATTATTATGTTCATTATTCTCTATGTGTTACATTGCCAGCATATTCCATGTGCTGACCCGTTTCGGGCTGCAACGTTTCATGTTGCAGACTTTTCAGACGACGAGTAAGGTGCCTTAGGTCGTGGTCTTATACTCAGTGATGCCGTTGGAGTTGATGGACTCACTTATCTTCCAAGTCTTCCGTTGTTATCGTATTTAGATGGCCTTAAGCCATATTTATCATACTTATTTCTCTTCGGAGATATTCGATGTAATAAGTGTGTGATTGCTACTCTGCTATAAATCCTCCATTTGTACTGTGCATGTCAGCATTAGTGATCCAGGGATGACACTGGTGCACAGCAGCACAGACCATTTGAGGTCTGGTCGCTACACTTAAGTATTGGGTGTAGCTAATATTCGAGTGTGTTTCATGAATGGATCAATGGTTGAGCATGATGGGCTAGGGATAACTTATTTTAGCGTTGATATTTTCAAACACATGGTTGCTTGTTGATATGCTTGATTATCTAAATTATCATGTCAAAACTAGACTATTGCTTTGAATCACATAAAAAGTCCAAATGTCCATACTATAAAGAAAAGAATATGATATGACATGTTAGGCAGCATTCCACATCAAAAATTCTGTTTTTATCACTTACCTACTCGAGGACGAGCAGGAGTTAAGCTTGGGGATGCTGATACGTCTCCAACGTATCTATAATTTTTGATTGTTCCATGTTGTTATATTATCAATCTTCGATGTTTTATAATCATTTTATAGTCACTTTATATCATTTTTTGGTACTAACCTATTGACATAGTGCCAAGTGACAGTTGTTGTTTTTTCCATGTTTTTACATCGCAGAAAATCAATACCAGACGGAGCCCAAATGCCACGAAACTCCACGGAGATTTTTTATGGGACAAAAGGAACACAACGGGCCCTGGCTGCGCCTGGGGGGTACCCCGAGGGGGGCACAACCCACCAGGGCGTGCCAGGAGGCCCAGGCGCGCCCTGGTGGGTTGTGCCCACCATGGGTGCCCCCCCCCCCCCGATCGCCTCTTTGCTCTATAAATACCTCAATATTCCAGAAACCCTAAAGGCATCGACGAAATATTCATCCAGCCGCCGCAGAGTCCAGAACCACCAGATCCAATCTAGACACCATCTCGGATGGGGTTCACCACCTCCATTGGTGCCTCTCCGATGATGCGTGAGTAGTTCTTTCTAGACTGTCGGGTCCGTAGTTAGTAGCTAGATGGCTTTCTCTCTCTTGCTGGATTCTCAATATAATGGTCTCTTGGAGATCCATATGATGTAACTCTTTTGCGGTGTGTTTGTTGGGATCGATGAGCTTTGAGTTTATGATCATATCTATATTTTTATATCCATGAAAGTTATTTGAGTTTCTTTGATCTCTTATATGCATAATTGCTTATAGTCTCGTATTTCTTCTCTGATATTTGGGTTTTGTTTGGCCAACTTGATCTATTTATCTTGCAATGGGAAGAGGTGCTTTGTAGTGGGTTCGATCTTACGGTGCTTGACCCCAGTGACAGAAAGGAACCGACACGTATGTATCCTTGCTACTAAGGATAAAACGATGGGGTCTATCTCTACATAGATAGATCTTGTCTACATCATGTCATCGTTCTTATTGCATTACTCCGTTTTTCCATGAACTTAATATACTAGATGCATGCTGGATAGCGATCGGTGTGTGTGGAGTAATAGTAGTATATGCAGGCAGGAGTCGGTCTACTAATCTTGGACATGATGCCTATATAATGATCATTGCCTGGATATTGTCATGATTATTCGAAGTTCTATCAATTGCCCAACAGTAATTTGTTTACCCACTGTTTGCTATTTTTCTCGAGAGAAGCCACTAGTGAAACCTACGGCCCCCGGGTCTTCCTTCTCATATATTTGCCTTTGCGATCTATTCTTTTTCTTGCATTTATTTTCAGATCTATTAAACCAAAAATACAAAAATACCTTGCAATGTTTTATTTCTATTTATTTTATTTGCGATCTATCTTTCAATCTACTACAAATTTATCTCACGTCCGTTCGCCTATCTTGAGGCACCGTACCCCGGAAGGGATTGACAACCCCTTTAACACGTCGGGTTGCGACGATTTGTTATCTGTGTGCAGGGGTTGTTTACGTTGTGTTGCTTGGTTCTCCTACTGGTTCGATAACCTTCATTTCATCACTGAGGGAAATACCTACCGTCGCTGTGCTGCATCATCCCTTCCTCTTTGGGGAAATACCGACGTAGTTCTAGCAGACAGGAACTTCCTGGCGCCACTGCTAGGGAGTCATCAGTGGTACATCTTGGTGAGGCAATACTGGTGGTACAACTGCATGAGCTTCTTCTTAGTGAGCCATGGGCTCTCCATCATTCTTTTCTTCCTGTTCTGGCTGAGAATCCAAAGAACGAGGAGCAAGTTCAACCTCCATCTGGGTAGGGGCACCAGATGAGGAGACCGGGGTGGTATTTCCTCGGGAAGCAACTTGCTGCCCCTCAACCTTCTCATCCTCCTTGGTGGATCCGGAGGGCTCAGCTTGAATTTTCTTCAAAGGCAATGAGGTTGCCTTTTCCATCTCAATCTCTTCGTCAACTTTTTCTTCAGGAGCATTTTTCTCGGACATTACATTCTCTTCGTCAGGATTGACCAGATACATGTCCACCACATCAGATTATTGAGTAACTGAGGTACGAATGATAACTATCGCAGGCTCAGCTTGTTGCTCGGTTTCTTCCTCGAAACAAGGGGATGGTGGCATCTGTTGAAGTGGGACACTGATACATCTCCAACGTATCTATAATTTATGAAGTATTCATGCTGATATATTATCATTCTTGGATGTTTTACAATCATTTTATAGCAACTTTATATCATTTTTTGAGACTAACCTATTGACATAGTGCCCAGTGCCAGTTGTTATTTTTTACTTGATTTTTACATCGCAAGAAATCAATACCAAACGGAGTCCAAATGCAGCGAAACTTTTTGGAGATTTTTTTGGACCAGAAGACATCCAGTGGGCCAAAGAAGTGCCAGAGGGGAGTCCCGAGGGGGGCACAACCCACCAGGGTGCTCCTGGGGGCCCGGGCGCGCCCGGGCCCCCAGGCGCGCCCAGGTGGGTTATGCCCACCTCGGTGGCCTCCTGCACCGCCTCTTCTCCCTATAAATTGCCAAATATTCCAAAAACCCTTGGGGGTAACCCTAGATCAGAAGTTCCACCGCTGCAAGCCTTTGTAGCCACGAGAAACCAATCTGGACCCTGTTCCGGCACTCCGTCGAAGGGGGAAATCATCACTAGTGGCCATCTTCATCATCCCGGCAACCACCATGATGAGGAGGGATTAGTCCACCCTCGGAGCTGAGGGTTTGTACCAGTAGCTATGTGTTTAATCTCTCTCTCTCTCGTGTTCTTGAGATGTCACGATCTTGATGTATCGCGCGCGGGCTTTGTTAGTATAGTTGGATCATATGGTGTTTTCCTCTCTCTATCTTGTTGTGAATTGAGTTTTCTCTTTGAGATTTCGTTTTATCGGATTGAATACTTTTGTTGATTTGAGAGCAGTTGATGTATGTCTTTCCATGAATACCGTGGTGACAATGGGGTATCATATTGATTCACTTGATATGTGTTTTGGCACTCAACTCACGGATTCCCGAGGTGACATTAGGGTAATCTATGCGTAGGGGTTGATGCACATTCTCGTCTTTTGTTTCTTCGATAGAAATCTTGGGGCACTCTTTGAGGTTCTTTGTGTTGGATTGAGTATTATGAATCTAAATTTGTTGTGGTGTTATTTTAGTACAAACTCTTGATAGATCGATCAGAAAGAATAACTTAGTGCTATTTTAGTATGAACTCTTGATAGATCAATTGGAAAGAATAACTTGGTGTTATTTTAGTAGGAACTCTTGGATAGATCGGTCGGAAAGAATAGCTAAAAACAATATCTTCTTATGTTCTCCGCTAGATAGGAACTTTGGAGTGATTCTTCATCGCACGTTGAGGGATGGTTATATGATCCAATTATATTAGTATTGTTGAGAGATTGCACTAGCGAAATTACGGACCCTAGGCCGCATTTTCAAGCATTGCTATACCGTTTGTGCTCTGTTTTATTAATTGCTACCTTGCTGTTTTTTATTGTTCCTATTACATAAATTAATATCTACGATCATTACTACACTTTTATTACCATCTCTTCGCCGAAATAGTGCACCTATACAAATTTCCATTGTATTTGGTGTGTTGGGAACACAAGAGACTTTTTATCATTTGGTTGCAGGGTTGTTTGGGAGAGACCAGCTTCATCCTACGCCTCCCACGGATTGATAAACCTTAGGTCATCCACTTGAGGGAAATTTGCTACTGTCCTACAAAACTCTGCGCTTGGAGGCCCAACACGAGTCTACAAGAACAAGTTGTGTAGTAAACATCAGACACTTGAGTCAACAGGTGCATTTCTACCTCTTGAGCACTGCGTTGGTTTTCCCTTGAAGAGGAAAGGGTGATGCAGCAAATTAGCGTAAATATTTCCCTCAGTTTTTGAGAACCAAGGTATCAATCCAGTAGGAGACTACACGCAAGTCGCCTCGTACCTACACAAACAAATAAGAACCTTGCAACCAACGCGATAAAGGGGTTGTCAATCCCTTCACGGCCACTTGCAAAAGTGAGATCTGATAGAGATAATAAGATAAATATTTTTGGTATTTTTTATGATATAGATTGCAAAGTAAAAATAGATTGGAAACTTATATGATGGAAAATAGACCCCGGGGGCCATAGGTTTCACTAGTGGCTTCTCTCAAGATAGCATAAGTATTACGGTAGGTGAACAAATTAATGTCGAGCAATTGATAGAAAAGTGCATAATTATGAGAATATCTAGGCATGATCATGTATATAGGCATCACGTCCACGACAAGTAGACTGAAACGATTCTGCATCTACTACTATTACTCCACACATCGACCGCTATCCAGCATGCATCTAGAGTATTAAGTTCATAAGAACAGAGTAACGCATTAGGCAAGATGACATGACGTAGAGGGATAAGCTCAAGCAATATGATATAAACCCCATCTCTTTATCCTCGATGGCAACAATAAAATACGTGCCTTGCTGCCCCTGCTGTCACTGGGAAAGGACACCGCAAGATTGAACCCAAAGCTAAGCACTTCTCCCATTGCAAGAAAGATCAATCTAGTAGGCCAAACCAAACTGATAATTCGAAGAGACTTGCAAAGATAACAAATCATACATAAAAGAATTCAGAGGAGATTCAAATATTGTTCATAAATAATCTTGATCATAAACCCACAATTCATCGGATCTCGACAAACACACCGCAAAAAGAATTATATCGAATAGATCTCCAAGAAGATCGAGGAGAACTTTGTATTGAGATCCAAAGAGAGATAAGAAGCCATCTAGCTAATAACTATAGACCCGAAGGTCTGTGGTAAACTACTCACACATCATCGGAGAGGCTATGGTGTTGATGTAGAAGCCCTCCGTGATCGATTCCCCCTCCGGCAGAGCGCCGAAAAAGGCCCCAAGATGGGATCTCGCGGGTATAGAAGGTTGCGGCGGTGGAAATAGGGTTTCATGGTGCTCCTGGATGTTTTTGGGGTATATGGGTATATATAGGAGGAAGAAGTAGGTCGGTGGAGCTGCGAGGGGCCCACAAGGGTGGGTGCGCGCCCAGGGGGCAGGCGCGCCTCCCTGCCTCGTGGCCTCCTCGCTTCTTTCTTGACGTCCACTCCAAGTCCTCTGGATCATGTTTGTTCCAAAAATAACTCTCCCGAAGGTTTCATTCCGTTTGGACTCCATTTGATATTCCTTTTCTGTGAAACACTGAAATAGGCAAAAAAACAGCAATTTGCACTGGGCCTTCGGTAAATAGGTTAGTCCCAAAAATAATATGAAAGTGCTTAGTAAAGCCCATTAAACATCCAAAACAGATAATATAATAGCATGGAACAATCAAAAGTTATAGATACGTTGGAGACGTATCCAGCATCCCCAAGCTTAATTCCTGCTCGTCCTCGAGTAGGTAAATGATAAAAACAGAATTTTTGATGTGGAATGCTACCTAGCATATTTCTCAATGTAATTTCCTTTATTGTGGCTTGAATGTTCAAATCCGAAAGATTCAAGACAAAAGTTTAATATTGACATGAAAATAATAATACTTCAAGCATACTAACAAAGCAATCATGTCTTCTCAAAATAACATGGCCAAAGAAAGTTATCCCTACAAAATCATATAGTCTAGCTATGCTCTTTCTTCATCACACAAAGTATTTAATCATGCACAACCCCGATGACAAGCCAAGCAATTGTTTCATACTTTTGATGTTCTCAAACTTTTTCAATCTTCACGCAATACATGAGCGTGAGCCATGGACATAGCACTATATGTAGAATAGAATGGTCGCTGTGGAGAAGACAAAAGGAGAATATAGTCTCACATCAACTAGGCGTATCAACGGGCTATGCAGATGCCCATCAATAGATATCAATGTGAGTGAGTAGGGATTGCCATGCAACCGATGCACTAGAGCTATAAGTGTATGAAAGCTCAACAAAATAAACTAAGTGGGTGTGCATCCAACTTGCTTTCTCACGAAGACCTAGGGCATTTTGAGGAAGCCCATCATTGGAATATACAAGCCAAGTTCTATAATGTAAAATTCCCACTAGTATATGAAAGTGACAACATAGGAGACTCTCTATCATGAAGATCATGGTGCTACTTTGAAGCACAAGTGTGGTAAAAGGATAGTAACATTGTCCCTTCTCTCTTTTTCTCCCATTTTTTATTTTTTTATACGGACCTTTTTCTCTTTTTTATGGCCTCTTTTTTTTCCTTTTTTTTCATCCGGAGTCTCATCCCGACTTGTGGGGGAATCATAGTCTCCATCATCCTTTCCTCACTTGGGACAATGCTCTAATAATGATGATCATCACACTTTTATTTACTTACAACTCAAAAATTACAAATCAATACTTAGAACAAAATATGACTCTATGTGAATGCCTCCGGCGGTGTACCGGGATATGCTATGAATCAAGAGTGACATGTATGAAAGAATTATGAATGGTGGCTTTGCCACAAATACGATGTCCACTACATGATCATGCAAAGCAATATGACAATGATGAAGCGCGTCATAATAAACGGAACGGTGGTAAGTTGCATGGCAATATATCTCGGAATGGCTATGGAAATGCCATAATAGGTAGGTATGGTGGCTGTTTTGAGGAAGGTATATGGTGGGTGTATGATACCGGCGAAAGGTGTGCGGTATAAGAGAGGCTAGCAATGGTGGAAGGGTGAGAGTGCGTATAATCCATGGACTCAACATTAGTCATAAAGAACTCACATACTTATTGCAAAAATCTATTTGTTATCGAAACGAAGTACGCGCATGCTCCTAGGGGGATAGATTGGTAGTAAAAGACCATCGCTCGTCCCCGACCGCCCCTCATAAGGAAGACAATCAATAAATAAATCATGCTCCGACTTCATCGCATAACGGTTCACCATACGTGCATGCTACGGGAATCACAAACTTTAGAACAAGTATTTCTCAAATTCACAACTACTCAACTAGCATGACTCTAATATCACCATCTTCATATCTCAAAACAATCATCAAGTATCAAACTTCTCATAGTATTCGATGCACTTTATATGATAGTTTTTATTATACCCATCTTGCATGTTCACCATATTAGGACTAATTTTATAGCCAAAGCAAACTACCATGCTGTTCTAAAAGACTCTCAAAATAATATAAGTGAAGCATGAGAGTTCAATAATTTATATAAAATAGAACCACCACCGTGCTCTAAAAGATACAAGTGAAGCACTAGAGCAAAATTATCTTGCTCAAAAGATATAAGTGAAGCACATAGAGTATTCTAATAAATTCCGATTCATGTGTGTCTCTCCCAAAAGGTGTGTACAGCAAGTATGATTGTGGTAAACTAAAAAGCAAAGACTCAAATCATACAAGATGCTCCAAGCAAAACACATATCATGTGGTGAATAAAAATATAGCCTCAAGTAAAGTTACCGATAGACGAAGAAGAAAGAGGGGATGCCTTCCGGGGCATCCCCAAGCTTAGGCTTTTGGTTGTCCTTGAATTTTACCTTGGGGTGCCTTGTGCATCCCCAAGCTTAGGCTCTTGCCACTCCTTATTCCATAATCCATCAAATCTTTACCCAAAACTTGAAAACTTCACAACACAAAACTCAACAGAAAATCTTATGAGCTCCGTTAGTATAAGAAAACAAATCACCACCATAAGGTACTGTAATGAACTCATTCTTTATTTATATTGGTGTTAAACCTACTGTATTCCAACTTCTCTAAGTTTCATACCCTCCGATACTAGCCATAGATTCATCAAAATAAGCAAACAACACACAAAAAACAGAATCTGTCAAAAACAGAATAGTCTGTAGTAATATGGATCAAACGTAAACTTCTAGAACTCCAAAAATTCTGAAATAAATTGGTGGACGTGAGGAATTTGTCTATTAATCATCTGCAAAACGAATCAACTAAATATCACTCTGCAGTAAAAAATGGTAGCTAATCTCGTGAGCGCTAAAGTTTCTGTTTTTTACAGCAGGATCATAAAGACTTCACCCAAGTCTTCCCAAAGGTTCTACTTGGCACAAACACTAATTTAAAACATATGGGAGGAAGAAGTAGGTCGGTGGAGCTGCGAGGGGCCCACGAGGGTGGGGGCGCGCCCAGGGGGGCAGGCTCGCCTCCCTGCCTCGTGGCCTCCTCGCTTCTTTCTTGACGTCCACTCCAAGTCCTCTGGATCACGTTTGTTCCAAAAATAACTCTCCCGAAGGTTTCATTCCGTTTGGACTCCATTTGATATTCCTTTTCTGCGAAACACTGAAATAGGCAAAAAAACAGCAATTTGCACTGGGCCTTTGTTTAATAGGTTAGTCCCAAAAATAATATAAAAGTGCTTAGTGAAGCCCATTAAACATCCAAAACAGATAATATAATAGCATGGAACAATCAAAAATTATAGATACGTTGGAGACGTATCATGCATCAGTTGTTACCGATTGGATACGACGATCCTTGATAGCCTTCGACTTGCTGGCTCTTGCATGTGCTCTATGGCGCTTATCTTCTCTTTCTCTTCGTCGAGCAAGTTCTACTTGATGCTTAATCTCATTATTCCTACGATCGCAAAGCTGAGAGACATCCATCTTTAGCTTGGAGTGCCACTCTATCTTGCTGTTTCTCATGATAGTGAGGGCCTTGGTGATCTCAAGAATTCCCTTATTCACGTCTTTTCTTTTAGACTCAGATTTTGCATCCTTCCTTATTTGCTCAAGGAGTTTCTTTTCCTCGACAGCCTGGTTTAGTTCCTTGGTAATTTCTTTCAGCTCAGTGAAGTGCTTTATTACCATCTTGGTAACATCTTCAGGTAGACCCAGGCTGCTCAACTCATATGGATTTGCATCATAGGAAGAACCTTCAATGATGTCAAACAAAAGATCAAAGTCATATTCTTATGTGGAAGCAGGAACAATTGTCTTGGCCTTCTTGGGAGGAACAACAACTTTTTCATCAGGCAGCAACTTTCTCTTCACGGCAGGGCCAGCAGAACCCGAAGGTTTATCTGATGCCATAGTGCAAGCCTTGGTGATGATCTCAATGGGGGCGAAACTTTTGCTGGAGAGGGTGTTTGATATGGCCTATCAAGCAAAGCTCGTTGATCATACATGGGAATTTCTTCGCCGGCATTATTATCGGATGAATCATTTGATGAGGTGGATGCTGCCTTCCTTGACTTTCTAGCAATCGACTTCTTCTTCGATGCTCGAGGAGAAACAGATTTCCTCTTCTTCTTTTCCTTTCAGGCAAAAGCCCTTTCCTTCTTCTCCTGCACATCTTGTTGAGTCAACTCAACATTTCTTTATTCCAACTGATTTTTCTTCACCTCTTTGGCATCATGCTTGGCCTTGGCCTTTTCTCTCTTTTCCACTTCCTTGGTGAAGTCAGCAGTTGTCTTCAATGAGTCTGCATGAGCATTGGGGGGAGGAGCTGGCCTAACTTTTTCATCATTTGGACCTAGGCAGCCCTCCGCAATGCAGTCATTCCAGGGTGGAGTGAATGCAAATAGGATCTGATATTTCCTTCTGATGTTCTCATAGTTGAACCACTTCTTCGCCCAATGATGGTGAATTTTGTGTAGTCTGTTATTTCTATCATTGGCAGTTTCAACTCTAGGTGGAGTTTTGTAAGTTTCAGGATCAGACATCTCAGCCGCGGTGCTCTTTTCTCTATTGCGACCACCCTTCTTGGGATTTCCATTAGAGAATAGGGTCTTGGAGTCAGTGACTAGCTCATCCTTTAGCTGACTATGCGCTGAGGGAATATCATCATCTTCTTTAGCAGATTCTGACTCGTATTTTCTTCGACACTTTTGGCGGCTTAGCTGATTTTCTTTCAGCCACCTTTGCTTTATCAGCCACACGCGGCTGCTGTGGAATTTCTTCCTCGAACCCAGAATGATCTTCCAAACTGTTTGCCATGACCACTCATGAGAGCAAAACAACAATGCGAGGGAAAACATGAAGAGGTCACAAACATGCACAGAAACATTTTTGACTCAAAACGGATAATTTTCGGAAGCAACAAGGAATCCATTGCATACGCTTTGGAAGATATCGTCGAGAGAATTGCAATATGCCCTAAGACAAAATAACAACTCCTCTAATCTTTCGATGTATACCTTAAGAACCCTAGATCCAAATAGACTGGTACGAGGAACTACTACAAACCATACAAGTCACGACTTAGTGAAGCCTAAAGATCTACCACAAGAAAATAAAACAAGATAAATGGCATCAGGACGAACAGCCCTAGAACAGAAGAGGGACAGGGCTCATTCTAGATCTATATGCCCTAACTTGGCAGTATAGATCACCTACGGCAGTGCGAGAGAGAAGAAGTCTTGCACTAGCACGACCAACAACGGCGGAGCTTCACCGGAGTTGCACGCGAAGCACGACATCGATGGTACTTCCATCTCGGGCTCGGGCGGAGAGAGAGAGGAGAGGTATGAGGCTGAACAGAGAAAGAAACTAAGGAAGAAGATGCCTGGAGAGGGGATTTATATAGCCCGAGGGCGAAACCGCTCCCTCCGAAATCTACAGCCGAAAACCCCGGGATGTTCCACCTTCGACGAATGAGATCACGAACGTGAGATCGTGGGCACGTGTTAGCCATTTCCTACGAGAATCTCGATAACTGAACAGAATGCCAAAGGGTTTGAGGAAGCGCAAGCGCCAAAGCAGATGAAATTTCGAAGTTGATTTCATTCGCGACCAAGGACGTCAGATTGAGATCTTATTTTGAACAAGTTGCATGTTTATGACAAGAAGGAACCGGGGAAAAACTCAGAGAACAAACGGACTCAAGGCACAAAACCAAACGAATGAAAAGACAAAACACAAACACTTCGAACGAAAACACAAAAAGATAAGCACCAACAATAATTGATCTCAGGGCTTATGATAAACCTAAGATATCCCTGAGAGAATTTCCTGCATGAGATGATTAGTTCTTCTTCACAACCCACACTTGTGTGGAAGGTGAGGATCTCATTTGCTTGGACTGAATGGGGGTATTCCTTCGGTGAGGCCTATGAGACACCAGTGCACTTTGATGATAATCATATGAATAGGCATTGAAGTTATTTCCAGATACATGAATCGAATGATTTGAAGATGTATGCATGTACTCCTTCTGACACAGGTTAGGAAGATAATCATTCGAGAATAATACTCGAGTAGACTAAGAATGATAACCATTTCCTCGTCGAGAGTTATCCTGCATAGTCAGGTTAGCAATGACAGACAGATTTTCAACAGTGCACTTCTTTACCCAGATTTGCTTCTTTGGTGAACATGTCCTGCTGTTAGTTCCAACATATCGAGCGAAGACCTTACCATTCTGTTGTTTGAAGATTTTGTAATTCGAGTCATTAGACTCGTCAGTATCAACGAAAATGGGCGAAAGATAACCACTTAAAGTTTCAGGTTCGAGGGTTTTACTCTTTGCACGAACCCAAGTCGTTTGAGGATACTGCTCGGGAGTCCAATAGGAGCCATCCACATTGAGTTTCTTTTCGAAACCTAATCCTTCCTTCTGAGGATTTTTTGTGCATTATGGACTTCTTGAGCACATCACATAGGGTTTGATGCCCTTTTAGGCTCCTTAGCATTCTAGTCTCAAGTAAGCCCTTTAACATGTAATTCTCTTCAATGATAGCAACAAAATCCTCGGAAGAGGGGTTAGCAATACCAACTTCAGTAGTAGCAATATTCTCTATGATAGCATTAGAGGTTTCAGCATGACAATCGGCATTGCTACGTTCTAAGCATTTTAAGCACGGAGGTACAAAATCATCAGGAAGTCGAACAGATTGCTCGGCGAAGAGAGAAGCTTTCTCTAACACCAGCTTGTTATGAGATTCTTTCGGTGACACAAGTTCTTGATTCCTGTTAAGGAGTTCATTTGATAAACTCTCGTAGTCAATTGTAAGTGAGTCATATCGATTGGTAAGATCATCAACAGTTGATGAAAAAGCATCTTACTCTTTGATCAACTTTTGATTCTTCTTCATCTCTTCGACCAGTAATCCTTCAGTTTTCCTAAGATTTCTCTCAAGCTTTGGAAGTTCATCGTGTTGGGATTTAGCGATCTTGAACAGCTTGGCATAGGAGATATATTCAGGTGAATATTCGTTCATGGATCTTTGGTGTTTAGTAGATACCTGATCCTTTGCTCATTTTTCCATGAGACAAAAGGTGATTGGTTCATCATCGCTTGAATCATCATGACCAGTGCTTGATTCATATGATTTCTTCGATGATTCAATGGCAACATATGCATAGCTTCTCCCAATTCGTCTGTAGAATTCTTCATCATTTGATTCAGTGTCAGTTGCTTCCTCTTCGGAGTCTAGAGTCAGATCAGCACACGCTCTATTCAGTCGTGACATCCTCTTCATAATTGATTCAATGATAGATCTGGCTTTCACGCCAGTGACTAGTCTCGTCAAAGAAGATGATGAGGGAGATGTAATTTCCTTCGAGAGCTTAGTATGACGATCCACTCGCGTAAAACCACTGCAGTGAAGATATTTCCATCTGTTGCTAGGTTTTCCTTCCCATCTAGGGCAATCAGCAATGAGATGACCATATAATTTGCACTTGAAGCACTTCATATCTTTCGGAGGCAATCTTCTTCTTGATGATTCTGGTGCGTCAAACTCGTCATCATTTGTGAGGAAGAGATTTTGCATTTTGAGATCACTTGCCTTTGTGTGAGCATTTCAAGTTCTCTGGTGATGGTGTCTTAATTTTCAACATCTTCTTCTTCAGAACTGCCATAGTGTGAAAGAACTTCTCCTTCACTTTCCGAACAAGATTCTTGATTGGCATTTTCCAGTTCCATATTTTCTTCATGAATTGACAGCAGTGTCATGACCTCAACGTAGTGAAGCTCTTCATAGTCTGGTCTTTGTTTGATTTCAGCTACAATAGGATTGAAGGATTCATCAAGAGCGCTCCGAAGCTTGTTGACTACATCTCTATCAGTGATATCAGTTACTCCTCGCTGATGTAGTCTTTCGATAATGTTTGGCAGTCGATCAGTGAGTTCCATAGCACTTTGTTTTCGGAGAATTCTGAATCCAGTGAACATGGCACGAAGCATTTGAATGTGGGGATCTGATCTAGCAACAAGTTCTTCATAAGCATTGTTGATGGAATCCCAAATTTCCTTTGTAGTATTAAGCCTTTGGAACCGAAAGAAAATGTCTTTTGATAGACTGTTGTAGATGATATCTTTTGCTTGAGCATCCAACTGCAAATTTGTTTTATCATCGGAAGTCAGATCATTTTGTTGCTAAATGGTGTAGCCATCTTCCACAATTTGCCACACATCATAGTTGATGGCTTGAATTCTGAATCTCATTCGTTCCTTCCAGTAGAGGTAGTCATTTGCATCAAAGATAGGAAATCTTTCAGAGTGTGAGGATCTACCTGCATACGACATACTCATAACTTCAAGGACATTAGACCTTTAATAAATAGAGACAGGGAGTACCTGCTCTGATACCAACTGTTATGACCGAGAGTATATCGACCAAAGGGGGGTGAATGGGAGATTCAAAATGTCTTTCAAAATTTTTGGAACTTATCCCAATCACAGCAGCAGAATAGAGTATCGAAGGAAATAAACTAAATCAATCTTCTTCATCAGAGGCATATTCATCAATGAAAGCATTGATAACAGTACGAGCTGGGGAAATCACATGTTTAACTACAATGAGAGTAATACAACATGCAGACAGATGTAGTAGAATGAGACACAACATCGTACGCACTGAAAGAAAAGACTATGGAGTGATTTCACAACTGGATCCGAGGAATATGATGATAACGAATGAATACAGGCGATAAAAATGAAACAGGATGAACATAGATACATAAGACGATGACAACAGAATGAAATGATCACATAAACTGTCGGCAAAGAGCATGAACAAAAACTGATATAGGAAATGCAGTAGAGTAGATTGAACCAGTGGTGCTCGATGGTGACAGAGAGATCTGGTAGACCAGTTCACCCTTCTACCAAAGGGCTATGTCTGGTTGGAGGGGTTGTGACTTAACACAGAAGATAAACTCTCTTCACCCTATTCTCCTTCAACGCAGAGCTGGTCAAACTCAGGTTGATTTCACACATGGTAGATCCTTGTCAGCGATCTCCAAACCTTCGGTCGACCTTCGTGAACCACAATCACTCTTGGTTGCTGAAGATCAGGCTCGGTGAAGACAACAACTCTTCAACACTCGAGCCGAAACCTATCCGTCTAGAGAGTGCGCAGCTCTCAAGAGTAATAGGTAGAAGAACTCTCACTCAGAACTACTGTGATGCTAAACCACTGTCTAAGTTTTGGCTCTTGGGTTTTCTCTCGGTGGATCTTAAACTCGAATCACTCGGAGAGGGGTTGCTCAAATCAATCTTCTCAAAAATCTCAAGCAGAGCAGCCACCAGACAAAGCCGGCGCGGGGTGGCTACTTATAGCCGCAGCCATCCCAGATAGGAAATGACCAAATTAGACATCGGGTTCAGCCAATGACGGAATGACACGAGTCCAACGGTCGGATTTGAGCACAACGGTAACATTTCTTGCGGAGCAAGTAATGCTAACTCCTCGGTCCGAGGCAAATCTTTTGCAGCGAAGAAGATTACCGTCTCTTGCTGGCAAGTATTTGCTTGGAACCCAAAGATATTTCTCTCACAACTTTCATAGGTTTTGGCTAAGCATCACAGCGGATCTAAGCATCGAGAACCTATACCCCTCTTAATAGTACAGAGGTCCTATGACTCAAGAGAAAGAAAGAAGAACAACGAAATGAATACTATGTCTTCACCTTGTCTTCGACTTCCATCATTGCAATCAACTTCTTCAGATGACGGTACCGAATCAAAAGCTTTGCTTCAGCAGTAATCTTTCGAGGGGTCGATTTCTTCACATCAATCTTCTCGAATAAAAACCAATGATGTCTTTTCAAAATATAATGGCTAAAGAAAGTTATCCCTACAAAATCATATAGTCTTGTCATGCTCCATCTTCTTAACACAAATTATTTATCATGCACAACCCCGATGACGAGCCAAGCAATTGGTTCATACTTTTTAACACGCTTCAGCTTTTTCAACTCTCACGCAATATATGAGCATAAGCCATGTATATAGCACTATGGGTGGAATAGAATATGAAGTTGGAGGTTGGGTGGAGAAGACAAAAAAGGAACAATTCGCACATTGACAAGGCTAATCAACGGGCTATGGAGATGCCCGTCAATTGACGTCAATACAAGGAGTAGGGATTGCCATGCAATGGATGCACTAGAGCTATAAGTGTATGAAAGCTCAAAACAAAACTAAGTGGGTGTGCATCCAACTTGCTTACTCATGAAGACCTCGGGCATTTGAGGAAGCCCATCATTGGAATATACAACAAAGTTCTATAATGAAAAATTTCTACTAGTAATATATGAAAGAGAAAAAATAGGAGACTCTCTATCATGAAGAACATGGTGCTAATTTGAAGCACAAGTGTAGAAAAGGATAGTAACATTGTCCCTTATCTCTTTTTCTCTCTTTTATTATTATTTTTTCCTGTTTTTTAGTTTTGGGCTCTTTGGCCTCTCTTTTTTATTTTCATCCGGAGTCTCATCCCGACTTGTGGGGGAATCATAGTCTCCATCATACTTTCCTCACATGGGACAATGCTCTAATAATGATGATCATCACACTTTTATTTACTTACAACTCAAGAATTACAACTCGATACTAGAACATGCCTCCGGCGGTGTACCGGGAAGTGCAATGATCTAGCGTGACATGTATAAAAAATATGAATGGTGGCCAAGTCACAAATACTATGTCAACTATATGATCATGCAAAGCAATATGACAATGATGATATGTGTCATAATAAAATGGAACCATGAAAGTTGTATGGCAATATATCTCGGAATGGCTATTGAAATGCCATAATAGGTTTGTATGATGGTTGTTTTGAGGAAGATACAAGGTGGCTTATGTGTGAAAGAGCGTATCATATCACAGGGTTTGGATGCACCAGTGAATTTTTCCACCACTCAAAATAAGAAAGGGCAATGCACGGTACAAAAGAGGCTAGCAAAATGCGGAAAGGTGAGAGTGCATATAATCCATGGACTCGCATTAGTCATAAAGAACTTAGATACTTATTGCAAAATTTTATTAGCCCTCGAAGAAAAGTACTACTATGCATGCTCCTTGGGGGATAGATTGGTAGGAAAAGACCATCGCTCCTCCCTGACCGCCACTCATAAGGGAGACAATCAATAATAAATCATCCTCCAATTTCATAGCATAACGAGAGACCATACGTGCATGCTTCGGGAATCACAAACCTTAACACAAATATTCTTACTAAACCACAATTACTCACTAGCATGACTCTAATATCACCATCTTTATATCCCAAAACAAATGCAAGGAATCAAACTTCTCATATATTCAATGATCTTTATGAAAGTTTTGTTATATCCCTCTTGAATACCCATCATATTAGGACTAAATTCATAACCCAAGAAAATTGCCATACTATTTATAAGACTCTCAAAATAATATAAGTGAAGCATTAGAGTTCATAAATTTCTTTAAAATATAACCACCGCCATGCACTAAAAAGATATAAGTGAAGCACTAGAGCAACTACCTAGCTCAAAAGATATAAGTGAAGCACATATAGTATTCTAACAAATTCACGATTAATGTGTGTCCCTCTCAAAAGGTGTGTCCAACAAGGATGATTGTGGCAAACTATAAAGAAAATAAAGCAAAGACTCATATAATACAAGATGCTCCAAGCAAAACACATATCATGTGGTGAATAAAAATATAGCCTCAGGTAATTTAATGATGGATTGTAGACAAAAGAGGGGATGCCATCCGGGACATACCTAAGATTATATTCTTGGTTGTCCTTGAATATTACCTTGGGGTGCCTTGGGCATCCCCAAGCTTAGGATCTTGCCAGTCCTTATTGCGTAGTCCATCGAAACTTCACCCAAAACTCACAACACAAAACTCAGTAGAAAACTCGTGGGATCCATTAGTGAAACAAACCAAATCACCACTTTTAGGTACTGTTGTAAAATCATTCTGATTTTATATTTATATTATATCTACTGTATTCTAACTTCTCCATGGTTCATACCCCCCGATACAACCCATAGATTCATCAAAATAAGCAAACAACACAATGAAAACAGAATCTGTAAAAAACAGAACAGTGTGTAATAATCTGGACTTTAGCCAAACTTCTGCACCTACAAAAAGTCCGAAAAATTTAGGAAACATGGGAAATTTTTATATCGATAAAGTGTAAAATGTTCAGAGATTTTTGTCACTCCAGTGATTTTTAACAATTCTTCTACTGGACATAAAAGTTTCTCTTTTTTCACAGAATCAAATCAACAATCTTCCAAACCATCTCAAAGGTCTTACTTGGCACAAAAACTAACTAAAACACTAAAACACAATCATAACAGAAGTATAATTGCATATTTATTGAAAAACAGAAGAAAAAGCAAAAACATAAAAAATGGGTTGCCTCCCAACAAGTGTTATTGTTTTACGCCCCTAGCTGGGCATATTGCATAGATCTAGGTATTAGTAAATGTGAGGGAGATCATCCATGCTCATCTCATATTCCCTCCTTTCAGGAGCAAGTTTCCTTTGTGGCAAGCAAAAATAATCAAAAGGGCTAAATTTAATAGCATACGGATCTATAAGATCAAGTTTAGGAGGAAGCGGTTCCTCCTTTGGCCCTTTATATGTGATTACTATCTCTTTATTATAAATGTTCCTTTGATTATGATCTCTAAGCTTTTCTTTAAGGACACGCCCTAGCCCATTATTTTGTATATCAAAATTACCATTGAGTTCAGATATTTTATCAATTAACATAGATGGGGGAACTTTTTTCCTTAGATTTTCAATTTAAGCAACATAATCTGGAGATTGTAATCTCCTTATCTCTTCTTGATTAAAAAGGATCTTCTCTGTAGGAGGGCAACTACAATTTATATTGTAATGAGCAAATATTTCACGTGCTTCTTTCATAATATGTCCAAATTCATAAGCTAGAAATATAGTGGTAACACGCTTAATGGAAGGATCATGAATATTAGAGAATTCTAGAAGGATCCTTTTTATGGATGGATGCATGTGAAGAAATTGTCTTTCAACTTCAACTATAAGCAAAGATATTGCATCCGCAAGACTAGAAGTTCTGTTAAGAATTGAACCTCCTAGCATAGGTAACGTACCGGCACAATTAAAGAAATCTTGGATAACACCTTTTCCAATAATATTACCGCTACCTACACGGAGTTTTTTAGTGCGCATGATAGTAGCTTCTTTCTCATAAGGATCATCCTCAACAAAATCATCAAATTTTTCCTCAAGATTATTACTAGTTTTTTCAATGATAACCTCCTCAGTTTCAAACATGATGACAAAGCACACAAATAAACGTAAAAGCGAATGGAAAGAAGGCGAACAAAAAGGCAGATATTTTTTATGTTTTTCTAAAAATGTTTTAGAAGTGGGGGAGTGGAAAATGAGAGGCAAATGGCGAATAATGAAAATGCAATGAGATTTTATGATGGGTACTTGGTAGGCTTCATGTAGATCCTCCCCGGCAACAACGTCAGAAATTCTTCCCGCTAATTCTTGAGCTTGCGTTGGTTTTTCCCTTTAAGAGGAAAGGGTGATGCAGCAAAGTAGAGATAAGTATTTCCCTCGGTGGAGAACCAAGGTATCAATCTAGTAGGAGGAACACACAAGTCATCAATGGTTGCACCTACACAAACAAATAAATACTTGCACCAAACGTGATAAAGGGGTTGTCAATCCCTTCATGGTTACTTGCAAGGATGAGATCTGATAGTGATAGATATAAAAGATAAGTAAAAGTGCAAAATAAGATAAAAGTAAATAAATTGCAGCAAGGTATTTTTGTGTTTTTGATATAATAGACCTGAAAATAATATTATAAAAATAGACCCGGGGGCCATAGTTTTCACTAGAGGCTTCTCTCTTGACAGAAAGCATACGGTGGGTAAACAAATTACTGTTGAGCAATTGATGGAAAAGCGCATAGTTATGACAATATCTAAGGCAATGATCATGAATATAGGCATCACATCCGTGACAAGTAGACTAACTCCTGCCTGCATCTACTACTATTACTCCACACATCGACCGTTATCCAGCATGCATCTAGTGTATTAAGTTAACAAGAACAGAGTAACAACTTAAGCAAGATGAGATGATGTAGAGGGATAGATCCAAACAACATGAAGAAACCCCATCTTTTTATCCTTAATGGCAACAATACAAATACATGTCATGCCCCTTTCTATCACTGGGATTGAGCACCGCAAGATTGAACCCAATACAAAGCACCTCCTGTAACATCCCAAAATTCTAAATTTTGGAATGTTATATTAAATAAATAGTTTTGATTTTTTTGTTTGATTCTGGTATGGTTGCTTGTGTGAAATTGAGTGAAATTTGAAACTTTTTGAAAGTTGAATGAGAGGGAATAAAAGGACTTTCCCAAACTTCCATTTTGCATTTATGATCTCCATGAATTCAAATTCATTTCATCACAAAACCCTGGAGTGAAGATGATATGACTTCTAACATTTAAATAAATGAAAAAGTTTTTTTTAATATTTGAATTCCATTTGGAAATATTTCAAATTCAGAAACTTTATGCAACTCAATGATTTTCACGAGAGAAGATAAAATGACTTCTTCGAATGCTAGGAAAGAGATTTGGAACTTTCAAAGAATCAAATTGAAAGTCCCTTTGAAGTTATTTTGAAACCCACTTTCAATTTGGAGTTATTTGGTTCTTATACAAATTATTTTTCTCCAAAAATAAAATATATGGAAAATAGGATAAAATGATTCCCTACAGTAGACAAGTGGACAAAAATGAGTTTGAAATCATTTTGGTATTTTAAAATATTTTTATTTGGTTTTTAATGAAACAATAGCACTGTTCACCTTATTTAAATTTTTTGCGGAATTTATTTGCCACTGAAAATAAGTTCATCATTTAGGAAATCTTTTTCTGAAATTCTGATATATAATATGCCTATGTACAATTTTATTTTTATTTTTGTTATTCAGTTTTTCCTTTTCTGTTTCTATTTAACAAAAAAATATGTGCGTGCGCCTGGAACTAACTGCCGCGCAAGTGCGCAGCATAGTGGCATCGGGCACCCTATCATTTTTTTCTCCCCTACATGGGCCAAGCCCAGCCAACAATTTCCTTCTCAGTTTTTTTCTTTTTTTATTTATTTCCTTCGGTCGAATAAAAAAAATTGCAGCACGCACGCGCGCGGCCGGCCGGCGGAAGCCTTTTTGCCCATGGCGCACGTTTCCCGTATTTCTTTTCTTTTCGTCTATATTTAGTCCCACATTGTCTAGCCTTTGATCTCTAAGCCTCTTTTCCACCTATAAATATAGACCCATAGAACCTTCAAAAATTATCCAATTCGGATTAAATCAATATTTAGTTTGACTAGATTCACTAAAAAAATATTTCTCCTCTCCGGCGGGACTTCTGGAATTTGTCACCTCTCTTCGAAGTGGTCTTTTCTCTATCTTATAAAGGTATCTTTCTTCTTTTTTTATAAATACTCTCATAGCTTATTATTTCTGGACTAGTATGATAGGCGTAGAAATCTTTTAGAATAACTCTTTTTCTTTCTTAAAACAGATTGGCCCTGATTTTTTCAAATAGCCATAACATTTTACTCTTCATCCAAATTAGACGAAACCAATGCCAAATTCTTCGTCTTGATCCCCTCTATCCAGAGAACGTATTAAATCAACTTTTTTGAAATTTTAAAATTTGAAATTAGGTCAGATTGAAATTCAAACTTGTTTTGGCTATAACTTGAGTTTTATAACTCCGATTTAATTGATTCTTTTTGCAAATCGTATCTCTCCACATGTATATTCTGTTAAGATCAAAATCACATAAGTTTGCTGCTGTTAAAAATATGTTTGTGTTCCTGAGTTTTATTTGATGGTATTGAAGTTTTCCGAAGTGTTTTCTGCGTTCTTTTCGATCTTTGAGTGATTGCTTATGTGTGGTTATAATTGATTGCTTATGATAGATTGAATGGATGTGACGAGTAGAACTATCAGGAATTATGACTGAGTCGAATCTTCATCAACAGTACAAGGCAAGTTCACACTTTGATCATATTTTTTCCATACCCAGTTTTTATGCATTAGTTTCACCCTCGAAGATTTGCATCGGTAGGATTGGGAATTGGGGCATTGCTATGTAGTTCATGAGGTAGGAACCTATTACCTTTGATCACCCCGGGAATATACGCTTTGTTACTTATTGCTTACCCATGCTCGTAGACGTGGATTGATATGTGAGATTCATGAAAGTCGCGAGAGTAATATTAACTAAGGGAAACTTATGGTGACTACTTTAACACACATCTGAGTGGAATGGTTGGGGCACCTGAAGCACCCGGTGGTTTGCCCGGGCACCTGGAGAACCCAGTACTTGCCCAAGGGGATCCCGGAGTACCCGTGTGATCATCCTATAGAATGCCACCCAGGCTCAAAGGGATCATAAGATTATTCATGCTAGAAACTTCCGTGTGCAGCCACAAGCCATTATGGGCTCTGGCATAGTTGAGTATGTTGTGTGACCTCTTTCAGTGGTGGTGTTGTCTACCCAGAGTAAAGAGTTAATGCTTTAGAAAGACTGTGTCTCGATCATCCGTTTCTCAAACATAATGTAGTGCGAGAAATTCAACGGAGTAGATCGAGTTTTGTGGGGAAAAGTGCGCAAACCTCTGCAGAGTGTACAAACTAATCATGATTAGCCGTGTCCCTGGTTATGGACATTTTGAGTATCTGGTATATGAATTGTTGGTTGATCTCATCACTTTACTTAATGAATTTGTTGGGTTATTAATATTATTTTGGGATTGAGTTGGGGGAACCTTCTCAATAATGGCATAAACTTGGTAGTTAAATAAAATCTATTCCTTTTGTTGTAGGAAAAAATTAGCTTTATGCAAAATTAAACTTAGAGCCTCCACCAGCCAAATATGCATATAGAGATAGACAATTCTCATTATTGTTCTATGATGTGAAATTGCCAGTACATTCAATGTACTGACCTACATGGCTGTAATGTCTCATGTTGCAGGATCCTTACGACCAGTAAGTGATACGTTAGGGTTACGATGTCTACACTCAACTTTGCCGTTGGAGTTGTTGGGAACTCCAGAACTTTGTTGTTACTTATGCTATATGGATTGAGGTAATAGTATTTACGTTACTTTATACATGTGATTTACCTCTGTTATAAATCCTCGAGTACTGTGTGTGTCAGCATACCGATCCAGGGATGACAGTTAAGCACAGAGACTTGATCCATTCGGGTCGGGTCGCTACAAGATGGTATCAGAGCACATGTGGACTGTAGGACGTGACCCCTAGAAACTGGCAAGCCCTTAGGAAAATATTTTCTAAAACTATATTTTCAAAAGAGATCCCTTAACTCTCATCTTTTCTAAGCTTTACCAAGTATTTCCTCTCATCTCAAATAGTTGGACTATACCCTTTCCCCCTTTTGACCACGCGAAGATTCGACTGATGAGACCACTCGAAGAAGTACAAGATATCAGACAGCTAAGACCACTTCGGAACAAAGAGGAATTTACCGTACATCTGAATAATTGAAACTACAACGGTTGAAGACTCTGAAGGCTCGGAGAATTTGAAGGCTCTGAAGAATTCCCAGATTGGTATGACCTAGGAAAGCTAACCTTATGGAACTTGTCAGACTATTGAAGCTGCCAATACCTGAGATCAAGGTGTGTCGGAGAAAGATCGGAGCATGGAGTTTTAAAACTCAAAGTTTTTGTCAAGATAACCCTAAGGCAGGAGATATCAACTATGGAATGATAGGCCATGGCAATGACATGGGCATAAACACGACTATCCATGATGTTATTGGCCGCTTATGCTATTGTCACCGTGCTGAGTTAAGCATGCATGTCTTCGGAAGGATTGGATGACAAAAGGGCTAATGGAGCACCTATCAGCAAAAGATGAAGTTTTAACCTTAGCTGGTGTATCACCAAGATCTAGAGTATTACATCAGGAATTTTAAGATGGACCTTCAGGAAGCTGTATTTGACTAGGAAGCATTTCGTGAAGAACTCAGGACCCAGAATCTGAAAGTAGCCAAGCTGGAGGAGCAAAACCTCGAGATATCGGAGATTCGTCAGGAACTGAAGGACAGTAGGACCATGGTTCATGCCAAGGATGTTGAAACCCAGAAGTTTGGAACGCAACTCTAGAATATTAAAGGACGTCACGAGAGACTTAGCGTCAACAGAAATGAGCTGGCAGAAGAACTTGAGAAGATCAGCAAGCACGATCAGAAGAAGACCAAACCCCTATTATATACTTACGTTAGATGTGACAATTATGAGTTGTCATTTGTTTGATGTTTTCCCGACAGCCACAAAATAAAATCTGTCTCTTCAAAACTATTGTTTGTATTGTGTGTATCCCTCTCTATCTCTCTTATCTCACCCTAAAACCCTTGGAACCAATAGAGGATGAATGGAGATGAACTCACATTTCCGGGACCGACAAGTCAATTGGAGAAGGACCGATGGATTCAGAACATGGAAAATCACATGAAGAATAACACTATAGCCGAAAAGGATATGGCCCAACATGCTCTTCATTGCTTTGAAAGAGGTGCTGCTACTTGGTGGAGGAAGTACCAAATCATCAATGGATGGCAGGGTGTAACCACTTGGAAAGAATTTAAGTTGACTCTGCAAAGGTCTTGTCTTGTGTCGCAGAAATTGAAGCCTTATGGAGATGATATGAAGAAACCTTGTGCCTGCAAGCTCTATGGAGAAATAGGACACAACCATAAAGAACACAAGGAAGAATGCCCTCATTGTGAAGAAAGTCACCCAACTGAAGAATGCCCAACTAGGCAGATTACTTGTTTCTTGTGTGAAGGGACTACCCACTACCCTACTCAGTGTCACATTTACCCCGTGGTTCAAAGAACCATCCAGCAGAAGAAAGAAGTAATGAAAGGAGCCGTCATGGAAATTTTAGAAGAACCTGTGATGAAGGAAGAGGTGGAGGACACACCCGAAGAAGACCCAATTAAACCCTGCACCAAGTCTTGCTATTCATGTGGAGAAGAAGGACACATCTCCCAGAATTGTCTAAAGGGGGATCTAGTAGCATTTCCGACAGTGGAAGTAGAGTATGACCCACAGGAAATAGAAGCCCTGATTGGCACAGGAAAGTCCAGGAAGAGAAATAGATGGGATTCCAGGAACAACCCAATTTCTACAAAGAAGGACCTGAGTCATATCACATGTTTCAGATGTAAAGATTCAGAGCACTACTTCAGCGGTTGCCCAAAAAGGAAGCCGAGGACCCAAGGAGGCTATGTAATCACTGTTGGGGAACGTAGTAATTTCAAAAAAATTCCTACGCACACGCAAGATCATGGTGATGCATAGCAACAAGAGGGGAGAGTGTTGTCCACGTACCCTCGTAGACCGACAGCGGAAGCGTTATCACAACGCGGTTGTTGTAGTCGTACGTCTTCACGATCCGACCGATCAAGTACCGAACGCACGGCACCTCCGAGTTCAGCACACGTTCAGCTCGATGACGTCCCTCAAACTACGATCCAGCCGAGTGTTGAGGGAGAGTTTTGTCAGCACAACGGTGTGGTGACGATGATGATGTTCCACCGATGCAGGGCTTCGCCTAAGCTCCGCAACGGTATTATCGAGGTGTAATATGGTGGAGGGGGGCACCGCACACGGCTAAAATATCGTATATCAAGTGTGTCTAGAGGTGCCCCCCTGCCCCCGTATATAAAGGAGCAAGGGGGAGGCCGGCTGCCTTTGGGCGCACCAAGGAGAGGGGGGGAGTCCTCCTCCTAGTAGGAGTAGGACTCCCCTTTCCTAGTCCAACTAGGAAGAGAGGGGGGAGGAAAGAGAGGGAGAGGGAGAGGGAAAGAGGGGCTGCGCCCCCCTCCCCTAGTCCAATTCGGACTCCTCATGGGAGGGGCGCGCCACCACCTGGCTGCTGCCCTCTCTCTCCCCTCAAGGCCCACTAAGGCCCAATACTTCCCCGGGGGGTTCCGGTAACCCCTCCGGCACTCCGGTTTTATCCGAAACTTCTCTGGAACACTTCCGGTGTCCGAATATAGTCGTCCAATATATCAATCTTTATTTCTCGACCATTTCGAGTCTCCTCGTCATGTCCGTGATCACATCCGGGACTCCGAACAACCTTTGGTACATCAAAACATATAAACTCATAATATAACTGTCATCGTAACTTTAAGCGTGCAGAACCTACGGGTTCGAGAACTATGTAGACATGACCGAGACACCTCTCCGGTCAATAACCAATAGCGGAACCTGGATGGTCAT
Source organism: Aegilops tauschii subsp. strangulata (assembly GCF_002575655.3). Lineage (NCBI taxonomy): Eukaryota > Viridiplantae > Streptophyta > Magnoliopsida > Poales > Poaceae > Aegilops > Aegilops tauschii. The sequence goes on from NC_053035.3 coordinate 153,735,064, forward strand.
ATTGGTTCCCACATATTCTATGAAGATCTTTATCGGTCAGACCGCATAACAACATACATTGTTCCCTTTGTCATCGGTATGTTACTTGCCCGAGATTCGATCGTCGGTATCTCGATACCTGGTTCAATCTTGTTACCGGCAAGTATCTTTACTCGTTCCGTAATACATCATCCCGCAACTAACTCATTAGTCACAATGCTTGCAAGGCTTATAGTGATGTGCATTACTGAGTGGGCCCAGAGATACCTCTCCGACAATCGGAGTGACAAATCCTAATCTCGAAATACGCCAACCCAACAAGTACCTTTGGAGACACCTGTAGAGCACCTTTATAATCACCCATTTACGTTGTGACGTTTGGTAGCACACAAAGTGTTCCTCTGGTAAATGGGAGTTGCATAATCTCATAGTCATAGGAACATGTATAAGTCATGAAGAAAGCAATAGCAACATACTAAACGATCGGGTGCTAAGCTAACGGAATTGGTCAAGTCAATCACGTCATTCTCCTAATGAGGTGATCCCGTTAATCAAATGACAACTCATGTCTATGGCTAGGAAACATAACCATCTTTGATTAACGAGCTAGTCAAGTAGAGGCATACTAGTGACACACTGTTTGTCTATGTATTCACACATGTATTATGTTTCCGGTTAATACAATTCTAGCATGAATAATAAACATTTATCATGATATAAGGAAATAAATAATACTTTATTATTGCCTCTAGGGCATATTTCCTTCAGTCTCCCACTTGCACTAGAGTCAATAATCTAGATTACACAGTAATGATTCTTACACCCATGGAGTCTTGGTGCTGATCATGTTTTGCTCGTGGAAGAGGCTTAGTCAACGGGTCTGCAACATTCAGATCCGTATGTATCTTGCAAATTTCTATGTCTCCCACCTGGACTAAATCCCAGATGGAATTGAAGCGTCTTTTGATGTGCTTGGTTCTCTTGTGAAATCTGGATTCCTTTGCTAAGGCAATTGCACCAGTATTGTCACAAAAGATTTTCATTGGTCCCGATGCACTAGGTATGACACCTAGATCGGATATGAACTCCTTCATCCAGACTCCTTCATTTGCTGCTTCCGAAGTAGCTATGTACTCCGCTTCACACGTAGATCCCGCCACGACACTTTGCTTAGAACTGCACCAACTGACAGCTCCACCGTTCAATGTAAATACGTATCCAGTTTGCGATTTAGAATCGTCCGGATCAGTGTCAAAGCTTGCATCAACGTAACCACTTACGATGAGCTCTTTGTCACCTCCATAAACGAGAAACATATCCTTAGTCCTTTTCAGGTATTTCAGGATGTTCTTGACCGCTGTCTAGTGATCCACTCCTGGATTACTTTGGTACCTCCCTGCTAAACTTAGAGCAAGGCGCACATCAGGTCTGGTACATAGCATTGCATACATGATAGAGCCTATGGCTGAAGCATAGGGAACATCTTTCATCTTCTCTCTATCTTCTGCAGTGGTCGAGCATTGAGTCTTACTCAATCTCACACCTTGTAGTACAGGCAAGAACCCTTTCTTTGCTTGATCCATTTTGAACTTCTTCAAAACTTTGTCAAGGTATGTGCTTTGTGAAAGTCCAATTAAGCGTCTTGATCTATCTCTATAGATCTTAATGCCTAATATATATGCAGCTTCACCGAGGTCTTTCATTGAAAAACTCTAATTCAAGTATCCCTTTACGCTATCCAGAAATTCTATATCATTTCCAATCAGCAATATGTCATCCACATATAATATCAGAAATGCTATCGAGCTCCCACTCACTTTCTTGTAAATACAGGCTTCTCCAAAAGTCTGTATAAAACCAAATGCTTTGATCACACTATCAAAGCATTTATTTCAACTCCGAGAGGCTTGCACCAGTCCATAAATGGATCGCTGGAGCTTGCACACTTTGTTAGCTCCCTTTGGATCGACAAAACCTTCCGGTTGCATCATATACAACTCTTCTTCCAGAAATCCATTCAGGAATGCAGTTTTGACATCCATTTGCCAAATTTCATAATCATAAAATGCGGCAATTGCTAACATGATTCGGACAGACTTAAGCATCGCTACGGGTGAGAAGGTCTCATCGTAGTCAATCCCTTGAACTTGTCGAAAACCTTTCGCAACAAGTCGAGCTTTATAGACAGTAACATTACCATCAGCGTCAGTCTTCTTCTTGAAGATCCATTTATTTTCAATGGCTTGCCGACCATCGGGCAAGTCAACCAAAGTCCATACTTTGTTCTCATACATGGATCCCATCTCGGATTTCATGGCTTCAAGCCATTTTGCGGAATCTGGGCTCACCATCGCTTCTTCATAGTTCGTAGGTTCGTCATGGTCTAGTAACATAACCTCTAGAACAGGATTGCCGTACCACTCTGGTGCGGATCTTGATCTAGTTGACCTACGAGGTTCAGTAATAACTTGATCTGAAGTTTCATGATCATTATCATTAACTTCCTCACTAATTGGTGTAGGTGTCGCAGAAACTGATTTTTGTGATGATCTACTTTCCAATAAGGGAGCAGGTACAGTTACCTCATCAAGTTCTAATTTCCTCCCACTCACTTCTTTCGAGAGAAACTCCTTCTCTAGAAAGGATCCATTCTTAGCAACGAATATCTTGCCTTCGGATCTGTGATAGAAGGTGTACCCAACAGTCTCCTTTGGGTATCCTATGAAGACACATTTCTTCGATTTTGGTTCGAGCTTATCAGGTTGAAGTTTCTTCACATAAGCATCGCAACCCCAAACTTTAAGATACAACAACTTTGGTTTCTTGCCAAACCATAGTTCATAAGGCGTCGTCTCAACGGATTTCGATGGTATCCTATTTAGAGTGAATGCAGCCGTCTCTAAAGCATAACCCGAAAACGATAGCGGTAAATCAGTAAGAGACATCATAGATCACACCATATCTAATAAAGTACGATTATGACGTTCGGACACACCATTACGCTGTGGTGTTCCGGGTGGCGTGAGTTGCGAAACTATTCCGCATTGTTTCAAATGTAGGCCAAACTCGTAACTCAAATATTCTCCTCCACGATCAGATCGTAGGAATTTTATTTTCTTGTTACGATGATTTTCAACTTCACTCTGAAATTCTTTGAACTTTTCAAATGTTTCAGACTTATGTTTCATTAAGTAGATATACCCATATCTGCTCAAATCATCTGTGAAGGTGAGAAAATAACGATATCCGCCACGAGCCTCAATATTCATCGGACCACATACATCTGTATGTATGATTTCCAATAAATCTGTTGCTCTCTCCATAGTTCCGGAGAACGGTGTTTTAGTCATCTTGCCCATGAGGCACGGTTCGCAAGTACCAAGTGATTCATAATCAAGTGATTCCAAAAGTCCATCAGTATGGAGTTTCTTCATGCGCTTTACACCGATATGACCCAAACGGCAGTGCCACAAATAAGGTGCACTGTCATTATCAACTCTGCATCTTTTGGCTTCGACATTATGAATATGTGTATCACTACTACCGAGATTCATTAAAAATAGACCACTCTTCAAGGGTGCATGACCATAAAAGATATTATTCATATAAATAGAACAACCATTATTCTCTGATTTAAATGAATAACCGTCTCGCATTAAACAAGATCCAGATATAATGTTCATGCTCAACGCTGGCACCAAATAACAATTATTTAGGTCTAAAACTAATCCCGAAGGTAGATGTAGAGGTAGCGTGCCGACGGCGATCACATCAACTTTGGAACCATTTCCCACGCGCGTCGTCACCTCGTCCTTAGCCAATCTTCGCTTAATCTGTAGCCCCTGTTTCGAGTTGCAAATATTAGCAACAGAACCAGTATCAAATACCCAGGTGCTACTGCGAGTATTAGTAAGGTACACATCAATAACATGTATATCACATATACCTTTGTTAACCTTGCCATCCTTCTTTTCCGCCAAATACTTGGGGCAGTTCCGCTTCCAGTGTCCAGTCTGCTTACAGTAGAAGCACTCAGTTTCAGGCTTAGGTCCAGACTTGGATTTCTTCTCCTGAACAGCAACTTGCTTGCTGTTCTTCTTGAAGTTCCCTTTCTTCTTCCCTTTGCCCTTTTTCTTGAAACTAGTGGTTTTACTGACCATCAACATTTGATGCTCCTTTTTGATTTCTACCTCCGCTGCCTTTAGCATTGCGTAGAGCTCGGGAATTGTCTTATTCATCCCTTGCATGTTATAGTTCATCACGAAGCTCTTGTAGCTTGGTGGCAGTGATTGAAGAATTCTGTCAATGACGCTATCATCCGGAAGATTAACTCCCAGTTGAATCAAGTGATTATTATACCCAGACATTTTGAGTATATGCTCACTGACAGAACTATTCTCTTCCATCTTGCAGCTATAGAACTTATTGGAGACTTCATATATCTCAATCCGGGCATTTGCTTGAAATATTAACTTCAACTCCTGGAACATCTCATATGCTCCATGACGTTCAAAACGTCGTTGAAGACCCGGTTCTAAGCCATAAAGCATGGCACACTGAAATATTGAGTAGTCATCAGGTTTCCTCTGCCAGACGTTCATAACTTCTGGCGTTGCCCTTGCAGGAGGCCTGGCACCTAGCGGTGCTTCTAGGACGTAATTCTTCTGTGCAGCAATGAGGATAATCCTCAAGTTACGGACCCAGTCCGTGTAATTGCTACCATCATCTTTCAACTTAGCTTTCTCAAGGAACGCATTAAAATTCAACGGAACAACAGCACGGGCCATTTATCTACAATTAACATAGACAAGCAAGATACTATCAGGTACTAAGTTCATGATAAATTTAAGTTCAATTAATCATATTACTTAAGAACTCCCACTTAGATAGACATCCCTCTAATCATCTAAGTGATTACGTGATCCAAATTAACTAAACCATGTCCGATCATCACGTGGGATGGAGTAGTTTCAATGGTGAACATCACTATGTTGATCATATCTACAATATGATTCACGCTCGAACTTTCGGTCTCCGTGTTCCGAGGCCATATCTGCATATGCTAGGCTCGTCAAGTTTAACCTGAGTATTCCGCGTGTGCAACTATTTTGCACCCGTTGTATTTGAACGTAGAGCCTATCACACCCGATCATCACATGGTGTCTCAGCACGAAGAACTTTTGCAACGGTGCATACTCAGGGAGAACACTTTTATCTTGAAATTTTAGTGAGAGATCATCTTATAATGCTACCGTCAATCAAAGCAAGATAAGATGCATAAAAGATTAACATCACATGCAATCAATATAAGTGATATGATATGGCCATCATCATCTTGTGCTTGTGATCTCCATCTCCGAAGCACCATCATGATCACCATCGTCACCGGCTCGACACCTTGATCTCCATCGTAGTATTGTTGTCGTCTCGCCAACTTATTGCTTTTACGACTATCGCTACCGCTTAGTGATAAAGTAAAACAATTACATGGCGATTGCATTTCATACAATAAAGAGACAACCATATGGATCCTGCCAGTTGCCGATAACTCGGTTACAAAACATGATCATCTCATACAATAAAATATAGCATCATGTCTTGACCATATCACATCACAACATGCCCTAGAAAAACAAGTTAGACGTCCTCTACTTTGTTGTTGCAAGTTTTACGTGGCTGCTACGGGCTTAGCAAGAACCGTTCTTACCTACGCATCAAAACCACAACGATAGTTTGTCAAGTTGGTGCTGTTTTAACCTTCGCAAGGACCGGGCGTAGCCACACTCGGTTCAACTAAAGTGTGAGAGACAGACACCCGCCAGTCACCTTTAAGCAACAAGTGCTCGCAACGGTGAAACCAGTCTCGCGTAAGCGTACGCGTAATGTCGGTCCGGGCCGCTTCATCTCACAATAGCGCTGAACCAAAGTATGACATGCTGGTAAGCAGTATGACTTATATCGCCCACAACTCACTTGTGTTCTACTCGTGCATAGCATCAACGCATAAAACCAGGCTCGGATGCCACTGTTGGGGAACGTAGTAATTTCAAAAACATTCCTACGCACACGCAAGATCATGGTGATGCATAGCAACGAGAGGGGAGAGTGTTGTCCACGTACCCTCGTAGACCGACAGCGGAAGCGTTATCACAACGTGGTTGATGTAGTCGTACGTCTTCACGATCCGACCGATCAAGTACCGAACACACGGCACCTCCGAGTTCAGCACACGTTCAGCTCGATGACGTCCCTCAAACTCCGATCCAGCCGAGTGTTGAGGGAGAGTTTCGTCAGCACGACGGTGTGGTGACGATGATGATGTTCCACCGACGCAGGGCTTCGCCTAAGCTCCGCAACGGTATTATCGAGGTGTAATATGGTGGAGGGGGGCACCGCACACGGCTAAAATATCGTATATCAAGTGTGTCTAGAGGTGCCCCCCTGCCCGTATATAAAGGAGCAAGGGGGAGGCCGGCTGCCTTTGGGCGCGCCAAGGAGAGGGGGGGAGTCCTCCTCCTAGTAGGAGTAGGACTCCCCTTTCCTAGTCCAACTAGGAAGAGAGGGGGGAAGGAAAGAGAGGGAGAGGGAGAGGGAAAGAGGGGCTGCGCCCCCCTCCCCTAGTCCAATTCGGACTCCTCATGGGAGGGGGCGCGCCACCTCCTGGCTGCTGCCCTCTCTCTCCCCTCAAGGCCCACTAAGGCCCAATACTTCCCCGGGGGGTTCCGGTAACCCCTCCGGCACTCCGGTTTTATCCGAAACTTCTCCGGAACACTTCCGGTGTCCGAATATAGTCGTCCAATATATCAATCTTTATGTCTCGACCATTTCTAGACTCCTCGTCATGTCCGTGATCACATCCGGGACTCCGAACAACCTTCGGTACATCAAAACATATAAACTCATAATATAACTGTCATCGTAACTTTAAGCGTGCGGACCCTACGGGTTCGAGAACTATGTAGACATGACCGAGACACCTCTCCGGTCAATAACCAATAGCGGAACCTGGATGGTCATATTGGTTCCCACATATTCTACGAAGATCTTTATCGGTCGGACCGCATAACAACATACGTTGTTCCCTTTGTCATCGGTATGTTACTTGCCCGAGATTCGATCGTCGGTATCTCGATACCTAGTTCAATCTCGTTACCGGCAAGTCTCTTTACTCGTTCCGTAATACATCATCCCGCAACTAACTCATTAGCCACAATGCTTGCAAGGCTTATAGTGATATGCATTACTGAGTGGGCCCAGAGATACCTCTCCGACAATCGGAGTGACAAATCCTAATCTCGAAATACGCCAACCCAACAAGTACCTTTGGAGACACCTGTAGAGCACCTTTATAATCACCCATTTACGTTGTGACGTTTGGTAGCACACAAAGTGTTCCTCCGGTAAACGGGAGTTGCATAATCTCATAGTCATAGGAACATGTATAAGTCATGAAGAAAGCAATAGCAACATACTAAACGATCGGGTGCTAAGCTAACGGAATGGGTCAAGTCGATCACGTCATTCTCCTAATGAGGTGATCCCCTTAATCAAATGACAACTCATGTCTATGGCTAGGAAACATAACCATCTTTGATTAACGAGCTAGTCAAGTAGAGGCATACTAGTGACACACTGTTTGTCTATGTATTCACACATGTATTATGTTTCCGGTTAATACAATTCTAGCATGAATAATAAACATTTATCATGATATAAGGAAATAAATAATACTTTATTATTGCCTCTAGGGCATATTTCCTTCAATCAAAAGGAAACCCACGAGACTAGTCAGAAGTAATATGTTTTCGTTGTAACGAAGCAGGGCACCTTGCCAGAGATTTTCCCAATCAGAAGGAGACTTGTGCTAAATAGTTGGGCTGAAAAAGAAATATAGTAGTAGTAGTGGGAACATTTCTTTTATTATTGAGGTGTTGAGTTGAGGCATGTAATGGAAATGCAAGAGATTGTAATAAATTCATGAAATCAATGAAGTTCATGTGTCATGATCTCATACGTTGAATTTTATGAGTTGTTACTCTATGAAGAAAGATTTTGACCATTTTCGAGGATATGAGAAATACGGTCTATGGAAGAATTTGTGCATTTCAAGGGTGGTAGTACCCTATAAGGACCCTTGACCCCTGGAAAAGATAATGATATTCCACGGAGTGGACTTCGGACAAAATAAGCACAAGTTTTAACTCGTTATGTGGGATACCCCAAGAATAGGAAGGGAGACAGTACTATTGGACGGATTTAAGAATTCTAGGAAGTTGGATGTTGGAATAATGATCAGTTGCCCCGATGATGAGTTCAAGGTTTACAAGTGATGAGATGGGCCATAACACACAGGCTCCAGGACCTGCCAAGAAGCAAGCACACTCTTGCTGAAGGAAAACCTTGGAAGAAGTTACGACTTTATCAATAGACGATCTTATAGGAGTTACGCAAAAACCTGAGAGTTGTGAAGGAATGATAGATGTTTGTTCAGCTTGCAGAAGTAATGGATATATCCGAATTCAGTTCATGGACAAGAGAAATTCTGCAATGCTTGTGAGGATGACCGAGTGTTAGAATGCGAGATTTGCTAAACCATATACAAGGTAATGATTTGGGTGTGGAATGGATTGATCACCATGCCGACTTACTCTTATTATTCGCCTTTGCTATATGGGATGGTAAATCTGGACTGACTTACCTATAGTAGAGAGACGGAGATATTAAGCCTAATTGAACCTTAGAATGGTATGACAAATTTTCCCTTGTACAAGGAAGCTGTTGCCAACCGTAGGTCATACGATGAGGATGAAGCCCAGACCCGTTTTCTGCAGGGACCCAGTCAAATTGTTTGATGACCACCATGAGATATCGATACTTGTTTAGTATTGGCGCCAGACCTATCAGCTAAGAAGACCCAGTCACAGGAGGTTCGTACCAAGATAAAAGGACAGAAGAATTGAGGAAAATGTTATGCCACTACCGAAAGAGCCAGAGTAGGAATAGTTCCAAGAATCTGAGAAGACTGACCCTGTCAACAATAGGGATGGAGTATATGAGTTTTTATGGACCCGTAACCATGCTTCTAAGGGTGGTAGCTCCCCAGACCCCCTGTGATGATCGATGGATCTTGAGGAGACCCCTGAACCCAACCTAATTCTTGCTAGCCTCTCCGAATCTCGCGGACGAGATTCATTTTAAGGGTGGTATTGTAACATCCCAAAATTCTAAATTTTGGAATGTTATATTAAATAAATAGTTTTGATTTTTTTTGTTTGATTTTGGTATGGTTGCTTGTGTGAAATTGAGTGAAAGTTGAATGAGAGGGAATAAAAGGACTTTCCCAAACTTTCATTTTGCATTTATGATCTCCATGAATTCAAATTCATTTCATCACAAAACCCTAGAGTGAAGATGATATGACTTCTTCCATTTAAATAAATGAATTTTTTTTTAATATTTGAATTCCATTTGGAAATATTTCAAATTCCGAAACTTTATGCAACTCAATGATTTTCATGAGAGAAGATAAAATGACTTCTTCAAATGCTAAGAAAGAGAGTTGGAAGTTTCAAAGAATCAAATTGAAAGTCCCTTTGAAGTTATTTTGAAACCCACTTTCAATTTGGAGTTATTTGCTTCTTATTCAAATTATTTTTCTCCAAAAATAAAATATATGGAAAATAGGGTAAAATGATTCCCTACAGTAGAAAGTGGAGAAAAATGAGTTTGAAATCATTTTGGTAATTTAAAATATTTTTATTTGGTTTTTAAATGAACCAGTAGCAATGTTCGCTTTATTTAACCATTCTTGTGGAATTTATTTGCCGCTGAAAATAAGTTCATCATTTAGGAAATCTTGTTCTGAAAATTTTGATATATAATAAGCCTATGTACAATTTTATTTTTATTTTTTTATTCAGTTTTTCCTTTTCAGTTTCTATTTAAAAAATCTGTGCGTGCATGTGGAACTAACAGTCGCCCACGTGCACAGCATAGTGGCATCGGGCGCCCTATCATTTTATTTTCTTCTCTCCTACATAGGCCAGGCCCAGCCGGCAATTTCCTTCTCAGTTTTTTTCTTTTTTATCCTTTGGCCGAATAATAAAAAAAATTGCAGCACGTACGCTCGCGGCCGACCGGCGGAAGCCTTTTTGGCCCATGGGCACACCTTTCTCGTGTTTCTTTTCTTTTCGTCTACATTTAGTTCCACATTGTCTAGCCTTTGACCTCTAAGCCTCTTTTCCACCTATAAATATAGACCCATAGAGCCTCCAAAAATCAACCGATTCGGGTTAAATCAATATTTAGTTTGACTAGATTCACTAAAAAAATCTCCTCTCCGGCGGGACTTCTGGAATTTGTCTCCTCTCTCCGACGTCGTCTTTTCTCTACCTTATAAAGGTATCTTTTTGTATTTTTTTATATATACTCCCGTAGCTTATTATTTCTAGACTAGTACGATAGGCGTAGAAATCTTTTAGCAATAGCTCTTTTTCTTCCGTAAAACAGCTTGGCCCTAGTTTTTTCAAATAGCCATAACTTTTTACTCCTTTATCCAAATTAGACGAAACCAATGCCAAATTCTTCGTCTTGATCCCCTCTATCCAGAGAACATATTAAACTAACTTTTTTGAAATTTTAAAATTTAAATTAGGTCAGATTCAAATTCAAACTTGTTTTGGCTATAACTTGAGTTTTATAACTTCGATTTAATTGATTCTTTTTGCAAATCGTAGCTCTTGACATGTATACTCTGTTAAGATCAAAATCACATAAGTTTGCTTCTGTTAAAAATATGTTTGTGTTCATGAGTTTTATTTGATGGCTTTGAAGTTTTCCGAAGTGTTTTCTGCGTTCTTTTCGATCTTTGAGTGATTGCTTATGTGTGGTTATAATTGATTGCTTACGATAGATTGAACGGAGTGTGACGAGTAGAACTATCAGGAATTATGTGTGCGCCGAATCTTCATCAAAAGTACAAGGCAAGTTCACACTTTGATCATTTTTTTTCATACCCAGTTTTTATGCATTAGTTTCACCCTCAAAGATTTGCATGAGTAGGATTGGGAATTGAGGCATTGTTATGTAGTTCATGAGGTAGGAACCTATTACCTTTGATCACCCCAGGAATATACGCTTTGTTACTTATTGCTTAGCCATGCTCGTAGACGTGGATTGGTATGTGAGATTCATGAAAGTTGCGAGAGTAACATTAACTATGAGAAACTTAAGATGGCTACTTTAATACACATCTGGGTGGAATGGTTGGAGCACCCTGGAGCACACAGTGGTTTGCCCGGGCACCTGGAGAACCCATTGCTTGCCCAAGGGGATCCCGGAGTACCCGTGTGATCATCCTATGGAATGCCACCCAAGCTCAAAGGGATCATAAGATTATTCATGCTAGAAACTTCCGTGTGCAGCCACAAGCCATTATGGGATCTGGCATAGTTGAGTATGTTGTGTGACCTCTTTCAGTGGTAGGCTAGCAGATGTAGGGGAAAGTAGGTGGTACTGTCTACCCAGAGTAAAGAGTTAATGCTTCAGAAAGACTGTGTCTTGATCATCCGTTTCTCAAACATCATGTAGTGCGAGAAATTCAACGGAGGAGGTCGAGTTTTGTGGGGAAAAGTGCACAAACCTCTGCAGAGTGTACAAGCTAATCATGATTAGTCGTGTCCCCGGTTATGGACATTTTGAGTATCTGGTATATGAATTGTTGGTTGATCTCATCACTTTACTTAATGAATTTGTTGGGTTATTAATATTATTTTGGAACTGAGTTGGGGGAACCTTCTCAATAATGGCCTAAACTTGGTAGTTAAATAAAATATATTCCTTTTGTTGTAGGGAAAAATTAGCTTTATGCAAAATTAAACTTAGAGCCTCCACCAGCCAAATATGCATATAGAGATAGACAGTTCTCATTATTGTTCTATGGTGTGAAATTGCCAGTACATTCAATGTACTGACCTAATGGCTGCAACGTCTCATGTTGCAGGATCCTTACGATGAGTAAGTGATACGTTAGGGTTACGATGTCTACACTCAACTTTGCCATTGGCTTTGTTGGGAACTCCACAACTTTGTTGTTCTGCTATATGGATTGAGGTAATAGTATTTATGTTACTTTATACATGTGATTTACCTCTGTTATAAATCCTCGAGTACTGTGTGTCAGCATACTGATCCAGGGATGACACTTAAGCACAGAGACTTGATCCATTCGGTTCGGGTCGCTACACCTTCCATGGCAAGAAAAATCAATCTAGTTGGCCAAAACAAATCAATAGATTAGAGAGAAATACAAATCCATCTTAATCATGGATAAAATAGTTCAGAGTAGACTCAAATAATATCGTAGATTATCTTATCATAAACGCACAATTTATCGGATCTCAACAAACGCACCGCAAAACAAGATTACATCGAATAGATCTCCAAGAACATTGAGGAGAACATTGTATTGAAGATGAAAGAGAGAGAAGAATAATCTAGCTACTAGCTATGGATCCATAGGTCTGTGTTAAACTACTCACACATCATTAGAAGGGCAGCAAGGTTGACGTAGAAGCCCTCTGTGGTCAAATCCCCCTCCGGCAGAGTGCCGGAAAAGGCCTCCAGATGGGATCTCGTGGTTCTAGACCTTGCAGTGGCAGAAAAGTATTTTTGGTGTGCCCTCCGAGCTTTTCATTGACTCGTGGCACTTTTGGCCTCCTCCCAAATCTTCTAGGGTGTCTTGTGGTCCATGAAAAATCATCAAAGTTCTGTTCCGTTTGGACTCCATTTGGTATTGATTTTCTGTAAATACAAAAACAAGGAAAAAAACAACAACTGGCACATGGCACTAGGTTATTAGGTTAGTCCCAAAAAATATATATAATAGCACAATAGTTCATACAAATATCCAAGATTGATAATATAATAGGATGGAACAATAAAAAAATTATAGATACGTTGGAGACGTATCAATTAGCCGCGTTGATGTGAGACTATCTTCCTTTTTTGTCTTCCCCTTATTAATCTCTACCACCACATTCTATTCCACCCATAGTGCTATATCCATGGCATGTGCTCATGTATTGCGTGGGGGTTGAAAAAACTGAAGCACATTAAAAAGTATGAACCAATTGCTTAGCTGACACTGTGGTTGTACATGATTTATATTTTTTGTTAAGAAGATGGAGCATGAAAATGCTATATGATTTTGAAGGGATAGCATTCTTTAGCATTTTTATTTTCAAAGGCATGATTGTTTGTTGGTATGCCTCAGTAGTGATGTCTTTATGTCAAATTGTAGACTATTGCTTTGAATCATATAGATCTTAATATTCATACCATAAAAGAAAGATTACATGATAGACATGTTATGTAGCATTCCACGTCAAAAATTCTATTTTTATCATTCACCTACTCGAGGACGAGCAAGAATTAAGCTTGGGGATGCTCGATATGTCGCCAATGTATCTATAATTTGTTTTGTTCCATGCTATTATAGTATCAATCTTGGATGTTTTATATGCATTTATATGGTATTTTATATCTTTTTTGGGACTAACCTATTAACCTACTGCCCAGTGCCAGTTGTTTTTTGCTTGTTTTTGGCTTTCAGAAAATCGATATCAAACGGAGTCCAAATGGAGAAAAAACTTTGTATTTCTGGACCACAAGGGAACCACGAAGGTTTGGGAGAAGACCAGAAGAGCCAGGAGGGAGCGACAAGATCGCTAGGCACGCCCCAGGGGGTTCCTCCCGGGCTGGTAGGCCCCTCGTGACACCTCTTGACATAATTCAACTTCTACAAATTCCCAAATATTCCCAACATACCGGAGGGCCACGCGAAACACTTTTTCCGCCGCCGCAAGCTCCTGTTCTTCCATGATCCCATCTGGAGGCCTTTTCTAGTACTCTTCCAAAGGGTGAATCGACCACGAAAGGATTCGACATCATCCTTGTTGCCCCGATGATGCGTGAGTAGTTCACCACAGACCTACGGGTCTATAGCTAGTAGCTAGATGACTTCTTCCGTCTCTTTGATCTTCAATACAATGTTCTCCTCGATGTTCTTGGAGTTCTACCCGATGTAATCTTCTTTTGTGGTGTGTTTATTGGGATATGATGAATTGTGGGTTTATGATTTGAATATTTATGAATATTAATTGAGTCTTCTCCGAACAGTTTTATGCATGATTGTTATAGCTTTGTACTTCTGTCTGATCTATTCGTTTAGTTCGACCAGCTAGATTGATTTATCTTGCAATGGGAGAGGTGCTTTGTAATGGGTTCAATCTTGTGGTGCTCTATCCCAATGACAAAGTAGGGGACAAGACACATATTTGTTTTGTTGCCATTAAGGCTAAATTGACGGGGTTTATTCGTATTATTTGGGTTTACTTTGTCTACATCATCTTGCTTAAGGTTTTACTCTGTTTTATACTTAATACCCTAGACGCATGCTGGATAGAGGTCGATGGGTGGAGAAATAGTAGTAGATGCAGGCAGGAGTCGGTCTACTTGCTTGAGACGTGATGCCTATATACATGATCATTGCCTTGAATATCCTCATAACTATGCGCTGTCCTATCAATTGCCTAACAATAATTTGTTCACCCACCGTATGCTATGTGCTCGAGAGGGAAGCCTCAATTGAAAACTATGGTCCCTGGTTCTACTTTTATCTTATATAAAAACACAAAAATACCTTGCTGCAATTTTTTGCAATTTATTTATTTACCTATCACTATGAGATTTAATCCTTGCAAGTAACCGTTGAGGGGATTGATGTGACACCCAAGTTTTTTATTTGGATTTTTCAAAAAAGATTTCTATTTTTGACTTGAGGGGAGCAATTTAAATTTTTCTTTAAGAGAACTCTCCCTCTCATATATTTTTCCTTATGGCAAAAGTTTTGTTTGGATTCACCCAAGATCTGCCTTTGGTCTTGGAAGTTCTTACTTTTCATTTGGACTCAAAACAAAATGTTTTTCATTTGGGAAAATAACTTCTGAAAATCTTTTTGAATTTGCACTATGGCTTTTGGAAAGTCCTTTACCACTTTCAACTTTCCCTTCTTACCATGACATTTGTGCAAATCCCCTCCCCAAATCCTTCCCTCACCTTTGGATCATGTTTTTCACCTAATCCAGCAAGTTGAACCTCCCCATGTGATTATTCCCATTCAAATTTCATTCAAACAAATTTCTGCCTTCTATTCTACCACTTGGAGATTTACAAAGAAACTCCATTTTCTGTTTGGACTTTTACCACCAAACTTCTTTCCCCTCCTAGTCCTTTGAACCCTCAACCTGGAACCATGAAGATCCACTAGTCTTCAGTTCAAAAATTTCAAACTACACCTGCTGCAAGTTTGGACCAGATTTGGCAAATTCGGTGAAATTCACTCAAAACCTTCTCCAAAAATTCCAAGAAAATTTAGGCAGCCCCTGGGTGCTTTGAGTGATCATCTCACCAAGTTACAGCTCCAGAAAAATTTATCTCATAGCCAAAACCTTCTGTCGAACACCTGCAGTGCACTGTCTTTGTCAAAGTTCAGAAAGTTCAGAGATTCAGTTCAGTGCTCACTGTCGTTTTCTTCAGAGATGGACATCGATCTCGCCAGTGCCACCGCGTCGCCTTGCTCCTCGTCCTCGCCCCCTTGTTCCTGCACCGCACGAGTGCCTGGCACCTTGCGGGCGTCGGCGACGAGCAGCAGAAGGTGCGCCACCCCGTGACCAACGCCGGCGGCGGCTTTGCGGGCGCCAGCGGGAGACACGGCGCCGACGACGCCACCCAGCGCCACCCAAACCACCGGAGCTCGCCGCGTGGCCTTCCACTCCCCCGAACGCGCTGCCGCTCTCGTCGTGAACCGCAGGGCGCGGAGCGCGCTCTCTGCCGCCGTTGAGCCCGTGCGGTCACCTCACCGTGGACCGACGCCATTACGCCAAGACCGACCCCGTTTAGCTGCAAATCGAGTCCAGTAACATCCACTGATGCTGCCCGACCGCTCAAACCCCCTGCCAACCCACTGCTCCGCCGTAATCGCTCGCCGGAGATTCACCGTTCACGGCCATCCCGTCGATCTGCCTATAAATAGGGGCCCCGAGCTTCAACTCGAGCACCCACCAGCCCTGCACTCCCCCTAGAGCACGCCTAGCCACTGGAAGAGCCCAGAGGAGGTCTCCTTCCTCGACTCCGGCCCCCGCGACCCGCCACGGGATCCAGCCCGATTCGCCCCCGTGTGTGCTCCTCCGCCTCCATTCTCGTGCCAGTAGCCTCACCTTGCATCCCTCTTTCTGACCCGCACTTCAATTTGAAGCTTGCAGCCCTCCACCGGAGTTCCCCATCCTCACCCGAGCCACCGTCCGCCGGAGAAAGTGTCGCCGTCGACATAGTGCTCCCCGTTGGACGAGTCCACCACCCACCGACGCGGAAGAGGACGCTGAAGCTCTTGGTACCCTCCGTTTCTCCTAACTCGTCGTGGTTCGACGCCGGCGTCCACCGCAGTCTTCGGGCGCCGGCGAGCTTTTCAAACCTGACATGTGGACCCCGCATGTCAGCCTCTGTTCTTTTATTCGCGAACCGTTTTCTGTTGGCGCCTTCGGGCAAAATACGTTTCCTCCTTTGCGCTTGCGCATTCCCAGCCGAAGCGTTTTCTGTTTTCTCAGTTAAAACCCTGGAACTTTTCTGTTTCATTACAGATAAGTCCCTGGACAGAAACCTTTATAACTTTTTAATAAAAAGGTATTTTTGAGTGATTCTTTTTCTGACAATCTTCAAATTTTGTCTAGTTTTTTATGGGATTTATTTGAAAAATATTTGGAAGAGTTTCTGTGTATGTGTTGGTTTTCACGTTAGTGCCCGTTTCGTGATTTGCCGTAGGTTCCGGGAGAGGTGACGGAGCCGCGAGCTTCGCCGAGCTAGACTCCGACTTCTCCGAACCAGGCAAGCATGTTTTGAACATTTGATATGACAGGTGTTTTGCATGTTCACGTGGGAGTTTGTGTGTGGCATATGAGTGTCGGTAAAAACCTCGTTGCTTGTGCGGCAACGACCTGGTTGTCCCAAAGTTGCGATGACCTCTGTTGAGAGGTGGCCTAATCATGTGGTGACATGAAGGGCAGCAAGGTGGTACTGTTGTAGCATGCCAGCCTTGCGCCATCCGATTTTTCTTCGACGTTAACGTGGTTGGAGCCACGTTATCGATCTTTTCCCGCATGTTCCAAAGTTGCGATGATCTCTGATGAGAGATGGCCTAATCATGTGGTGACATGAAGGGCAGCAAGGTGGTACTGTTGTAGCATGCCAGCCTTGCGTCATCCGACTTTTCCGACGTTAACATGGTTGGAGCCTTGTTACCGTCCCTTCCCCTTTCCGTGCTACCACATGTCTCATTGCCAGGATGCGGTTTAGTAAGTTGGTAACCTCTTTCCGTGTACACACCAAACAGAGAGGCCGGGATGATGGTACCTTGGCCCAGGATTAAAGCCAGTCATTCGGTCAGGGGGCATGGGTGTTTTCGGTTGGGACCGAGAGGGGGGGCACCCCCTTAGAGCGCGCGTATATAAATTTGATCCCATGCTACGCGAGGTTGTAGCCTCCCCGTCTCAAGGTTTTTCTTGAACGTCGCCGAGGGTGATCCCTGGCTTCGGATGGTTGAACTGGGTGTGTACTGGTTAGACGTGTTTCCTCCAAAACACCGCAGACGGAACTAGTCCCCGTGACTACTGAAATCCGTTGGCTGTGGTTAAGTACAAACTCGGCAGAGTCAATTCCTTCCAAATCATCGTATCCATGATCAGTAGTGTAAACATTATATCCATATCTATCCGTGTGAAAAACTTGTCCCCGGTGAACAAGCTCAAGTGGTAAAATTTCAGATTTATTGTTATTCCAGTGGATGGACTAACTTTATTTTGTGTCTCATGCTTGTGATTAATTTATGTCTCCGAACTATTGTAATAATGAGATGTGATATAAGCCCTTTAGGTGACGTCGCGCAGACGTCCGACTGTGGCGTGTACTCGTTTCTCACTTTCGATATAAGCCCTTTATGTGATGTCGCTCAGACGTCCGACTGCGGCATGCACTGTCTTTACTTTCTGTTATAAGCCCTTTATGTGGTGTCGCCCCGACGCCCGACTGTGGCATTATTATTCTGCATTTACCTCTCGAGGAGTCTTTCAGACACTCGTTTGGCACCCGCATTATTATTCCGCATTTTCCGCTCGAGGAGTCTTTCAGACACTCGTTTGGCACCCGCATTATTATTCCGCATTTTCCGCTCGAGGAGTCTTTCAGACACTCGTTTGGCACCCGCATTATTATTTCGCATTTTCCGCTCGAGGAGTCTTTCAGACACTCGTTTGGCACCAGTATTACTATTCTGCAGTTTTCGCTCGAGGCGTCATTCAGACCCTCGCTTGGCACCCAGTATTTATTTATGTCAAATCGCACTGGTTAACTTATTCATGTGCTTCATGTTTACATTTGTTATACCTTATGTCCGAACTGTCTTGCGAGTACTTTCATAGTACTCACCTGGCTTGTTGTTTTGGCCAGATGTTGACGAAGGTGATCTCTTGGATGAAGAGTTTGATAGCGCGTCCGATGCCTAGAGGAGTCCCAGTCAGTCCTGCGCGATCCCGGATATTGGTCACTTATGTTGTATACGCTTCCGCCACCCGCAATAAGTCTTCTCGAGCCTCACGCTCGATGAGTTGTAGTATTCTGGAATCATATCACTCGCTTCGCGATGATATTTCCACCACCGTTATTACCGTGAGTTAGAAGTCTGCCACCCTATCCGCCGTATTGTTTTATCGGCGTGCCTGTAATAAATTGTTGGGCAGTCTCTGCTCAACCTTGTGTTATATTTAGTACTCCTGGTATTTTTCTTTTGTGACCAAGATTATTGTCTACCAGTGAGAAGGAATTCTTCTTCGCTGGTCCGTAAAAGGGATTGGTCTCTCAATAATTATTTTATTGAAAAACCGGTCGTGACAATTGACAACCCCCTTGTTTACATTGGGTGCAAGTATTTTGCTTTTGTGTGTGCAGGTGTTGCTAACGAGGTTTTGTGTGTTTCTCTTACTGGATTGATAACCTTGGTTCTTAACTGGGGGAAATATATCTCTACTGTACCGCTTCATCCTCTTCTTTTCAAGGAAATCCCAGCACAAACAAAGAACAAGGAAGAACTAAGATTAACAATATGGATGTTGCGAATTAAGATGAAAGCTTTATGGGTGAAAGCTTGAGATTCCATGACGTCTTGACCTGCTCATTGGACAGAAACGAAGTACGCGAGTTGCAACTATGATGAACTTTTGTCTAAACAAAACCCAAGTCTTAAATGACTCTCTAAGAGCTCTATTCATAGGGAGGCAGAGGGGAATTTCGTCCATCCTTGGCAAGGTGGGGCTGAAATCCATCCTATGTGGTTTTCCCTACATATACGGATTCTAAAAATAGCCTCTTAAGTAGTATTTCGAAATTACATGGGCCAGGCCCAAACACAAGGTGGTGCAACACCTATAGAAAATTACATGGGTGAGGCCCAAACACAAGGCGGCGTAACATCTTGTATATTTTTTCATGTCCTTATATGTCGTCATGGTGGCTCCAAAGTGCTGAAATCTCCACTAGAAACTTCGTTCGTGTACCATGCGCACTCGCCTTCATCTCCATGCTTGACCATGCTCCAATGTTCATCCTTCTTGTCCGTGATAGGCCCTTCATTCCTAAGCAACACAAATATACCCAATTTAGGCATCATCATATTCTCATGAACATTAGGAACATTACAAACAAATGAAAGTACCTAATAATTTAATAGCATGCGCGAGCTCTAAGAATTGGTCCAATATGTGTGGAGTGTAACTATGGTAGGGATGTACTCATCATCACACTTCTTCAACTATGTGCACATTTTTGGTTTTCCAATTTTCCTTGCCTAGGCAATTCGGTCCAATGCAAAAAAACTTGTTCAACGTTAGCAAGCATATATGTGAGCATGCTTGGTTCATGATTAAATTTGCGGCATTGGCAAACTGTGGCTACCACAAAAAAATTGTCAGAGAAAATGGCCACCACAAATGTGGCAACAAATGGCAAAAAACCGTGCGTATGACATGTGGACCTTGTAACTAGAAATGTGTAGCAATGATCCAAACACATGCGTACACTGTTGTGGCATCACTATACTTAGGTGTGGCAACCTTAGAGTACAAACTAAACATGACTGGACTTAGGTGCAGCAACCTTAGGCTACAGCCCAAATATGCCCATACGTCATTGTTTCTTCTTGAAATAATGTTTAACTGTAAGGCATGGTTTATGGCGCTCGACGAAGACATGTGGGTTATGTTGTTGTCTTCTTTTTTTGTGGTGCGCTATGGTGGCTCAGGGCTTTGGGGATTGTTTGTGGGCTCCATTTATAAAAGTGTGCTCATTTCTACCATAGCTTCGATAGATGCCAGCCCCATGGTGGGGTGCCAACTGTCATGGTTATTTCTCTGACAATATGCATAGGAGTGTGTTTGGAGGAATGCACACCTATCAAAAGATGAATATGAGAATACACACAAGGAATTTAGACAGGTTCGGGCCCTCTACTTTGGAGGTAATACCCTAGTCATGTGTGTGGTGTTCTTACTCTTGTATGTAAAGTATAAAAGGATGTTCAACCCTCCCCTCCCGGCTTATATAGAGTGTGCCACGAGGAGTGTCATAACAGACTGGTATTAATATTAGTAGTAACAACCATGCTTGATGGGTTGTTACGTAGCCATGAATCAGTAGTAATGGTCGGAGTTAACTAGATATAATAATGTTGGGTAACAACCACACTTAATGCATATGAAGACCGTGGGAAAAGCCTTCGGTAGCTGACTGACTGTTTGCCTGCCATAAACCGTCTGGAGATCTTTTCCTGGTCCGAGGAAAAGATGCCTGACTAGAGGGATGACACTGATTGTATGATGACCACTTATTAGGCCACCTCATGGACAGTGATATTCTTTGGCCTGCGCCTTTAGTTGGGCCTTATGTCACCGTGGGCCTCCCTGGTGGGTGTTCCCTCGCCACAAGTATTTTGTGTTTTGTTTGGAATCCCTTTCCCTTATGGAATACCACTCTGTTGTGAAAACCAATGTATATAGCTTGTGAAGTAAATATGCCCTAGAGGCAATAATATAGTCGTTATTTATATTTCCATATATCATGATAAACATTTATTATTCATGCTAGAATTGTATTAACCGAAAACTTGATACATGTGTGGATACATAGACAAAACACAGTGTCCCTAGTAAGCCTCTGCTAGACTAGCTCGTTAATCAAAGATGGTTAAGTTTCCCAACCATAGACATGTGTTGTCATTTGATGAATGTGATCACATCATTAGGAGAATGATGTGATGGACAAGACCCATCCGTTAGCTTAGCATAACGATCGTTAAGTTCTATTGCTATTGCTTTCTTCATGACTTATACATATTCCTCTAACAATGAGATTATGCAACTCCCGAATACCGGAGGAACACCTTGTGTGCTATCAAACATCACAATGTAACTGGGTGATTATAAAGATGCTCTACAGGTGTCTCCGAAGGTGTTTGTTGGGTTGGCATAGATCAGGATTAGGATTTGTCACTCCGACTATCGGAGAGGTATCTCTGGGCCCTCTCGGTAATGCACATCACTATAAGCCTTGCAAGCAATGTGACTAATGAGTTAGTTATGGGATGATGCATTACGAAACGAGTAAAGAGACTTGTCGGTAACGTGATTGAACTAGGTATGATGATACCGATGATAGAATCTCGGGCAAGTAACATACCAATGACAAAGGGAATAACGTATGTTGTTATTGCAGTTTGACCGATAAAGATCTTCATAGAATATGTAGGAACCAATATGAGCATCTAGGTTCCGCTATTGGTTATTGACCGGAGATGTGTCTCGGTCATGTCTACATAGTTCTCGAACCTGTAGGGTCCGCACGCTTAACGTTCAATGATGATTTATATTATGAGTTATGTGTTTTGGTGACCGAAGTTCGTTCGGAGTCCCGGATGAGATCACGGACATGACGAGGAATCTCGAAATGGTTGAGAGGTAAAGATTGATATATTGGAAGGTGGTATTCGGACATCAGAATGGTTTCGAGTGGTTCGGGTATTTTACCGAAGTACCGAGGGGTTATCGAAACCCCCCGGGGGAAGTATTGGGCCTACATGGGCCTTAGGGGAGAGAGAGGGAAGCCCCCGAGGGGTGGCGCGCGCCCCCTCCAAGGGAGTTCGAACAGGACAAGGAGGAGGGGCGCAGCCCCCCTTTCCCTCTCCCTCTCCCTCTCCTTCCTTTTCCCCTCTGATGAGAAAGGAAAGGGGGACGAATCCTACTAGGAGTGGAGTCCTAGTAGGACTCCCCCCATGGCGCGCCCCCTTGGCGGCCGGCCTCCTCCTCCCCTCCTTTATATACGGGGGCATGGGGCACCCCAAAGCACATCAATTGTTCTCTTAGCCGTATCCGGTGCCCCACTACATAGTTTACTCCTCCGTTCATAGCGTCGTAGTGCTTAGGCAAAGCCCTGCGCGGATCACATCATCATCACCATCACCACGCCGTCGTGGTGATGAAACTCTCCCTCGAATCTCTGCTGGATCAAGAGTTCGAGGGACTTCATCGAGCTGAACGTGTGCTAAACTCGAAGGTGCCGTACGTTCGGTACTAGATCGGTTGGATCGTGAAGACGTTCAACTACATCAACCGCGTTAACCAAACACTTCCGCTTTCGGTCTACGAGGGTACGTGGACACACTCTCCCCCTGTCATTGCTATGCATCTCCTAGAAAGATCTTGCGTGATCGTCGAATTTTTTTTGAAATTGCATGCTACGTTCCCCAACAGTGGCATCCGAGCCAGGTCTATGCGTAGATGATATGCATGAGTAGAACACAAAGAGTTGTGGGTGATAATAGTCATACTGCTTACCACCAATGTCTTATTTTGATTCGGCGGTATTGTTGGATGAAGCGCCCCGGACCAACCTTACATGACCACGTTCATGAGACTGGTTCCACCGACAGACACGCAACTTGTTTTGCATAAAGGTGGCTGGCGGGTGTCTGTTTCTCCAACTTTAGTTGAATCAAATTTGACTATGGCCGGTCCTTGTTGAAGGTTAAAACAGCACACTTGATGAAAAATCGTTGTGGTTTTGATGCGTAGGTAAGAACGGTTCTTGCTAGAAGCCCGTAGCAGCCACATAAAACTTGCAACAACAAAGTAGAGGACGTCTAACTTGTTTTTGCAGGGCATGTTGTGATGTGATATGGTCAAGACATGATGTGATATAAGTTATTGTGTGAGATGATCATGTTTTGTAAAAGTTATCGGCAACTGGCAGGAGCCTTATGGTTGTCACTTTATTGTATGAAACGATAGCGATAGTTGTAGAAGCAGTAGTTGGCGAGACGACAACGACGTTGTGATGGAGATCAAGGTGTCAAGGCGGTGACGATGGAGATCATGATAGTGCATTGGAGATGGAGATCAAAGGCACAAGATGATGATGGCCATATCATGTCACATATTTTGATTGCATGTGATGTTTATCTTTTATGCATCTTATTTTGCTTAGTACGGCGGTAGCATTATAAGATGATCCCTCACTAAATTTCAAGGTATAAGTGTTCTCCCTGAGTATGCACCGTTGTTACAGTTCGTCGTGCCGAGACACCACATGATGATCGGGTGTGATAAGTTCTACGTTCACATACAACGGGTGTAAGATAGTTTTGCATGTGTAGAATACTCAGGTTAAACTTGACGAGCCTAGCATATGCAGATATGGCCTCAGAACACTGAGATCGAAAGGTCGAACATGAATCATATAGTAGATATGATCAACATAGAGATGTTCACCATTGAAGACTACTCCCTCTCACGTGATGATCAGACATGGTTTAGTTGATTTGGATCACGTAATCATTTAGATGACTCGAGGGATGTCTATCTAAGTGGGAGTTCTTAAGTAATATGATTAATTGAACTTAATTTATCATGAACTTAGTCCTGACACTACAGCAGGATGCTGCTAATGCGAACTACGATCAGAGACCCTTCGAGAAACTGTGTGCGATGCAATAATCGCAAACGGTGCTGTATGAAAACCGTCAGAAATGTATAAAATGTTTGCGATGACGGATGCATCAAACACGGTTTAGGTTTTAGTTGCGTGTGCGATGAGGGGCATACGGTTCAATTTAATTAACTGTTTGCGATGAGGAGGAACAAAAGAAATGGGCAGCCTGATGAAGGCGTGTGCGATACACAGCATACGGTTCACTCAGATGAATTGTTTGTGATTAAGCAACACAAAAGAAACAGGCAGCCAGATGAAGGTGTGTGCGATATACAGCATACGGTTCACTCGGATGAACTGTTTGTGATTGGGCAACACAAAAGAAACGGTCAGCCAGATCAAGGTGTGTGCGGTATACGCATGCGGTTCACTCGGCCCTTGTCGTCAGTGTGTGACCTCTGTGGCAACCGTTCGCTCCCCAGGCGCCTCTTCGTGTACCATGGCAACCGTCCACCGCATCTTTGCCTTTCCCTCTCGATTTGGAACTGCTGTCGCACGCTCTTCCTCCCTCCATTTGCCTTCACCCTTCCTTCTGCCATTGTTCGATCATCTTCTCCATGGAGGGAATAGGCCGGAAACGACCCCGTTATTCTTGCCCTGATCTGAAAGATGACGTGGTGGCGGAACTCATTAATCGATGCGACGTCATCACCTCGGCTAGCATGGTAGGTTCGTTCAAGACTATTCTCGACTCAACTAATAACATCATTACAAGGAACCCAAGGGTCCAGGAGCGGTTTGATCTCCCCTATCTTCTTCGCCGTGACCCTGCTGACTGGCGCAGGGACGAGGGAAGCCTTGCCTTGTGCAAGTTGATGCCGCTTGATAATGATACGTATGATGTTAAGATGCCATCGCTTGAGGGCAAGGCTTGGGCAGGCACAAATGGAGATTGGGTTCTTTATATTGGGTACAACTGCGAGTGGGAACTTGTGAATGTGTGCACTCGTCACCGGGTTCCACTTCCAAAAATCTCAGACGACTGCCCAGAGGTTGAGTACACTGGTATTCTACGTGAGTTCAAATACAATCATGGTGACTGTCGTCTACGGAAGATAGCAATTTGTCGAGTTCCCAATCGCTATTGGGATTACTCGAACTATGAAGTTGTTGCTATCTTTGACAAGCTTGTTGCCTTCCTTACTTCCACGCCTCGATGGATATCGCTCAAAAATCAATTTCTGTACATGGATGAGTACTGTGATGCAATTCAATACGAGGGTCTTGTGTTTGCTGCCACCACTCATGGCACTGTTTTTGCATGGAATCATCATGCTTTTGGTACGTTTGTCTTCCACCGTAATTATAATTGTTTCATCCACATGCATGCGGGTTAGCTAGTTTCCCTTTACTAATTAATTAACCTTCTTGTGTTTCCAAGGTCCTGTGAACATTCCACCACCTATACTTTTAAATTTTTATAACCAAGGGGGAGATGACGATGCTGATGATCACGAGCATGAGGACGAGCTGGACCCATATACTCAGTGGCGCCTGGCAACTTATTCCGATGGATCACCTCTTCTTGTCTGTATACAAGGCACTGCTGATGTTACCAAGGAAGCAGGTGTTGTCTCGCATGGTCGCACTCTCTGGACCTATGCCAACATCCATTGCAAGGTATTCGGGATGTATACTAGTGTACTAGCGCCAACACCTTCTCCCTGGTTCAGTATTGAAAGTCTTGGAGGAAACTCGCTCTTCCTTGGACAAAACTATCCAATGATGGTGGAAGGCGATCCAGCTGCTGTTGACACAACGTTACTACCATTTATGAGAAGCAACTGTATCTATACCTCAGACACTGCTATGCATCCCTACCGTCCCAATATGGGTCCTGACATAGGCTGCTTCAGCCTGGATGATCAGTCCTGCGTTGGTCTCGAGATTGACAGTAGCTGGCCCTTCCCAGAGAATCACTTCTGGTTCAAAGCAAGCATTTCCAATGCCGACGCGTGATTGAGCTGAAGTTCATTTCATCGCTTTGTTATTTGTTGTGTGAGAAAAACTTTACTAGAATGTTTTGTTGGAAATGATCTATAATCCAACGTGTATCCTCGTTGTCGTTGTGGGCTGATGACTTGTTGTATGTAATCAATGGTACATTTGCATATGCGTCCATCAACTCACGCCTGCTAGTGGTGTCCATATGAACAGTGCTAGTGATTTTAGTTGCAAAAATTAGATAGTGCTAGTGATTTTTAGCTGCATATATTGACAAATCGCAGTGTTACAAGGTTGACAAATGGTAATGTTACTAGATAAACAAATGTTAATCTTTCCAGTTTGACAAATGGCAACATACCCAAAATGACAGATATGCAAATCTTACCCAATTGTTTGTACGTGGTTGCACACGGGTCATGCAAAACAACCGTTTGCGTTGAAGGGATGCAGAAATCCTGCTCGGCACATTTTCCCTTGGCTTCCTGGGGAAGCTGTCGGTTTGCATCCGGGTGTTCTAACTAAAACGTTTGTGATGAGTGTTTTATATTTAAAAACCATTGACATTTTTTTCAAAAGAAAATCGTTTGATATGTCTATACATTAAGAGAGAAAAACGCAAGTTCGTTCAAACCATATCTTTCATTCAGTCACGCTGCAAATTTATATTCATATGATCGAGAATTCGAGATACAGTATTAAACCCCAAAAAAACTATTTCCGGCGGCGGCGGAGGCGGCGTGCCGCGCCGTCGTTGTCATTGTCGTCCTCCGGGACGCCATTGTTGAAGTCTTCAAGGTAGCACAAAATGTTCTTCACTTTTAAATCAAACATCATGTCGTCGTGTGATCGACGGGCGGGGTGCGGGAGGACGGCAACTGGCACCGCTGAGAGGTAGCGGTCAACGGCAGCGTCCCATGCCGCTGAGGGGGGCGTGCGCACGGGCACGGGCATGGGCGCGGTGGGTGCAGCCAAATGCACGGGGGCCGGCGCCACGGTGGGTGGAGGGGCGCACGCGGGCATGGGCACGGGCGCTGGTGCTGGCATGTAGATTAGCTCGCACGGGTCCGCGAAGACCTCGCTGACGCCCGCGGCTTCCAGCTCTGCGATAGTGCTCGCCGACCAGCCCGTCAATGCTACAGGGATGGTCGCTGGCGCGGGCGCGGGGATGGGAGCTGGCACGGGAGCGGGGGCAGCAACCGCCGCGGCCAGCTCGTTCTGGGCCATGTCCATGATGCCCCATTTCTCCTTATTTTCTATCTCCTCCGGCTCGGAGTCGACTTCACCAAACTTGAAGACTAGTGGCAGATGATCGTTCTGCGCCATGGCGTTGGTGGAGGTCTGCAGGAGGGAGGGGAATGGGAGGCGAACAGTAAGGCCGCCCGTATTAAAAAGCGGCTCGGGCGCCATTAATGGAGAGGAAGGCGAGCGGCCATGGAAGTCAAAGGGCTCGCTTCCCAGTAAGCCTGCGTAGCGTATAGCTCGCATGCTTCCCGGTGAGTCTGCGCATTGGAGGACAGCTTGCATGCCTCTCGGTCAGCCTGCGCACCGGACTGCGCTCGCACGCCTCCCGTTCAGTCAAGGTCAAGCAGCTTTCTGCACGGCACCTCCTACAGCCATTAAAACCAAGACACGTGGCGTCACGTGAATGGCTAAAAGAACGCACACGGTTTGAATTCTACAAACGTTTGAGATATTAAAGTGGCAGCTATTTTTTCAAAATGCCTTTGTTGGTTGTCATTATTCGAGTGCGCCTTCTCTCAAAATGGACACGAAAAATGCCACAGCATGTCGGGTGCCATTCCATGATAGCATGCCAAGTTTCATGAATTTCAGACGAGTTTTGGATTTACTAGAGTTTAAAAACCAGGCATCTCAATGTTTTGCCGGCAATCAACGGTGCCCTGGTGTTTGAAATTCATTCCCATTTCTTGCATGGGGCCTAAGCATGCGCCCAAGGACACAGATTTGATTTTTCAACCAATTTATATGCATTGGAGCATGTGCATGTAGTTCAAATTTGAATTATGCACATAAATGCATTGAAAACTCAGCTAATGCATAAAAATATCCAAATGAACCCTGAAAAATCCCAAAAATTGACACAACACTCCTGTTGTTCTATCTTGACACGAGAAGATTTTTGGAAGCAATAAGAGGCAATGGATATCGTTTCGTACCCAAAGGTGGGACGTTCCCTACCGAAACCATCATGCTTGTTGTGAGAAGCTCTGGTTTGTGAGAAGCTTGCGAACTTGCCCCGAATGGGACAATTTTTTTACCACGGCATGTTGATGCCGCTCCATGATGGCATGCCAAGTTTCATGAATTTCAGACGAGTTTCGGATTTACTAGAATTTAAAAACCAAGCATCTCAACATTTTGCCGGCAATCAACAGTGCCCTAGTGTTTGAATTTCATTCTCATCTCTTGCACGGGACCTAGAAATTCACCCAAGGACACATATTTGATTTTTCAACCAACTTTAGTGTATTGGAGCATGTGCTTGTAGTTCAAATTTGAATTATGCACATAAAATGCCTAGAAAATCCAGTTAATGCATAAAATGTCCAAACGAACCCCGAAAAAATCACAAAAATTAACACAACACTCTTGTTGTTCTATGTTGAACTAGAAAATTTTTGAAAGCAATAAGAGGCAATGGATATCGTTTCGTCCCCAAAGGTGGGACGTTCCCTATCGAAACCATCATGCTTGTTGTGAGAAGCTCTGGTTTGTGAAAAGCTTATACCCGAACCTGCCCCAAATGGGACAAAAAATTTACCACGGCGTGTTGATGCCACTCCATGATAGCATGCCAAGTTTCATGAATTTCAGATGAGTTTTGGATTTACTAGAATTTAAAAACCAGGCATCTCAACGTTTTGCCGGCAATCAACAGCACCCTGGTATTTGAATTTCATTCCAATCTCTTGCATGGGACCTAGAAATTCACCCTAGGATACACATGTGATTTTTCGACCAACTTTGGTGCATTGGATCATGTGCTTGTAGTTCAAATTTGAAATATGCACATAAAATGCCTACAAAACCCAGTAAATGTATAAAAAAGGCCAAACGAACCCTGAAAAATTCCAAGATTAAACACAACACTCCAGTTGTTCTATGTTGAGACTAGAAATTTTTTGAAAGCAGTAAGAGGCAACGGATATAGTCCCGTCCCCAAAGGTGGTACGTTCCCTATCGAAACCATCATGCTTGTTGTGAGAAGCTCTAGTTTGTGAGAAGCTTATACTCAAACCTGTCCAAAATGGGACAAAATTTTTTCCACGGCATGTTGATGCCGCTCCATAATAGCATGCCAAGTTTCATGAATTTCAGCCGAGTTTTGGATTTACCAGAATTTAAAAAACAGGCATCTCAATGTTTTGCTGGCAATCAACAGTGCCCTGGTGTTTGAAATTCATTCCCGTCTCTTGCATGGGACCTAAGCATGCACTCAAGGACACACTTGTGATTTTTCAACCAATTTATATGCACTGGAGCATGTGCATGTAGTTCAAATTTGAATTATGCACATAAAATGCATAGAAAACTCAGTTAATGCATAAAAATGTCCAAACGAACCCCGAAAAATCCCAAAAATTGACACAACACTCCTGTTGTTCTATGTTGACACGAGAATTTTTTTGAAAGCAATAAGAGACAATTTTTTTACCACGGCATGTGTTTTGCCGCTCCATGATAGCATGCCAAGTTTCATGAATTTCAGACGAGTTTTGGGTTTACTAGAATTTGAAAACCAGGCATCTCAATGTTTTGCCGGCAATCAACGGTGCCCTGGTGTTTGAAATTCATTCCCATTTCTTGAATGGGACCTAAGCATGCACCCAAGGACACATATTTGATTTTTCAACCAATTTGTATGCCCTGGAGCATGTGCGTGTAGTTCAAATTTGAATTATGCACATAAATGTATTGAAAATTTAGTTAATGCATAAAAATGTCCAAACAAACCCCGAAAAATCCCAAAAATTGACACAACACTCCTGTTGTTCTATGTTGACACGAGAAAAAAATTGAAAGCAATAAGAGGCAATGGATATCGTTTCGTCCCCAAAGGTGGGACGTTCCATATCGAAACCATCATGCTTGTTGTGAGAAGCTCTGGTTTGTGAGAAGCTTATACCCGAACCTGCCCCAAATGGGACAATTTTTTTACCACGGCATGTTGATGCCGCTCCATGATAGCATGCCAAGTTTCATGAATTTCAGACGAGTTTTGGATTTACTAGAATTTAAAAACCAGGCATCTCAATGTTTTGCCGGCAATCAACAGTGCCCTGGTGTTTAAATTTCATTCCAATCTCTTGCATGGGACCTAGAAATTCACCCAAGGACACACATGTGATTTTTCAACCAACTTTAGTGCATTGGAGCATGTGCTTGTAGTTCCAATTTGAATTATGCACATAAAATGCCTACAAAACCCAGTTAATGTATAAAAAAGTCCAAACGAACCCCAAAAATTCCAAGATTAAACACAACACTCCTGTTGTTCTATGTTGACACTAGAAATTTTTTGAAAGCAATAAGAGGCAACGGATATCGTCCCGTCCCCAAAGGTGGTACGTTCCTTATCGAAACCATCATGCTTGTTGTGAGAAGCTCTGGTTTGTGAGAAGCTTATACCCAAACCTGCCCCAAATGGGACAAAATTTTCACCGCGGCATGTTGATGCCGCTCCATGATAGCATGCCAAGTTTCATGAATTTCAGACAAGTTTTGGATTTACTAGAATTTAAAAACCAGGTATCTCAACATTTTGCCGGCAATCAACAGTGCCCTAGTGTTTGAAATTCATTCCCATCTCTTGCATGGGACCTAGAAATTCACCCAAGGACACACATGTGATTTTTCAACCAACTTCGATGCATTGGAGCATGTGCTTGTAGTTCAAATTTGAATTATGCACATAAAATGCCTAGAAAACCCAGTTAATGTATAAAAAGGCCAAACGAACCTCGAAAAATTCATTTCCATTTCTTGCGTGGTACCTAAGCATGCACTGAAGGACACATATTTGATTTTTCAACCAATTTGTATGCACCGGAGCATGTCCATGTAGTTTAATTTTGAATTGTGCACGTGAAATGGCTAGAAAACCAGTTTATTGTATAAAATGTACAAACAAACCCTGAATAATTTCAATTCTTTTACGACAAACATATAATTGCACGTTCAGTGCAGATAAAAGTTCTACCAATTCAAACAGCGTCCATTGCCGCTGTGACCCCATTTTGTAATTCAAATCAAGTAGATCCCACACAGTTTATTATCACCAACCGTGTGAGATGTAGTACAAATATCTTGGAGCACCGTCTA
Source organism: Aegilops tauschii subsp. strangulata (assembly GCF_002575655.3). Classification (NCBI taxonomy): domain Eukaryota; kingdom Viridiplantae; phylum Streptophyta; class Magnoliopsida; order Poales; family Poaceae; genus Aegilops; species Aegilops tauschii. The sequence goes on from NC_053035.3 coordinate 153,766,477, forward strand.
CGCCTATGGCTTACGTGAGAAGGTGTGTCGGCTACAGTCCACAGCCGGCGTGTCAAGCACACTAGCTCACTCCCCAAAAACTCCCGCCTCTACATCCCTCGCAATCTCGAAAATAACTACCGCCTGGAAGGTTTTAATGTTTGATAGCACACAATTAGTATGTGCGGGCCGTGTGCGATGTCTGTTAGTCCCGCTCTGCTTCAGTCCCTTGATTAAAATTTTTAGTAGCCCCGACATTTTACTACCGCCTCTGCATCCCTCGCAATCTCAAAAATATCTGCTCGCCCTTGATCCAAATTTTTAGTAGCCCCGCCTTGTTACTCCCGCCTAGTAAAATTTTCAGTTGCTGCAGTATTTCCTCAAACACAACCTTGCACCCCTCCACACACACCCTAAAACCTCCGCTCACACAGACACACAGAACCCTCGAAACCATTAGTAGGTCGCCGCCATCGCCGGCACCTCCATCCTCAACCTCTGCCCGTGTGCCGGGGAGCTCGAGGAGCCAATGGCCAAAAAGAGGTTTATCGCAGCCTTTTCACCCGACGCTGGTGAGGTGGCCGCCGAGGTGTCCCCGTCATCCTCCGCGGGCCCGATCCACCGTCGTTGGTCCCCCGATCCGCCCGCCGTCGCGCCCCTACGCCGGTTCGAGGACTTCCCCGTCCTCCCTCGGACCCGGCAGCCGACGAAGTCCTACCTCAGGGTCTAGCAGCGGCGGTGGGGGACGTGGGTCGCCAAGATTACAGATCGAGGGACCCACACCCGCCGGTGGCTCGGTAGCTTCCACACGGCCGAGCTCGCGGCCATGGAGTACGACCGCTGGCAGGTCCGCTACCACGGCTCGGCTCAATTTCCCCTTCAGCACACGACCGGTCCACCTCGTTCCGCCGGAGCCAGGGTGGTGAGCTCGGCTATGGCACGGGAGGACCGCGAGGCGTGGGAGCGCCTCAAGGCCGAGGCCGCCGACAAGGTCTACATGCAAGAGCTCCACCGGCAGCACCTAGAGCTCGTGGAGGCGGAGTGGGCAATCTTTGCCGGGCGGAGGGCGGCGAGGTGATAACCCACAAGTCTAGGGGATCAATTGTAGCCTCTTTCGATAAGTAAGAGTGTCAAACCCAACAATGAGCTAAAGGTAGAACAAATATTCCCTCAAGTTCTATCGACCACCGATACAACTCTACGCACGCTTGACGTTCGCTTTACCTAGAACAAGTATGAAACTAGAAGTACTTTGTAGGTGTTTTTTGATAGGTTTGCAAGAATATAAAGAGCACATAAATAAAGAGTAGGGGCTGTTTAGATAAAGACACAACTAAATTAGTTTTAGTAGAGAGCTTTTTGTTACGAGAAAGTTATTTGTCCCTAGGCAATCGATAACTAGACCGGTAATCATTATTACAATTTTATTTGAGGGAGAGGCATAAGCTAACATACTTTCTCTACTTGGATCATATGCACTTATGATTGGAACTCTAGCAAGCATCCGCAACTACTAAAGATCATTAAGGTAAAACCCAACCATAGCATTAAAGTATCAAGTCCCCTTTATCCCATACGCAAACAACCTACTTACTCGGGTCTGTGCTTATGTCACTCACGCCACCCACCATAAGCAAATCATGAACATATTGCAAACCCTACAGCGGGAATCCCTCACGCTTGTGCGACACGGAGAGCACCATATGACAGCACCAATAATAAAACATGCAACCCAAACCAATCTTGATCATCAAATAGCCCATAGGGCAAAACAGATCTACTCAAAAATCATAGGATAGCCATACATCATTGGGAAATAATATATAGCGTTGAGCACCATGTTTAAGTAGAGATTACAACGGGTAAGAGAGAGGTTACACCGCTGCATAGAGCGGGGAAGAGTTGGTGATGATGGCGGTGAAGTTGTTGCTGAAGATTGCGGTGATGATGATGGCCACGGCAGCATTCCGGCGCCACCGGAAGAGAAGGGGAGAGGGGGCCCCTCGTCTTCTTCTTCCTTGACCTCCTCCCTAGATGCGAGAAGGGTGTCCCCTCTGGTCCTTGGCCTCCATGGCGTGGGAGGGGCGAGAGCCCCTCCGAGATTGGATCTGCCTCTCTGTCTCTCTCTGTTTCTGCGTTCTCCCCCGCTGCCCTTTCACCATTTCGTATATATATGGAGATCCGTAACTCCGATTGGACTGAAACCTTCACCGTGATTTTTTACCAAAAATTAGCTTTCTTGCGGCCGAAGAAGGGCATCAACCGCCTTACGGGTGGACCACGAGGGTCAGGGGCGCGCCCGGGGGGGCGCCCCCTGCCTCGTGGCCACCTCGGGCACCGTCTCGCGTTGATTTTTCTTTCGGAATTCTCCAAATATTCCAAAAATATTCTCCGTCCGTTTTTATCCCGTTTGGATTCTGTTTGATATGGATATTCTACGAAATCAAAAACATGCAACAAACAGGAACTGGCACTGGGCACTGGATCAATATGTTAGTCCCAAAAATAGTATAAAAAGTTGCCAAAAAGTATATGAAAGTGGCATAATATTGGCATGGAACAATCAAAAATTATAGATACGACGGAGACGTATCACGAGGTTATCGCGCTCTCCTCCTCCGACGAGGTCGAAGGCGGCGAGGACGGCGGAGCGGAGGGCGGCGAGGTTATCGCGGTCTCCTTTGATGACGAGGTCGCAGGCGGCGGCGCGGAGGGCGTCGAGGTGGGCCCCGAGGACGAGGAGATCGACGTCGATGAGTGGAGGAGTGCCTTCCCCAACGACCCCGACGATGGTACTGGCCCGGACCCGGCTCACGGCACACCGTACATGACGAGGAAGGATTGGCTCGACCTCTACTTCGACCGAAAGTAGTTTAGCTTAGTTTAAATTTATGTTTTATGTTCAGTTATGCAAAACTATCTATGTTTATGTTTGAATGCATGCTACTTTCGGTTGAACCTGCTTTGAACTTGATCAAATTGAAGTTTACAACCTTAAGTTTAGGGGATCGACTAGAAAAGGCCAAAAATTGCTGGAGTATATATATATATATCCACTAAGGGTTTTAGTCCTTTAACTTTTTAAGGATCGCCTAGAGATGTCCTTATGACTTGTTTATTTCAGTTCTTCACAATGTGATGCTCTATATGTGCAACTATTTGCCGTGCAGTTCAATTTCATCAATAACAGTTTCAACAATACCACTATGAATTACGATATTTGGTTGTTGTTAAGGATATTGCAGTTAACACGTCTTTTTGTTTTTCAATTGTTGTTTAGCAACATGCATTGTACTGAATGACTAAATATGCAATCCCAGGCTACATAGCAACAAGGAAGAGTGTTACCCTAATGTTCTGATGATGTCTAGATATACATGTAATAAAATCTTATATAATGGGATGGATGGAGTGTTGTACTACATCATTTTTCAATTGTTGTTTAGCTACTAATATTAACTTGGTGCTTTTAGGTACATATATCATTGCCAAAGATCCACACTTCGACCCTTTCTGCGTATGGGGCAATGAGATATTCATGAACCAGCATCAAGTGAGGAAACTGATAAAGATTGTTATTAAAATGGGTCAAAAGATGTCAATCGAACTATTTGTTTACACTTTATGCAAGACAACAGTGAACTGCAGGATGGTAAATAAGAACCCTGTAGCTTTCTTTTTACTGCCCATAATGAGTTGTGTTAGATGACAATATCTGAATCTTTTTTCTTTTGCAGTGGCTCCTGAAGCAGTTTACTCAAGATTACCTCTCAAACTACATGATTGGCGGCCGGCCATCACAAGGGGTTGGACTAGAGTCCTGCATGCCTTCTGCATCCAGGAGAGCACAATAGGGCCATTCCGCTTCACCTTGTTCAACAACTGGAATGTCTGTCGCCTCTTTCTTTACCATCTGTAATAGTACAAGTATAGAACCCTGGTACATCATTCTTTATTTGGTGCTTATGTAATTCTTAAACATATGTACCTGTGAATCGAATAATGCATTGGTTGTTTGAACCTGATGGATATGAATAAAGCTATAGCCTACTTTCAATTTTAAAGTAGGTACAATTTTAAATAGCAGCAATTAAATTAGGGCGAAATTACGTTGTGCAGGTCATTACGGCACACACGGTTGGTAAAACACAAACGTTTGCGATATACACCATAATCTGAGACGGTTCACAAAGAGGAAACGCGTGCAAGCATGCACACAGTTGCCATTTGCAAAGCGTGTGTGATGTCAGACACTATCACATACGGTGCGGGAAAACTAAATGTGTGTGATTGTCTACCCATCGTACACGGTTTATAACCATGAACTGTTTGTGATGTGCCAGGCATCGTAAAACTCCTGTGCCTAGAATCTGCCTGGAAAACTCCCGTGCCTGGAATCTGCCTGGTTTTAGGCAGAAGCACAAAACTCTGACTGCGATGGCAATGCGAGCACAAATGAGTAGCAAGGATGAAGCATTTGGGATATTCAAGATATCGGAAACGATTATATAGGGTGTATGCATCAAGGCTCCCTATCCCCGACGGTTTCTGGGTCGTGTGGGAAGGACCCCCCCTATCGCCCACACTCACTTGGCGACGGTTCCAAATGTCGTCGCGAAAAGGGGTTAAAAACCGTTTGTTTAGGACCAACACGCACCAGTGTGATAGTATTTGCATATCTATGTTGTAGATCAATAGCTCACGTATAGCTCCCCTGTTTTATTTTTGATATGCTCCTAGAGAAAACTAAGTTGAAAGATGATAGTAGAAATGATGCGGACTGGATCCATGATCTGAGGATTTTCCTTGTTGCTGCACAGAATAATTATGTCCTTGATGCACCGCTAGGTGACATACCTATTGCAGGAGCAGATGCAGACGTTATGAACGTTTGACAAGTTCGGTATCATGACTACTTGATAGTTTAGTGCACCATGCTTTACGGCTTAGAACCGGGACTTCAAAAATGTTTTGAACGCCACGGAGCATATGAGATATTCCAAGAGTTGAAATTGGCATTTCAGACTCATGCCCATGTCGAGAGGTATGAGACCTCTAACAAGTACTTTGCCTACAAGATGGAGGAGAATAGCTCAACTAGTGAGCATGTGCTCAGAATGTCTGGGTACTACAATCGCTTGATTCAAGTGGGAGTTAATATTCCAAATAAGATAGTGATTGACAGAGTTCTCTAGTCACTACCACCAAGTTACTAGAACTTCGTGATGAACTATAATATGCAAGGGATAGCGAAAACAATTCCCGAGCTCTTCGCGATGCTGAAATCGGCGAAGGTAGAAATCAAGAAAGACCATCAAGTGTTGATGGTTAACAAGACCAGTAGTTTCAAGAAAAAGGGCAAAGGGAAAGAAAGGGAACTTCAAGAAGAATGACAAGCAAGTTTCCACTCCCGTGAAGAAGCCCAAAGCTAGACCTAGGCCTGAAACTGGGTGCTTCTACTGCAAAGGGAATGGTCACTGGAAGCGGAACTACCCCAAATACTGGGCGAATAAGAAGGATGGCAAAGTGAACAAAGGTATATATGATATACATGTTATTGATGTGTACTTTACTAGTGTTCATAGTAAACCCAGGGTATTTGATACCGTTTCAGGTTCTAAGATTAGTAACTCAAAACAGGAGGTGCAAAATGAACAAAGACTAGTTAAGGGCGAGGCGATGATGTGTGCTGGAAGTGATTCCAAGGTTGATAAGATCACCATCGCACACTCCCTCTACCTTCGGGATTAGTGTTGGACCTAAATAAATGTTAGTTAGTGTTTGCGTTGAGCATGAATATGATTGGATCATGTTTATTGCGATACAGTTATTCATTTAAGTCAGAGAATAATTGTTGTTCTGTTTACATGAATAAAACCTTCTATGGTCATACACCCAATGTAAATGGTTTATTGAATCTCGATCGTAGTGATGCACATATTCATAATATTGATGCCAAAAGATGCAAAGTTGATAATGATAGTGCAACATATTTGTGGCACTGCCGTTTAGGTCATATTGGTGTAAAGCGCATGAAGAAACTCCATGCAGATGGGCTTTTGGAATCACTTGATTATGAATCATTTGATACTTGCGAACCATGCCTCATGGGCAAGATGACTAAAACTCCGTTCTCTGGAACAATGGAGCGAGCTAATGACTTATTGGAAATAATACATACCAATGTATGCGGTCCGATGAGTGTTGAAGCTCGCGGTGGGTATCGTTATTTTCTAACCTTCACAGATGATTTGAGCAGATATGGGTATATCTACTTAATGAAACACAAGTCTGAAACATTTGAAAAGTTCAAAGAATTTCAGACTGAAGTGGAGAATCATCGTAACAAGAAAATAAAGTTTCTACGATCTGATCGCGGAGGAGAATATTTGAGTTATGAGTTTGGCCTTCATTTAAAACAATGTGGAATAGTTTCACAACTCACGCCACCTGGAACACCACAGCGTAATGGTGTGTCCGAACGTCGTGACCGTACTTTATCAGATATAGTATGATCAATGATGTCTCTTGCCGATTTACCACCATCGTTTTGGGGTTATGCATTAGAGACAGCTGCATTCACGTTAAATAGGGCACCATCTAAATCTGTTGAGACGACACCGTATGAACTATGGTTTGGCAAGAAACCTAAGTTGTCGTTTCTTAAAGTTTGGGGTTGTGATGCTTATGTGAAAAAGTTTCAGCCTGATAAGCTCGAACCCAAATTGGAGAAATGCGTCTTCATAGGATACCCAAAAGAAATTGTTGGGTATACCTTCTATCACAGATCCGAAGAACGATCTTTATTGCTAAGAATGGATCCTTTCTAGAGAAGGAGTTTCTCTCGAAAGAAGTGAGTGGGAGGAAAGTAGAACTTGATGAGGTAACTATACCTTCTCTCGCATTGGAAAGTTGCTCATCACAGAAAACCGTTTCTGTGATGCTTACACCAACAAGAGAGGAAGCTAATGATAATGATATGAAACTTCAGATCAAGTTACTACCGAACCTCGTAGGTCAACCAGAGCACATTCCGCACCAGAGTGGTACAGTAATCCTGTTCTGGAAGTCATGTTACTAGACCATGACGAACCTACGAACTATGAGGAAGCGATGATGAGCCCAGATTCCGCGAAATGGCTTGAGGCCATGAAATCTGAGATGGGATGCATGTATGAGAACAAAGTATGGACTTTGGTTGACATTCCCGATGATCGGCAAGCCCTAGAGAATAAATGGATCTTCAAGAAGAAGACTGACACTGACGGTAATGTTACTGTCTACAAAGCTCGACTTGTTGCGAAAGTTTTTCGACAAGTTCAAGGTGTTGACTACGATGAGATTTTCTCACTTGTAGCGATGCTTAAGTTTGTCTGAATCATGTTAGCAATTGCCACATTTTATGAAATCTGGCAAATGGATGTCAAAACTGCATTCCTTAATGGTTTTCTTAAAGAAGAGTTGTATATGATGCAACCAAAGGTTTTGTCGATCCTAAAGGTGCTAACAAAGTGTGCAAGCATCTCGGAGTTGGAATATACGCTTTGATGAGTTGATCAAAGCAGATAGTTTTATACACACTTGCGGTGAAGCCTGTGTTTACAAGAAAGTGAGTGGGAGCACTACAACCTTTCTGATAAGTATATGTGAATGACATATTGTTGATCAGAAATGATGTAGAATTTTCTGGAAAGCATAAAGGAGTGTTTGAAAGGAAATTTTTAAAGAAAGACCTCGGTGAAGCTGCTTACAAATTGGGCATCAAGATCTACAGAGATATATTAAGACACTTGATAAGACATTCGATGAGTACATACCTTGATAAGATTTTGAAGGAGTTCAAAATGGATCAGTCAAAGAAGGAGTTCTTGCCTGAGTTGTAAGGTATGAAGTTGAATAAGACTCAAAACCCAACCACGACAGAAGATAGAGAGAGAATGAAAGTCATTCCCTATGCCTCAGCCATAGGTTCTATAAACTATGCCATGCTGTATACCAGACCTATTGTGTGCCTTGCCATGAGTTTGGCGAGGGGTACAATAGTGATCCAGGAGTAGATCACTGTACAGCGGTCAAAATTATCCTTAGGTACCTAAAGAGGACTAAGGAAATGTTTCTCGGTTATGGAGGTGATAAAGATTTCATCGTAAAGAGTTACGTCGATGCAAGCTTTGACACCGATCTGGATGACCCTGAGTCTCAATGTGGATACGTATTGAAAGTGGGAGCAATTAGCTAGAGTAGCTCCATGTAGAGCATTGTAGACATAGAAATTTGCGAAATACATACGGATCTGAATGTGGCAGACCCGTTGACTAAACTTCTCTCACAAGCAAAACATGGTCACACCTTAGTACTCTTTGGGGGCTAATCACATGGCGATGTGAACTAGATTATTGACTCTAGTAAACCCTTTGGGTGTTGGTCACATGGCGATGTGAACTATTGGTGTTAAATCACATGACGATGTGAACTAGATTATTGACTCTAGTGCAAGTGGGAGACTGAAGGAAATATGCCCTAGAGGCAATAATAAAGTTGTTATTTATATTTCCTTATATCATGATAAATGTTTATTATTCATGCTAGAATTTTATTAACCGGAAACTTGATACATGTGTGGATACATAGACAAAACACAATGTCCCTAGTAAGCCTCTACTAGACTAGCTCGTTAATCAAAGATGGTTAAGTTTCCTAATCATAGACATCTGTTGTCATTTGATGAACGGGATCACATCATTAGGAGAATGATGTGATGGACAAGACCCATCCGTTAGCTTAGCATAATGATCGTTAAGTTTTATTGCTATTGCTTTCTTCATGACTTATACATATTCCTCTGACTATGAGATTATGCAACTCCCGAATACCGGAGGAACACCTTGTGTGCTATCAAACGTCACAACGTAACTGGGTGATTATAAATATGCTCTACAGCTGTCTCCAAAGGTGTTTATTGGGTTGGCATAGATCAAGATTAGGATTTGTCACTCCGAGTATCGGAGAGGTATCTTTGGGCCCTCTCGGTAATGCACATCACTATAAGCCTTGAAAGCAATGTGACTAATGAGTTAGTTACGGGATGATGCATTACGAAACAAGTAAAGAGACTTGTTGGTAAAGAGATTGAACTAGGTATGATGATACCGACGATCGAATCTCGGGCAAGTAACATACCAATGACAAAGGGAATAACGTATGTTGTTATTGCGGTTTGACCGATAAAGATCTTCGTAGAATATGTAGGAACCAATATGAGCATCCAGGTTCTGCTATTGGTTATTGACCGGAGATGTGTCTCGGTCATGTCTACATAGTTCTCGAACCCATAGGGTCCGCACGCTTAACGTTCGATGACGATTTGTATTATGAGTTATGTGTTTTGGTGACCGAAGTTTCTTCGGAGTCTCGAATGAGATCACGGACATGACGAGGAGTCTCGAAATGGTCGAGAGGTAAAGATTGATATATTGTAAGGTGGTATTCGGACATCGGAATGGTTTCGAGTGGTTCGGGTATTTTACTGGAGTACCGAGGGGTTACCGGAACCCCTCGGTGGAAGTATTGGCCCTACATGGGCCTTAGGGGAGAGAGGGGGAAGACCGCGAGGGGTGGCGCGCGCACCCCTCCAAGGGAGTCCGAATAGGACAAGGAGGAGGAGGCGTGGCCCCCTTCCCTCTCCCTCTCCCTCTCCTTCCTTTTCCCCTCTGATGAGAAAGGAAAAGGGGGGGGCGAATCCTACTAGGAGTGGAGTCCTAGTAGGACTCCCCCCAGGGCACGCCCCCTTGGAGGCCGGCCGCCTCCTCCCCTCCTTTATATACAGGGGCAGGGGGCACCCCAAAGCACATCAATTGTTCTCTTAGCCGTATGTGGTGCCCCTACATAGTTTACTCCTCCGGTCATATTTTTCTCGTCGTAGTGCTTAGGCGAAGCCCTGCGCGGATCACATCACCATCACCGTCACCACGCCGTCGTGCTGACGAAACTCTCCCTCGACCCTCTACTGGATCAAGAGTTCGAGGGACGTCATCGAGCTGAACGTGTGCTGAACTCGGAGGTGTCGTACGTTCGGTACTAGATCGGTTGGATCGTGAAGATGTTCGACTACATCAACCGCGTTAACCTAACGCTTCCACTTTTGGTCTACGACAGTACATGGACACACTCTCCCCCTCTCGTTTCTATGCATCTCCTAGATAGAGATCGTAGGAATTTTTTTGAAATTGCATGCTACGTTCCCCAACAGCTAGTAGCTTTCATTTCTTGCTTGATAAACCTTTAATAAATTGCTAGGTGGATTAAGTGTCAAGAGTAGATATTTTGGAGCCCCTGTGCACTGGAGGACCTTATTTTCTTAAATCACATTTGAACTTTAAAAAAATCCGAAAAGATTTTTTCTAGATTTTTGAAACTTTAAAAAAATCATTTTGGCACTATTCAAAAATATAGGGCTCACTGGAGCTCGTCCTCCAAAGTGACTTTTTGATTAAGAGTCACACAAGCTAGAAAAGGATTCTCGTCTTCATCTACCAGATAGAAAGACAACAAATAAGAAATAGATGAATCAACCTCGGAAGGTTTATATAGCTTTAGTTCTAGATTTGTTGTTGGTTGTTCGGGGGATAAAATAGGTTCCTGATTATTCAAACATTTTGTGGGTAGCATGCCTACTAGACCAGTGAGCTATTACACTCTTTTTCAAAGGATAGTTGTTTCCAAGCCCACCTCCATGGCTTCAGCAGGTAGTTACGATGGTTTTGAGGAGAGCCGCTCAAGGTCACTGGGAAGGTGGATCAATGGAAGGTTGCCTTGGTTGCTTCCCATGTTCAAGCTATCTATGCGACTGTATTTTTTTCTATAAAGGGCGCTTTTATTAACTCAAAATATAGCATCAAAGTGGATACAAAGTATGATGAGTAACACCGACCTCTGCATAACGAAGATGCACACAATCAAACACCAAAAGTCTGAGAGAAAATAAAAATAAACGAGAAACCGACATATCGGCAATAGTAGAGTCATATATGACTGACACTATGCATATGTCGAAGAAGGTGGTGGACCGATCCAGAGATTATGCTGCCACCCATGTTGGGTAAAAACCTCCTTGGCCACCCGCTCCAACCACATACACATCTCCTTGAACAACGGTTGGTACTCCGTTCATTGTAGCGTACAACACATACAAAGCGAGTGCGTACGTCAAAAACTAACATGAACAGAAGAGCTTATGTTAATGAAAAACAAATTATTTCTACTTAGCCAAAGCGACCATAATAAGGCATACGTTCCCACCCTTAATAACATTTTGAACCTATTTGAAATACCGTCCAACCAATGACCAAAAATGTTGGCAACACTTGCGGGGGCAGATATAAATTGGACTCTATTTGGATGATTGACCATGTAGAACACACAAGCTTGCACTGGAAAAAGAGGTAAAGCTACACTTCTTACTTCCTTGTCAATTGCAACGGGCAAGGTTGTCTTTGTTTAGCACAACTCCCCTCCAAAGATGCCACATGAAAATTTTAACTTTTAGTGGAATCTTTGACTTCCAAATTTTCTTGATATTATCCACTGGGACCTTTGAATGCGCGAGTGCATGGTACATAGAGTCGACTGTGAAGGACCCAAATATAGTGAGGTTCCAGCGGAACACACCCCATCCTTGTGTCAGGTTAATCGAATCCAATCTGGACAAAAGATGTTGCCATGACATAAGACCGGGGCCGATCAAATCCCGCATGAAAGAAATATCCGGCGGGGATGAACTAAGGACATGTGCAAGAGTATCATTTTTACTACGAGCAATGGGGTACAAAGCTGGATATTATTCTCGGAGGTTGGCATTGCCTAGCCAGTTTTCTTCCCAGAAATGAATCTCCGACCCGCCATTTATCGCGAAGGATCCAAAAAGGAAAAGATGCTTCTTTACCGCCATTAGACCAGCCCAAAAGTGCGAGTCAATAGGTTTCTAATAGGCCTGAGTGATCTTTTGCGGAGCATGTCAGGAATAATGGGTTGCGCTAGATGAGAGAAAACACCTAAAGCATTTGTATATGAATGGTTAGATGCTTACGTGAACTAATAAGTGCAGTTGCTAAGAAATGCAACATATATGTTGCAAACCCACTTTCTTCTTAACGATCTCAAGTTGAAGAATCGACCTCTTTTGTAGAGTTTTCACTCGTGTGGATTCGTTCATTTTCCTTTCAGCAGTTCTATTATGGGGAGTATGGTAGCGCCTAAAATTAAGGCTAGTCATAGTGGGGAGTAACTTAGACTAGCGTCATGCATATGACCCTAGAGTATGTTACTACTACCTTTGATGAGTTTATTGGTCCTCTTTGTATTTTGTGCCCAATTTTGACCATAGATTTGACTAACAAAATATAAATTACATGCCACAGAACTTATATTGTTGGATTCATATTCAAAATAGGTTTTCAATGATACCACTTTTGTCGTATGTAACTTATTTGTTGGTAGTTAAATCAAAGGTCAAAGTTTGACCCAAATACAAGGGGAGTAATAAAGCCGGACGGAGGTAGTACCTTCATAGTGAAAAGTATCATAAATGGTTTGTATTTATTTGCTTGCGGACTAAATTCTATTGGAAAGAGCTATGTGATGGCAACAAAATATGTTATGTTGGTCACAATAAGAATATCATAGGTAGTATAATGCATGTCAACAAGACATTTGATATGGGGCTAACCAAGTGTAGGCCGATCTTTCACGATTGGAGTGGGTTCCCTCGAAGAACATGATGAACATAGGGAAGAACGGAGAGAAATCACAAGGGGAAACACTCAAGAACAAGTCCAATCACACATCCACTAGACAATCAAACACACAAGATCCACAAGGTACATGAACAACAAAGGGAAAGATACAAGGTAAAGTTCATCTCCATGAGGAGGTCTTGAAGGGGGGGCCGCCCAAGAGGGGGTCTTGATGATATATCCCGCAGGATCTTCTCCTAGATGGAGGTCTTGGCCTCCATAAGGAGTAGTAGTCTCTCTCTCTCTCTCAAGAGTAGAGTGGTACAAGGAGCAAAGCTCTCTATCAAATGAGCTATCACTTTGCTGACCCTAGAATGGAGGAGGGGGTGGTCTATTTATAGTCTAAGCCATGAAGGGGTAAGTGGGAAAGGGATACATGGGCCTCTGGCCCGGGGCTGCGCGCAGGCAGGCGCCGGATGTCCGGGCTGGGGGCGGATGTCCGACCGTTCGTGGGGCGCCGGATGTCCGGGGCTCACGCCGGATGTCCGGGGTGAAGTGGCCAAACCTCGGGTGCATTCTGTCGTTCGATGCCGGATTTCCGGGAGAGGCGCCGGATGTCCGGGCTTTGGCAAGGCGCCGGATGTCCGGGGCTGGCGCCGGATGTCCGGTCGCTGAAGCTTGTTCGGCCTTCTGTTGGTGCAGCTGTTGGGCGGCTGCACAGGCGCCGGATGTCCGGCCCTTGGCCCGGATGTCCGGCCGCTGTAGCTTCAGCAGCTCCGTCTTCTTCCGTCGTCGCTTCCAGGCTTCCCTCGCGGATGGTGTAGTTGTTCCTTGGCGCTTGCACTCCTCCTCAACATCCGTGAAGCTCCGACAATACCTATGCATGCACACGGGAGAAGTGTCAAGTAGTATACCATCCTCGAAGGGGTCAAGTGAGCACGTGTAAAGGAGATGATTCACCTTTGCGTATGTGAAGTAGATGTCGCACGTGTCACTTGCCAAACGAACTCTTGACATGGTGATGTCCATAGGATGCTCCGCATCATCTCCCCTCCCTTGGGAAAGATCCGACCTCGGATCGAAAACCAAATCACCATGGGAAAGAGATGGCTTCGCCATGTAGAAGTGGACGTTCACCAAGTACTTGTCATCTTGAAGCTCGAAATGGGCACTCTCCAATGTGGCACCGTCTTGTGATTCCTTCAAAAGGAGTAAGGACAACAAACACTTGGAAAAACTAATGTGGTTCAAGAGGTGATTCACCAAACAAGTGTCGTCATCATGCAAAGCATATGGTTTGACAAAGGATTGTGACATGGCATGTAAGCATATCAATTGATCACAAGCAAAGATATCATGGGGACAAGCATGTAAATGGGAGGTAGAGATGCAAATATGTGTGTCAAGAGAATAAGCATCTACCTCAAGTTCATAGCAAGCATTCACAAATTGCTCAATGAAAGGTCTATGGTAGGCATATGAATCATTCACAACACCTAAGAAGATGAGATGTCTAAACACATGGGTTAAGTGCAAGACAATCCAAGCATAATGTGCATAGGGTGTAGTGAACATAGTGTGGCACTCAACACAATAGAAAGAGCAATTGTTCATCATGTGTGAGGCAATCAAGTCAATCATGTGACAAGCAATGGGACATGGCATATGTGAAGTGATGACATTGTTGCAACCAAACGTATGAGAGGAGCAAATAATCCAAGAATTGGATGCAACACACAAGTCATATATATCATGATGCATGGAATGGTGAAAATGAAAAGTCGAAGCAACATCTCTAACAAGTGTGCAATCAAGTGATCTAAGATGAACAATAAGTCTCATGGTGAAAGGATCGATATAGTTGACTAGAGGGGGGTGAATAGGAAACTAACAATTTTTAGCTTTTCTTTACCAATTTAAACTTTGCATCAAAGTAGGTTGTCTAGATATGCAACTAGGTGGGCAAGCTATATGATGCAACAACAACTAGCACACACGCAAGGAAGGGATACAACACAATATAAGCGCGCACAAGTAAAGGTAAGAGATAACCAAGAGTGGAGCCGGTGGGGACGAGGATGTGTTACCGAAGTTCCTTCCTTTTGAGGGGAAGTACATCTCCGTTAGAGCGGTGTGGAGGCACAATACTCCCCAAGAAGCCACTAGGGCCACCGTATTCTCCTCACGCCCTCACACAATGCGAGATGCCGTGATTCCACTATTGGTGCCCTTGAAGGCGGCGACCGAACCTTTACAAACAAGGTTGGGGCAATCTCCACAACTTAATTAGAGGCTCCCAACGACACCACGAAGCTTCACCACAATGGACTATGGCTCCGCGGTGACCTCAACCGTCTAGGGTGCTCAAACACCCAAGAGTAACAAGATCCGCTAGGGATTAGTGGGGGGAATCAAATTTCTCTTGGTGGAAGTGTAGATCGGGGCCTTCTCAACCAATCCCGTGCAAATCAACAAGTTTGATTGGCTAGGGAGAGAGATCGCGCGAAAATGGAGCTTGGAGCAACAATGGAGCTTTTGGGGGAAGAGATAGGTCAACTTTGGGGAAGAAGACCTCCTTATATAGTGGGGGGAACAATCCAACCGTTACCCCCCACACCAGCCCCGCAGAGAGCGGTACTACCGCTTGGCCAGTGGTACTACCGCTCCCCCTCGCGGTACTGCCGCTGGGCCCAGAGCGGTACTACCGCGGTGGTCAGGGCGGTACTACCGCATACGAGCGGTACTACGGCCCCCACTGCCGCGGCTAGTACCGTAAAACCCGACACGAAAAAAGACCCCTCGAATCGAGGCGGTACTAGCACGAGACCGCAGCGGTACTACGGCTGGGGGCTACCAGCGGTACTACCGCCCTGGAGCGGTACTACCGCTCTAGAGCGGTACTACCGCTTGTAGCACCCAAGCGGTACTACCGCTCCGGCCCGCGGTACTACCGCTGGGACCAGAGAGGGCACACTGAGAAGGGGAACGAGCCCATCATTGAAGCGGAAAGGCTCGAAGGGGGGCAAAGGAAGTGTACGTGATGATTCCGCCCTAGCCTTTCCAAAGCGGACCCCCTCTTGATAGTACGGTGAACCCTATGAAACTAGTCCACCAAACTAATTCGAAAGGACTACACCGTCTTCGCTTCAAGCTCCGAGGGGAGGGAATCGTCTCGTGCCAAAAGGATGAATCTCTAAAAACACTCAATGCACACGATTAGTCCGCAAAAGCATTGTCATCAATCACCAAAACATCTTAGGGATAAATATGCCCTTACACATGGTGCAAGCAACACAAGTAGTATGATCCGTCATATCCATGCTCAAGAAAGATGTCACCTTGAAGGCATGTCCTTGTGCGTCCTTCACAATGCCGAAGAACAAGCAAGTGCGATGTAGAATCGTCGTGGTTGAAGGTGGTTCGCTCTCAAGAGCTCGAATGGTCAACTCGCGTGAAGTGGAAGTCGACACAAAGTCCAAGTATCCTACACATGCACACAACAAAAGAAAGAATGTATGCGCATGGTAGATAAACACATCATCCATCATGATGGTTCTCTTCTCTTGCACATAACCATTAGAAGAACAAGTGCATGAATAATGTGATGCAATAATGGCTATATTCATGGCACGAGGAATATGGTGCAAAGAGGTAAGGCAAGCATGCTTCACAAGAAATATGTCAAAATCTCCAAATATATGTGAGAATGCTATGGGGGCAAACTCATTATCAAGACTAAAGGCGTTGTTGCACGCAATACATGTCAAATCATCTAGCATGAGGGAGGCAACATATGGAGAGATATGACAAGAAGCAATAACAATCATGTGTAAAGCATGGAAATGGTTGTCATCAACCGCATGAAATAAGGAAGTATGAAGCAATGGTGATGCAACATAAGCAAGCATATCGATCAAGTCGTGCAAGCTAGTAGTGCGAAGATGCAACATACTAGAGGAAGTCATGGCAATCATGTCATGTGAGCAAATAATAGGCACAGACAATGCACATGACATATCACAAGCACGAACATAAAGCAAGATCATAGTATCATCATAGTAATGGGTCATAGGATGAACATGTCAATAACAAGCAATATCTCCACCAAGCTTGCAAATACACATACAAGTACTAGAATCAATCATCATGTGTAATGCAAAGCATGGGTCACAAATGCATGGCAAAGGCATAGGAATGAGCATATCATGCAAAGTGAACATGGCAAGATGGGCATATAATATGTAATGGACAATAACCCATAGCCAAGTGAGGGTCATGTAGAAGAAATGTGCGAAGACTCCGTGTAAAGAGAGCGGTGGGGAGGGCAATCCATGGGATCCCAAGTCATCATTGCTCTCTAGAGCTCGTTTTGTCAACTCATGGGATTGTGAGATTGACAAGTGTTCATGGGTACCTACACAAAAGAGACACAAACCGAAAAAATTGTGTGCGTGGTAAATGTACACATCATCCATCATGATGTGTATGTGCACGTGTGAGTTAGCACAAGATAAGCATCGCTCAAAGAAATTTGATGCATGGTATAAGAACATGTCATCCATCATGAAAGAATAGTTGTTATGTATAACACGATTGGGGATGCAAATTGAGCATACTAGTATATGGCACATCAATAGCATGTTTATTCATGGGAAGCATATTGTGCACACAAGTATTGGGATCATGCAATGGATAGGATGAATCAAAATCTCCTAAAATGTATGAGGAAACTATGGGGGTCTCCTCATGAGCAATATTGGAAACATCATATGGAGAAAATGGACAACATCCAAAACAATGCATATCCGAAGCTAGTTGGTCATGGCATGGCATATGAGATAAATGATGCAAAGGAAGCATATCAATATCATCACAAGAAAAACAAATGCCAATAACCATGGGCTTGTCATCTATGCCATAAGTGCAAATTGGGTTAATTTTAATGGCATATGCATAGTCACTATGAAAAGATTGCAAATATGACATATGATTGATCTCATGCATAGCATATGACAAGTCAAGCGGGTTGTCAAACATGATGTGACCTAAAGAATTGTCACAAGAAATCCTAAGTAACATGGCATCACAACCAATAGACTCGACATGAGAATCATCATACTCATCATAAATGGGTAACAAATCATCACATGAGGAAGTCGCACTAGAATGAAGCATGGTAATAGGTTGATCAACATCATGCAACCAATCAATGTCAAGAATGTCCACTAGTGGGACTAGAGCATCACCTTCACCTATGTTACCTTGTTCATTCCACTCAAGTGGTGTAGGTGAGGTGGCAAAGACCAAATGGTGGTCATGTTCATCTTGATGGAACCATGTGGGGGGTGCATCATATTCCACCATGGCCATCGTCTTGTCCAAAGGAAGGACGTAGTCGTCGCGAATCGGCACGTCATCATATATGGGACCTAGCACCAAATGAGAAGACACAATAGAGGTAGAGGTTAAGTCGTTAGAAATCGAAGTGGCCTCACTCTCTCTATGTGGTGGTTCACTCACTCCCTCAAGGTAGGTGCACTCAAAGTCACATATGGTGGAGTCACTCATCTCACTGAAGTGGTGGGGGTTGCGGCTCTCCTCACATGGGAATTGGGGCAACTCGTCATATATGGGGCTAGTGGTGAAGACACTCTCACTCTCAATATGGTGGCACAAGTCACTCAAGTCATCATACGTCACCGTGGTCGAAGGGAAAATCCCATGCTCAACCATCTCGTCGTTGTCACCGTGGATGAAGGCCGAAGATAGCACATCATCACTCTCGCCTCCTAAGATGGAAGCATCATCCTTGCTCGTCACCATGTCGCTCGCCTCCAAAACTTGGTCCTTGAAGGTCTCCGTAGTCGTACTCTTCGCCGCACCATCTTGAAAAAGAGTCATGGAGGACTCGGCATCATCAATGCCACAAAGAGGGATGGCGGTGAAGTCGAACTTGGGAGCATCGTCTTGGAGCTCATCGGGCTTGGACATCTTGGTGGTACTAGCCTCATGCTCGTCGTCTTTGAGTTTGGTCTTTGAGAAGTGTGCTTGGGGTGGAGAAGCCTTGGCCTTCATGAGTTCTTGTTCCGCCTTGAGAGCACCAATGTAGTTGTCGTTGAGGGACTTGTAGTTCTCGAGGAAGATAGTCTTGGAGATGTCGTTGTTCAATCCCATCATGAAGTGGAACTTCATAGACATGGGGTCGTCCATGCCGGCTCGTCGCAAGGCTTTCTTCATCTCCTTGAAGTACTCGTCGATGGACTTGGATCCTTGGATGGTGTTCTCCAATTGGCGTAGAAGTTGTTCCGTGTAGGTTGGAGGCACAAACTCTCGCCGCAAAGCTCTCTTCGTCTTGGGCCAACTCATGTCGTAGGTCTCCGAAGGTGTGTGAAACCACCATGTTGAGGCGTAGTCGTGGAAGTTTCTTGTGGCGCACTTCACTTGATCTTCGGGAGGAACTTGATGTAGCTTGAGGTAGTCGTCCATCAAACGCTCCCACTCGAGATACTCCTCGGGTTCTAGAGTCCCATAGAAAGGAATCTCGTGGTCGGTGTCAAGGTCGTAGTAGCTCGTGGAGGTCGCGGACTTGAGCTTGGGAAGCTTCTCTTGAGGTGCTTGTGGGCGAAGATGCCGTATGTCCAAAGGCGAAGATGTCTTGAAGTCGCTTGGCGAAGATGCCACGGGAGATGGTGAAGTCATTGAGCGGTTGTTGGTGTTGAGCTCTTGACCTTCACGTTCGTGGTGGTGATGGTGTCGATGCCGATGTGACCTTGCCGGAGATGGTAGCTTGGAGGCATGTGCTCTTGAGCGTCTTCTCGAAGATGAGGAAGATCGCTTGTAGGACTTGATGATGGCTTTGATCTCCTCCATTTGAGCATTCATCTTGGCGTCGTTGGAGTTGTTCGTGGCATCGAACTCGTTGTTGTTGTTGTAGACCGAGGGTGAAATACCTTGCCTATCCATCACAAGACTCGAGTAGAGGTGAGTAGGAAATGAGATAAACAATACCAAGTTACCTTTTCCCAAAGTTGAGGATGTATCCCGTTTCACTCAATGTGAGATGAAAGAATAGTGGAATTGGTATCGGACTTGTTCACTCACACCTACAAACTAAAGCTTATGGAGTAGCTCGGTGAGGATAGTGGCACAAAAATTTAATGCAAAATGTTAGCAAGAGTCAATAATGTTGAAAGAGATTCAAAAATTCGCAAGTGAAACAAGTAGACCAATAGCAATATGTGGCACACGGAAACACACACACGGATAGATAAATGGGGTCGTGCAACCAAGGAATGAGCACAAAATGTGGAGTCCACGGAAAACGCTCGTGTTGCACAACTCAAGAGAGACGCTAGCACGATTTCTCAATAGGCGGATACGACACTTGTGCACAACCTATAAGATGCAAAATGGATAAACTTTCTATCCCAAGTATGCTATGTATGTATGGTTCCCGGTGTTTCTCACACAATGATCCAAGATGATCAAGTATGATACCATATGATATATTGTGATGCTATGGCTATTGCTTACAAGCTCTTTGTTCACTCTTTTTCTTTGCTAAAAAGCTTTTTTTTGATATGGCCACTTTGCAAAATGCACAAACCAAGATAGCAATTGTGTATATGCGGGAACAATCTTTGTGACACAAGAGATGATATGGTAATACCAATATGATATGGTATGTATGCAATGGAAGGGTGGATCACTAATGTGCACAAGTAACGTGGCCCGGCAATACTCAAATGGCTAGTCTCGATAGGCAAGTGACGCAAAATGGGCTAGGGGTTAACAATGTAATGGTAAGGGAGAATGTAAAATGATGTCGTCGAGGTTACCGTCGAGGGTTTCTCGTTTGTAAGACACGGAGAGATGATGGTGAAGTGGTCGATGTCGATGATGAACTCGAGGTGATGATGAGTTGCGGTGTTCTTGATGTAGATACCAAGATGATGGAGACTCGTCCCTAAGTAGCTGAAACACCTTAGGAAATGGAAAAACCGCGAACTCAAAATCTCAAACGTCAAATGGCAAAATGGTGGTAGCGGGAATGCGGTGGTCGTTTTGCGGAAGCTCAATGGGATTGCGGAAATGCAATGATGGGTTTAGGAGTACGCAATGCGGAAGTCGAGGGTGACTATACATGGCGTCGGAGTTGGAAGCACGGTCCCTAAGTAGCCGAAACACCTTAGGAGACACAACTCACAACACAAACAAAATTGGGTTAAGTTGGGATGGCGGAAGTGTATGGTGGGCAAGCCTATGCGGAAGTTATGGTGGTGGTTGATGAAGAAGCAACCTTCCCTAAGTAGCTGAAACACCTTAGGAGACTCGAATCGCAACTCAAACAATCACTAAAGCTATAAGGAACAAAATTGGTTAGGTTGCGGAAGGCTATGGTGGTTTTGCGGAAGTTATGGTGGAAGCCCTAGGCAAAGATGCGAAAATGCCAAAATTTAGATGGAGTCAAATGGTGATGAAACCTATCTAGATGGATGGGGGATGTCAATAGCTACTTGACGAGCTAAAGAACGCGAAAATCGGACTCCGGATGTGAAAGTTATGGACAAAACGGTGAAACACGGGAGGCTGAAATCTACAGGGGTCGGACATCCGGGGGTAGGGTCCGATTTCCGGGGGTCAGTGTCCAGAACCGTGCAGATTTGGTGCTCCAGGTGCCGGATGTCCGGCCTGAGGCCCGGATATCCGGCCCGACGATTCCAGATCGGGATTTGGACTTCGAAACTCGATTTGGGGTGGAAATGGATGATTTCGAGGGCAAAATTTGATGGATTTTGTGGATGGAAAGGGGGAAAAGACGGGGGAAGCTAGATCCACTTGAAACCAAGCAAATCCATGGATCAAAATCAACAAAACATCATCAAAACAACAAATCACAAAAAAAATTGGGGGCTATTTTTGGTGGGGATTTTCGAATTTAGGACGAAATCAAGCAAAAGAAGGCTAGAAAACAGTGGGAGGGACTCCAAATACGTGATCAACGTGGCTCATGATACCATATGATACGGGGCTAACCCGGTGTAGGCCGATCTTTCATGATTGGAGTGGGTTCCCTCGAAGAACACGGTGAACACGGGGAAGAACAGAGAGAAATCACAAGGGGAAACACTCAAGAACAAGTCCAATCACACATCCACTAGACAATCAAACACACAAGATCCATAAGGTACATGAACAACAAAGGGAAAGATACAAGGTAAAGTTCATCTCCATGAGGAGGTCTTGAAGGGGGGGGGGGCGCCCAAGAGGGGGTCTTGATGATATATCCCGCAGGATCTTCTCCTAGATGGAGGTCTTGGCCTCCATAAGGAGTAGTAGTCTCTCTCTCTCTCAAGAGTAGAGTGGTACAAGGAGCAAAGCTCTCTATCAAATGAGCTATCACTTTGCTGACCCTAGAATGGAGGAGGGGGTGGTCTATTTATAGTCTAAGCCACGAAGGGGTAAGTGGGAAAGAGATACATGGGCCTCTGGCCCGGGGCTGCGCGCAGGCAGGCGCCGGATGTCCGGGCTGGGGGCCGGATGTCCGGCCGTTCGTGGGGCGCCGGATGTCCGGGGCTCACGCCGGATGTCCGGGCTGAAGTGGCCAAACTTCGGGTACACTCTGTCGTTCGATGCCGGGTTTCCGGGAGAGGCGCTGGATGTCTGGGCTTTGGCGAGGCGCCGGATGTCCGGGGCTGGCGCCGGATGTCCGGCCACTGAAGCTTGTTCGGCCTTCTGTTGGTGCAGCTGTTGGGCGGCTGCACAGGCACCGGATGTCCGGCCCTTGGCCCGGATGTCCGGCCGCTGTAGCTTTAGCAGCTCCGTCTTCTTCGGTCGTCGCTTCTAGGCTTCCCTCGCGGATGGTGTAGTTGTTCCTTGGCGCTTGCACTCCTCCTCAACATCCGTGAAGCTCCGACAATACCTATGCATGCACACGGGAGAAGTGTCAAGTAGTATATCATCCTCGAAGGGGTCAAGTGAGCACGTGTAAAGGAGATGATTCACCTTTGCGTATGTGAAGTAGATGTCGCACGTGTCACTTGCCAAACGAACTCTTGACATGGTGATGTCCATAGGATGTAACATTTTTACAGATGTAGCACACAATTAGACAAGGAAAAAAGATGATTGAGTATCTTGCTATGCTACAATATCATATGAAATGATATAATAGTATGTGTCATGCATAGTAATAAATGAGATAACTATGATACCGGCCTATGATACTATGCCCTGTGAATTGTAGTACTATATTCATGATACTAGACCTAATTTCGAGAAGGCTGGATAGTCCTAAGAAAGGTGAGGGTGGGGGGGGGGGGGTAATTTGGAAGAATAAAAATAATCTTATTCATGTGGTCATGCTTACAGAAGAGCAAATTGTCATTCTCTATTACAAGAGTTTTCAATCTCAGATGTTCGTTGGTTTTTCAATCATCCAATCCACAATAAATCCAATGAACCGCTTCAGATTTCTTTTGATGAACACCCTTGTTCCTCCGAGCTTTTGGAGATGCCCAGTAGACTATCTCACTATATCATTTCTTGGGTTTTAGTGCATTCACTTAGTTCTTTTTTTTTCTACATCAACATTCACTCGATTCTTTATGAACTCATACCTTGTACTATCATTCCCTGGTTTTAGCTAGCCATAGTGGTATCCATAATTTTTTCCTCATTTAGCGCTATATCATGTCGTCAATATGCCTAGTCAACATTACATGATATGCATTTTATTCATATGTTACTCATGTCATGGCTAGCCTAAGGAATCTCTACTGCTTAAAAAAAGTAAGGTTCCTATGTCACCTTTCTTTCAACCATCCCTTCGTCCAACCTTCCATGTATATGATAATCAATCACCTTAATTTACTTACCTTTTGAACCAATTCCACTTTAATTTACTTGAACTTCTAATCAAAATATAAGGTAATTCACGGTCAGAATTTGATGAACATTTATTACAATTGCTTCATTATTGACAGGTAAATCATAAGCTAACGTATTGAAATATTTATATCTCGTTGCAACGCACCGGCATTGTTCAGTTGACAAAAAGATAACTAATCTCCTAAAAACACATATAATAATAACCAATCAAAAAACATCAATAAAATCGTCCATCCACTACCTCCACCCTTCTTTGGCTCTTCGGGCACCTCAAGAGAGGGCAGCACCAAGTCGCCTCTCTCCCCCCTCACCCAAAGCTCCCACCTTTCGCTTCCCCTCCTCCTCCTCCTCCGCCTTCCCAATTCCCCAATTCGGAGCGCCCGAGGAATTCGGCGTCGATCCGACGCGACCGAATTCGCCCCGATTCAGCTGCTGCTCTTGGTTCGTACGTCCTGCTGGCCGGCCTCTTTGTCTGTCTCAACTCGATCCACGCCGTTGCGGCACGCTTCCTCCCTGCGGGGTTTGGCCTGTACTGATCTGGCCTGGAAATACTCCTACTCTAGTTTCGCGGATTTTTGTGTTCGGTCCCATTTCTCGGTTTTCCCAGTGGTTCGTGCTGATCTCTGTCTCTGTGTACTATCTTCTCCTGGCCCGATTGTTGATGGGATTTGGCCTCTCACGAGTCGGCCAGGGAGAATTTCCTGCTTGGCGAAGCTTCTGCTGAATTTGCTAACCATTTCCACGTTTTACTTGGGTCTAAGAAAGCTCCAGTTTTCTCCAACCAATCGCTCTGATCTCTTCTTGTCTAGATCTAATTTTTCTTTTTGGGTTTGGTGTCTTAGGTCTTCACCCAATAGGTCAGAAATTATCAACCATTTCCCGTTTCTCTGCTGAATTTTCTCTTCATTTCTTGCTCTTTCTACCCTCGGTTCTTCCTGATCTGATTGTTCAAGCTCGGGGTTTGTCTCAGTTTGCTTGATTTGTTTATCCGTGTGGAGTCAAATGGCGCAGGAGAGCTGTGATCTCAACAAGGACGAGGCCGAGATCCTGAAGCCATCCTCCTCCACACCTTCGCCTCCTTCCCCAACCACACCACCACCACCAACCGCTCAAATACCAGAACCGCAACCTCCACAGTCGCCACCACAACCACCGGCAGCTCAATTCTTGTCCAGGCCCTGTGAAGTTGTTCACATAGAGACTTCCAAAAAGAGGAAACATGCTGATGCGGTGTCAATGGCCATGGCGGCTGCGCCATTGTCGCCTGTGCTGTTTGTTAACCGTTGCAACGTGTGCCGCAAGAGAGTTGGTTTGACTGGGTTTCGTTGCCGGTGCGAGAAGCTCTTTTGTCCGCGCCACCGGCATTCAGAAAGCCACGACTGCTCATTTGATTATAAAACTGCAGGCCGGGAGGAGATTGCCCGGGCAAACCCTCTGATCAGGGCTGCCAAGATCATTAGGATATGAGGTATAATGTTTGGCTTGTTCAATCATCTTACATCTGGTCTGTAAATGCATATCATTTTATTCTTGTTTTCATGTTAATTTTTTTAAGACTTCTCTTGTGGAATACTCCTTAGTTATATATAAGATGTAAATCGCCATACTGAAATATGCATAAAGTCATGGTCTGATATCCCAGGCTCTGCTACTAATTGCATTCTACTAGCTCTGTACTAAAATATAAGACGTTCTTGCAGTTCAAATTGAATTGCAAAAACGTCTTATATTTTGGTACGGAGGGATTAGATAGTAATATGGGCTGAAATATTAATGTGTCTTGTTTGCATGATGATGCAAATGCTTCTTTTCTCTCAACAACAATCAGTTGCTTAGCATTTATCATGAAATAAATTTTGCTCTGGGTTGCAGAAGTCTTGTAAGTTCCAGGTTGATGCTCTACTGATTTGCTCATGATAACAGCTGAGCTATGAGCTGTTATGTCACTTGGCTTAGCTGTAGATTGTCAATGATTTCCTTATTGGTATCTTTTTTCTACGTACCATTCTGCTAGCTGGCCATATGGCTGTATATTTCAATTTAAACACTGAAGCTTTTCGCTCTTTCGCTTCGATTTGCACACTTGTGCATCAGATTTGCCTGAGCTTAACTACCTATCTTTTTCCTAGATATTTTGTTGATCTCAACAAAGAGAAACTTAATATGAAAAAGACACCTTTTACTTTACTGTCTGGTGCTCTGTTAGTCAGTTATCTACTTCCTTACAGCCTTGCTAGTTCAATGATGTAATGTTCTGGTCATATTTCCCCGGGAGGAGTCAATTTTGAGATACTATATAGAATGCTTAATTCATTGACCTTAATTTTCTTGCAACTGTGTAGGTTCATCTAAGAATTATATGAAAGACTAAATCTTGGAGATGCTGCAAGTGTATCATGCTGTCATTCCAAGGATGATCCGAAAGCATGACCACTGCCAATTTGTGAAGACATTCCCCAAACAACTAAGCTCTTAGTAGCATACAAACCTACATTGAGCAAGGGTTGGTTGTTGTGGGAGAATGCTTCACTCTTGTTCTTCGTCCGGCTATGGTTCACTCTATAGCATCTGAAGCTACCATGAACACAGATGATAGAACCTATAATGTCCAGTTGTAATTCTATTGGATCCAAAGATTTGTTATATTGTAATCTTTCTTTACTATTGTTCAAATTCTACTTAATGCAATTGTGTGTTACTGAAAGCTCGTGTGATGTTTAGTGTGTCAGGTCGATACTGAAGCTACTCAGTTCTCGTACGATCTGTTGTAACATTTCTTGTAGCAAATAATTTTTTCTCAAGGAAGCAAAAGATCTTCCTCATCTCATTAATTAAGTAAAATATAACTGTCTACTCCCTCCTTTTCCGTTGATTGTCAATTTAACTAACGCAGTACAAGTTATATATATGAATATATCACAAAATTATATCATTACAAACTTCAAACGATATATTTTCTAATTGTTAAATATTTTTAATCTAATCGTTAAATATTTTTTGTTTACAACTCATGTTATGTTGGTCAAATTGAAAACCTAGGGATATGCAACTGAAAAGGAATCTAGTTCATCTTAGAAGAAAAACTTCACAAATTTGTTTGTTACACCACCTCTCGTCTGACACCATGTTGATGTTGGGTGTTCCTCCCCTTGGCAGTATTTCCCTGCCTATATCCAACTCAAGGCTGACTCAAGAGTGATCAAGTATCACTGCCCGACCTTGGTGTGGTTTTCTCGTTGGTGCTGGTGGTTAGGTTTCGCAACCTGGAACTTGTTATGAGCTAGGGTTATGGCATCGACGTCCCCAAGTTATGTGAAAGTGAATCAGCCAGAGCTGGAGTCAATGATGAAAGGGCTTGAGCTTGAAGAGGAGGATCTTGACGATGTGGTCTTTCAACAGAAAACAAATGTGCCAACGGAGGCGATCCTCTGGATGTCGATTGCTCGTGTTGACTTGTTCTGAGCTAGGATTATGGCGGAGGCGTCCCCAAGTTATGCGAAAGCGGATGAGCTAGAGTCAAAGTCAATGATGAAGGAGCTTGGGCTTGAAGAGGAGGATCTTGACGATGTGGTCGTTCAACATGATACAAATGTGCCAATGAAGGCAATCCTCTAGATGTCGATTGCTCGTGTTAACACTGATTGTGAATACAACAAGTTTTGGATCTAATTCTATAAAACAGGTGATCTGCTCGGGATCCTGCCTAGGAGGCAAAGATCAGATCTTTGGATGAAAATCTATACAATATGCAATTTTCTTGCCTTGCTGATTGGGAAAAGGCCATGAAAGATGGACCTTGGACCCATAGGGTATTTTTTGCTGTCCTTGCTCCATATGATGGCTTTACTAAACCATATTTAATCTAGCTGCACAACTTTGAGATCTAGATGCAAATCCGCGATCTCTCGGATGGTTATGCATGTATGGTGAAATCCTTGTCCAAGAAAGTTCGTGAGTTCATAAGTACCAAGCAAGCTTCATATGACTTCTCCGGGAATTTTTTTAAGCCATTGAAGAATGTCGTCTCGGTCGTCGTGGCGGTAAACATCAACTCCTTTGCATCAAGTATGAACGTTTGGCATATTGGTGCTCGCTGTGTGGTATGTGCTAGGACAAGTGTACAAATAAAATGTCGATGGTGTTCATCCCCAAGTGCCCACGTTCGTGGTCGCAATGGAGTATGTGGTCATCTCGAGGTAGAGGACAAAGCAGGGGGTCTGGTCATGGCAGGAGCGGTCGAGGTAGAGGTTCACCTGATTTCATGGGTAGTTCCCAATACGATGAATTTGAAAATGATGGCCATCATATGCAAAGGCACAAAGAAGAGCTAGATGAGGAAGATATCAAGCGTAGGCTTACAATATTAAAGCATAAAAAACTTGATGTTGTTGTCGCTATCGGCTACCGGTCAGGTTGTTCCCCCGACAGGCGTCAACAATGATGCGCAGAACATGGTTGTGCATCCAGAACAACAACCTGGACTTTCTCGCCTTAGCGTTCTAGGACACGAGCATGATAATTCCGATGATGATATGCACGACATAGATTACAAGGGAAAGAGGGATCTGTTGGCATTGTCAGATCTAGCATCGAGGAATGTTGGTAACCTAGTGTAACAATTTTACATTTGCTAATTGGGAATGCATCTGTCACAACTCTTAGTCCACCCCTAAGAACCCAAAGGGGTCTACGAATGATGGTGATGATAATATTAGTGAAGTGGGAAACTCGAAATCAATGGGCTCCAGGGTGGAGTCCCGCTAGGAGCAATGGATCTTATAAGCTAGACCACCGGGTGGGGGAGAGGGGGGGACTCTCGGATAGTTCATGACTTGGCATCATTAATTGAGTTGCATGCCCGCTTGTTTGCATACCATTGCGAGAAAAGGCAAAAATAAACAAAGAAGATAAAGAGGATTAGGGACATCTCGATCTCCTTAGACTCGAAGGTGTTGATAACAATGGTTTGAGTGACGGTTTTGCATTGTATTTTGACACGAGGATTCCCAGCTTGATATTCTTGGGAAGATGATCATTAAAGTGATGCTATGGTACATACAAATGATGGTGGTGCTTAGTGGAGGCGAACATGTGTGTATAGTGAACCTAGACTTGAGAACTGTCATGTTATGTGGGTTAAACTCAGAGGTTCAAAAATTATTTTAGACCCACCTTGGTTTGTTGTTACTGATTTCAATGAGGCTCTGTCGGGCTTCGAGCATTTTTTGGTTAACCCCCGTCGAGAAGCTCAGATGGTCGCTTTTCATGGCACTCTAGAAATGTGTGAATTTGTCGACTTGGGGTTCTCTGATGCCCTATGTACATATGATAATATGAGACGAGGGACAACAAATGTAAGGGTTTGCTTGGATAGGACTATAGCTGATGAGGTCACCTACTACAGGTCGAGTCAAGGGCCCATCATATGGGGCCCACCTAGGGCCCACACGATGATTAGTAGGTCTTCGAACCATACAAACACTCGGATGCGAACATCAGGAGGTCCACTCGGACACCTCGACGACGCTCGGACAACCACCCGTCACTCGGTTGATCATCACCACTCAGACTAGAGAGATAAAGGGACGGCATGGAAGCTGCAACGGTCGGGGAATCCTAATTCATCCTAAGTAGAGTCAAGGCTATCGTTACCTGTAACTGCTGTAGTTGAGGCTCTTTACACACCTGTAACTGACACAATCAATGTCATTAAGTGCCTTAGCGACGTGGAGGACATGGGGCTCTAGCGCACTCTATATAAGCTGCACTCCACCTCCTGAGCTAGGGTTAAGCTATCTTTGTAACCATACCCACCAAGAAAAACTAAGCCTTAGGGAACGAGACATAGGGCTGTTACCTCCGCCGGGAGGGGCCTGAAGTCGTTAAACATTGAGTGTTACACCTGCGCCGTAGCTAGGCTCTACCCCTCTTTCGTACCCCTAGTACTCATTGTCAGGATTGTAACCCTGACAATAGCTACTAATGTATGTCATAATCTTTATGATCATTCTTTAGTCCAACACTGGGCCTCCCCATGCTCGAACCATGTCCTGTGGTGATTAGGGGTGCCGCTGATATATATGATGCGGGTGGTAGTTGGTGCCGCTAGTACGAGGTACTTTGGGAGAGAGACACTACTCTCCCGAAAGTTATTAAAGTTGCAAGGGATTCTTTTGGCACCTTTGAAAACTTAGGTTAAAAGCGTCGATACGGTCAACTAGAGGGGGTGTGGATAGAAGACTACAAATTTTAAGCTTGACAATTTTAGGGATAAGCAGATAACTAAGGTTTACTAGAAATGCCACTAGGTGAACACAACCTATATGGCAAGCAAACTTAAAGCAAGGTATGGTAGGCAACAATCTAGATAGCAAGCCAACAAACATACAAAGTAGAGTAAAGTGTGGGGAAGGATTAACCACAAGTGAGTCGATGACGTGGATTATTCCTGAAGTTCACAGTTCCTTGGGGAAGTGTGATATCTACTACGCAACTCTATTCTTGTAGACTCGTGTTGGGCCTCCAAGCGCTGAGTTTTGTAGGACAGTAGCAATTTTCCCTCAAGTGGATGACCTAAGGTTTACCAATCTGTGGGACGCATAGGATGAAGATGGTCGCTCTGAAATAACCCTGCAACCAAATAACAAAGAGTCTCTTGTGTCCCCAACACACCAAATACAATGATAAATTGTATAGGTGCACTAGTTCGGCGAAGAGATGGTGATACAAGTGTAGTAATGATAGTAGATATTGATTTTTGTAATAGGAACAATAAAAAACAGCAAGGTAGCAAGTAACAAAAGTGAGCACAAACGGCATTGCAATGCTTGAAAACAAGGCCTAGGGTTCATACTTTCACTAGTGCAATCTCTCAACAATGCTAACATAGTTGAATCATATAACAACCCCTCAACGTGTGAAGAAGAATCACTCCAAAGTTCTTATCTAGCGGAGAACATAAGATGAAATTGTTTGTAGGGTACGAAACCACCTTAAAGTTACTTTTTCGATCGATCTATTGAGCTATCCCTATAAGTGTCACAAACAGCCCTAGAGTTCGTACTAAAATAGCACCATATGATATACATCAACCAATTCTAATGTCACCTAGGTACTCCAATGTCACCACAAGTATTCGTGAGTTGATTATACGATATGCATCAAACAACTTCAGATTCATAATATTCAATCCAACACAAAGAACTTCAAAGAGTGCCCCAAGATTTCTACCGGAGAAACAAAGAAAAAAATGTGCATCAACCCCTATGCATAGATTACCCCAATGTCACCTCGGGAATCCACGAGTTGAGTGCCAAAACATACATCAAGTGAATCAATATGATACCCCATTGTCACCACGGGTATTCATACACAAGACATACATCAAGTGTTCTCAAATCCATAAAAATATTCAATCTGATAATAATGAAACATCAAAGTTAAAAACTCAATTCATAACAACAAGATAGAGAGGGACAAACACCATAAGAACCAACTATATTAACAAAGCTCGCGGTACATCAAGACCATGCCAAATCAAGAACTCGAGAGAGAGAGAGAGAGATATAACACGTAGCTACTAGTACAAACCCTCAGCCCCGAGGGTGGACTACTCCCTCCTCATCATGGTGGCTGCCGGGATGATGGCCTTCAGTGATGATTTCCCCCTCCGGCAGGGTGTCCGAACAGGCTCCCGATTGAGTTTTCGTGGATATAGAGGCCTGAGGCGGCGGAACTTCTCATCCAGGGTTATTTCTATTTTTTTTGTATTTATAGGATTTTTTGGCGTCGGTCCCACACTAGGATGGGCCTCAGGGAGCCCACCACCCACCAGCGCACCATTACCCCCCCAGGCATGCCCTGGTGGATGGTGGTGCTTGTGACTCTTCTAGCCTTCCCACGAAGCTTCTAGTGTCTCCTTTCTTCCAAAAAAATCATCAAAAAGTTTCATTGCATTTGGAGAACTTTGATTTCTGCACAAAAAACTCCACCACGATAGTTCTGCTGAAAACAACGTCAATCCACGTTAGTTCCCTTTAAATCATATAAAATTGCACCCAAACCATATAAAATTATTGTAAACATGGCATGAATACTTCATAAATTATAGACACATTGGAGACGTATCAGCATACCCAAGCTTAATTCTTGCTCGTCCTCAAGTAGGTAAATGATAAAAGAAATAATTGATGAAGTGTGAATGCTAGTATAGTGTATAAGTTTGATCAATGATAATTTAAATCACTTTTCCTAGCATCATAACAACAACTCTTTCTCATAAAACTCAACATGATAAAGTAGCAATCAATTCACATGTTATGCTTCAAACAATGCATTCTCTTGAAACTTAACAACCTATGTTCTTAGTCACCAAACAATTGAAATTCAACTTATTCAACAAAGTCTAAGTAAGAGCATCACATACTCAATTATCATATAGTCTTCTATGACTGCTAGTACTCAAAGCATATTTTTAGAACAAATGGCATCCATCGATCACAGAGAAAGATAGGGGCTTAATGTTACGCCTCCCAACTCATTTATCATAGAGATAATTGTCAATAATAATAATTCATGATCAAATATATTTGGCTGGCCATATGTGCCTAGATGTTTCTGTTGGGGAACGTAGCAATAATTCAAAATTTTCCTACGTGTCACCAAGATCAATCAAGGAGATGCTAGCAACGAGAGAGAGGGAGTGCATCTTCATACCCTTGAAGATCGCTAAGCGGAAGCGTTACAAGAACGCGGTTGATGGAGTCGTACTCGCGGCGATTCAAATCGCGGAAGATCCGATCTAGCGCCAAACGGACGGTGCCTCCGCATTCAACACACGTACAGCCCGGGGATGTCTCCTCCTTCTTGATCCAGCAAGGGGAGAGGAGAAGTTGAGGGAGAACTCCAGCAGCACGACGGTATGGTGGCAATGGAGCTCGTGGTTCTCCGGCAGAGCTTCGCTAAGCACTACGGAGGAGGAGGAGGTGTATGAGGAGGGAGGGCTGCGCCACGGAAGAGGTGCGGCTGCCCTCCCACCCCTCCACTATATATAGGGGCAAGGGGAGAGGGGGAGGCGCCCTAGGGTTTCCCCTAGGGGGCGGCGGCCAAGCAGATTGGATCTCCCTAGGGAAAATCCTAGGGAGACTTGCCCCCCAAGCCAAGCAGGTGGAGGCTTGCCTCCCAAGCCAGGTGGAGGCGCCCCACCTCCCCAAGTAACGTGGGAAAGGGTGTGGGGGGCGCACCACCCCTTAGTGGGCTGGTTTGCCGCTTCCCCTTTGGCCCATGAGGCCCTCCAACACTTGCCGGGGCTCCCGAAACACCTTTCGGTCATGCTGGCCATAGCCTGGTACCCCCGGAACACTTCCGGACTCCAATACCCTTCGTCCAATATATTGATCTTCACCGCCGGACCATTCCGGAACTCCTCGTCATGTCTGGGATCTCATCCGGGACTCCAAACAACCTTTGGTAACCACATACTATTTCCCATAACAACTCTAGCGTCACCGAACCTTAAGTGTGTAGACCCTACGGGTTCGGGAACCATGCAGACATGACCAGGACACCTCTCCGGCCAATAACCAATAGCGGGATCTGGATACCCATATTGGCTCCCACATGTTCCACGATGATCTCATCGGATGAACCACGATGTCGGGGATTCAATCAATCCCGTATGCAATTCCCTTTGTCAATCGGTATGTTACTTGCCCGAGATTCGATCATCGGTATCCCAATACCTCGTTCAATCTCGTTACTGGCAAGTCACTTTACTCGTTCCGTAATGCATGATCCCGTGACTAACTACTTAGTCACATTGAGCTCATTATGATGATGCATTACCGAGTGGGCCCAGAGATACCTCTCCGTCATAGGGAGTGACAAATCCCAGTCTCGATTCGTGCCAACCCAACAGACACTTTCGGAGATACCTGTAGTGCACCTTTATAGCCACCCAGTTACGTTGTGACGTTTGGTACACCCAAAGCACTCCTACGGTATCCGGGAGTTGCACGATCTCATGGTCTAAGGAAAAGATACTTGACATTAGAAAAGCTCTAGCAAAACAAACTACACGATCTTGTGCTACGCTTAGGATTGGGTCTTGTCCATCACATCATTCTCCTAATGATGTGATCCCGTTATTAATGACATCCAATGTCCATGGTCAGGAAACCATAACCATCTATTGATCAACGAGCTAGTCAACTAGAGGCTTACTAGGGACATGTTGTGGTCTATGTATTCACACATGTATTACGGTTTCCAGTTAATACAATTATAGCATGAACAATAGACAATTATCATGAACAAGGAAATACAATAATAACCATTTTATTATTGCCTATAGGGCATATTTCCAACAGTCTCCCACTTGCACTAGAGTCAATAATCTAGTTCACATCACTATGTGATTGTAATGAATCCAACACCCATGGGGTTTGTTCATATCTCGCTTGTGAGAGAGGTTATTAGTCCACGGGTCTGAACCTTTCAGATCCGTGTGTGCTTTACAAATCTCTATGTCACCTTGTAGATGCAGCTACCACGCGCTACTTGGAGCTATTCCAAATAACTGCTCTACTATACGAATCCGGTTTACTACTCAGTCATCCGGATTAGTGTCAAAGTTTGCATCGACGTAACCCTTTACGACGAACTCTTTTACCACCTCCATAATCGAGAAAATTCCTTAGTCCACTAGATACTAAGGATAAGTTTGACCGCTGTCATGTGATGCATTGCTGGATCACTCTTGTACCCCTTGACTGACTCATGGCAAGGCACACTTCAGGTGCGGTACACAGCATAGCATACTGTAGAGCCTACGTCTAAAGCATAGGGGACAACCCTCGTCCTTTCTCTCTCTTCTGCCGTGGTCATGTCTTGAGTTTTACTCAATACTCACACCTTGTAACACAACCAAGAACTCCTTCTTTGCTGATCTATTTTGAACTCCTTCAAAATCTTGTCACGGTATGTATTCATTTGAAAGTACTATTAAGCGTTTTTGATCTATCCTTATAGATCTTGATGCTCAATGTTCAAGTAGCTTAATCCAGGTTTTCCATTGAAAAACACTTTTCAAATAACCCTGTATGTTTTCCAGAAATTCTACATCATTTCTGACCAACAATATGTCAACAACATATACTCATCAGAAATTCTATAGTGCTCCCACTCACTTCTTTGGAAATACAAGTTTCTCATAAACTTTGTAAAAACCCAAAATCTTTGATCATCTCATCAAAGCGTACATTCCAACTCCGAGATGCTTACTCCAATCCTTAGAAGGATTGCTGGAGCTTTGCATACTTGTTAGCATCTTTCAGGATTGACAAAACCTTCTGGTTGTATCACATACAACCTTTCCTCAAGAAAATCGTCGAGGAAACAATGTTTTGACATCCTATCTGCAAGATTTCATAAATCATGCAGTAACTGCTAATATAATTCCAACAGACTCTTAGCATCGCTACGAGTGAGAAAGTCTCATCGCAGTCAACTCCTTGAACTTGCCGGAGAACATCTTAACGACAAGTCGAGCTTTCTTAATGGTGACATTTACCATTATTGTCTGTCTTCCTTTTAAAATCCATCTGCACCCAACAGCCTTACGACCATCAAGTAGTTCTTCCAAAGTCTGCACTTTGTTTTTATACATGGATCCTCTCTCGGATTTTATGGGCTCGAGCCATTCGTCGGAATCCGGGCCCATCATCGCTTCTCCATAGCTCTTAGGTTCATTGTTGTCTAGCAACATGACTTCCAAGACAGGATTACGTACCACTCTGAAGTAGCATGCATCCTTGTCGTCCTACGAGGTTTGGTAGTGACTTGATCCAAAGTTTCATGATCACTATCATAAGCTTCCACTTCAATTGGTGTAGGTGCCACAGGAACAACTTCCTGTGCCCTGCTACACACTAGTTGAAGTCATGGTTCAATAACCTCATCAAGTCTTCACCATCCTCCCACTCAATTCTTTCGAGAGAAACTTTTCCTCGAGAAAGGACCTGTTTCTAGAAACAATCACTTTGCTTCCGGATCTGAAATAGGAGGTATACCCAACTGTTTTGGGTATTCTATGAAGATGCATTTATCCGCTCTGGGTTCGAGCTTATCAGCCTGAAACTTTTCCACATAAGCGTCGCAGCCCCAAACTTTTAAGAAACGACAGCTTAGGTTTCTCTAAACCACAGTTCATACGGTGTTGTCTCAACGGAATTGCGTGGTGCCCTATTTAAAGTGAATGCGGTTGTCTCTAATGCCTAACCCATAAATGATAGTGTAATTCGATAAGAGACATCATGGTATGCACCATATCCAATAGGGTGCAGTTATGATGTTCGGACACACCATCACACTATGGTGTTCCAGGCGGTATTAGTCGTGAAACAATTTCCACAATTTCTTAATTGTGTGCCAAACTCGTAACTCAGATATTCATCTCTATGATCATATCACAGACATTTTATCCTCTTGTCACGACGATCTTCAACTTCACTCTAAAATTACGTGAACCTTTCAATAATTCGGACTTGTGTTTCATCAAGTAAATATACTCAGCATCTACTCAAATCATCTGTGAAGCAAGAACATAACGATATCCACTGCATGCCTCAACACTCATTGGACTGCACACATCAAAATGTATTACTTCCAACAAGTTGCTTTCTTGTTCCATCTTACTGAAAACGAGGCCTTTCAGTCATCTTGCCCATGTGGTATGATTTGCATGTCTCAAGTGATTCAAAATCAAGTGAGTCCAAACGATCCATCTGTATGGACTTTCTTCATGCATATATACTAATAGACATGGTTCGCATGTCTCAATCTTTTCAAAAACGAGTGAGTCCAAAGATCCATCAACATGGAGCTTCTTCATGCGTTTTATACCAATATGACTAAAGTGGCAGTGCCACAAGTATGTGGTACTATCATTACTATCTTATATCTTTTGGCATGAACATGTGTATCACTACGATCGAGATTCAATAAACCATTCATTTTAGGTGCAAGACCATTGAAGGTATTATTCAAATAGGCAGAGTAACCATTATTCTCCTTAAATGAATAACCGTATTGCGATAAACATAATCCAATCATGTCTATGCTCAACGCAAACACCAAATAACAATTATTTAGGTTTAACACCAATCTCGATGGTAGAGGGAGCATGCGATGCTTGATCACATCAACCTTGGAAACACTTCCAACACATATCGTCATCTCACCTTTAGCTAGTCTCCGTTTATTCCGTAGCCTTTTATTTCAAGTTACCAACACTTAGCAACCGAACTGGTATCTAATACCCTGGTGCTACTAGGAGTACTAGTAAAGTACACATTAATATAATGTATATCCAATATACTTCTGTCGACCTTGCCTACCTTCTCATCTACCAAGTATCTAGGGTAGTTCCGCTTCAGTGACCGTTCCCCTCATTACAGAAGCACTTAGTCTCGGGTTTGGGTTCAACCTTGGGTTTCTTCACTAGAGCAGGAACTGATTTGCCGTTTCATGAAGTATCCCTTCTTTCCCTTGCCCTTCTTGAAACTAGTGGTTTTACTAACCATCAACAATTGATGCTCCTACTTGATTTCTACTTTCGTGGTGTCAAACATCGCGAATTGCTCAAGGATCATCATATCTATCCCTGATTTGTTATAGTTCATCACGAAGCTCTAGTAGCTTGGTGGCAGTGACTTTGGAGAACCATCACTATCTCATCTGGAAGATTAACTCCACTCTATTCAAGCGATTGTAGTACTCAGACAATCTGAGCACATGCTCAACGGTTGAGCTTTTCTCCCTTAGTTTGCAGGCTTAAGAAACTTGTCAGAGGTCTCATACCTCTTGACGTGGGCACTAGTCTGAAATCCCAATTTCAGTCTTTGGAACATCTCATATTATCTGCGACGTTTCAAAAAACGTCTTTGGTGCCACAATTTTAAACCGTTAGCATTACGCACTGAACTATCACGTAGTCATCAAAACGTTTATGTCAGATGTTCGCAACATCCACAAACGACGCTCGAGGTTCACACACCGAGCGGTGCATTAAGGACATAAGCCTTCTGTGCAGCAATGAGGACAATCCTCAGTATACGGACCCAGTCCGCATAATTGCTACTGTCAACTTTCAACTAAATTTTCTCTAGGAACATATCTTAAACAGTAGAACTAAAGCGTAAGCTATGACATAATTTGCAAAGACCTTTTGACTATGTTCACGATAATTAAGTTCATCTAATTATTTAATGAACTCCCACTTAGATAGACATCCCTCTAGTCATCTAAGTGATACATGATCCGAATCGACTAGACCGTGTCCGATCATCACGTGAGACGGACTAGTCATCAACGGTGAACATCTCCATGTTGATCGTATCTACTATACGACTCATGTTCGACCTTTCGGTCTCTTGTGTTCCGAGGCCATGTCTGTACATGCTAGGCTCGTCAAGTCAACCTAAGTGTTTCGCATGTGTAAATCTGGCTTACACCTGTTGTATGCGAATGTTAGAATCTATCACACCCGATCATCACGTGGTGCTTCGAAACAATGAACCTTCGCAACGGTGCACAGTTAGGGGGAACACGTCTCTTGAAATTTTAGTGAGGGATCATCTTATTTATGCTACCGTCGTTCTAAGCAAATAAGATGTAAACATGACAAACATCACATGCAAATCATAAAGTGACATGATATGGCCAATATCATCTTGCGCCTTTGATCTCCATCTTCGAGGCGCGGCATGATCACCTTCGTCACCGGCATGACACCATGATCTCCATCATCATGATCTCCATCATCGTGTCTTCATGAAGTTGTCTCGCCAACTATTACTTCTACTACTATGGCTAACGGTTAGCAATAAAGTAAAGTAATTACATGGCGTTTTCATTGACACGCAGGTCATACAATAAATCAAGACAACTCCTATGGCTCCTGCCAGTTGTCATACTCATCGACATGCAAGTCGTGATTCCTATTACAAGAACATGATCAATCTCATACATCACATATATAATTCATCACATCCTTTTGGCCATATCACATCACATAGCATACCCTGCAAAAACAAGTTAGACGTCCTCTAATTGTTGTTGCATGTTTTACGTGGCTGCTATGGGTTTCTAGCAAGAACGTTTCTTACCTACACAAAAGCCACAACGGTGATATGCCAATTGCTATTTACCCTTCATAAGGACCCTCTTCATCGAATCCGATCCGACTAAAGTGGGAGAGACAGACACCCGCTAGCCACCTTATGCATCAAGTGCATGTTAGTCGGTGGAACCTGTCTCACGTAAGTGTACGTGTAAGGTCGGTCCGGGCCGCTTCATCCCACAATGCCGCCGAATCAAGATAAGACTAGTAACGGTAAGCAAATTGAACAAATCATCGCCCACAACTACTTTGTGTTCTACTCGTGCATAGAATCTACGCATAGACCTAGCTCATGATGCCACTGTTGGGGAACGTAGCAATAATTCAAAATTTTCCTACGTGTCACCAAGATCAATCAAGGAGATGCTAGCAACGAGAGAGAGGGAGTGCATCTTCATACCCTTGAAGATCGCTAAGCGGAAGCGTTACAAGAACGCGGTTGATGGAGTCGTACTCGCGGCGATTCAAATCGCGGAAGATCCGATCTAGCGCCGAACGGACGGTGCCTCCGCATTCAACACACGTACAGCCCGGGGACGTCTCCTCCTTCTTGATCCAGCAAGGGGAGAGGAGAAGTTGAGGGAGAACTCCAGCAGCACGACGGTATGGTGGCAATGGAGCTCGTGGTTCTCCGGCAGAGCTTCGCTAAGCACTACGGAGGAGGAGGAGGAGGTGTATGAGGAGGGAGGGCTGCGCCACGGAAGAGGTGCGGCTGCCCTCCCACCCCTCCACTATATATAGGGGCAAGGGGAGAGGGGGAGGCGCCCTAGGGTTTCCCCTAGGGGGCGGCGGCCAAGCAGATTGGATCTCCCTAGGGAAAATCCTAGGGAGACTTGCCCCCCAAGCCAAGCAGGTGGAGGCTTGCCTCCCAAGCCAGGTGGAGGCGCCCCACCTCCCCAAGTAACGTGGGAAAGGGTGTGGGGGGCGCACCACCCCTTAGTGGGCTGGTTTGCCCCTTCCCCTTTGGCCCATGAGGCCCTCCAACACTTGCCGGGGCTCCCGAAACACCTTTCGGTCATGCCGGCCATAGCCTGTACCCCCGGAACACTTCCGGACTCCAATACCCTTCGTCCAATATATCGATCTTCACCGCCGGACCATTCCGGAACTCCTCGTCATGTCCGGGATCTCATCCGGGACTCCGAACAACCTTCGGTAACCACATACTATTTCCCATAACAACTCTAGCGTCACCGAACCTTAAGTGTGTAGACCCTACGGGTTCGGGAACCATGCAGACATGACCAGGACACCTCTCCGGCCAATAACCAATAGCGGGATCTGGATACCCATATTGGCTCCCACATGTTCCACGATGATCTCATCGGATGAACCACGATGTCGGGGATTCAATCAATCCCGTATGCAATTCCCTTTGTCAATCGGTATGTTACTTGCCCGAGATTCGATCATCGGTATCCCAATACCTCGTTCAATCTCGTTACTGGCAAGTCACTTTACTCGTTCCGTAATGCATGATCCCGTGACTAACTACTTAGTCACATTGAGCTCATTATGATGATGCATTACCGAGTGGGCCCAGAGATACCTCTCCGTCATAGGGAGTGACAAATCCCAGTCTCGATTCGTGCCAACCCAACAGACACTTTCGGAGATACCTGTAGTGCACCTTTATAGCCACCCAGTTACGTTGTGACGTTTGGTACACCCAAAGCACTCCTACGGTATCCGGGAGTTGCACGATCTCATGGTCTAAGGAAAAGATACTTGACATTAGAAAAGCTCTAGCAAAACAAACTACACGATCTTGTGCTACGCTTAGGATTGGGTCTTGTCCATCACATCATTCTCCTAATGATGTGATCCCATTATCAATGACATCCAATGTCCATGGTCAGGAAACCATAACCATCTATTGATCAACGAGCTAGTCAACTAGAGGCTTACTAGGGACATGTTGTGGTCTATGTATTCACACATGTATTACGGTTTCCAGTTAATACAATTATAGCATGAACAATAGACAATTATCATGAACAAGGAAATACAATAATAACCATTTTATTATTGCCTCTAGGGCATATTTCCAACAGTTTCCCCACCACATAATGCTTGCCAACTAGAGAATAACTGAGGTTGAAATGAGAATGACAACTTATTGACTCTTGCATAAAAGTAAATACATAAAGTAAAAGATCGGCCCGTCGCAGAGGGAAGCAGAGGTTGTCATGCGCTTTTTATTTTTGGATGCGCAAGCTCTTAATGCAAAGGAACGTCACGTTATATTGCCCCTTGTGATAGCAACCTTTATTATGCAGTCCATCGCTTTTCTTCCTTTACCATCACAAGTTCATACAACGCTTATTTTCCCTTGCACTAAAAGATCATACATATTTAGGAGCAATTGTTATTGCTTTTTGCACCGATGACAACTTACTTGAAGGATCTTATTCAATCCATAGGTAGATATTGTTGGGATATAACCCCATGGTGTGACCCGCCCAGGAGGGGCTGGGTTACACTGTTGGTGACTCAAGAATAAAAGGCTTAAGATGGGCTTGAGGAGACATGGAGACTAGAGGCGGCTTAAGAGGCGGGCATGTTGAAGGCCCAAGACCCGGAGGTGTGAGCCACCCGATGGTGGATTGCCTGATAAGGCAAGGCGACTTAGAAACCGAGTTGGTCACATTATGTGATCCGACTTGGACTCTTGTAAGCCCAAGGTCTCGACTTGTGTATATAAAGGCGAGACCCTGCAGCGGGTTAACTCAAGAAACAATTGATCGATAGCTAGGTCAAGCGATTCCGCTCCCTTTTAATCGATATTCAAGCAATAGTCAACACTAGCAGGAGTAGGATTTTACCTTGTTGTGAGGGGCCGAACCTAGGTAAACCCTGTGTCCTTTGTCTCGTTCAACCCCTTCAAGCCAACCTACGTTGCGATGGCTCCACACCTAAGTCCTTTCACAGGGGCATCCGCCATGACAAAACCACGACAGTTGGCGCCCACCATGGGGCCTGAGCACGATGGTTTCGATTTCTTAAAGGGCTCCTTCCCAGGGATCAAAGAGTACGCCGTTGGCAGGATGACCAAGAGCCGCCGCGGCAAGCTCTACATCAACGACGCTGGCTGGGGCCCCGAGGCCGACTCAGTCGAGTACGGGTACCGGGTCTCCTTCGGCGGAATACATGTCTTCATTGCCAAGATCGGCAAATCTGAGCCTGAGCCAGACATCTGCACCAACATCGTCGAGCCGGCTCGGTGTGCACGACCCGCCAGGGATCAACTCAGCCGGAAGCGTGTCTTTGTCGGGTGTGCGCATGGCACGGATCTTGCGGAGAATTCTGTGTCTGGAGGAGAGACTCTCGTCTACTCAGGTGATGAGTCCTCGACTGGAGAAACCGAGTCAATCTATC
Source organism: Aegilops tauschii subsp. strangulata (assembly GCF_002575655.3). Classification (NCBI taxonomy): domain Eukaryota; kingdom Viridiplantae; phylum Streptophyta; class Magnoliopsida; order Poales; family Poaceae; genus Aegilops; species Aegilops tauschii. Next base: position 153,808,633 of record NC_053035.3, read on the forward strand.
AGCTTCAAGACGACGGGCTTGGGGGCTATTCCGATGGTGAAAGTATTCCAGACCCTTATGAGCCGTCGAGGAGGGCTGCTATCTTTATGGCTGGTACGCAACCGGTTCTAAACTCGTCAACAGCTGCTGCTATGACATCTGGCTCAACTGCTGCCGCAACAGCTGGGGCGAGTGGCTTAGTTCAGCTACCGACTCAAGTTTTATCTGAACTCTTGGGCACTTTGACAACTCTGTTAGCTACAGAGGTTACTCCGGCGAATCAAGCACACCATAATGCAGAAGTTGCAAAGGCGCGAGATGAGGTGGCGAAGGCCCAGGAGGTTCTTAATGCAGAGAATGCCAGGATGGCAACGCAGCGAGCCTTGATGGATGCCGAGTCACAACGGATATGGGCAGAAGCTTTTTGCCTGACTCTGGATCCGAACGCGTCCAATGCTGTACTTTGAAGGGAGCACCAGAGCCGCCTGCCTTTGCAGTATGAGGGACGAAACCTATTTAACACACCTGGGGCAGGAACAAGTAACCTGCCTGGTGCAACCCGGGCTGCTGAGGCGCCAGGGACCGGGGCGGTGGCACATCCTCATTTGCCGGACCCACCTCGTAGGGATCAGACCCCGCCTCAACGTGTTTTTTCCAACACCCTCTGGCCATTATTCTAACCCGCTGGATAATATGATAGCAGCAGCAACACGGCTGGCGGCTATCTCGATCGAGGGCGAGTCTTTGGCTGCAGTGGAGACCCAGAACACTGTGGAGCTTCTTCCGATGGTTGTGATACAACAGGCAGCTTATTCATACAGTCGTGAGCGTGTTCATTCACCCCCCCGCCCAAGTCGAAGCTGCAGCCAGCGTATTGAGTCACCATCAGTTTTCAGCAGCGAACGGTGTCGTAACCTGCCTCGCAATGATGACCCGCCCCATGGGCATAACCAGCCCCGTGGTGATAATCTACTGAACAATGCCCAGGCACTTGTAGATCAGGCTAGAGCCCGTTGTGAGACAGAATTGGCGGCTCAATTGGGGGCTCATTAGTAGTTTCCAGTGAACCCTTCGACATCCGTTGAAGCTGGGACGACGTCCAGGACAGTTGGTGTGCCATGTCTGGTACCGACTCTACATAATGAACGTCTACCCAAGGATTTTAAGGGTGCTCGTAAGGTGCCTAATTATACAGCTGATCTACCCCCCGAGGCTTGGTTTGAGAGCTATGAAGTGGCCATGGAGATACTGGATGTTAATGATGTTGTATGTGCCAAGTACTTCACCATGATGCTAGATGGGCCGGCTCAAACCTGGTTAAAAGGATTACCTGCCAATTCCATCAATTCATGGGTTGAGTTGAAAGCACGCTTCATTCAGAATTTTAAGGGAATGTGTAAGCAGCCTCTGACAATTATTGATTTGGATAACTATGTGCAACGGGAGGATGACTCGGCCCACCATTGGGTCCGTCGGGTCTCAGCTATTATCCACTCATCAGATAGCATCGCGGCGGGTTCAGCGGTTCTGGTCTTGGAGAAGAATTGTCATTATAACCCTCTCAAGCAGAAGCTTGGGTGGCTTAAGCGTCATTGTAATGACATGGGGGAGCTTATGGCGGCTCTAATAAGTATGCCGATTCTGATAACACCAAGGACCCTGGATCTGATGATGAGAGGTCCAATAAGGGTAAGAAGAGTAGCAATGGTAAAGGTTAGCAGTAGAATATGGCGACGAACAATGGCAACAACCAAAGTAATGGTGGGAAACGCAGACACCCCAATGGTGGGTCAGATCTTGTGGCTAACACTGGGTATGAGGGCCAGCGCCGCAACGGTAATGGTAAGCCGTCCTTTGGTGGAAAAAACTTTAATATTGAGGCAATGTTCAATGAGCCTTGCCCAAAGCACAGTTTGCCTGACAAGCCGGCGAGTCACGCTTGGAAGGATTGTTTCATCATGCGAGAGTACAAGAATTCCAACTTTAATCAGAATCACGGTAACAACCATGGGCTACCCGGCGGGTCAGGATCTGGTGCACAGGGGCCCGACTTTGGTGGAGGCGGCTCTAATTCCGGTTATCAAGGCCAGAACAGTCAAGGTGGATTTCACCAACAGTCTGGTCAGGGCAACTAGCAACAGGGTAATCAGTCAGGATACCAGAGTAATCCAAAGCAGCTCAATGGTGGCCAATACCACCATGTTTTTACCACCAGTATTTGTAAACAAGATCAGAAGGTTCATAAGCGTGCGGTCAACACTATTGAGGGCCGTACCTCAGTACTTGCGATGGTCAGAATTTCCAATCACCTGAAGTCGGGAGGATCACCTGCCCCGGGTTGAAAATCCGTGTCATCTTGCTTTGGTGGTGGCCCCTCAGGTTGGGGGTTATAAATTTACTAAGGTACTTATGGATGGAGGAAGCAGCATCAACATCTTGTACTATGACACCTTTCGCCAGATGAATTTAAACAACAAGGATCTTAAGCCATCTTCCACGGTTTTCCATGGCGTGGTGCCTGGTAAGTCGGTGTATCCTGTTGGAAAGATTGCCTTGGAAGTTTCCTTTGGTAACGATTATGACTACAGAGCAGAGACATTGTGGTTCGAGGTGGTCAAAATCAAGAGCCCATATCATGCCTTCTTTGGGCGGCTGACTTATGCAAAGTTTATGGCCCAACATTGTTATGTTTATTTGTAGCTTAAGATGCCAGGGCGTAAGGGCACAATTACGGTCCATGGTGACCGAAAAATCTCTTTGGAGTGTGAGCAAGGTGATGTGCTTATGCTGAGTCGGCCTGCGACACAGAGGAGCTTAAGTTTTATAAGTACAATGTTGACCCGGCTGATATGACTCCATTGAAGAAGCCCACTACTAAGCAGGACCCTCTGTTGAAGTTTCAGGCTGATGACACTAAACATGTTGATTTTGTCCCTGGTGATTCATCTCAGCAATTCACGGTAGGGCTAATATGGATCCTAAATAGGAAAGCGCGCTCATCGAGTTCATCCGTGAGAATCAGGACATCTTTGCATGGAAACCTTCTGACATGCCGGGTGTATCGAGAGAATTCGCTGAGCACACTCTTAATGTGGATCCTAAGTTTAAGCCCGTTAAGTAGTTCCTTCGTCGTTCCAATGAAGAGCAAGGTAAAGCTATTGGAGAAGAGGTGGCCCAGCTCTTAGCGGCTGGGTTTATCATTGAAGTTTTTCACCCTGAGTGGTTGGCTAACCCGGTGTTGGTACTCAAGAAGAATGACACCTGGCGTATGTGTGTTGATTACATAGATCTTAACAAGGTTTCTCCAGCTGATCCATTTGCTCACCCTCGTATTGACCAGATTATTGACGCTATGGCGGGTTGTGAGAGCTTATGTTTCCTCGAGCTTATTTTGGTTATCATCAGATTAAGATGGCCGTTAAATTCCAAGAGAAGACGACTTTCATCACACCTTTTGAAGCTTTCTGCTATGTTTCTATGCCTTTTGGGCTCAAGAGTTCCCATGCAACTTATCAGCCTTGCGTTCAAAGTTGCTTGCACAGTCAGATTGGATGCAACGTTCATGCTTACGTGGATGATATTGTGGTCAAGTCTCGGAATAAGGAGACTCTTCTTGATGATTTGAAGGAGACTTTTGACAATCTCCGGGTCTATAGAATGATGCTTAATCTGGCCAAGTGTGTCTTTGGTGTGCCTGCAGGTAAACTATTGGGTTTTCTGGTTTCAGAGAGAGGCATTGAAGCTAACCCGGAGAAGATCAAAGCCATCACTTCGCTTGCTAAGCCGGCATGTATCAATGACGTCCAGCGTCTGGCAGGTTGTATTGCGGCGTTGAGCCGATTCATAAGTTGCCTGGGAGAGAAGGCAATCCCTTTATATCAGATGATGAAGAAGACATATCATTTTGTCTGGAGTGATGCTGCCAATGAGGCATTTGAGGCGCTCAAGAAACAACTAGTTGAGCCACCCATTCTTGCTGCACCTATTGAAAAAGAACCCTTGCTACTGTATGTGGCAGCTAATAGTAGGGCTGTCAGTGTGGCGATAGTTGTGGAGACCAAAGAGGCGACTAAGGAATACCCTCTGTAGCGGTTGGCTTATTATGTCAGTGAGGTGTTGATTGAGTCCAAGCAACAATATCCACATTGGCAGAAATTGGTGTATGGAGTGTTCATGGCGAGTCGTAAGTTGAAGCATTATTTTCTTGGTCACCCTATTACTGTGGTCAGTTCGGCATCCTTGGGGGATATTATTCAGGACCGCGGAGCTACAGGCCGGGTGGCTAAGTGGGCAATTGAACTTGGGCCTCATGGTTTGAAATATGTGCCAAAGACAGCCATCAAATCTTAAGCTTTGGTGGATTTCATAAATGACTGGACCGAGTTGCAGACACCTAAGGAGAAGCCCGACAACACGTATTGGACAATCCACTTTGATGGGTCCAGGCAATTAGAGGGCTCGGGGGCTGGAGTTATTTTGAATTCCCCACGTGGTGAGAAATTTTGTTATGTGCTGCGGCTAATGTTTCCTTGTACTAATAATGCAACTAAGTATGAGGCTCTACTCCATGGCCTTCGTATGGCCAAAGAGATGAATTTAAGCTGGGTCTGGTGTCTGGGTGACTCAATCTTGTGGCTCAACAAGTCTCTGGCAAGTGGGACTCTAAAGACCCGCTAATGCCGGCTTATCGCCGGGCGGTTGATAATATTGCTGGTCATTTTCAAGGTTATCAAGTGGATCACATCGACCGATGAAAGAATGAGGCGGCTGATGCCTTAAGTCGGCTTGGGTCTCAACGTAAGCTGGTGCCTCCTAATGTGTTCCTGGATGTACTACACAATCCCTCTGTCAGGTTGCCGTCCGAAGAAGACCTTGTTGTTCCTGACCCGGAGGCGCAGTTGGTGGCGGCTCTTCATGCTATTCCAGATTGGACTTTGCCTTATCTAGCTTATATGACCCGGGTCGGGTTATCAGAGGATGAAATTCTGGCAAGGCAGATAAGCCGGCGGTCTAAGTCTATGACTATTGTCAACGACGAGTTACACCATTGCAGTGTGATAGGAGTATTCCAACATTGCGTTTCTCCTGAGGAGGGCCGTGAAATCTTACGAGAGATTCATGAGGGCGACTGTGGTCATCATGCCGGGTTAAAATCTTTGGTGGCTAAGGCGTTTCGTCATGGGTTTTATTGGTTGACGGCTCATGCTGATGAAGAAGATATCGTCAGTAAGTGCGATGGATGTCAAAAAATTTCTTGATGAGCTCATGTGCCGACTCAAGAGTTGTGGATGATTCCCATAACTTGTCCATTTGCAGTCTGGGGGCTTGATATGGTTGGACCTTTCAAGATGTCTAAAGATAAGAAGACCCACCTTTTGGTGGCGGTTGACAAATTTACCAAGTGGGTAGAGGCAGAGCCAGTTAGCAAGTGTGATGCAGCAACTGCAGTTCAGTTTGTTAAAAAGCTGATCTTCCGCTTTGGTTACCCTCATAGTATCATCACTGATAATGGCACTAATTTGTCTAAAGGTGCTATGAAGGAGTTCTGTCAAAGACAACATATTCGTCTTGATGTTTCTTCTGTGGCTCATCCACAGACTAATGGTCAGGCGGAAAGGGCTAACCAGGAGACTTTGAGAGGCATCAAGCCCCGGCTTATGGTTCCTTTGGAACGAATGCTGGGTTGTTGGGTTGAGGAGTTACCTTAAGTACTTTGGAGTATCAATACTACCCCCAACATATCAACAGGCTATACGCCTTTCTTCATGGTCTATGGTGCATAGGCAGTTCTCCCAAGTGATATCCGTCATGACTCGCCCCGAGTGTCGGCTTATGTTGAAACTGATAATGAGATGGCATGACAGAACGCACTTGATGCCTTAGATGAAAAACGTGACCTTGTGGTGGCTCTTTCAGTAATATACCAGGAAGACCTGCGTCACTATCGTAGCCACCGAGTCAAGACTCATGCGTTTCAAGAAGGCGACTTGGTGCTCCGGCTGATTCAAGATCAGACAGATATGCATAAGTTATCCCCACCTTGGGAAGGACCTTTTGTGGTCAGCAATAATCTTAATAATGGCTCGTATTATCTCATTGATCTACGTGAGCACAAGAAGTCACACACATCTGAGCAGGAGACCAACATGCCGTGGAATATTGCTCATCTTCGGCCTTATTATACTTGAGCCACCGGCTCTCCCCATTGTACATACTTATGTCGATGTATATATCTTTTTATGATCAATATAATAAAGACGGAACACCCTGAAAATTCAGGGCCTTTGTCGTTTCATTTCTATGTATCCCAGTCTTTATTAATTGGTCATAAGGTCACTTGGGAGCTTCCAACCCACCGGGTTTAGCTTTCTTACCCTCTTGACCGGCCTGAGTTGCCATATTATGAGTTACACCTGCCTGTTGGCAACTTGCCACTCCACCCGCCGAACTCTTAACAATCAATCTTTTTTAAGACCCTGAACTTGTTAAGGTTAAAACAGCGGCTTGTGTCACGTGAGATCTGGATTACAGTGATCTAGGATAAACTCAACGACTGTGTGGCCTTGAAAGCACAAGGCATGTGAGCCAACTTGTTTGGTCGTGTTTTGGAAAACCGGCCCAACAATTATTTGAGATTTGTTGTATTTTTCTTTTGGTTTCTTTGGATATTTTTTAAGTTTTTGCTTTTGTGCAAATTTTGATTATCCAGGTCATGAGGCTCCGGATTATGTGGCTCATGTTTGAGTATTTTTGGGTTATAGCCTGCCCTGGCTTTGGACTTTAAGTCGCGAGTATATTTTGGTTTGAACAGCCGTGGTCATGAGGCTGCAAGTTTTTGGGTTGTCACCCAAACTAGATATTGATTTTTAAACCACCAACATGATTTGACTCTACATGTATGTTTTAACTATTATATGAGACTACGAGTCTTAGGGTTTGGTAACTCGCCCTGGCTTTAAGTCGCGAGTATGTTTTGGCTTGAATAGCCTTGGTTATAGTCTTTTCAGTAGTCATATATATAAGGCTACATATTTTTGGGTTGTCACCCGCCTTGGCTTTTGACTTTAAGTCGCTGATACGTCTCCAACATATCTATAATTTTTGATTGTTCCATGCTATTATATTATCTGCTTTGGATGTTTAATGGGCTTTACTAAGCACTTTTCTATTATTTTTGGGACTAACCTACTAACCCAAGGCCCAGTGCAAATTGCTGTTTTTTCCTATTTCAGTGTTTCGCAGAAAAGGAATATCAAACAGAGTCCAAACGGAATGAAACCTTCGGGAGAGTTATTTTTGGAACAAACGTGATCCAGAGGACTTGGAGTGGACGTCAAGAAATCAACTAGGAGGCCATGAGGCAGGGAGGCGCGCCTGCCCCCCTGGGCGCGCCCCCACCCTCGTGGGCCCCTCTTAGCTCCACCGACCTACTTCTTACTCCTATATATGCCCATGTACCCCGAAAACATCCAGGAGCACCATGAAACCCTATTTCCACCGCCGCAACCTTCTGAACCCATGAGGTCCCATCTTGGGGCCATTTCCGGCGCTCCGCCGGAGGGGGAATCGATCACGGAGGGCTTCTACATCAACACCATAGCCTCTCCGATGATGTGTGAGTAGTTTACCTCAGACCTTCGGTCCATAGTTATTATCTAGATGGCTTCTTCTCTCTCTTTGGATTTCAATACAAAGTTCTCCTCGATCTTCTTGGAGATCTATTCGATGTAACACTTTTTGCGGTGTGTTTGTCGAGATCTGATGAATTGTGGGTTTATGATCAAGATTATCTATGAACAATATTTGAATCTCCTCGGAGTTCTTTTATGTATGATGTGTTATCTTCGCAAGTCTCTTCGAATTATCAGTTTGGTTTGGCCTACTAGATTGATCTTTCTTGCAATGGGAGGAATGGTTAGCTTTGGGTTCAATCTTGCGTTGCTCGATCCCAGTGACAGAAGGGGAAACGACACGTATTGTGTCGGGGATATACCCCGCGGTATAACCCGGCCGGAATTATAACCCGGCTGGGACATGGTAAACCGGCAGAGAGTTAAGACAGATGGTTAAGGCAGACAGTTAAATCAGATGGTAAACCGGCAGACAGTCATAACCCGACAGACAGTCATAACCCGGCAGACAGTCATAACCCGACAGACAGTCATAACCCAGCAGACAGAGTCGCCTGGGGTTAACAAGCCCGAGACGTTAAGAAGCCCAAGATGTTAAGAAGCCCATGAAGAGAAGTCAAAATAGTTTAAGTCTTAATCCGAGTTGGACTCTACATGTAACCCGCCCCTTCAACTTATATAAGGAGGGGCAGGGCACCCCAAGAAGGAGGAGAAATAAGCTTAGGGCTAGACATAACTAGGAGAGCCGGTTTATGGCAACTCCCTCTTGATGATAATGAGACCTAGCCACAAATAGCATGTAGGGTTTTTACCGGATGATGTTTCCCGGGGCCCGAAGCTCTCTAAACCCTTGTCTTGTGTTGCGTTTCTCGTTGCCGCTCAACCCCTCTCAAGCTACCACATAGATGCGTTGGCCTGACGACTAAGTCCTCACACTAGGACATCTGCCGTGACAATTCCACCACAGTTGGCGCCCATCGTGGGGCCCGCGCACGGTGGTGTTAAGTTCTTGGAGGGATCTATCTCAGGATCGAGAGATTTGCGATCGTGTGGATGAAGAAGAGCTGGTGCGAAGAAAAAATAAAATAAAATAATAATCACGCGTGATAACCCCGCATAGGACAACCCATACAGAGCCGGGTTGCGCGTTTGTACGCCGGTGCAAAGACACCGAGTCCGGCAGGAGTTACAATGCATCCAGGCACCAGCTGTTTCGCCGAGTTGCCGTTTGCTTCTAACGAGGAAATTATATATGATTATTGTTCACAACTTAGATGGCGATAACTGTTGGACAATCAACAGCAACGCTGCAGCAGCGCACACATCATCGTCCGCGTGGTGACCGAGCTAGTCAATACTAAATTATCAAGTAATAGTACTCATCATGGCAAGCTACAGAGTTTGATCGCCGCTCTCTATGTACGTGCAAAGAAGCTATCAAGTGCTACTAGTACAAGTCGGATCTGAGAAGGAAAAACAGAGGGGGGAGTCAAACCAATCACGACTCGGCCTCTGAGTCGCCACCAAGCTCACCTCCACTGGTCGGGCCGCCGTGGTCATTCTGAGCCATCACTCGCCGCTGCTGTCTCTACGGTTACAACTCGCCGTTTGTCTAAACCGCCACAGCGCCTCTCCCTGCTGGTCTTCATCTGTCTCGCATTGAACCTCCACCGGAGAGCCTCTATCTAGCCTTGAGTCATTGCCGGAGAGCCGACGTTTCACGCCGTGAGCCGCCACGGTCTCGCGTTGGTTAAGCCGCAGTTTCCTCAAGTCGCTGCGCCGGTTCTCTCCGCTACACGTTCTGCAGGGCCAAGCCGCCTGTCTGCTTTCAAACCGGCCTCTTAAGCCACTGCTGTACGTTGACTCGCCTCGCGGGCCCTCCTCCGCGCCGGCCGCGATAAATCGGCCACGGCCACTGGGTCTCCACCGCGGTTGAGCTGCCAGCGCCACTGCACCATGCCTCTCCAACCTGGTGCCGTCGCGGAGGCACCCCTTTAACCCGCCGGAGCGCTCTTACTCCACTTACACGGCCACATCTGGAGCGGCCTCCACGACCCGCCCTCACTGCTTTAAACCGGCGCCCCGAGCTGCCACCTCCAAGTCGCCATGGCCGCGCGCCGTTCCGAGCCACAAGCCGCCCCGAACCTGTCTCCGACGCTGGGTCAATGGCCGCTTCGCGCCCATCCGAGCTGCCGCACGCGAGGCACCGCCTCTTCCACCTTTGAGCCGCGACAGCCGTGACTTGCCTTTGGCTGGCCTGAGCCGCTGCACCTGCGAACCGCCTCTGCTGCGCAGGTCTCTCGCGCCACCCGTCCGGGCTGGGTCCACTTCGGCTTCGCCGGCCGCGCCCGTTTAAGCCTGGCTCCGCCGTGACTCGCCCTCGCCGGAGCAGATGGCGAACCGTCTCTGCCAAACCGCCCTATCCTTGTCTTTGCATCAGAGTTGCCTCGGCCGTGTCTGAGTCGCCCTCAATAGCGTGCTTTAGTGGCCGCCTCCGGCCGCCGTCAGTCGCCTTGAACCATCCCAGCCGGTGCGGCCCAGAGCCATCTGAACTCGCCTCAGCCGCCGGCCACTCGACCCGCCATGCCTTGTCCTCCAACGCCTGTGCTTCCTTTGGTCGGTCTCTCCTCCGCTGTGAGCCGCCGAGGCCGTGACCCACATGTGTGCCGCCTCTGATAAACCGCTGCGCCTCAGAACCGCCCCGTTTCTGCCGGGTTGTCGCGTTGATGTGTCAGGCTAAAACTCTATTCTGTTCGCTGGTATCTGTTCTTCACGAGTCAAGGTTTCAGTCCAAGTTTCTTCAGGAGCTAGCTAGCACCTGCCGTTCCCGTTATTCAATTACCCAGAGAAAGTCACATGGAATCTATACTTTAGTCAAATCCCTCATATAGTACAAGCGTCGGATGAGGTCCTGGTACGATGGATTTACTCGATGGTAAAAAAACAAAGGGAACCCATGATGCTTCGCTAAAAGGAAGTCTACGAACGCGACCGACATGTCGTATAGTGCTATTAGTACTAACTCCTATGAGAGTGAGGATTCAGAAGTCATCATCAACTCTGCGGCTGAGTGTTATCTGATGAAAATACCAGGTGATATTTTCCTTATCTGTTTTTTGGTGCATATTTAATTCTTCGAAGAATAGTTAGCTTGGTCTATATGTTTTCATGTGCAGGACAATGATTCATTATAAAGGTGGTGCCATGCCGTGCTTATGGAGTATGCGTTAGCATCATCATGCACCGGTGACCGTACCGGCTTGCCGTTGAATAAGTGTGCGCAAACCGCCGCCCGTGCAGCTTGATCTACATCAACTCGCTGGGACTGTGCCTGCGATTGACTCGCCCGTCCGCACCAGTTTATAATGTCGCGGCCGACTCATCTGTCTGCTCCCACGGTCGACCCGCCCGTGATTGATTTCAGCTTCACCGTCGTGATCACCAATTACGGGGTGGATAATTTCTGGCATGACATATCAGGTGAAATCCATCCAGTATATTTTATATTACATATTGCTTTCTTTAAAAGAGCAGTTACTCTGGCTTGCAAGTTCTCCAATGCAGGACAAATTGTCTACTACAAAAGGGACTATTATGTCACTGAGCCATTGAATGACTCATACGGTTTATATCACGGTCAAATATGGAGAATCTCAAGACAACTCCTTGAGTCGTCTTAAGACTCGGGGTTTGTCGGTGTCAAAACCGGCGGATCTCGGGTAGGGGGTCCCGAACTATGCGTCTAAGGCGGATGGTAACAGGAGGCGGGGGACACGATGTTTACCCAGGTTCGGGCCCTCTCGATGGAGGTAATACCCTACTTCCTGCTTGATTGATCTTGATGATATGAGTATTACAAGAGTTGATCTACCACGAGATCGTAGAGGCTAAACCCTAGAAGCTAGCCTATGGTATGATTGTTGTTGTCCTACGGACTAAACCCTCCGGTTTATATAGACACCGGAGGGGGCTAGGGTTACACAGAGTCGGTTACAAGGGAGGAGATCTACATATCCGTATTGCCAAGCTTGCCTTCCACGCCAAGGAGAGTCCCATCCGGACACGGGACGAAGTCTTCAATCTTGTATCTTCATAGTCCAATAGTCCGGCTAAAGTATATAGTCCGGCTGTCCGAGGACCCCCTAATCCAGGACTCCCTCAGTAGCCCCTGAACCAGGCTTCAATGACGATGAGTCCGGCGCGCAGATTGTTTTCGGCATTGCAAGGCGGGTTCTTCCTCCGAATACTCCATAGAAGATTTTGAACACAAGGATAGTGTCTGGCTCTGCAAAACAAATTCCACATACCACCGTAGAGAGAATAATATTTCCAGAAATCTAATCTGCTGACAACTTTTCATAACGTGACATCACACCACGGCCTGGTCATTATTCGAACCATTTCTCCCAGCCTGCCACTGCATGTTTTGCGAGGCGGTTTTTACTGGCACGTCTTGTCGAAGCAGAGATCGTGTTCCCCTTATCACGGGATTCTCATCAATACGGGTGCGGGTAACCCAATCGTGCCTGTTGGTATGACTCCTCAATTTTAGGCAAGTTCCAAACGGCCACGCGGAGGATGCTTGATATTCACCCTCTTTATAAAGAGGCCAAGGCATGTCCTTTTCTTCTCGCACTCAATCGAATCCTTCCCCCACCTTGAGTTCCAACACCACCTTCAATCATGTCCGGATCCAACCTTCAAGGTCAGTGGATGCCCTCCTTTGTCACAGAGGAGGACATCAAGAAGCTAAGAGAAGCCAGGTATCTGACCGCCGAAATCTCGCACAGGCTGCCTGCTCGAGGGCAGGTCATTCCCACTCCCGAACTCGGCGAGAGTGTCGTATTCGTCTCCCACTTCCTCCGAGGGCTAGGCCTTAGTCTAGATCCCTTTGTTAGAGGGCTCATGTTCTATTACGGGCTTGATTTCCATGATCTAGCCCCGGATTCCATCCTTCACATCTCGACGTTCATCGTCGTGTGTGAGGCCTTCCTCCACGTCACCCCACACTTCGGCTTATGGCTCAAGACCTTTAATGTGCAGCCGAAGATGATTAATGGGCGACAGGCAGAATGCGGAGGTGCCGTAATAAGCAAAGGCGCCGATGTTCCATGGCCAAAGGGTTCCTTCCCGGAGGTGTCCAGCTTATGGCAACGGGAGTGGTTTTACATCACAGCTCCCCGAGGTACTAAGTGGGTAGCCGCCCCTGCCTTCCGCTCGCCCCCCCGCCACAACTGGCATCATGGATCAACAAGGGGCTGGACTGGGGGCCAGTAAATGATGTGCCGACATTGTAGAGTCGCATCTGAGATCTCCTCGAGAGAGATGTCAGCCTTGTCAAGGTAATGCAAGTAATGCTAGTTCGTCGAGTCCTGCCTTGCAAACGTCGACCTCTCCGTATGTGGGAGTTCAACCCGGACCGCGAGCTATCCAGCACTTCTTCGGCATGACGCTCGAAGAGATGTACAGATTGTTCTTCGGATCACAAATAAAGTGTCCGGACACCATCGAGGATGCGGGCCTGAGCTGCAATCGTCCAGATACCGAAGTAAGTAGTTCTTCGGCCGAACATGCTGTCTCTTTATTTATCACAACATCATTATGAAAAGTCTCTCTTTGACCAGGACTGGGTAAAAAAGGCGAAGATGATCAGGTGTTCGGCCCCCCTTCCCGAAGGCTCAACAAATCTAGTACTGGCCAGAATGCTTGAGCTCGCGCCTTATCAAGCGCCCTCAGGGGACGATAAAGGGGGGAATAAAGAAACCGAAAGCGGGCCTTACTCATTACTCACCCAGAAGCCGAAAGGGGGGAATTAGTGCCTCCGCGAAGGAGGATAACTGGGGAGAAGAATATAAAATTCCCTCTCCCCAGGGAAGGAAGAGGACCACCTCTGAAGACTTGGAAACAATGGTTTCCAAACGAGGGAAGAAATCTTCGCCAGAGGGTCCTGCCCCGTAGGGTATCCTTACCGCACAGTGCCCACAAGGGGATCAGCCCCCCACCGAGCTGTAAGTAGACAAAAGTACTTTATAGTAAACATATCCTACTTTATTTCCGAGGACAATAACCGAGACGTATGTCCTGTAGTTCGGATCGTAGCCCTTCTCGACAGAGTTCGTCTTCGGGGGATCTTCTTCTGGAGATGATGGAGAGCGAAACACCTCCCCATGCCTCCCCGCCTCATGAGGCGGGCGACCCTGAGGTGTCGTCACGAAGGGTTTCTCCTGATCCGCCAAGGCCGGAAGGTAACCCTTCGGCCACCCGGAGTCCGGAGTATTCGGCTCCTAAGGGGAGCAACAAAAAGAGTCCGGGACTGTCCGGTGCGCGACCAGACTCACTGCGGAATCTTCTGGAGCAAGCGGCTATCTCAGAAGCACACCGTATGTTAATGGGTACGGTAGTTGAGAGGATTTCATCCGCCGAAAGCAGGTTGCATGAAGCTTTTATGAGCCTGCTGAGAGGCTTTGAGGTACGCAAAGTAATATATATATTTTTGACGGTACCGCACACGCCAGGTGTGCCCTATGCAGATAGTAGCCCCTGAGACTCTTTCGGATCTGAACATTCATGCCACAATAAAGAAAATTACATTGAGAAATATGCTAGGTAGCATTCCACATCAAAAATTCTATTTTTATCATTTACCTACTCGAGGACGAGCAGGAATTAAGCTTGGGGATGCTTGATACGTCTCCAACGTATCTATAATTTTTGATTGTTCCATGCTATTATATTATCTATTTTGGATGTTTAATGGGCTTTACTAAGCACTTCTATATTATTTTTGGGACTAACCTACTAACCCAAGGCCCAACGCAAATTGCTATTTTTTTTGCCTATTTCAGTGTTTCGTAGAAAAGGAATATCAAACGGAGTCCAAACGGAATGAAACCTTCGGGAGAGTTATTTTTGGAACAAACGTGATCCAGAGGACTTGGAGTGGACGTCAAGAAATCAACGAGGAGGCCACGAGGCAGGGAGGCACGCCTGCCCCCCTGGGCGCGCCCCCACCCTCGTGGGCCCCTCGTAGCTCCACCGACCTACTTCTTCCTCCTATATATACCCATGTACCCCGAAAACATCCAGGAGCACCACGAAACCCTATTTCCACCGCCGCAACCTTCTAAACCCGTGAGATCCCATCTTGGCACTATTAAGAAAGGCCTACTAGTGGCACACCAGTTTTGCCTACTAATGGCGCACTACTGGTGCGCCACTAGTACGACGCCACTAGTATTAAATACTAATGGCGCACCACTGGTGCGCCATTAGTATCTGGTATACTAATGGCGCATCACGCTGTGTGCCATTAGTATATACCAACATGCGCCATTAGTGTGCCTCCCAGGGGGCGATATTTACACATGTGCTTTGCCATACTAATGGCGCACTGTGGGGTGATGCGCCATTGCTATTTTTGAATTTTGATCTAGATCGCGATTTTTTTGCCCATTTTTTGCTCTTTTTTGCACGATATTTTTTCAAATTTTGTTCTCGTTTTTGGATCTTGTACGTTCTTTTGCCGGAGAGGAGTTCGCCGGAGAGGAGGGCCGAGGTCACCGGAGAGGAGGAGGAGGAGGTCACCGGAGAGGCGCTCGCCTACATCGCCGGAGAGGAGGAGGAGGTCGCCGGAGAGGAGTCCACCGGAGCATCGGAGAGGAGGAAGGAGAAACCATGAGGGGAGGGGAGGAGAGGAGAGGAGGGAGGAGGAGATCACCGTAGAGGAGGGAGGAGGAGATCACTTGAGAGGAGGGAGGAGAAACCGTGAGGGGAGGGGAGGAGAGGAGGGAGGAGGAGGTCGCCGGAGAGGAGGAGGAGGTGGAGGTCACTGGAGAGGAGGAGGAGGAGGTCGCCAGAGAGGAGGAGGGGAGTATGGTGGAGGAGAGAAGGGGAGATGGAGTGGATGAGAGGAGGAGATGGAGTGGAGGAGAACAATGAAGAGGTAAGGAGGAGAGGACCCCGCCCAGCCATATATACGGCATAGTAATGGCGCATCGTGGGCAGGTGCGCCATTACTAACTTTTTTTTTATTTTTTGATTTATTTTGAATTTTGAAGGCGGGGAGATAGTAATGGCGCACCGTGGGCAGGTGCGCCATTACTAACTTTTTTTTATTTTTTTGATATAGTTTGAATTTTGAAGGCGGGAAGATAGTAATGGCGCACCATGGGCAGGTGAGCCATTACTGAGTTTGTTTTTTTTTTAAATTTTTTTGCCTCTCCGGATCTTAAAAGCCCCGTAACTTTTTTCTGTTAGGTTTTTGAGGATTCTAAAAATGTTTAACGGGGTTCCCCCCGTTAAATTCGGATGTATCTTTTCGAGTAGATGATTTTTCATATAAAAAACTTTTTAATCCGAGTTCGTACGCAAAAGTTATGCCCATTTTACAAATTCCAGAGAGATTTTGCAAATAAAGTCGAAATTCATAGTTGTAAATTTTCCCAACAAGTAGACCACATATCACATGGGAAACTTATTTTCTTTTATTTTTTTGACATTTCCATCATTTTCTTTTATTTTTTCTAAAACTGAAAAGGCGGTCCACACGGGGGGTGCATTCGGTGGAATTTTTGGGGCAAGTTACTAATGGCGCACCATGGGAGTGGTGCGCCATTACTAGTTCAACTAGTAATGGCGCACCACTCCCACGGTGCGCCATTAGTAGTTTTGAAAAAAAAATTAAAAAAAATTACTAGTGGCGCACCGTGGATGTGGTGCGCCATTACTAGTTTAACTAGTAATGGCGCACTATCCCCTGGTGCGCCATTACTAGTTTTGAAAAAAAAAATTTGTTACTAGTGGCGCACCGTGGATGTGGTGCGCCATTAGTATTTGGACACTAATGGCGCACCAACACATGGTGCGCCACTGCTATATAGTAGTGGCGCACCACATGTCTGGTGCGCCATTAGTGTCCATATCATCTATAGCCCTTTTCCTAGTAGTGTGGGGCCTTTTCCGGCGCTCTGCCGGAGGGGGAATCGATCACGGAGGGCTTCTACATCAACACCATAGCCTCTCTGATGATGTGTGAGTAGTTTACCTCAGACCTTCGGGTCCATAGTTATTAGCTAGATGGCTTCTTCTCTCTCTTTGGATCTCAATACAAAGTTCTCCTCGATCTTCTTGGAGATCTATTCGATGTAACTCTTTTTGCGGTGTGTTTGTCGAGATCCGATGAATTGTGGGTTTATGATCAAGATTATCTATGAACAATATTTGAATGTGATGCCTATATACATGATCGTGCCTAGATATTCTCATAATTATGCGCTTTTGTATCAATTGCTCGACAGTAATTTGTTCACCCACCGTAATACTTATGCTATCTTGTGAGAAGCCACTAGTGAAACCTATGGCCCCCGGGTCTATTCTCCATCATATTAATCTCCCATCAACTAGCTATTTCTATCGCCGTTTATTTTGCAATCTTTACTTTTAATCTTTATCATAAAAATACCAAAAATATTATCTTATCATCTCTATCAGATCTCACTGCAAGTGGTCGTGAAGGGATTGACAACCCCTTTATCGCGTTGGTTGCAAGGTTCTTATTTGTTTGTGTAGGTACGAGGTACTTGCGTGTGGCCTCCTACTGGATTGATACCTTGTTTCTAAAAAACTGAGGGAAATACTTACGCTACTTTGTTGCATCACCCTTTCCTCTTCAAGGGAAAACCAACACATGCTCAAGAGGTAGCAGTCGCCAGTACATATGTTGTTTAATATTTTGCAGGACATGTACAACTTCAAATGAAAATAAGTCCTGGTATGGCTCATATATATGATCACATCAGGCCTATCATAAAGATTAAACTGGCGGCTCAAAAGTCAAGATCAACATGCACGAAGGCATGACATGGCACCCTATTACAAGGCTTTACACTGAGCCCCAAAAAGTTTTTGAATCAAGTGTTTCTGGAGCTGCACTCCCATAACCCGGCATGAGAGCCGCCCGGATCATCATCACTATGATCACTTCTCTTCCTGCCGTCTTGAAGATTGTGGGTCATCCTGCGCCGGCTCTTCCCCGTCGATCATTTGAAGATCATTCGTTGTCCAATCGATGCCGGTTAAAGCTTCGAATGTGGCCTCCTCATTTAGTATAATGGAATGATCAACATCAGGGGCGAAGATATGCTTACGCCGATGTAGCGACCCGACGTCAAACGGTCAAGTCTCTGTGCTTCAATGTCATCCCTGGATCGGTAATGCTGAAACACACAGTAGTCGAGGGATTTATAACAGAGTAGCAATATTACATTGAATGTCTCAAAAGAGAACTTATTACAATAAATATGGCTTAAGGCCATCTAATACGATAACAGCGGAAGGCTTGGAACATAAAGTGAGTCCATCAACTCCAACGGCATAGCTGAGCTGCACGGCAACGACCTAACGAACCTTACTCCTCATTTGAAAAGTCTGCAACATGATACGTTGCAGCCCGAAAATGGGTCAGCACATGGAATATGCTGGCAATATAACACAGTAGAGCAAGAACAGAATAATGCTATCACTACATGCATATTTGGCTGGCGGAAAGCTCTATGGTTATAGTTTTTGCGAAAAGCCAATTTTTCCCAACAACAAAGGAATAAGTTTTATTTAACTATCATGGTAGTTGAAACATCATTGAGAAGGTTCCTCCAACTCAATCCCAATTAAAAGTAATTATCAACCCAACAATATTAATATAGAGTGATGGGATAGTTAGAATAATCCAAGTACTAGATACTCAAGATGTCCATAACCGGGGACACGGCTAACCATGATTAGATTGTACACTCTGCAGAGGTTTGCGCACTTTTCCCCACAAGACTCGATCGCCTCCGTTGGATTTCTCGCACTACATGGTGTTTGAGAAACGGATGACCGAGACACTGTCTTTCAGAAGCATTAACTCTAACCCCGGGTAGACAGTACCAACCTACATCCCTCTACATCTGCTAGCCTACCACTGAAAGAGGTCATGCAACTTACTCAACTATGCTAGAGCCCATAATAGCTTGTGGCTGCACACGGAAGTTTCTAGCATGAAATATCTCAGTTCCCTTTGAGCCTGGGTGGCGGACCTTAGGATGATCACACGGGTACTCCGGGATATCCTAGGACAACACTGGATTCTCTAGGTGCCCGACAAGCAATCCACCCAGGTGTGTATTAAAGTTGCCACCTTAAGTTGAACCATTAATTAACAAGCTCACATTTGTCATGGATTCTCTCACCCAAACCACGTCTACGAGCATAGCATAGCAATATAAGCAATACGTAGAAGTAACTCTGAAGGGTTTGATTATAATAAGGCAATAGGTTCAACCTCATCAATTACTTCCCAATACCCCCAAGTTAATCACATCCTAATCATGCAGTGTTTGAGGATTGGAACTAATGCATAAAAACTGGGTATGAAAAGAGTATGATCAATGTGTTACTTGCCTTACTGACGATCTGCAAAACCTAGGGACTCGTAGTAGCACGCTTCGCACTCCAGGAATTCTATCGCAAACAAACAATAGCATACATAAGCAACCAAACAGAGATGCACGGTCAAATTTCAAATAAGAAGATCTAACCAGAAAGTCAACTTAAGAACTCCGGTTTGCAAAAAGAATCAAATCAAACGGAGCTACGAAACTCAAACTGCGAAAGAAACAAGATCCGTTTACTAATCTAGACTAAAGTCAAATTTTACAGTACCAAAATCTTGTTCAAGTTGATTAAACAGAAAGAGGGTTTCAAGACGAAGATCTAGGCACTTGAATCACCTGATTCCGATAAACGAGCGAAAAGGTAAACAGAAACGAAAATCGGATCAGAAATCGCGATCGAAAATAATCGCGGAAAAACCCGAGAAAAAGAAACCTGACGAACAGGCTAATGAACGAACGTTCGTGGTCTGTGACTAATGGGTGTAAACCGTTCGTTAAAATGAACGTACGAACGAACATCCGCTAAATAAACTAAATCGAGAAAACGAACGAACCGATCTAAAAAAACGAAACTAGGGTTTTATAAAAAAACCGATGGTTTTTAACTAAACCGAAAAAACCGGACGGCGGAATCGGACCGGATCGGCGGCGGCTCCGGCGGCTTCCGCGGCGGCGCGGCGAGCCTGGGCAGTGCGGGGCGGCGGCGCGTGTTGGCGGAGGGCGGCGCGGGGTGGCTTGGCGGCGGCGCGGCAGCAGCGGCGTGCGACGGCGGCGGCAGCAGCGGCGCAAGGCGGCGGGGCGGGCGACTTGCGGCGGCGGCGGCTCGGCTTGGGGCTCCAGGGGGCCCCGGGTCGGCTTTTAAAGGAGGGGGAGGGGAGGTGGCTTACGGGAGGGGGCGGGGTGGCGTGGCCGACTCGGCCACGGCGAGCGGCGGCGGGGCTGTCGCGGTCTCCACATGGGAGACGGCGGCGCGGGGTGGCTGGGCCAGCTGGGCCTCGACCCAGTTCGGTCCGGCGGGCTCTTTAAAAAAACAAATTCCGTCAAAAATAAATCCTAGAAAAATAAATAAAAATCTAAAAATGCCAAAACAAATTTTCATCGTCTAAATAAAATATTCAGAACAAGATGAACATTTTCTTGGCCCTAAAATGCAAATTTTCTAATGCGAATAAAATAGCAATAAAATCCGAATAAAATCAAATATTTGATTTTAATATTTTTCCTCTAATATTTCATTTATTTTGGAGAAGTCATATGATCTCCTCTCATATATTTTAATATGAACTATTTTTGGAGAGAAAAATAATTAAAACAAATAATCCTCGTTTCAATATTTGATAAAATTCAAATATGAAAACGGTGAAATCCCCAACTCTCTCCGAGGGTCCTTGAGTTGCTTAGAATTTCGGGGATAGCGAAATGAAATGCAACAAAAATATGATGTGCATGAATGATCTATGTATAACATTCCAAATTGAAAATTTGGGATGTTACAAACCTACCCCCTTAAGATGAATCTCGCCCTCGAGATTCGGGTTGGCTAGAAAATAGGTGCGGGTGGTCTTTGCGATGGTCATCCTCTCGTTCCCAAGTGGCTTAATCCTCAGTATGGTGGCTCCATTGAACTTTGCAAAACTTGATAACCTTGCTGCGGGTGACTCGGCTGGCAAATTCAAGAATCCTGACTGGCTTCTCCTCATAGGTCAGATCACTGTCCAATTGAATTGCTTCTAGAGGCACTGTATCTCTTAGTGGTATATCGGCCATCCCAGCATGACACTTCTTCAACTGTGAAACATGAAACACATCATGAACTCCTGACATTCCTTCAGGTAATTCCAACTTGTAGGCAACCTCTCCCATGCGTTCCAAAACACGATACGGTCCTACAAATCTCGGGGCTAACTTTCCATTAACGCCAAAACGTTTCACTCCTCGCAGATAAGCTCGGTCTCCAATTTCATAGGTTACCTCCTTGCGTTTCGAATCCGCATAACTCTTCTGCCGGGACTGAACTACCTTCAATCTATCTCGAATCAACCTAACCTTCTCTTCAGACTCCTTGATCAAATCTGGTCCAAACAACCGTCGATCTCCAACTTCATCCAACATCAACGGTGTTCTGCACCTTCGTCCATACAGGGCTTCGAACGGTGCCATCTTCAAACTGGCTTGGTAGCTATTGTTGTATGAGAACTCCGCGTAGGGCAAATTGTCATCCCAACTAGATCCATAATCTAGTTCACAAGCCCTCAACATATCCTCCATAATCTGGTTGACTCTCTCGGTCTGTCCATCTGTCTGCGGGTGAAAAGTTGTACTGAACTCTAGCCTTGTACCCAAAGTCTGGTGCAACTGATGCCAAAACTTTGAGGTAAACTGTGTTCCTCTATCTGATACGATGGTCCTCGGAACTCCATGCAGACATACGATCCTGGTCATGTATATCTTGGCCAACTTCGCACTTGTATAAGTGGTTTTCACTAGGATAAAGTGAGCCACTTTGGTCAAGCGATCAACTACTACCCATATAGAATCATATCCTGATTTGGTCCAGGGCAATCCGGTGATGAAATACATGCCAAGCTTATCCCACTTCCATTCGGGTATCGGCATAGGCTGTAACAATCCTGCTGGCTTTTGATGTTCCGCCTTCACTCTCTGACATACATCACATACGGCTACAAACTCAGCAATGTCCTTCTTTATACCAGTCCACCAGAAACGTTCCTTCAAATCCAAATACATCTTGGTGTTTCCGGGGTGTATCGAATATGGTGAGTCATGAGCCTCCTGAAGTATTAACTTCCTGATCTCTATGTTATTGGGCACATAAACACGGTCCTCAAACCATAAGGTGTCGTGCTCATCCTCACGAAAACCTTTGGCCTTTCCTTTGCTCTTTCTTTCTTTTATCTCGGCAATCTCTTGGTCATCCTTCTGAGCTTCTCGAATATTTCCTAACAATGTAGACTGAACTTCCATTGTCGCAACAAAACCTCTAGGGACAATCTCCAATCGAAGTTCCCTGAGATCCTCTGCTAACTCCTTTGGCAATCCTGTGCTTACGAGGGTGTTAGCATAACTTTTCTGGCTCAAAGCGTCTGCTACGACATAGGCCTTGCCTGGATGATAGTGAAGCTTCATGTCATAATCCTTTATAAGCTCCAACCATCTCCTCTGCCTAAGGTTCAACTCCTTTTGTGTGAAAATGTACTTCAAACTCTTATGATCCGTGTACACATCACAACGGTTTCCAATAAGGTAATGTCTCCAAGTCTTGAGCATGCACTATAGCAGCTAACTCCAAATCATGCGTGGCATAATTCAATTCATGCGGTTTTAGTTTTCGTGAGGCATACGAAACAAATCTTCCGTCCTGCATAAGCACACTTCCAAGTCCTAGGCGAGAGGCATCGCAATACACTTGGAAATCCTTGCGTATATCCGGCAGAATCAACACTGGGGCTGTAGTCAAACGTTTCTTTAAATCCTGAAAACTTGCCTCACAATCCTCCGTCCATTTAAATTTGGTATCCTTCTTCAATAACTCTGTCATTGGCTTCGCAATTTTGGAAAAGTTCTCAATGAATCTCCGATAGTATCCTGCGAGTCCAAGAAAACTACGGATCTCGCTAACTGAAGTGGGTGCCAACCATTCAGTGACTGACTGAACCTTGGTGGGATCTACTGCTATTCCTTCTCCTGATATAACATGTCCAAGGAATCCGACTTCCTTCAACCAAAACTCACATTCGCTGAACTTGGCATACAACTGGTGTTCCCTAAGTTTCTCGAGAACTAAACGCAAATGCTCCTTATGCTCCTCTTCATTCTTCGAGTATACCATTATATCATCAATGAACACCACAACAAACTTATCCAAATATTCCATGAACACCTTGTTCATCATGTTCATGAAATAGGCAGGGGCGTTAGTCAGTCCAAATGACATGACTGTATACTCATATAACCCGTACCGTGTGGTGAATGCTGTCTTTGGTATATCCTTCTCTCGAATCTTCAGCTGGTGATACCCTGATCGCAGATCGATCTTCGAAAACACCTTAGCTCCTTGCAGCTGGTCAAACAAATCATTGATCATCGGCAATGGGTATTTGTTCTTAATCGTCACCTCATTCAACGCCCGATAATCAACAACCATTCTCAAGGATCCATCCTTCTTCTCAACCAAGAGCACTGGGGCTCCCCATGGTGATGAACTTCGTCGAATGTAACCTTTCTCCAATAACTCCTTGATCTGCTTCTTGATCTCCTCCAGATCATTTGCGGGCATCCGGTATGGTCTCTTAGATATAGGCCCGGTGCCTGGCAACAGTTCTATCAAAAACTCGATGTCTCGATCTGGCGGCATGCCTGGTAATTCCTCTGGAAATGCATCTGGGTAATCCTTTACGACAGGTACTTCCTCCTGAATAACTCCTGAGAGGGAATTTACTTGGCCCCTCCTGGGCGCATGCCTAGATACATACTTGATCCTTTTTCCCTCCGGGGTGGTGAGATAAATCGACTTACTAGCACAGTCAATGCTTCCTCCATCTTTTGACATCCAGTCCATGCCTAATATCACATCCAGTCCTTGTGACTCCAAAATTATTAGGTCTAACGGGAAAACATGGCTACCAATGGTTAAGGGTATCCGGTCGCACCATCGGCTAGCCATATACTCTGCTCCAGGTGAACTTACTAACAGAGGGGTCCTAAGGGCTTGGGTTGGTAGTTTAAACTTATCCATGAATCCCCTTGATATGTATGAATGCGATGCACCAGTATCAAAAAGAACAAGGGTGGTAAAAGACTTAACCAAAAACTTACCGATAACTGCGTCTGGCTGCTCTTCAACCTCCTCCACGTTAACGTGGTTCACTTGTCCTTTGTTGAATGGATTGGGCTTCTTCCCAGCGCTCCCATTACCGTTTCCATTCTTCACTTCAGGGCACTCCGTGGCATAGTGTCTAGTCTTCCCGCACTTGAAGCAAGTAATGTGACTTAGATCTCTCTTGGCGGGTGTGGCTGGATTGGGGCGATTCTGATTGTTGCTTATTCCGTTCCCAGTCCCATTCTTGGAACCATTGTGGTTATGCGAACTTCCTCCGTTGTGGTTATGACCTCCATGATTATGAACAAGTCCTCCCGAATTCGGGGTTAGTCGAGGCTTCTGCTGAGCTCCTGAGTTATATCTTCCTTGCCCATACTTCCTCTTACGGCTCTCAATCTGCTGCTGCTTCCCTTCAATCATAAGAGCCTTATATACCAACTCCTAGTAGTTGTTCAATGTTGCCACCATCAATTGCATGCTCATCTCATCATTCAGCCCTTCCATAAACTTCTCCTGCTTCGCGGCATCTGTGGCCACATCATCAGGGGCATAGCGAGATAACTTGCTAAACTCATCCACGTACTGGGCCACAGTACGGTTTCCCTGGCGTAAGTTGCGGAACTCACGCTTCTTCATGTTCATAGCTCCAGTTGAGACATGGGCTGTGCGGAAAGCTTGCTGAAACTGATCCCAAGTGACGTTGGCTATGGGGAAAGTGGCCGTATAATTCTCCCACCATGAGGCTGCTGGTCCATCCAATTGATGTACGGCAAAGCGCACCTTCTCAGCATCTGTGCAACCTGCGGTGGTCAACTCCCTTCCAATACGGCGTAGCCAATCATCAGCAACTATAGGCTCGGTGCTACTGGAAAACACCGGCGGCTGCAACCTCAGAAAGCGAGCTAAGTTGTCAACTGGAGGTGGGTTGTTGTTGTTGTTGTTGTTGTTGTTGTTGTTGTTGTTGTTGTTGTTGTTGTTGTTGCTGTTGTTGCCTTGGTTCTGGACTAACAATTGCATCAAGGCATTCTGCTGCTCGATCAACTGAGTGAGTTCTGGCGGGAAGGCAAATCCGGTGTCACGTCTCGGAGGCATCTGGTGGGTTTAAGGGGAGAGATTAGAATAGAAAAGGGGTCTAGTGAGAAAGCACTACCCATATGCACATGAGACAAACACAATCATTTCACTCAATCAATCAAGCAAGGGCATACAAACGGTCTAGAACTATCGTTGAAAGTGCTCAACTACTACTATATAGATGGGGGAATACTACTAATTATTTGGTGGTCATCTAGAAATTTTGATCCGTGGAGGACTCCATGATGTCTGCTCCAGCTTGGTCTTCAAAGTCATCTTCACTAGAGTCGGTGTCGTCGATGATGATGTAGTTCTCCGAACAAGTGGAATCGTCGTCCTCTCCTCCTGGCGAGGGGTCTCCCATGAATACTCCAATCTTCTTTATCAGGTCGTTGTTCTTCTCCAATAGTGTTGCAATTTCCTCCTCGTATCCATCGCGTGTAGACTTAAGTTCTTCTTCTAGCTCGGTGATCCTTGTCTTCGCCTTCTTCAAATCTATCATGTCTGCGCACATCTGATTCTCCTGGCGTCGAATGTGTTGGTTTAACTCCTGGATGAAAGCTGCAATGGATCTGTCCTTCTTGGTGCTGATCATCTCCCATTGCTCATCTCGGCGCCCACATATCTGGTAGATAGTGTCTTTGAGATCCTTGCTGTAGACTTCTTCAATACGTCCCATGGCAATGTGGGCTGCCATGCTCTTGCCTAGACTCCAGGTTGGTGCTTCAAAAGAAAACTCTATGGGCTTAGTGGTTGGCGAGAACGTCCTTCCTGGAACTTGAACTCGAATCATCCAGCACCCCTCTTCTGGTAAGTGGGCATTGTAGGTCCCGGTGAAGCTTGGTATTCCGATGTTCAGGTACCTAGTGACTTCCTTCAAGTGGCGTCCAAAGGGTGTGTCTTCATCTGGTTGTGCAAACTTGTTCCTCGAATCCGCCATCCTAAGAGTAGAAAATGGAGAGGAGTCAGAAATGAGTAGAGAAGAGTGACCTATGGCTTATCTTAGTGGTCGTGTCCTACACTCAGCGTGTGCTCTGATACCATCTTGTAGCGACACGACCTCAAACGGTCAAGTCTCTGTGCTTTAGTGTCATCCCTGCACTACTAGAAAAAGGCCTGCTAGTGGCGCACCTGTTTTGCCTACTAATGGCGCACTACAGGTGCGCCACTAGCACCACGCCATTAGAATTTTTTACTAATGGCGCACCACAGGTGCGCCATTAGTATACCAGATACTAATGGCGCACTAGGCAGTGCGCCATTAGTATAGCCCATGGTGCGCCATTACTATCTGACTTAGTAATGGCGCACCACATAGAAGTGCGCCATTAGTAACAATTTTTTTTTCAAATATTTTTTCAATATTTTTTCGTGTTTTTCTTAATCTCGGGTCACTATGGCTTAATCTCGGGTCAATATGCTTAATCTCAAGTCAAATCGCACTAAGTGGTCAAACTTCCCGGAAGGTCACCCATCCTCACACTACTCCAGCCCGAGCACGCTTAACTTCACAGTTCTATCCAACCCCAGCAACACCTCACTTAACAGGCACTTGTTGATATATCTACCATATCAATCCTATTAAACCTTGTTGATGTCTAGGACTTTGTTCATGTTCATGAGTATGATGAAATTTTGAAAAATATTTCAAACTTCCCGGTCATATTACATATCATTTTTTGAAAAAAAAATTCCAAAAAAAAATTCAACACCATTTTTTTTCTGTTACTAGTGGCGCGCCTAGCACACGGTGCGCCACTAGTAAGTTTGAATTTTTTTGAATTTTTTTGCCTCTAGATCTTGAAAGCCCCGTAACTTTTTTTCTGTTAGGTTTTTGAGGATTTTGAAAATGTTTAACAGGGTTCCCCCGGTTAAATTCGGATGTAACTTTTCGAGTAGATGATTTTTCATATAATAAACTTTTTAATCCGAGTTCGTATGCAAAAGTTATGCCCATTTTACAAATTCCAGAGAGATTTTGCAAATAAAGTCGAAATTCATATTTGTAAATTTTCCCAACAACTAGACCACATATCACATGGGAAACTTATTTTCTTTTATTTTTTTGACATTTTCATCATTTTCTTTTATTTTTTTAAAACTGAAAAGGTGGTCCATTACTAGTTTTTTTAAAAAATAAAAAAATTTGAAAAAAAATTACTAGTGGCGCACCGTGGATGTGGTGCGCCATTACTAGTTTAACTAGTAATGGCGCACTATCCCCTGGTGCGCCATTACTAGTTTTGGAAAAAAATAAAAAAAATTGCAAAAAAATTACTAGTGGCGCACCGTGGATCTGGTGCGCCATTACTAGTTTAACTAGTAAGGGCGCACTATACCCTGGTGCGCCATTACTAGTTTTGAAAAAAAATAAAAAAAATTGTTACTAG
Organism: Aegilops tauschii subsp. strangulata; assembly: GCF_002575655.3. NCBI lineage: Eukaryota > Viridiplantae > Streptophyta > Magnoliopsida > Poales > Poaceae > Aegilops > Aegilops tauschii. The sequence goes on from NC_053035.3 coordinate 153,835,979, forward strand.
TGGTGCACCGTGGATGTGGTGTGCCATTAGTATTTGGACACTAATGGCGCACCAACACATGGTGCGCCATTAGTATATAGTAGTGGCGCACCACATGTCTGGTGCGCCATTAGTGTCCATATCATCTATAGCCCTTTTCCTAGTAGTGCTGGATCGGTAATGCTGACACACACAGTACTCGAGGGATTTCTAACAGAGTAGCAATCACACACTTATTACATCGAATGTCTCAAAAAAGAACTTATTACAATAAATATGGCTTAAGGCCATCTAATACGATAACAGCGGAAGGCTTGGAAGATAAAGTGAGTCCATCAACTCCAACGGCATAGCTGAGCTGCACGACAACGACCTAACAAACCTTACTCCTCGTCTGAAAAGTCTGCAACATGATACGTTGCAGCCCGAAAACGGGTCAGCACATGGAATATGCTGGCAATATAACACAGTAGAGCAAGAACAGAATAATGCTATCACTACATGCATATTTGGCTGGTGGAAAGCTCTATGGTTATAATTTTTGTTAAAAGACAATTTTTCCCTGCAACAAGGGAATAAGTTTTATTTAACTATCATGGTAGTTGAAACATCATTGAGAAGGTTCCTCCAACTCAATCCCAATTAAAAGTAATTATCAACCCAACAATATTAATTTAGAGTGATGAGATACTTAGGATAATCCAAGTACTAGATACTCAAGATGTCCATAACCGGGGACACAGCTAACCATGATTAGATTGTACACTCTGCAGAGGTTTGCGCACTTTTCCCCACAAGACTCGATCGCCTCCGTTGGATTTCTCGCACTACATGGTGTTTGAGGAACGGATGACCGAGACACAGTCTTTCAGAAGCATTAACTCTAACCCCGGGTAGACAGTACCAACCTACATCCCTCTACATCTGCTAGCCTACCACTGAAAGAGGTCATGCAACTTACTCAACTATGCTAGAGCCCATAATAGCTTGTGGCTGCACACGGAAGTTTCTAGCATGAAATATCTCTGTTCGCTTTGAGCCTGGGTGGCGGACCTTAGGATGATCACACGGGTACTCCCGGATATCCTAGGACAACACTGGATTCTCCAGGTGCCCGACAAGCAATCCACCCAGTGTGTATTAAAGTTGCCACCTTAAGTTGAACCATTAATTAACAAGCTCACATCTGTCATGGATTCTCTCACCCAAACCACGTCTACGAGCATAGCATAGCAATATAAGCAATACATAGAAGTAACTCCCAAGGGTTTGATTATAACAGGGCAATAGGTTCTACCTCATCAACTACTTCCCAATACCCCCAAGTTAATCACATCCTAATCTGGCAGTGTTTGAGGATTGGAACTAATGCATAAAAACTGGGTATCAAAAGAGTATGATCAATGTGTTACTTGCCTTACTGACGATCCGCAAAACCTAGGGACTCGTAGTAGCACGCTTCGCACTCCGGGAATTCTATCGCAAACAAACAATAGCATACATAAGCAACCAAACAGAGATGAACGGTTAAATCTCAAATAAGAAGATCTAACCAGAAAGTTCAACTTAAGAACTCCGGTTTGCAAAAAGAATCAAGTCAAACGGAGCAACGAAACTCAAACTGCGAAAGAAACAAGATCCGTTTACTAAAGTCAAATTTTACAGTACCAAAATCTTGTTCAAGTTGATTAAACAAAAAGAGGGTTTCGAGACGAAGATCTAGGCGCTTGAACCGCCTGATTCCGATAAACGAGCGAAAAGATAAACTGAAACGAAAATCGGATCAGAAATCACGATCGAAAATAATCGCAGAAAAACCCGAGAAAAAGAAAACTGACGAACAGGCTAATGAACGAACGTTCGTGGTCTGTGACTAACAGGCGAAAATCGTTCGTTAAAACGAACGTACGGACGAACGTCCGCTAAATAAACTAAACCGAGAAAACCAACGAACCGATCTAAAAAAAACGAAACTAGGGTTTTATAAAAAACCGACGATTTTTACCTAAGACAAAAAAAACCGGACGGCGGGATCGGATCGGATCGGCGGCGGCTCCGGCGGCTTCCGCGGCGGCGCGGCGAGGCGGGGCAGCGCGGGGTGGTGGCGCGGGGTGGCGGAGGGCGGCGCGGGGTGGCTCGGCGGCGGCGCGGCAGCAGCGGCGAGCGGCATCGTGCGGCGGCGGCGGCAGCAGCGGCACAAGGCGGCGGGGCGGGCGACTTGCGGCGGCGACACGGCTTGGGGCTCCAGGGGGGCCCCAGGTCGGCTTTTAAAGGAGGGGGAGGGGAGGTGGCTTGCGGGAGGGGGCGGGGTTGCGTGGCCGACTCGGCCACGGCGAGCGGCGGCGGGGCGGTCGCGGTCTCCGCGTGGGAGACGGCGGCGCGGGGTGGCTGGGCCCGCTGGGCCTCAGCCCAGTTCGGTCCGGTGGGCTCTTTAAAGAAAACAGATTCCGTCGAAAATAAATCCTAGAAAAATAAATAAAAATCTAAAAATGCCAAAATAAATTTTCACCATCTAAATAAAATATTTAGAACAAGATGAACATTTTCTTGGCCCTAAAATGCAATTTTGAAAACATGCAACTTTTCTAATGCGAATAAAATAGCAATAAAATCCGAATAAAATCCAATATTTGATTTTAATATTTTTCCTCCAATATTTCATTTATTTTGGAGAAGTCATATTATCTCCTCTCATATATTTTAATATGAACTATTTTCGGAGAGAAAAATAATTAAAACAAATAATCCTTGTTTCAATATTTGATAAAATTCAAATATGAAAACAGTGAAATCCCCAACTTTCTCCGAGGGTCCTTGAGTTGCTTAGAATTTCGAGGATAGCGAAACGAAATGCAACAAAAGTATGATATGCATGAATGATCTATGTATAACATTCCAAATTAAAAATTTGGGATGTTACAGCCGAGGAGGAATGAGATTGACAACATCATGAGCTGGCAGCTTAATCTTCTGGTTGTTGTTGTGATAAGCCGGCGTGTATTTGTTTAAGTTTAGCTCTTCAATGAGCTTGCAGGCCACGGGCCGCATCTCTCGAACGCATGGATTGAAGTCTTTTTCTTCAAAAGTTGACTGATCATCCTTGAATTCCGGGCATTCGGTGGCTATATCCTCCGGGTCATGCTCAGATTGCCATGCTTGGGCCCGGCCAAGAGCAACAATGGCTTCGGCTCGGGCGGCTGATATTTTTATTTCTTCAATCTGGCTTGGGAATGTTGACAGATGATCCAGAATAGTCTTGATTTGACTCGGCGGTTTTCTGTTTCCTCCTAAAGCCACAAGACCGCGGAGAGTGCCACTGTATAACTGTTCTGTTAGAGAGTAAATCGCCTTCAACTTCAATAACATGTCTTGACCAAGACTTGCACTCCTGGGGCCTGTTAAGAAGTTATAAAAGAGACACCGGCGAGTTAGAAATGGGTATATATATGAGAAGCGAGGCGGGTGATAGAATTTGAATGGCACATTACACTTACCGAAGATGGCGGCTATCATCTGAGTGATGTGTTGTTTAAGCCGGATAACTCTTTGGTTACCGGCTTAAGTGCAGCTTCAGCATCTTCGGCCTTTTTTGTTAGAGCAGCCTTGTCAGTCTCCTAGGTGGCTCTCTCAATATGAAAACCTGCTTTAAGTTTCTCAATTTCCTCTAATGAGGCCTTCAGCTCTGACTTGGCCTTGGAGGTTTCTGTCTGCTACAGCTTTAAAATTTTTCTCAAATCACCAACTTGCGATTCCTTCATGTTCAATTCTGCCTGAAATAAATAAAGGCAATAGTTACAAATGCAATGAGCAAGTTTGATGAGGTACAGTTAATCAAGTACCAAGCACATTGCAAACAATACACTTGGCACTTGGGGGCTAATGTAGGTCATTTTTCTAATTATGACCCGGCTCACTTTGTTAAGTTAAGCCGGCCCTGGGGGGCTACATGTTTGGATTTCTTAAGTGATTACAAGTCCCGACTCACTTTATTAAGTTAAGCCGGCCCTTGGAGGCTACATGTTTGGATTTCTTAAGGTGACTATAAGTCCTGGTTCATCTTGTTAACCTAAACCGGTCCTTGGGGTTACAAATTGAAAAGGTTACAAGTCTACAGTATACTCACTATTTTCCTGTACTCTAGACTTGGCGGCTATATAAATGCATATGGAAAGGGGTTAGCAACATACCTCATAGCGTTCCTTGATAAGGTTCACCAAGCCGGCTTCCAGGTCATGGCTAGTATGAAGGCGGTTCAGACAACCTGCATGGATGTCGCTTGCACTGAGGGCAGCATAGCTTTCCAGGTCGAGCTTCGCCTTGCTTTTGTCCAAGGAAGGAGATTCTTCCTTGGTACCATGCTTAGCTAGCACAGTGGAAGCCCATGGCGATGTATGATCCGTCCCAATGATGGTCACGTCATCAGTGTCCTTTTCAAGAGTGATCTCTGCAGCCGGCTTTAGAGGAGTCGGCGACTTAGGGCTCAGCGGGTCATGGCTGGCCGCCGGGTTAAATTCAGATCCATTTGATCAGGGACGGTGGCATCGATTGACGGTGGAGGGTCATTAATAGGTTCTTCCGGGTCTTGAGTGAGGGCCTCAGAAATATCTGCAGACTGCTTCTCTGGTTCAACAGTTTTGGGATCCTTTGAAGACCCGCCCAACTTCTGTTTCTTGCCTGCCTTTGCCACACCTCTACAAAGGTACGAAGTTGATGAGTATATTATTACAAATCATTAAGAAACAAATTGAAATACTTACCCCTGGGCGATCTTAAAACTTGGCATCTGAGTCCCAGAAGATTCGCTGGATGACGGAGGCGTCTTCTGATAATTTGAGTTGGAAGGATTAAGAGGTTGACGTATGAGGACGGCTAATGGATAAAGAGAGTCTGGGTTACGTGGCACCTCATGTCGACGCTTGCGAGGAGAATGCGTGTTCGGTAAGACGGAGATGAGGTCGTGAGAGCCGCCACTCCGGGTCGGGCTCCTTGATTCATGTTGATGTTTCTTCAAAAGAAAGTTGGGATCCAAGTGAGCAAGAGGATGAGAAAATTTCACCTTCCAGACGACCCGCCGAATTTTATTGATTGGTAAGGGTTCTGAGCCGGAGGAAATTATAGTTACCTCTGCTGCGTCTGCATGGCTGGTCTCTGCCTCTTCCTGAGAGGAATCAGCGTCAATAAGTTGCATGAAAAGAAAGCCAAGGGAGTCAAGTTCTACCTCCGACTCATCATCAATATAGAGCATTTCTTCTGCTAATTGTTTCTTGGGCGGCTTGGACCACGAGTTTTTGTTTTGGTCTTCTTAACTGGGGTGGCGGCTTGAAGTTTCCTTCTCCAGAATGGAGAGTCGGCCTATATACAAATGAGCAACAGAAAATTGAAATAAGGAGAAAGTTACAAAAATTCATGAAAACATGATGAAGTTTGAACTAATGACTTACAGGAGGAGCCATGTTAAGTGTGCAGAAGGGATTCAATCCCACTTTGCTGCAGCTTTCCAGAGACTCGCCGAGCAGCATCTTGACCATCCCATTAATATGTTTATCAGTCAGACGAGCTGGGTTATAGCGCTGTGGGTCTTTTGGGTCACCAGTATAATGGCACATTAAGCCGTTGCGCCGGCTCAACGGCAAAATCCTCCAGGTGACCCAACAACGCACTAGGTCAATCACAGTTAGGGCGTTAGCGAGTAATGCCCTTATCTTTGAAAAGGTTGCAACAAAGGGATCACGCTCGACAATAGTTAAACAACCTGGAAGCTGGCCGGTGGTGGTGAGCCGGTAGGGACGGAAGCCCGACGAGGGGTTTTCTCTAGATGGGGAGGTATCTTTGCTGTAGAACTGGGTGAAATTCCTGTCTTTGGGATGACTGGGCGAGGCGGCTGAAGGAAAAGACTACGTCTCTTCGCCTTTGGATAGAAACGCCTCCGAGTTCGAGACTAGGCCCGTCTAACATCTCAGTTTCATGGTTGATTTAGAAATAGTCTCTGAACAGATCAATAGAGGGTTCTTCCCCAAGGTACACATCGCAGAACACTTGGAAGTTGCGTATGTTGGAAACAGAGTTGGGGCCGATGTCTTGTGGATGAAGATTCTGGAAATGTAAAACATAGCAGAAGAATTTTGACCCGGCGCGGGGGGGGGGGGGGTGAGAAACCACAGAGAAGATGTTCCGTGAAAACTATAACCTCCCCTTCTTGAGGCTCAGGGGGCATTTGGAGCCTGGAACCCGCCAGTGGATGACTTCTTTGGGAGGTAAAACCCCCATGGTTACAAAATCATTGAGTGTGCTCTCCGTGACTTTGGAGGCAATCCAGTCACAAGAGGTGGGAGTCTTAGTCATGATGGAGAGTTAAAAATTACGGCCTGAGAATAAAGGTATGGCGGATTAATATATGATGATAAACCGCCTGAATGATCATACAACAGTTCCACAATGATGAGTTGGACACAATTAAAAGGCTATGTATTATAGGCTATTGAATGGATTGTGAGCTGCCCTAGCCATGGAACGGAGCAATTACCACATTATAAGTATATGGCAGGTTAAGTTGAGAAGGTATAAGCCGGCAATCATTGCCGGCGGGTTATACAAAACTTTGGATTTCTTGGCAAGTCATAAATTCATGATTAACTTGCCCAAACAGAGAATGGCAGGTCAAGTTATCTAGGAAGTCAAGATTGTGAAACTCCGCTAAGTATGAGATAAACAAGTTTCACAGATTGTGCCTATAATTTTGGATCTACGACAGCTCCGGAAATGAGGACAATTCTAAAACCTAAGGTACAATACCAAAAAAAGTGGCGAGCTGCGCATGGATTCTGAAGTAAAGGGGATCTACACAAGATGCAAGATAAAGGCTAAAACGGCTACCGCCCCACGTCTACTCGTTTTTGGATCGAACTAAGCTCTCCAAAGCAGAAAGTGAATGCACTTGAGAAAGCCGCGATGAACAAGCTGATGAACTACATGAACTACTATGACCTAATGCGGATCTGAGGTGGCAAGGGAGGAGTACCTGACAAAGTCGGAGAAGAGCGGGGGTGCGCCGCTATTATCTGGTCGGGTCAGGTTGCTACAGTGGCCTTTGTCGGAGTCGCTGGTGATGAATGGTTGGAGCGGCGGAGCTCTTGTGCGGCGAAGGTCGCGAGGAAGAAGAAGAAGTGGAGGCGAAGGGGGGTAAAAGTGAAGAAGGAACCCCTCCGTGCCTATTTATAAGGGAAAAAGTGAAGTAGTGAAATGGCAGGCTCGGAAATCGAGGAGACATCATGATTATCTCAGCACGGGAGGCGCCTCGATTCTCGGACGTCCAATTAATGCAAAAGATCCGTTGTGATGTCATAGGTTTTTCTGGATTTATTTTTGCATGATGTCACATCAGGTTACAATGACTTGTTCAAAGTTAAACATTAGAAAGAAGACTCGCCAACCAGAAGTAAAAATCCATCAAATTTATTTTTGCATGATGTCGACTACCTCTACGGGATAGACCTCAACAGAAAACTGTTGAGTAACGGCAGCAAGTGATTGAGTTCAGTAGTTCCTCATAGAAAATTATTGGCTCTAGAGATATGGTAATATGGAGAAGACAAAATTGTTTGAAGCACGCACAGAACCGGAAGCGCCCCTTGTTTCAAAGAGAGGAGGACGGGTTATTCACATTTAATTTGATGGTCAGAGGCAAATTGAAAGCTAAGCAGTGGTAATTAAGACCCCCGGGGGAAAATAGGGATGTCTCCTACGTTACCCATAATATGTGGAAGTATCGACATAATTTCATAGAGTCATTCGATCTGAATGCTACATGAAGAACATAAGCCAGATGACGGAACGCAGAGACCTAGGATGTAGAAGATCATAACATGAGCGATTCGGCAGATTTGGATTCCTTTCCTATATATCCACTCATGTGGTACTTCATCATATGATTCATATAAGATCCATCTGTCTAGAGATCGTCATATACATCTAGAAAGCCGTATGCTTTGGAAGAAGCTTGTACAGTTTGGGAAGGGGTTTTTTGAGAGAAAAGAAGAATCTACTTCAACCGATATGCCCTTAGGCACGGCCATGCATAACATAGAAATCACACATGGAAGGGGTGGGCAATTAGCTAGAGCAGCAGGTGCTGTAGCGAAACTCATTGCAAAAGAGGGTAAATCGGCCACTTTAAGATTACCATCTGGGGAGGTCTGTTTAGTATCCCAAAACTGCTTAGCAACAGTCGGACAAGTGGGTAATGTTGGGGTGAACCAAAAAGGTTTGGGTAGAGCCGGATCTAAGTGTTGGCTAGGTAAACGCCCCGTAGTAAGAGGGGTAGTTATGAACCCTGTGGACCACCCCCATGGGGGCGGTGAAGGGAAAGCTCCCATTGGTAGAAAAAAACCCACAACCCCTTGGGGTTATCCTGCGCTTGGAAGAAGAACTAGGAAAAGGAAAAAATATAGCGATAGTTTTATTCTTCGTCGCCGTAAGTAAATACGTAACTAGGAATATGGAAAATTGCATTTTTGGAATTTGCAATAATGCGATGGGCGAACGACGGGAATTGAACCCGCGCATGGTGGATTCACAATCCACTGCCTTGATCCACTTGGCTACATCCGCCCCTTATCCAGCTAAAGGATTTTTTGCTTTTTTCCATTGATCATTATTCTATTTATTCTGACCTCCGTACTTCGATCGAGATATTGGACATAGAATGCCACTCTTTAAAAAGGAAAAAAGGAGTAATCAGCTGTGACACGAAAAAAAACGAATCCTTTTGTAGCTCATCATTTATTGGCAAAGATAGAAAAGGTCAATATGAAGGAGGAGAAAGAAACAATAGTAACGTGGTCCCGGGCATCTAGCATTCTACCCACAATGGTTGGCCATACAATCGCGATTCATAATGGAAAGGAACATATACCTATTTACATAACAAATCCTATGGTAGGTCGCAAATTGGGGGAATTCGTGCCTACTCGGCATTTCACGAGTTATGAAAATGCAAGAAAGGATACTAAATCTCGTCGTTAACTGAATTCTGAATAGAAAGATTAAGAAGAAAAAAAAGATTCAAAATAAAGTAAAGGTAGGCGGGGAATAACCTTATTTATGACAAGTTTCAAACTAGTAAAGTATATCCCTAGGATAAAGAAGAAGAGAAGTGGGCTAAGGAAACTCGCAAGGAAAGTTCCAACCGATCGTCTACTTAAGTTCGAGAGAGTTTTCAAAGCACAAAAACGTATCCCTATGTCTGTTTTCAAAGCACAAAGAGTTCTTGACGAGATTCGCTGGCGTTACTACGAGGAAACTGTTATGATACTGAACCTCATGCCCTATCGAGCATCTTATCCCATCTTAAAGTTGGTTTATTCGGCAGCCGCAAATGCTACTCATTATAGGGATTTCGACAAAGCGAATTTATTTATTACTAAAGCCGAAGTCAGTAGGAGTACTATTATGAAGAAATTCAGACCTCGAGCTCGAGGACGTAGTTTCCCCATAAAAAAAGCATGTGTCATATAACAATTGTACTAAATATAGTAAAGAAATCTAAATAACCTTTAGATCCATCTAAGATTTCGATTCCCAGTAAAAAAAAATATAGAATAGAAAAATATGGGACAAAAAATAAATCCACTCGGTTTCAGACTTGGTACAACCCAAAAACACCATTCCTTTTGGTTCGCACAACCAAAAAATTATTCTGAAGGTCTACAGGAAGATAAAAAAATAAGGGATTGTATCAAGAACTATATACAAAAGAATAGGAAAAAGGGCTCGAATAGAAAAATAGAATCAGACTCAAGTTCCGAAGTAATTACACATAATAGAAAAATGGACTCAGGTTCAAGTTCCGAAGTAATTACACATATAGAAATCCAAAAAGAAATCGATACGATCCACGTCATAATCCATATTGGATTCCCAAATTTATTAAAGAAAAAAGGAGCAATCGAAGAATTAGAGAAAGATCTACAAAAGGAAATTAACTCTGTAAACCAGAGATTTAATATTTCTATCGAAAAAGTGAAAGAACCTTATAGACAGCCTAACATTCTTGCAGAATATATAGCTTTCCAATTAAAAAATAGAGTTTCATTCCGAAAGGCAATGAAAAAAGCCATTGAATTAACTAAAAAAGCAGATATAAGGGGAGTAAAAGTAAAAATTGCGGGTCGTCTCGGAGGAAAAGAAATTGCACGCGCCGAATCTATTAAAAAGGGTAGACTTCCCCTCCAAACAATTCGCGCTAAAATTGATTATTGCTGCTATCCAATTCGGACTATCTATGGAGTATTAGGTGTAAAAATTTGGATATTCGTAGACGAAGAATAAGTAATCTTGTCTTCGGATTCTGTCCATTGATAGAATAAAAAATGACAAGAGACTTTTTTCCTGAAATCCCTGCAAAAGAAGAAATTATACCTCTTTCTATAAGATTTAATGAAAATTGATAAATCATTTAATATAATTGCTATGCTTAGTGTGTGACTCGTTATTTTTTCTTTTTTTTTAAGAAAAAAACTTAGTAATTATAGAAAATTAACTAATAACCAACCTATTGCTTCGTATTGTCGAGATCCTAACTAAGAAACAGTCACTATATGAATAAATACCTCTATCATAAATGAGTAGATGTGTCATATAGTTGTAGCAACTGCAATTTTTTCTCTAAAAAGAAAAGGGATTCTAGGTTGTGAAGCAAAACTAAAGGGATGTGGATAAAGGGAGGGATGATAGAAAGAAGGAAGAGGAAATAAATAAGATATAGGATTCCACTATGTATGGTCTATGAATTACATCATAAAAGGCAATGTGATAAAGCATCAATATAATAAAAATAATAGAGAATTAAAAATTGTAACTTGAAACAAGAACTACAAATTTAAAGCAATAATAAAGAGCCGCCCGGGTTAATAAAACTGAGAAAATTAACTCGGAAAGAAATTTTTTGGAAGCTCCGTTGCGGGATTCAGACCTAACCATTCAAGGAGAAGCTGTGGGAACGACAGAACCTATGATTCCATAGGATTTTATTGAAAAGAATCCTAACACTTCATTGGGTGGGATGGCGGAACAAACCAAAAAAATTGTCTTATTTGGTAAGTTTATAAATTAACAAATAAGACAGGAAAGAGTAAATATTCGCCCGCGAAATTCTTATTGAATTAGAATACTTTACCGCGATTCAATAAGAGTAAAAATAAGGATTTTTTTAAGAAGGATTACATTATCTATAAATATAGAATTTAGATAAATATACACACACATCTGGATATATTCTAGATCTTCTTTTTTGACTATATATTATATTTTTCTGTTTTAACAAATTCAATATAAAAAAAACCGAACTTTTTCTATTATCTATTAATGTGTATATATCCGTACCGTAATATTTTTGAATATTATGAATTAGAGAAATTTACATGCTTTCTCATTCCATTCGCGAGGAGCTGGATGAGAAGAAACTCTCATGTCCAGTTTTGCAGTAGAGATGGAACTAAGAAAGAGAACCATCGACTATAACCCCAAAAGAACCAGATTTCGCAAACAACATAGAGGAAGAATGAAAGGAAAATCTTGCCGAGGCAATCATATTTGTTTTGGTAGATATGCTCTTCAAGCACTTGAACCCGCTTGGATCACGGCGAGACAGATAGAAGCAGGACGAAGAGCAATAACACGATATGCACGTCGTGGTGGAAAAATATGGGTACGTATATTTCCCGACAAACCGGTTACACTAAGACCCACGGAAACAAGTATGGGCTCGGGAAAGGGGTCCCCCGAATATTGGGTATCCGTTGTTAAACCTGGTCGTATACTTTATGAAATGGGGGGAGTATCTGAAACTGTAGCTAGAGCAGCTATCTCCATAGCTGCCAGTAAAATGCCCATACGAAGTCAATTTATTCGATTAGAGATATAGAACCCTAAAAGGGGTATGGAAGATAAAAAAAAATGCCCGGTTTTTCTTTCTGGAAAGACAATATTTCTTTCATCCTTTTGCATTGAAATAACAAATTGAAATCAAAATAAAAAATAATATGATTCAACCTCAGACCCTTTTAAATGTAGCAGATAATAGTGGAGCTTGAAAATTGATGTGTATTCGAGTCATAGGAGCTGCTGGTAATCAGCGATATGCTCGTATTGGTGATGTTATTGTTGCTGTAATCAAAGACGCATTGCCCCAAATGCCTCTAGAAAGATCCGAAGTAATTCGAGCTGTAATTGTATGTACATGTAAAGAGTTCAAATGCGAAGACGGTATAATAATCCGCTATGATGACAATGCTGCGGTTATAATTGATCAAAAAGGCAATCCAAAAGGAACTCGAGTTTTTGGCGCGATTGCCGAGGAATTGAGAGAATTGAATTTTACCAAAATAGTTTCATTAGCTCCTGAAGTATTATAAATACTAGTAGGCGAAATTGAGACCAAAGAATTAATTTAGTAGATTGTGTTTTACGTATATGTTTTAAAATCCAAAATGAAAAAAAAGAAAACATGTTGATTATAGAAAAATTAGGAGGAACCTAGAATTAGAGTCTTATGGGCAAGGACACTATTGCTGATTTACTAACCTCTATAAGAAATGCGGACATGAATAAAAAAGGAACAGTTCGAGTAGTATCTACAAATATTACCGAAAACATTGTTAAAATACTTCTACGAGAGGGTTTTATTGAAAGTGTTCGGAAACATCAGGAACGTAACAGATATTTCTTGGTTTCAACTTTGCGACATCAAAAGAGAAAGACTAGTAAAGGAATATATAGAACAAGAACCTTTTTAAAGCGTATCAGCCGACCCGGTTTACGAATTTATACCAACTATCAAGGAATTCCTAAAGTTTTGGGTGGAATGGGAATTGCTATTCTTTCTACTTCTCGAGGAATAATGACAGATCGAGAAGCTCGACTAAACAGAATTGGGGGAGAAGTCTTATGTTATATATGGTAATCGCCCCGCCTATAGTGCTCGAATTCTATCTCGCCCTTCCTATTTTTAAAATAAAAATAGAAAAATAGGAGAAAAAAAATATGACAGAAAAAAATAGGAGAGAAAAAAAAACCCGAGAGAAGCAAAAGTAACTTTCGAAGGTTTAGTTACGGAAGCCCTACCCAATGGAATGTTCCGCGTTCGGCTAGAGAATGACACCATCATCCTAGGCTATATTTCAGGAAAGATACGGTCTAGTTCTATACAAATACTGATGGGGGATAGGGTCAAAATTGAAGTAAGTCGTTATGATTCAAGCAAGGGACGTATAATTTATAGACTTCCCCATAAGGATTCGAAGCGTATCGAAGACTCGAAGGATAGCGAAGATTTGAAGGATAGCGAAGATTTGAAGGATACCAAAGATTCAAAGGAATAGGTTTTTCTTTTTTTTCTAGGGTAATAAATTCTAAGTTCTAAAATTCAAGCGAAGAGACTTATTTTTTCCAAAAGATTAGATTCATAGTTTAAAAAAGGATACGGAAATATGAAAATAAGAGCTTCCGTTCGTAAAATTTGTACAAAATGTCGACTGATTCGTAGGCGTGGACGAATTAGAGTCATTTGCTCTAATCCGAAGCATAAACAAAGACAGGGGTAATCTTTCGAAAAAGAACTTTACTTTCTAAAAAGTAAAAAAAAGTACCCGCGGAAATGTTCCAATTCCAAATAAAATAATTTCATTTAAAATAATTAAAGTAAAGGGTTTATTTTACCCTGAAACGGATATCTTTGTATCTTTTTTTCTTTTTTTTTATTTCTAACTCATATTTATGAGATAATAAAATATGGCAAAAGCTATACCAAAAATTGGTTCACGTAAGAAAGTGCGTATTGGTTTACGTAGGAATGCACGTTTTAGTTTACGGAAGAGTGCACGTAGAATAACAAAAGGGGTTATTCATGTTCAAGCTAGTTTCAACAATACCATTATAACTGTTACAGACCCACAAGGTCGGGTGGTTTTTTGGTCCTCGGCCGGTACTTGTGGATTCAAAAGCTCAAGAAAAGCATCACCCTATGCTGGTCAAAGAACAGCAGTAGATGCTATTCGTACAGTAGGTTTGCAACGAGCAGAAGTTATGGTAAAGGGCGCTGGTAGTGGAAGAGATGCCGCATTACGAGCCATTGCTAAAAGTGGTGTGCGATTAAGTTGTATACGCGATGTAACACCTATGCCGCATAATGGATGTCGACCGCCTAAAAAAAGACGTCTTGAACCTTGCTGCCGTTACTCAAGGCCACTCTTCCTCCGGGCTTTCTTTCCGCACTATTATGGATAGTCAAATAATGGGAAAAATTGGATTCAATTGTCAACTGGTCCTATCGAAAGTAGGATTGACTATGGATTCGAGCCATCGCACATGGTTTCATAAAATCTGTACGATTTTCCCGATCTAAATCGAGCAGGTTTCCATGAAGAAGATCTTGTTCAGCATGTTCTATTCGATACTGGTAGGAGAAGAACCCGACTCGGTATTCTTAAAAAAAGAGGGG